>NC_139240.1:58179540-58884459 GCF_977018435.1 Lepisma saccharinum | reverse complement strand
GACAGGAGTAGGGAAAAAAGAAAAAGAGATAGAAAAAGGATGAAACAAAAAGACAGAAAAAAACAGAGAGAGAAAGGATAGAGAAATTGCAAAGATAGAAAAAGAGATAGGAAAAGGGAGAAAGAAGCAGAGAAAAAGGACAGACGAATAGGGAAGAAGGAAAAAGATAGAAAAGGGAAGAACGGAAAAGAAATAGGAAAAGAGACAGAATGGACATGTGTAATGAAGGAAGAAAACGAGATAGAAAAGGAAGAAAGAAAAAGAGATAGAAAAGGTAAGAAAGAAAAAGAAATATGAAACGAGAGAGAGAATCAGAGACAGAAAGGACAGGTGTATGGAAGGGAGAAAAAGAAATAGGAAAAGGAAGAAAGAAAAAGAGATAGGACAAGAGAGAGAAAAGCAGAGAAAGAAAGGATAGAAAAAATGGAAAGAAAAAGAGATAGGAAAAGGAAGGAGGAGAGAGACGCAGAGGAAAACTGAGTTCCTCTACTTTCCTCTTCTCTCACATTCTTTCTGTTCTCATTCTCTCTACCTTTTTCTCTACTTGTCTCTGTGTGTTTTGTTTATCTCTCTCTCTTTCTCTCTCTCTCTCTCTCTCTCTTTCTCTCTCTAGATCCGAACGAAAACAAGTCTCCGCTTAAGTAGTGACTCGATAGGCCTCGACGGCGTGAGAAGGGCAGTGCAGCTACCACCAGAGCGTACTCCTTCGCTCCGCCCACTTGCTTTCTCTCCTTATCTACCGTTATGTGCGGCCTTGCTCCAAAGATTCTAGTCAGAGTGTAAGACTATTGAAGCGAGAGGGACACTGGCAATCCTGGCTATACTTCGTTCCAGGAGCGTGTGGAGCAAGGCTGCGCATAACGGCAGAGAAGAAGAGAAAGCGAGTCCGCGGAGCAAACTCCTGGTATTGGTGAGCCCAACTTAAGAGTTCAGTATGGGGCTTATGGGGACAGTGTTGCCGCATGGTGCGCAGTGGAAGAAGGCTCCGCCGCGCATCGAACGTCTGCTGTAGTACACGCCGCAACAAAAGTTAGTGATTAACGGAACGGGTACTGTTCAATACAAGAATACAAATCCTTTCGCCATGATTTGATGGGAAGCTGTTCTTTCATGCGGCTGTGGTACAGAGTAATGACGGTCCATGGAGGGAGATTTGCAAATAACTGTTCCCGAATATACTTGTCATGCGTCTTGCTGTCCATTTCATCGTGTACGTTGGCCGTGTTTTTTTCCCTTTAAGTCCACTTTTTGCACAGAAAGGCTAATCGGGACTGGACCTACAGTTTAAACTGGGATCCGAACCACTATATGCCTCCAAAGGGTATCAAACCAGGACGTTACCACTGTGCCATCGGAGAGGCCTGTTTCACATTTATCGGCACACTGTCTCGTTTGAGACAAAACCGTGTTCATTACCGGCATGCACCAAAGCAAATCTCTCCCCCCGACCTGTGAGTGCTCGCAAACAACTCGTAAGGCCGCACAGAAAGTCTTGTTGTGTCTTTATTGTTTTGTCCCTCTATTCGTTTTGCACAGCAGCAGCTCGACAGTCATAGGCGGGTCTAGATTATTTTTTTCTGGGACGTGCACAGAATATGCTGTAAGCATTACGTAATATTGGAAATATAATGTGCAGATTTGCAACTTATTCGACACATCAAAGAGTGCCCTTATATCAGTGTTGTGCCCAGTGTTTTCGAAGGGGGAGGGGGTAGTACGTATACTTTTTAGTAGCTGGTCCTCATATGCCATCTTCTCCTGCCGTTGATCCTCTTCTTTTAGGAATACTTATCCAAGGGGGAGTTATGACCAGCATATACGCCCATTGGACACGTCACGTCATTCACATCAATATAATTGCAAGGGTTCGTTCTAGGTGTAATTTGTGGTCAGATGAACTAATCGGAACTGAGCCTTCAATGTATAATTCATCCTAGAATGTAACTCCTCCAGGAAACTGAACCCAGGGTCCTTCGATTATAAGGGGATAGCATTAGCAGAATTTCCGTCTTCGCATTATAATCAAGTGATCCAGGGTTCGATACCTGCTGGAGGCACATAGTACTTCGTATCTCACATAAAACTGTAGGTCCAGTCCCAACTAACCTATCTGCGCATAAAATTGGACTTAAAACTCAATCAATCAATTATTAGTAGAGGTGTGAAATAAAAGGAGTTCTATTGTATTTTTACTGATATGAAGGATAATTACAGAAACGAGACTGACATTCTTTTAACTATCTAGGGAAAAATGGCTCGATCATTTTTTTTATCTTTTAATATAACGCTCTCAATACTTTTCATAATACTTAGTCATCATTTCGGGAGGAGCAAGTGAACCTCCTCCCGAAAAATCTGGCAATGTATTATATACAATGGGCCTGGGAAGTTTCGCCGCACATCGCCTCGTATTAAAGTTATATTCGAAGTCGTTGGATTTTGCGTACCTCTTGACGTTTTTTCTGCTCGTTTGGTGTTGCAAGAGGACCTTTAATCGCTTCGCAATTAATTTTGTAAACAGTTTTGAACGAAATTCCAGTCGTTTCAGCATTTTCGCTTGCAGTCCAACTAACACTTTCACCGGGATTTTTCTGCTTCAAGTATATTTATATTTATTACAATTTGTCTCTCTTTACTTGTAAGACTCTGGACACTTTTATGCTTGATAATACCACCCCTTGCCATTTTGCTGTTGTAGAATAATATTTCCTTCAAGAAATACCCAAAATGAGAAAGCGCGTACGCAAACAACAAACCACTTGACCCCCGACAGGAGCCTATTCACGAACTTTTGCCTGGCCATTCCCCGCCCCCTTCCCTCTTCCCAACACGCGTTTGAAGCAAGTGGCAACCGTCGGGCGGCTGTTAGTTTTAACTCCCCAAATCGCGGTAAACACAAGAAAGGAAAACGTCTTTTTTTGATGATCCGAATTGCAAAAGAAGGTGTAAACCATCAAAGCCTTACATTTCCTCTGGTTTTTGCTTATTTATTATTTTCTCTTCGAATGATAACGACTTTTGTTTCTGACAGAAACACACTTGTTTAGGGGTGGTGATCTCAAAAGTAAAGTGGTGATCTCAAAAGTAAAAGCCCATAAGGGCCCATACTGAACTCTTAACTTGGGCTCCACTATAGCTCCAGTCCTCTCAAGTCATTACTTGTGCAGAGGACTTGTTCTCGGTTCCTTGCTCCACAGTATAGATGTGCTCATATTAAAATCAAATTGACCGAGATTCGAGAACAGTTGTTAAGTGCTCAGTGATACAAGGACCTCCTCGATGGCGTAGCGGTAACGTCGTCGCCTTGTAATCAAGGGGTCCCGGGTTCAATACCTGGTGGAGGCACATTGCACAGTGGTTCGGTTCCCGCTTTAAACCAGAAATATCCGGATAACGGATATCAGGATTTCCAATTATCCGATATCCGTTTCGGATGCAACGGATAATCTGGATCCGAATATCCGGATAATTAGGATATCCGGGTAATCGGAATATCTGGAGAATTCCGATATTCGGATAATTCGAATATCCGATAGAACAGTTTTCATGAAGGATTTACAGAAAATTCGTACAGTGAAATACGAAAATGAATAAAAGAATGTAAGATTATTGATTGGTCCGTAAAACGGATAAACGATAAAACTGTCCGGATAATACACACATTGAGATATCCGGATATTTCGGATAATCCTAATATCGGATATCCGGATAATTTACATGTAGAGATATAAAAATATCCGATATCCAGATAAAAAATTATCCGGATAATTTACATGTAGAGATATAAAAATATCTGATATCCAGATAAAAAATTATCCGGATAATTTACATGTAGAGATATAAAAATATCCGATATCCAGATAAAAAATTATCCGGATAATTTACATGTAGAGATATAAAAATATCCGATATCCAGATAAAAAAAATTATCTGGATAATTTACATGTAGAGATATAAAATATCCGATATCCAGATAAAAAAATTATCCGGATAATTTACATGTAGAGATATAAAAATATCCGTTATCCAGATAAAAAATTATCTGATATCTGGATATAATTTTATCCGGATTTGGCCATCCCTACTTTAATCTGTAGGTTCAGTCCCGATTAACCTATGGGCTTCCCTGGTGGCGTGCGTCCCGGGTTTGATACACGGTGGAGGCTTATAGTGGTTCGGATCCTACTTTAAACTGTAGGTCCAGTCCCAATTAGCCTATCTGTGTATAAAAGTGGACTTAAAACAACAAATGACACAAACAAATCACTGACACCGATGTTAGAGCCAGTGTTTCCATCCAGCGAACAGCCTTGCCAACAATGTAGCCAGGTCTACAGTTCAATCTGCTGATTGCTGGAGAAAACCTCTTTGCCCGCATCCCTTGGGTAGGACTGCAGAATCTCTTCCAGAGATATAACGCGTCCAGTGCACCTCCGGGTCGACTTACGCGCTGCTCCAACTCCCAGATGAACAATAGACGCTGGAGCAGACGGCTTGCATTGTGCGGACGTAGGAGAGTTTGGAAGAAACTTCGGACAGGACTTTGGAAGCATAAAAGACAGCCATCTTCCTCTTTTCTCCAGCACTTTCCTCCTAGTTTAACCCCCGAAAGAGAAACGAGGAAACACTTGAGCTCACCGTAGTTCCTACATTTTTTACAATGTGGAAAGTTTGAACGCGGCTCTTTTTATCGTGTTTGGTGAACAGATACGCCGCTGCAGATGAAAATTCTTTTTCAAGTGCAAATATTTGCGAAACACATTCTCAGCATTTTCCTACACCGTGTGATGAATTCGTATGTGTTTATTTCTTGTGTATGAAAACGATGTGTAGAAAGAGTGTGTGTCTGCACGTAAAAACAATAGTCTGCGTATAAACGTAAAACAACAATAGTTTACATATGCGCGTAAAACAACAATAGTCTACGTATAAACGTAGAGCAGCAATAGTCTGCGTATACGCGTAGAGCAATATATTCTGCATATACGCGTAAAAAACAATTGTCTGCATGTACACGTAGAACGATAGTCTACATATGCGCGTAAAACAACAATAGTCTGCGTATAAACGTAAAACAACAATAGTCTGTGTATACACGTACAAAACTAGTCTATATATGCCCGTAAAACGACAATAGTCTACATATGCGCGTAAAACAACAATAGTCTACGTATAAACGTAGAGCAGCAATAGTCTGCGTATACGCGTAGAGCAATATATTCTGCATATACGCGTAAAACAACAATTGTCTGCATGTACACGTACAACAATAGTCTACATATGCGCGTAAAACAACAATAGTCTGCGTATAAACATAAAACAACAATAGTCTGTCTGCGTATACACGTAGAACAACAGTCTACACATGCGCGTAAAACAACAATAGTCTGCATATAAGTGTAGAGCAACGATAGTCAGCGTATGCACGTAGAATAACGGTGTGCGCATACACATAAAACACAACAGTCTGCGTATACACGCAAAACAATGGCCTACATCTGCGCGTACAGCAACAATGATCCAATCTGCGCGTAAAGCAACAATGGTCTAATCTGCGCCTAAAACAATGACAGTTTACATCTACGTGTAAAACAACGGTATGATTCATATCTACATGTAAATCAATAGTCTACATCTACGCGTAAAACAACGACATAGTCTACTTCGACGATACCGTACATATATAGTCTGTATCTACATGTAAAACAAAGACAGTCTACATTTAAACGTATCTGCTTTGTCAGTTCAAACTAGGCTACCTGCAAACTATATTCTAGATGAAATTGTGAGCCAGCGAGATCATTATTATTACCTATTTCCTATATTATTACGCTGCCTTAGTTCCCGTCAACGTGTAGTTTATTTAATCGCGCATTTACCAATACTTTTGAGCTTGCAGTCGTTAGTTTGAATTCTCTTCTTAAAACCAAGCAAGCTTTCAGGTACACGAAGCGCCAAAACAAGCACTTTCTTCTTCTTCTTCTCTTGATTTACATCTTCTCCACAGACTACAAAGGGGCTGAGCGTGCAGCGGCGAGCGAAGAAGAAGAAAAAAGGACCAATCCTTTCCCGTGCTTCGCGGAGCAGCTATGCGATTCACACTGTTCGTTGAACAATTCGTTATCTCCACAATGCATTCGTGTAACAGGCTCTGACGTCATTTTGCCTTCTTAACGGAAGCCATGACAAAGCTTTCCCTTCTTCTTTCCGGAGAAAGATGTGAGTGTCGAGGACTTATGGATCGACTGACGATCTTTCAGCACAATAACGTCTGGCTATAATTAGACCTGTTCCCATTTCTTGCTCTTACTTTGTCAAATCTCGCTTTTTAACTTTCTATGGCTTAGAGCTTGGAAAAAGTGAGCAGTGAATGGAAGCGCACATGATTTTGAACAGAGCTTTCAAACTTGTGCGGCACTTCCAGAAAAACTTGGGAATTTGAGAGTCACATCTTGGAACAAGAACAAGAGCTCAACGTTAAATTAGTTAAAAGTTTAATTCCTTTATTGCCGTTATAGTTATGCAATAGTACGTATTTTTTTAATGTACTTACACAAATCTTCTTGATAAATCTTAATTGGTTGAGATCTGTATTGTATTTTTGTTATTTTACGTCGATTTTCTGCCACTTTTGGCTAATCGCGACGATAATAATGAGTGAGGATTACATGAAATCGATGAAGGAACACTCAGATAGAGAATCCGGGACTCGAACCCGGAAACTTAAGTGGCGAGATCGAAAGGGGAGAGGGGGAGTCATAACTCCTCCTTTGGCCCAGTATTCCTAAAGAAAAAAACGTTACGTGTTAAGTGTTTTTACCTTAATAAACTGCCTTGGTCAGCAACTTATTGGTTAGAAAAAAAAGATCGTGAAATTCACGAAAATATGGTAAAATGAGGGCTGACTACTGAAAAAAGTATTCGTAATCCCCCTTTCGAAAATCCTAGGCATGCCACTGACCACTAGGGGTGTGCGGGATCCCGAAAAGTAAAAAAATTCCCGTCCCGATCCCGACTTCGGGAAATGACATCCCGACTTTTCGGGATCCCGTGAAATCGGGAAATGCCGAATGGCAGTTTTAAAAAATCGTTACTTCTCGACGTTTTCTGTGCCGGCCCCCGTGGCGGAGTGGTAAGCACATCGCGCTACAACGGCAAGGGGTCCCGGGTTCGAACCCGGCCTGGGCATGGATTATTTGTGAGTGTCCATTCATAAATTTCATCACATCATCACTCATCCCCATCTTCGTAAATTACCCAAAAGTGGCACAAAAAGCGAAGTAAAATAAAGCAAATCAATCAATCAATTGACGTTTTCTGCATTGTAAGTTTCTGGAACTTATCGGAAATTGTTAATTTTTATTCCAAAAATGCAAAAACAATCACTTAAAGTGAAAATGGCGTGTAGAATTCGAGATTTCCAGAGCTTCGGGAAATTTCGAACTTTACCCGTCCCGAAAATTTCCCGACTTCGTCGGGGGATTGCGAATTTTTCCCGTCCCGACCCAAAAAATTCTGTCCCGCACACCCCTACTGGCCACCAAACTAACATTACTTAATTCAGAGCACAAATGGCGTAAATCTACTTTTCATGAAAATTGAGTTACATGTACAGTGTGTCCGGCTTAAAGTACAATAAAAGAAAAAATCATTACGTGTAATATTTAACCAACAGCACCTTAAGCCTTACGTAGTAATCTCAAAATGTTATTTTCCCGCGCTTGCAAAACGTCAGCACTCGTTGGATTGCGCGCGTGCGTGCGCGAATTGAACTGAACTGAATTGAACAGTCGTAGCGTCAGTATCTGTCAGCGATCTGTGAATGAAAGAATTTACCTGGACATGTTGCAATTGTATGCTGTGCCTCAGTTTCCACCTGATGAAATCTTCCAGCAAGATGGAGAACCATGCCATTAAGCGCAAGAAGTGAGGGATTAACTGGACCGTGAGATTCCTTGCAGAATCAAGCAAATTTTTAGGTATCATTGATATTTTTATCAATGGTGAGTTTCTCCTTCTATCCCTTGGCCCCCTAGATCCCCGAACATTACTCCTCTTGATTTTTTCTTTGTGGTTTTGTAAAGTCACGAGTGTACCAGACACGAGTTCGTGACCTTCCTGATCTACGACATCGCATTTGTGCTGCAATCCGAAATGTGACTCCAGTAATGCTGAACAACCAGAGACGTCTCGTGAACTCATGCGGTGCATGCTGCGCATGCGTCAATTGTGGGAAAAAGGACAGCTTGCTCTGCGACGACATTTATGAGCATTTCTACATTCTAATTTCTTCATATAGGAGAAGTATTTATTTTACACGAGAGCGCTCAACTAAGCTTATATTACATTTCTTGGATCTGAAGTGAAAGAAAGTACTAATTCATTTCCCACAATTGACGCATGCGTCACTTCAGATCCAAGAAATGTGCAGCAAGCGGCAAATTGTCCTTCGCTATTTTCATTCCTTTTCTATTCTACGTCACTGCTTATTGACGTTTGTATTTCAATTCATGATCATCACATTGCGGAAAACAGAGTTAATGAAATTGTTGATTGACAACTCTATTACTCTTGCTGTTGGGTGTACAGCAGGTCGAGAATTATTTGTCTTATCGGCCGGGAGCAATGAGACAATATCTCAACAAAAGGAAGAAATAAACTACAAACTGTTTGTAGTGATGTGTGGTATGGTAATATGAACTTGAATATTTTATCACTAGATGGCATAAATGTGAAAAGTATTATCTCAAGCGACGTTGATGCAGCCCAGATAGCAGCGGCGGTAGAATTCGATTGAGAAACCTGTTGTGAAATTAATAATAATGCTGTAATTGAAGAAAAAGAAAAAAAGGACCGTATCCATGGAACTGAAGGAGTTTTGATGGTACATCACTTGAAAACTAGACTTACCTGTGATTACATAGGTACAGCATAAGATTCATAACTAAGCAAATATTCGATCCGAGTTCTTTTGAAGGTTGTTTCTAATGGAATTTTGGGTTGTTTTAGTTCTCGAATCCCACATTGAGGGAAAGCAGAGTGAATGAACATTGTAATTTCCCTGCTATTATCTTTGTGGTTAGTTGCATAGTGGGGTGCGCACGTATTAATGTGCAAAATGTCCATGAACAATTGTCATTAAATTTTCAAATTTTCTTTTCCTTCCTACGTGTTTTTAATTACTTGATTTTACGTATGCTTGTGCATATGATGTCAGCAGCTTCTTTAGTTCTTATGAATCAATTATTGAAGCTTTCATTGCGTAAAACAAAGAGACAAAACATGATTATGGACAATTTGGTTGATACTTATGCATCTCGATCTATCAATTGAACTCCATCACAGGCTACTCTATTCGGTTCTTCTTCTTTTATTGGCTCACACCACATTTTAGCTATTTCTAGCCAAAGTTGCCGAGTTATATTGTCTTTGATCTTGCTATTCCCTTTCCTCAATAAAATACATTGTCACTTTTTCAGAATTATAGACTTTTCTGTTTCTATGATATAGTGAGATTTTATGGTTTATTTTTGTATCGTTTATTCTGGAAGTTATAATACCAATAGAGGTATCATTCGTTGCCCAAATATAATTTTGACGAGATATTTTTTTTTCCTGAAACGTAGAATACGTCGATTCCAAAAATAATAAAGTATTTGTAACTTGGAGAGACTTCATTTTTGGAGTATCGAATACCCTAGACACGCAATATGATGCACATTGTAGACAGAATATGCATTACTCACAAAGAATCAACATGAACACACACGAATGGGTAATATGGATCACGGGTATCGATTTTGTTAGTGTACAAAAGTGGGTATGGCGTCTGATTGCTATGCAGAAGTCTAGAGGTCAATTTCCGGGGTTGTCGATCTTCAAAATTTATCTTCTTTCTCAACTTCTCTCAAAAACACAGAAACAGACATGAAGTCACACGACTTTCAGTGTATGTGTGTGTATTTGAGTTTGTTCTTAAGTCCACTCACAGGTAGGAGACTGGGTCTACAGTTTAAAGTTGGATCCGAGCCACTAAGTGCCTATTTAAGATACTTGTAAATCTCACATGTAAGCTAAAAGTAAGACTTGAAGCTTTCCTGGCGTCGAATGATGAATAGATTCTCTCGGGCTATCGACCCCTCCCGCTCCGCTGATAAATGTGAACAAGAATAATAACATTTGCATACATCACACAAGCAGGATCGGGCGACTACCCAGGGCGCCAAATCTTGATTACAGCCAAATCCTAAGTGTGAGTTTCTTTTTATGTCCACTTTATGCACAGAAAAGCAAATAGAGACAGACGATTTACAATTAAAGAGCGGTCCGAATCACTATATGTGCCTCTATCGGCTGCATGGCTATTTGTTTTAAGAAGAGTTGGATTTATTGTTGCCAAGAATTAATTGAAGTTACTGCTGAATAACTTAATAAGTATATTGCAAAATCATCTAAGCTAAGAGATTATTGTTCTTTTGATGTCATTATGTAGGTATTAATTAAACACATACCTACAATAAACGTGTTTTTTAACAGCATTATAGTTTTAAAATAAGGCTATTGTTTTTCGTCATTGAAATCGTGTATACTTGTATATACCATGGTTATGATTTATATTGGAGGAATGTGGATAGTAGGGGACGCCAAAATTCCATCTCGCCCGGGTGAAAATTTTATCTTGAGCCACTCCCGCAAACAAGGTAGCTGATCCAACGACAACGTGCAGAAAATCAGTTGTAATCTATCTAGCAGTTGTTTATTTCTAACGACCGACTGACCAAACCAACAAACTCAAGCGAAATCAAGAAAATGAATAAAAAATATTAAAGAAAATGACAGTACTCATTCAGACCACACTGCCGTGCTTCGTACTTCAGAATGTATCTTGTCCTTCCGCCTTATCTGTCTTATTACTGCAGTCGCTGTGCGCTTTGTAGAGTAGCTAACTTCCCTCCAAATATTCAACAACGTTAAATATTACGTCTCTGCTTTCGCTATGTACAGTATTCCCTTTCATCATGCTCACTTTGCAATGAAACAGGAACAAGCTTTTGATAGTGTAACAATCTTGCAACACAATGTAAACAGCTGACTGATCCACGTCTCCTTTCCCCCCTGTCTGGTGGATAATTCGACTACAGCGTCACAAGAACAGTTTATTTTGACCAAGCAAAGGCAACGCAAGACAACTTTCAGTTGTACTCCCCTCCTTCCTGTCTTCTTCCTTTCCCCTGTCATGCTCGGAAAAGGGTGGGCGAAGATACCATAGAAATGTCCCTTTTCCAAAAAAAAATAAAAAATCCCTCTACTCCGCCATACGATCTCGAATGGAATGGGATTGCAACACTGCTGTATCATGAACACAAACATTGCAGTGCGCGTAAAGCCTATAATACTGCAAGCTACAGGCGCCAATCTCTTTTCACTCCTTGCTAGCTGCAAACAGCGGCAGTCGAGCACACGCCAACTTGTGTTCAGACCGAACGTATCTCAGCGGCAGGTGCTGGTAAATCGAAAAATCGAAGCCGGTGGGGTGTGGGAACGTTTGATGTTTTGAAGGAGATAGTATTCAGTAAATAAGTATAATAAAAAAAAATTGCATTGCAGATTTATTTGGGTGTGCACGTGCGAATAGGCAGAAGCCGCTACTGACGTTAAGTACGGAACAAAACTGTTTCATCCATAGTATTAAATTATTACTTTGGCTAGAAATCGATAAAAGGCGGTGTGAGCCAATAAAAGAAGAGGAAGAAGCTCTTCAATTATGTAAGTGTTGTAAACACTTGTAAGAAAAAGTTTAAAACGTGTTTTAAAGTAACTGCTAAACTTAAACAGATAAAAATACACAGAGATTCTTCGCCTTTAAATCGAAACTGGATTGTCAGCCTCTTTTACCCCCCTGAAGTGACCTAACGACAACCAGATTTCCTGATATTACCTCGGATATCCGGTTTCTGATAAGCTGCGGGGGCCATCTTGTCCTTCCGTACGTGACTGCCCGCTTGTCATTTCTCGCGGACTGCAACTGACCGTGGAAGAGAAAGAGTTCTTTCCTCTTTCTTTTCGGAGAGGGGGGAAAAGGCAATCTCTTCCACGTCTGTTCCTCTCGGAAATCTTGTTATAGGAATTTCTTTCAGAGGAGCGGGGGAATCAAACGATTTCAGGAAATGAAGATACTCGGATCTCTTTCCCCGAAGCTGAATGGTGCAGTGCGGAAATGTATAGACTGCTTTTTAAGTGATATTCAATTGTTGAAACATTCAATTGTTAGTGAAAGAGAGAGACATGGGCCATTGATTTAACCGAGGTCATACAAAAACCTACACAAGTAATAAAATTTGCAAAAAGGAGTTTAAATTAAAAAAGTAATTATACAAGTTTCCATTTCATGATATGCTTACGTTTCGTTCCTTTTTTTGGACGATGCGAGCCAAATATTAAATGATTTTTTTTGCCTGTAGGAGTACCAGGATAAAATATTCGAACCTGTATCACACAGCTACGAGTATGTTTAAAGAATTTAATGGGTTAAACCCTTTCTTTTGTTCAGTAATCATTCTCCGTTAGTTATGTAATGCGTCAAAACGTTAAAATATGTTTGAAAATTAGTTAACGGTTGCCTTTAATGTTGTCTATCACATAGAGAATAGCATGGTCACAATTACTCTTCAAACTCAACGCACTGTATTCAAAATTTCTAGTCAGTCTTTATGGAAGTGAGTTGAAAACATGGAAATGAACACTGATAATTTGATAGTCCTAACGTTTATTACTTCCCGCTTCGGCAAAGCGCGCCAAACAGAACACCCAATCAAATAGAGCGTCAGTAAAGAATACCTGGATCTTATTGGTTGCCTCACTTGCAGCTTCTATTACGTCAAACGTTTTGACGGGGAAAAAATCACAGTTTTCTTGAGAAGTTGAGTATAAAAATGTCTCTTGAAATTTGGATACTTAATAATATTGTGCAATATACCAATTAAATTAGGTAAGGAGGTCATGTTAAAGACATGAGTTCAAACCAGAATAGCTTCACATTTTTTATTAGAAATCTGGATAACAACTACAAAGTTCTAATAACTGCGGTACTGAAAACTTAATTCCGTCATTTGTTGATATATCTATGTGTGAGTGTAAGGTAGAGTAACGCTCTGAATGTTGGGGGAGACACATTTACTATCTTGGCTATTTGTGGAGGTGTGATCAGCACCATGCTCCGGTCGCCTTTACCCCTCAGGTTTGCCCCCAGCTACTCATTTACTGTATTAGAAGCTGAGTGAACTCCAGAATCGGTCTCCTTATGGCGATAATGACGGTAATTCACAGTATAATTGAGAACAATTCGCTGTAGCGATCAGACAATTATTGAAAACTTCCATTCAGTTAAATTTATGGCAGAACGAATATCAACCAAAAAATTTTACTACTGAGTGTAATGCAAGGAGTTTTTTTTAAGTTTGTTCTCAAGTCCACTTTATGCACATGAAGGCTAATCGGGACAAGACCTACAGTGTAAAGTGGAATCATGCCTCCATCGAGTATCGATCCGGGGCCTATTGGTTACAAGGCGACGACGTTACCCCTGTGCCATCAGAAAAGCTCTGTAATACGAGTACAATGAGAATGTAATTCCGTAAAGAGATAAGTTGCACCAGTTTTAGCTTTAGAGAAATGATTCTGGTAATTTTACCCGCCGAAAAACTGTTCTGCAGTGGGTGAATACTACACAATTTATGATACAAGTTGTGGAAAGACGTTCGTAATCCTCACGAAATTATAAGCTTCAGAATTTCCCATGTGCCTCTGTACAAAATTACATAAATTGGTGGTTATGTTCGCATCGTTTTCCAGCCACAATTTACGTAGTATATCGTTACTTTTCGATTCTTAAGACTGCTAGAACGATGTTGGAGCACAATACACACAAAGCAGATTACAAGCAAAAACAAAGAAAAGGCGAAACAGCATAAATCGAGCGCTCAAAACTGATGACTTTTGGAGCCCTGAACTGGATCCACTCCAAATGCAATTGGCACGTGTCATCAGCATACTGCAAACTCAGGTCCAATTGAGGATTGGCTTAGTTCGATCTGATAAAATCAATCGCCTGACCGACAAGGAACGATTCCAGTGGTCAAACGGCGTATTCGCAAACCCACGTGAGAATTGCAACAGTGGCGTGACTAATGGAGGCCTTCAATGGCAACGGAAGTTGGACCTCCCGTGATGGCACTGTATTCCGGTTCGATTCCTACCCCAAACTGTAGTTCCCGTCCCGATTAGCGTCTTTGAGCATAAAGTGACCTTAGAACAAACTGAGAAACTTTGGGACAGTAAAGTAAAGTAAGATAAAATACGTACATACGCAAGAGAGGGGACTTTTTCATCCCTCATAACTTATATATGAATAAATTATCATCATAGAATGTGTTAAGACTACATAAACGCTAGATTCGGCTCTTGTATCGATCATACAATTTTAGTGATGACGTCAGAGTGGGTGACAGGATTTTTTTAGGGAGGTATTGGGGGAGAAATCCGAAAATGTGTAACAAAGAGAAGATGCGAAATGTTTGTATGTTTGAGTTGTTTTTCTTTAAGTCCACTTTATGCATAGAGAGAAGCTAATCGGGACTGAACCTACAGTTTAAAGTGAGATCAGAACCACTATACACCGGGTATCGAACCCAGGACCTCTTGATTACAAGGTGACAGTCCGAAATGCTGTTGGATTGAATTAGGTAATTTTACGTCGCTTTTCTGTCACTTTTTGGCCGCGCGGATGAAGGTGAGTGATGATATAATGAAATTGATGAAGAGACAATCACAAAGAAGAGCGATGCCAACGTCGGGATTTGAATCCGGATTTTTGGTGCCCCCTCCCTAATTGTACCAACCTTCCACCGTGGCCCCACCTACTTTCCATCACCCTTCAATAAAACATGATCATGTTATAGGGTCAAGTCCTGTAATACAGACACGTAAATGTTCTTACCACAATACATGGTAAACAATAATCGGAAATTCCTTGAATTTAGGTTTAATATGAAAGACAATACACTAAGTAATAAATCAGGAAAAATGGTTTATGTTGAACTTTTTATACACACACTTATATTAATATTTTCACAAAAACAATAAATTGGCCATTTTACAAAACAGTCCTCTAATATGGCCAAGGTATTACATGTGATGTTCTCAATTAGTACTTTACACACGAAAATGTCCACATTTTCAGCATGTGCACATTCCCACAGTGAGTACAAGAAACCCACATTTCACCTCATGATCATCGCTGTAAAACCTGTTACAGTAAGTGCACTGTGGATCGTTATCTCCATCTTTTGATTTTTGTTGGGTAACTTTTTCGATCTCTTTCTGCTTTCTGTTACTCTTTTTCTTTAATTTATCCACTTTCTTCTCTGACATCTTCCTTATGTGGTCTGGTGACGTCAGGACCAGAAGCCTAGCCACTATGTAACAATACACAGTTCCGTTTGTGGCTCATAGATGGCAGAACCTGTTGCCTTCACACAGTGCCTTTGTATACTACAATGAGCACACGTTACCGCCACAGGACGCTCCCGATTGCAACACACAGTCACACATCTAACACTAATGCTACGTAAGAATACAAATCATCAAAAAAACAATATGGCTGTTCTTTACTCACGTTCAGACACAGTTGTTTCATTAAAACACGCGTGCGGCTGAACAAAGCACGGAGCTCAATATTCACTGCCACAGGACGGTCGCCGTAACTCTCACTAACAGTTCGGTAGTACCCGAACAGATGTCTCTTCCGTCGTCGAGGCGCAGCAGTACGAAATATAATTTCTGGTCATTTTACACGACTGGCCGTATTACAGGACTTGACCCTATATTTATGGTTTTAACTAGTAAAAATAATAAATAACCTTATTATTTCAAATACATGTTACCGTCAAAGAACAAGTTTATTGAAGGTATGTATTTATGAAATACCTACATAATGATATATATAACAGTAATATCTTAGCTGAAATTACTATATGATTTTGAAATGTGGTTTTTGCGTAATGCAGCAGTAACTTTAATTATTTTTTGGCTACACAAATCCAACTATTTTTAAAGAAAATACAAAAAAAAGTAAAGTGCTCCCCTGAGCCTTGCACCACGCGTATAGAGGGTGTGGGGTTAGGGCCCCACAGTTTCTTGATCTCGGCCAAGCTGGAGGTGATGTGATCAGCACCAAGCCCCTGGCCGCCTTTACCCCTCACCCAGAGTTTCCTCCAGGTACCCACTTTATACGACGCTGGGTGGGCGCCGGAGCCGATTCAACAGGTTGAAAAAGTCCCGGTTATGCCCCGCCGGGGATCGAACCCGGGTCTCTCGCATGGTAGTCAGACGCCCTAACTAAAGGGAATACACACACTTAAAAAATCAGAAATAGGGCTCCCTCGGTTTGGCGCCTCCGAGGGCGCAGCCGGGTTCATAAGTCGCCCCTGGGGTCAACTGGCAACTTCCTTGGCCCCCAACCCCCCACCCTCCCGTGCACACGCCTCCACTCACTTTTTTGCTGGCGTCATCACCAGCAAAAAAAATAAAAAAAAAATACATGCAACTTTTCTCTTGTTTTCCAACTGCCTTTTCTATTGTTTCCTGAAAGACAAGGCCAAAGCAGGAAAGGATATCCACAGGCTATATCAACAGTCGTTGTAGTCTTTTCTCCAGCGGATTACGAAAAAAAGAAAAAGAAGTATATCACGCAAAGTTGACACAGCATGCAACATTGATAGCATCTGATCGAGCAGAAGCTCGTTACTAATTAATGGTCAGGTTGGAACCCGCCAGGTGGCCTCAGTGTGCAAAATTTATCACCCAAAAAGGCATCAAAGGCAACGCCTCGGTTTGAAGGGAATTCAAAGTGGGACATTCAGTGTTGCCGAGTCACTTTAGATTTTAACAGCAAATTTTCAATGGCAAGTTCTGTCACCGCCGGATGGTTAGGCAACACGCGTCACGCCTTGCAGAGAGAGTATTTCAGGATACAGGTGTCCGTACAGCCAACAGCAAAGATAAAGGTGTCCGTACAGCCAACGGCAAAGATAAAAGTACGCAAATTCTCCATTCCTTTTCATACCACATCCTGTGCTATTTTAGGGAATGTAATTCTGTTGATGCGAAGCAGGTGTCGTCCTCCATTAGTGTACTATTTCGATTCATAATCATTATATTGTGGAAAACACACTGAATGAAAATGGTGGTGAGCAATTCGTCTACTATTACCTTTGCCGTTAGGTGTACACGTTACCTATACTCGTCGCATTTCCAGTTGGCGGCTGGGAAACAACGAATCAGCGATCAGATCAATTCTCTTCGACTGACATCGGGCATTTTCGTGTCACGAGGCACCCGAACGTTGCTGGCGGGACAAAACAAATGAGCGTCGGATACACTGTTGCCAAACGCACTGTAAAACGAGGGAGAGTTGATCAGCGCCGTTACTGGATAAAAGTTGTACAATAGAACACAAAGCACGGAAAATTAGTACACAAAACACAACACTGTACAAACAAGCTAATAAAAACAACTGACAAAAATAGGCGTACGCTTGGCAACGTTGCAACGGGAGAGCGATGTTACCCCTACAGCTTTTACTTCGGAGCTGAAGGTGTGACACCGAGGTACATACCCCCGAAGACGATTGGTGGACAGATGGAACTGTGTAGGTCCACGAGCGTATATTCTGGGCTAGCTAAGCTATTTGCGAAGCCTGAAATCTAGAGAATAAAATACAGGAGAAAATCCATCAGAAATTGTAAATAATATTATTCATATCAGTGAGATGATGATCCTGATTCTAGAGTTGGTAGACTGGTTTCCTACGAGTTGGCAAGCTAATTTCCTGAGTTGGCAACCTGATTTTCTATGAGTTGGCAACCTGATTTCCTGAGTTGGCACCTAACCTGACTTCCTATGAATTGGCAACGTGATTCTTAGGAGTTGGCAACCTGATTTCTTAGGAGTTGGCAACCTGATTTCTTAGGAGTTGGTAAATTTATTTCTATTCATAGCCTAGGACCACGTGAGGATCGGTACATAACCTAACCAATGAGGTTGCTGACTGCTCACGAACAATCAAGACATGTGTACATGTTCGATAACCCCACGTCACCGGACAAGTTTCTGAATGTATGATCCCCTCCCTTCGCACCGACGCCGTACTTATCGACATAATCACAAGAGCGCGCTACGCCCCGAAGAACCTCGACTGAAGGAATGATGTGAAAACATTAATAAACCTTGAGGATCCGATGGATACATTTGACAATCTTGATTGGTTCTTCACACGCTATGGGTATCAAATAGACACAAATGAATTATGGGAAAAGACAGCCCATGCAAAATGTACACAGGTACAGAATGAACAATACACTTTGGCGCCAGGCATGGATGTCTCAATTTGAACACTGCTGAAAGCAATGATGAATTTTAAAAGTCCACTGAAAGATTTTTTCGAGGAAAAATCAGCTTATTAAACTTTCCAGACGTGGAACAGTTGTGAGAGAAGCTTCAGCAGTTTTTAATAAGATATTAAATAAATCGACAGATATCGATAAGAGTGGCCATGAAAAACATTACGGCGCATACTGTAATTATGCAAGGTGTGACAATAAAGTTCCCAGACTGAGGTCGAGTTTTGAGTTTGACAGGGTAAAATTGGTTGTGTATTCATCACTTCAAATATGTCACCGAGTACGTGAAATACTTGTTTAGTTCGACGCATTCTTCTAATCCAACTTGTTTTTGTTTGTTACAAGTTTAGAATTGAGTAACGTGTGAGCAAACTCGGGAAAATCCGAAAGAAAAGTATGGTGTGTGTCCTACGGTACCACTTTCGCTCACTAGTACTCGTTCGAGTGTCTGGCGAATTGGTAGCATCGTCGCCTTGTAATCAAGGGGTCCCGGGTTCGATTCCCGGTGGAGGCACATACTGGTTCGGATCCCACTTTAAACTGTAGGTCCAGTCCCGATTAGCCTTAATGTGCATAAAGTGGACTTAAAACAACAAATCAATCCAATCCAATCGTTCGAGTGTTCCACCCACGAGAGTATACATTCAAATATTTTACGCTGACAATAATGAACCCTGGTAATTTCAGCCCACAATCGTCTACATTTTCATATATTACTATGCATTAGTAAGGTAGACTAAACTACATTTTAACATGGAGATGACGACTATGCGTCTTTGAGTTCACGATCCATATTTGAGAGCCCACTATCACAAGCAAATGATGGTTATACGAGCGTATACCGCTCGTTTTGCCTGCTCGAGCGTTATTCGCTCGAGCTCTCAATTCCGTACGCTATCTAGCGTCGTCCGTGCGAACTATTTGGCGCTGTAGCGAAATCCTTGCAACGCAGCACTCTAGTGTGTATTATACATGAAATAATTCCGACAGCTACACGAAACTATACGATTTTTCACTTTCTATATGTCTTGCAGATATTGTATGATTATCTACTGTCTTAATTCCCGTATTTGTTGCGCGAAATGTCTGGATGAATCTTATAAAACGAAAAGGATTAATGATAGAGATCTTATCTTGACTTGGTCGAACAGGGGGTCACTTCCACACTTGAAAATCTTCAATTGCAACAAGGCTCGAGAAACACAAGTTATATGTTTTCCGTTTCCTCTTACATCTTCAAAGTGTAAATTTCTCCGTCGCCTATTCTGATTTTGTTCTCTTAAATAATAATAACAAGGCAGTAAGGTTCTTTACGTGGTGCCGACTGTGTTCCCCAATCCAAACCGACTGCCGTCTCAAACTCCAAACCCCGACTGTCCAGTTCAAGATTCAACTTGCATCCTCTCCACCTAGGCTCCTCCTACTTTTCTCCGTCTCACTCCACTGTACCTCTGCAATAACTGGAAATTGCATTATGATGAAGTTAACTTTACCTCTGCAATAACTGGAAATTGCATTATGATGAAGTTAACTTTACCTCTGCAATAACTGGAAATTGCATTATGATGAAGTTAACTTTACCTCTGCAATAACTGGAAATTGCATTATGCTGAAGTTAACTTTACATCGTTGTAGACGCACATCACTGGGTTTAACATGATCAGTATTTTATATATTATTCTACACAAAATGTTTGTACTTTTTGCCTATATAAGTTATTGAATTGTATATCAAGAGAAATGTAAGTGTGTTTACAGCTTACATATTACAATTCCTTTCGTATGAGCTTCACCCAGTGATGTGCGTCTACATGTAAACTACGATAGTCTACATTCTACACGTAGACTACATTATACACGTAGATTAGGTAATCTACGTAAACAACATGGCGAAAGGTGATATCTTAGCAAAGGGCGCCGTGGAATTAAAAGAAAATTACACTGCGTATCAGTTGCTGATGTGTGAGGAGAACTTTTCATACTCTTCCTTCCAAAATCGAACAATTTCTCACCTAGGAAGAGACCTAATATAGGAAATATTCTAGTGTTTTATGGGGAAAAGACCACTCTTGCCTCACGACTGCCATCTGTTGTTGTTTTTTTGCATACTATGTATCTTCTTCCATAGTTGATAATAGAAGATAAGAGAAATTTTGTTGTAAATAGGATTCTCTTCATTTCGTTAGGAACCAGTATAGTTGAAAATGTCACTTTCCTTTCATGAAACCCTTGAAAATTAATTTTAATGCACTTTAGATTGTCTACGTAGTCTATGTAAACTACAACCCACTGTAATCTACGCGTAGATTACGTGTAGACAACGCATGTAAACGTAAACTTATAGTCTACGGCATATCACTGGCTTCACCCCATCAGTACATATATTTTGTTTCTTTTCTTTTCCCTTCTTAGAGCGTAATCAACACCATTAAATTGTCCATCACCATGTTCGTGACTTTACTTAACCCAATAAGAGCTTCAAGAATTAGAAGAAAACTCAAAACAAGCTGTTGACAATTTTTGCACCAGCATACCATAAAAATCCATCGCTTAAAAACACGTAAGATGTAAAAGAAAAATTAATGAAAATGATCATGGACAATTTGAATGGATCCCACTGTACTTTCGCCAAAAGTGATTGTGATATCTACAAATCCTAATGTACATTATTCTATAAATTGTTTACTTAAAGTGATTTAAATAAATCAACCTTGGGTGAGGTGTGGACTCCCGAGCAACCACACAGTTACGCCTTTGGTACCAGCGATTCCAGATGGGAGCTACTTGAAAGCAATAGAACCCGTCTTGAAATGCAGATAACAGCAGTGATGAGATCCGCGCTGACCATGCGTTACCCAACAAAAACCTGTCCTCCTAGTCCAGGCTCTGAAAGAGCCGATTCCTCACAGAGATTAATTTTAGGTACAAATTTAGGTGGTTTGAAGCGTGGGGGAAATGGGGTGGGGGTGGGCGAACCCGTCCGTCGACCCCACTCCTTGAAATTTGAATCGTTCATTTCAAGTTACAAAAATATCAGAAAGTTTATTTTTGTTGTTACTAAGAGAAATACAGTTTAGTTAGTTTGTATTCGAACAGAATAACGACGTAAAAATGCGTTAAATCGAAGAAAAAATAGTGTAAAATAAGGAACCATTTTATATTTTCATATTGCACCGTTTACACCAAACAATAAATGGGTTAACAGTTTTCAAAATTTAAAAAAAAAATAATAATAATTTTTAAGTGAGAGATCACACAACATAAACCGTAAGACGACTAAAATTAATCCATTACTCTTAAAGCATTTTTCTCGAAAGAGGAGTGTATAAGTTAATAACGAAATGGAGTATGGATTTCAGTACAAGAAGAAATAATAAAAAACAGCTGTGATGAAAATACGCTCATCCGGTGGACCGAGTAGAAATGTCTCCCAAAGTATATAATATTCACACTTATATGTAGAGAGCCACTGTTTATAGACGTGTTCTCTCGTTCAATACTTACGCAAAAAGTGCCTCAAAAACTCTCTTCATCTTCCAATTATTGCTCCAAAGTCTAAAATATTAAAGTGTCCAGCATGTACGAGACGCACTCCATTACAACGTCCACCACAACACTTATCACTGCACTAAATAAATGGTATTCTTCAAGATTCTCCTCTCGCTGATCACATCCCTTTCATATCAATTTTTCATTATACGAGAGCGATTCTTCAAAGTTTTAACATTGTAAAAATGTAGAGAAATTAATACTTTAGATATTCATGTATTATAGTAACGAATCTTATTTTTCACTAAACGCCATATAACAACATTTTATAAGGTTTAGAAGTTACCCATAAATTTTGTAAAGAAATATAAACACAAAAAGCGCCATCTATCCGTGCAAGAAACAACTCGGTCATACTTCGCCATGGCAGTTGACGATCAACTTTGTTAAACGACTTCTAAAATCGCAAATACTGCAGGTCTCTTCTGCAGATCATCTGATTGGTCAGTGGAGGATATCTGCGGAAAGTAGGGAGGTAACGGGTCACGAAGGCTTAATTATTGAAAAGAACAAACCATTGCAACAAAGGTAAAAACCTTTCTGGTTGGTATGTCCGTTGTCCGGCATAAAGTACAACCTTTCTTCTCAATTTCATAATTCAGCTTCGGTGAATATTTTAAACGTTTCAGCTGCTTCAAAGAAGCACTATCGGAGTCATGCGAAACGCCTACAAAATTGAGTTAAATAATTTCTTCTATATGACAACTTGTCATGGTGTATTGTTTTTCTTTGTAATAATATCACATCGTTCTCGAGTCTTTACACGCGTTAACAGATTACGTGCAAAAGGGGTATGTAGAGTTGGAAGCTTTTGTATTAGAAGCAAATTGTCCACCACCGTGTTAATTCTCTTTGCTTTACGAAATGAAGGCTTCAAAAATTGAAACAAAACTTTAAACAAGCTGTTAACAACCTTTTCACCAGCGTACGTAAAAATATAGTGGACTCTGTAATTCAAACTTGGGAGGATTCGAATTTTTTCGTGTCCACTGTAATTCTTTAAAACACGTAGGATGCAAGAGAAAAATTAATGAAAATAGTCATGGGCAATTTGCCGAGCAATACGTGTGCATCCCACTGTATGATTTTTTCCAATTACCGACACAGTGAAATTGCCATTTTGTTTCGGACTTGGTTTTGGCTAGTTCTCTCAATGGACATTTCCACTACTTTTTTTAAAGATCATTTTTCAAATCTATAACATCGACAAATAAGCCCTGCAATTTCCCCACGTTCATTTTTAGGTAGAAAATTGACTTTCCAATTAGCGAGCCGAGCGTTGCGCTCAAAACACACCTGCGCCATGTTGTGACGTCGTGGTTCGGTTCGTCCTGTCGTCTGCACTTTGTGTTGGCTGCATTTGATATTAGGGTGCGTGTGTGTCTGCTATGAGGTATTTGATTGGAAAAGAAACGCGATTACTAGAATAGGAAGCGGTCTTTACCAATAAGAAAATATTCTGTCAGTACTTTACTAAAGTTTTCTCCGTCGAGTTAACATTACAAATAAGATTTTACTGTTGCCTTCCGCAGAAACAACACGTTTCCATGTTGTGAGTTACAAGATCCGAGCCGCCCGAATTTTGTAGTTGGCCAGTGTGGTTGATATCAAAAGGGAAGATAAAGAATTATAACTGGTGCATTTTAACATTATGCACAAATACAAGTACCAGATGCCTCAAATGAAAAGGCGACTTGGTGGGGTGCGATTTGCGAGGTTACAATAATTGATGAGCTACAAGAACAATGAACTTGGTCTGTGAAAGTTTTGTAAAAGTACAAATTACTAAAAAACTACTGTTCTATTTAATTACAATGTTGTGCATTACCATAGGCGTAGCCAGAAATTTTTCTACGAGGTAGGGGGTTCAGGCTCTGAAAACTCAAAACAATAGAAATAATAAACATAATAATGGTTATGATTGTCATTGTAGAACAATATTATAAACTAATAAAATAAAGCAATTTTATTCCTATAATAATTTTATTACATTCTTCCTTCGGGAGGCTGTTCTATTCAGTCCAGATGAGCGAATATGCATCACAAAGGTTTTATATTTTATTTTTTCACATTCAATGCATTTATTATACTGAAATGTATAATACTATATTTTGTTATTTACATTCCCACGCCTTGTTAAAGAAATAATTTAAGTTAGGGGTAAATTTTGGTCATAAAGTTTATGTTGTGCGACCTCTCACATAAAAAATATATTTTTTGGAATTTTGAAAACTAAATTTTGAACCCGTTTGATCAGTGATTGGAACGCAAAGAGAGTAATGATAACGGAATAAAACTGATTGATTTCGCAAATAGACATTGATATACATCAGTGGCGTGCGGTGACATTTAGACTAGGGTACGCAAGAGAAATACGTAAGTGAAATCCTTAGTGGATAATTTACCAAACTTTGAAAACAATACTAGTGGCTGTATCAAATGCATTCATATGAAGAAAAAAAAATTCTGCCGCATTTTTTGATATGTTAAAGGAAGCAGAATTTAAGCTTCCTTTATGCACACTAAAGCTGATTTAAGTTAGTTGAATTGAAATGGGATCTAATTCAGGATTTTTTTATATAAATATATAACCTTAAAACGCTACCGGAGAGATTCAGATGTAACACGATAAAACATTTGTATGATATTTTATATACCTGCTTCGCAAATATATTCTCAAAAAACGTGCAGTCCAACAATTCAACCTTGATTAGTTTCTTCATGCAGCGTGATGCACATTGAACGGGAACGAAAGGACAGTCAAATGTTTAAATAAGTAATATCTTAATTAAGGGTTATGGAAGAAATACACACATGCATATATAGTACGTATGTATACGTACAGGATGTCTCCATACAACACCGACAAACTTTCACAAAGTGTAGAGGACATCAAGATGAATAACATATTTGGTCTCGTTTTAAAACACGTTATTCGTCCCCATGTCCTCTACATGTTTTGAAAAAATTGTCGGTATCTCACACCGTATATGAAAAAATGTAATTTTGACTACATATTTGAGCATGCATTTTGAGAAATAAAATGCTCACCTGTACGTTTCAATTATCCGTGTTTTTTCTGATTGCCTTATGAGGTTCACCGGTTACTTCATTTACTTGAAAACGAAATCCATTCTTCATTCCTTCTTCAAAAACTCTTCTATCACTTGATCGTAGAAGGACGGTTTAAGTTTTAGTTCATACAACAGTTCCTTTTCAATTGTAAGTAATGAAAGTTGTGATAGCCTCTCCTCGTTCATGGTGTTCCTGCAATATGTTTTCACACGCTTTAGGGTGGAAAATGACCTTTCCACAGAAGCTGTTGTAGAAGGAATGACTAGAACCAGTTCCACAAGTTTCCTGAATTCCTGTACACACACACCTAAACCACTATTTCTAATAATTTCATGGCTTTCGTGAGGGTACTTTTGCTAGAATTGAGGTGAAGAATATACTACTTGTAGCTCGTTTTTGAGCCTCGGAAAATCAAAATATTGCCCATATGTTGTCTTCAGTGACAGGAGTGCTTCTTCCGGAAAAGTTCGCGAATATTGTGGAAACTTGTCTGGGTTCAGCAATTCCACAAACTTAAGACGATGGAAGTTACCAAATCTTTCTCTCAGCTGGGTAGAAATGTTGTCTATAATTTCGTTAAAAATATGCCTGTAGCGTTGTTTTGCATCGCCCCTCGTATCTGTGGAAAGGTGGCGACGTTTTGTAGGTGGTCCTCCAGCTAAAGCCTCTGTACTATTCCAAAAGTTCAGAAATTCCTCCCTCTTCCGTTCAATTGTCTCTTTTGTGCTCTGGACATGGTTCAAACAGAAGGTAATATCATAACATTTGCTCTGTAATATATTGTATAACACATCAGTATGGGCGAAAAGATCAGAAAATATTACTAGTAAAAACAGGAAATCAAAATCATTCAGGTCTCGCTCAAATCCCTTTGCTGCAGATATGGTTTCATTGTCCCACCTTTTGGGATCTGACAGAATGCTCTGAAACAATTCCGAAAGATTTTCAATGTTTTCAAGGACAACGTGAACCAGCCGAGAATGGTAATTCCACCTCGTTGGTGCAACATGTGGTAATCGGCGATGTACAATTGTCTCCAAAAGTTCAGTGCGCTTAGATGATCTATTAAAGAATGCAGCCAATCCATCAAGCGTAAGGAAAAATAATCTACATTCCTTAATATTTGCGACACTTTGAGACAAAACTAAGTTCAGCGAATGTGCTAGGCAGTGAACAAATATAGCAGATGGTAGTTGTTCTCTGATTCGCGCTTGGACTCCATTTAAATGGGAAGCCATGACTGCTGCTCCGTCGTAGGTTTGACACACTATTTTGTCCTTCATATTGAATTTGTTAATGTAACCCATTACAATGGAGGAAATGCTTTGTGCCGTCTTATCAGAACTGCAGACCGTGAAGCCCAAAAACCTTTCAACTGCTCCTTTACTGGGGCTTATTATTCGCACAATGGCTGATAATTGTGAATGTGTTGACACATCGGACGTCTCATCAATCATAATGGCTGCAAACGAGTAATCGCCAACTTCTTTCATAATGGAATGCCACGTTACTTCAGAGACTGCATGTATCAGATCATTTTGTATTCTGTTGGACATACCTGAAAATATTGTTGCGGTTTCTAAATGAGAGGCTAATAATGAATCATATTGCGAGAGAAGACGCACCAATTCCACATAATTGCCCGCATTACTGGAACCGTGTCCTTCTGAATGGCCACGGAAAGGAAGTTCTTGCTTGCCCAGAAAGCATACATCTATAAATCTTTTCAGAATCTCACGATTACGTTTCACGTTTTCGTTATGACGTAACACGTCGTCTCTTTTCTGTTGATCAAGTTGTAGCTCGATTCTGGTGTTTCCAAAAGTTTTAAAATCTAAACTTGACCTTATATGACACAATGATTTTTCATGCTTTCGAATAATGTGATAGATTTGATAAATCGCAATACCCTCTACTATTCCATACACCTTTCTCGGATGAGAACAATAAACAAGGCCAACAATAAAGTTTTACCGTTTTCATACTTCCAGTCAACCACTCTGTAGAGCTGTAAGTTTTTTCCTGAAAATGCCTAACATACTCCTTACCATCCTTCGTAACTCCTGCCTGAGACAAGTCCTCCAATTCAGGAACAGGCCTCCCATTTCGGATTATTTCCACTTTCTTTTCATAACTATATGACGAAAAAACCCTCTCCAGAACGTCATCGACAACTCCCGATTCCATATTATTTCTATTTCACCTCTTCACCGCAATGACAAAACAATAATAAGAACGAAACACTGCAAATTTCACACGCAAGACGGAAGAAACAAAAAACGTCAACCTCTCGCGGTAACAAGTGTCTCCTTACTCGAAATAGCCACTCACATTTGTAGATGAATGGATCAGGGTTGTCAGTCGACGAGATATTTTGTAGAATGAAGAAATTACGGACTCTCGTAGAAAATGCATCAGAATAGAATGGTATTAATCCCAACACACTTCAAAAGCTCAAATAAACGTTGGGCAGGGTTCGAAGTCCTGAGGGAGAATGGAGGGATTTCCCCCCACCAATAATATTGGCCACAAAAATCTCCACACCAAAATTTCCCCAGGGGAGGGGAGAGTTTTTGTTATAACAATGAAAGATGAAGGATAATATTGAAAACATACACTACCTCTTCAAGAGATCTTTAACAGATCTACACCAATAGCAAAATATGCACAATAGAAGTAAAACAAGAATGCAAGACAAATATACATATGATGTTAATAGAAAGCAAAAACTAAACAAAAACCATTTTATTTCAACTATTGCATAATAAACCGATTCCAACTATTTTGTAATTTATTGACATCTTTAACCCGTTAGTAAATGAATTAGTTTGCTACTTTATAAATATCTGATGTATATAAAAGTAACAAATTGATTTCTTTCTATGTATTTATTAAAAATGCATTTTTAAATATTTAGAAATTCATAATTTTTTATATTGAATGACATTATAAATATGTATATCATAATTATATTATGTATATATGTAAAATATGTGCGCGTAGATTCAGATATTCCCCCTCCCCACCACCAATATGATTTTGCACCCTTATGTTGGGCACAATATAACGTCAATTTACATAACTTTGCAACGTAAGGGAGCGGGGGTACGTTCGAATCCCATAGTAAGCAATGTGTTTATGTTTTTTCTTTCGTTCATTTATATCGTCGGGTCAAGTCAACACCCATCCTTATCATAAGCTGAAATGCAAAGTGACACGAATACAATTTTGATCTCTTGAATGAGAAAGACAGATACTGAGAATGGTGTGAAAGATGCAAATTGTCCATATAATTTCCCTCTGACACATTGACATGACGACGCCGAAAAGGGTTTCAGGTAAAACGCAATGCTCAGTCGATCAACACCGGGGCACAATCGGGATCATTAGGGCAGACGTTCGGGACTGCCTGGAGGGCCAGGCTACTCGGGCAAGGCAGCAGCGTTCTCGTACGGAAGATAGAATTTCTGGCAGTGGAAGGGGTTTCGGAGAGACGATAGTTGAATTTTCATGCTCCGAGAAGGTGGGGAAAATTATTATTTTTTCTTACGGTGTTGTGGGTACGCAGTGCGTACCTTGCGTACCCAGAATGCACGCCGCTGATATATATAAAGCAACATGGAGAACTCCGGATGGGGGATCAAGTAATCAGATAGACCATGTAATTTTAGATAGTAAACACAAATCTCATTTTAGATGTACGTGGTTTTAGAGGAGCTAATGTGGATACAGACCACCACCTGGTTATTGCTAAGGTTAAGAACCGAATATCTTGTACAAAAGGAAGACAACGAAGTGAAATTACAAGATATGACACAAATAAATTAAAGGAAAAAGACGAAGGAAAAGATATGAGCAAAAGATTGTTGACAGGGTGAGAAAATTGGAAGGTGGTATGAATAGTAGTAGCAGTGAGGGGTGGACCAACATAAGAGACATAATAATAAAAGTAGCTGATGAAGAAATAGGGGAAATGAAGAAACAACATCGTAGTGAATGGTTTGATGAGGAGTGTAGGGAGATAACAAGGCAGAAAAATGAAGCTTATCAAAATATGATAAATAGCTACTTTACAAGAACAAAGTTAGAACTATATAGGGAATTGAGGAAGAAAGAAAAGAAAATACATAAAAGGAAGAAGAGGGAGCATGAGAAAAGTAAGATGAGACAACTGGAGGGATTTAATGCAAAACGAGACAGTAGACAATTCTATAGAAATGTCAATGAAATAAGAGTAGGATTCCAAACAGGAGCATATATATGTAAGGATAAGGACGACTGCTAAGCAATGTTCAGGATATTTAAACCAGATGGCAGAAACATTTTAATGAACTATTGAATGACCAGAACTAGAATGGGAATGAAAGGGAGCAAAGACAGAATCAGGATACGGAAGAAAATCAGAATGCCACGAAGCTCCAAATGAATGAACGGGAAAAAGATTGGCCTAGTCTTGAAGAAGTTAGCAGTGCCATTGTAAAGCTGAACAACAACAGAGCACCAGGATCTGGCAAAATAATAGCTGAGAGGATGAAACTTTATGGAAGGGATTTCATGGGAAGCATGCAAAAGCTATTAGATAGAATATGGAAGGATGAAGAATTTCCATCACAATGGGAGGAAGGTATCATATACCTCATATATAAGAAAGGAGACCGTCTACAAACGGGAAACTATAGAGGTATTAGCAAACTTAACACTGGATACAAAATGTATTCTAATGTACTGTTCCGAAGCCTTTCCCCATATGTAAATAAAATAATAGGCGACTACCAATGTGGCTTCAGAGAGGGAAAATCAACCTCAGATCACATACATACAATCAGTCAAATATGTGCCAAGACAAAGGAATTTGGAATAAACACATATCACCTTTACATAGACTTTAAATCTGCATATGATACCATAAAAAGGAGTGTGTTAATCGAAGCCATGAGGGAATTTGACATCCCACAGAAGCTAACAAACTTAGTAAAAGAGAACCTTAAGAAAGTACATTGTAGAGTACAAATAAGAAACCAGCTGACTGAAGAATTTAAAACCAAACAAGGATTGTGTCAAGGGGATGCCTTGTCATGCATGCTATTCAATGTTGCATTAGAAAAGGCTGTTAGGGAAGCAGGCATAGAAACTAGTGGAACCATAATAAACAAATCAGTGCAAATTATGGCATATGCAGATGATATAATAATAATAACCAGAACAACAAGAGCATTACGTGAAGCTGTAGCTAACCTTCTCACTGCAGCACAAAAAATGGCGCTCACAGTAAATGCAGCTAAAACAAAATATATGGAAATAACTGAAGTGCCTACTAATACTGCAACCTTTGAAGTTAACAGACTCTCTTTTAAGAGAGTTCAGGAATATAAATATCTTGGCGCATATATAACTGAGAAAGGAGATTCCCTGACAGAGATTAAACACAGGATAAGTATGGCAAATAGAAGCTATTTTGGACTCGGGGAAACATATGAAGTCTCAGTACATCAGAAGGGAAACAAAAAAACTATACAAAACGTTAATAAGACCTATTTTAATGCATGGATGTGAATCATGGATAATAACCAAGAAGGCTGAGTCAATGATCGGCAGCTTTGAAAGGAAGATTCTGAGGAGGATCTATGGGCCGATATATGAAAATGGATTATTGAGAAGAAGATATAATATGGAACTATATCAGGATATAGAAATTGTGAAGGAAATTAAACTAACACAGCTAAAGTGGTATATATACCGAATGCCAGACAACATTGTGTGTAAGAAGATCACATTTACGAATATGGATGGGAGAAGAAAAGTAGGAAGACCACCTTTAAGGTGGGTTGATTCGGTGGAAGAGGACCTGACTGTGCTGGGAATTAGGAGTTGGAGAAGAAAGGTTGTGAATAGAGATGGATGGCGAAAGATTCTGAAGGAGGCCAGGGTCTGTGATGAACTGTAGAGCCAGGAAAGAAGAAGAAGCGGTAGATCCATTTATTCTTTGATTTAAATGGTAAAATATGGTTCCTGCATTTAACACTTAACTTTTTCCATCTCGCACATTTTCTACTTTGTTTTTTCTGTTGGAATCATGGGCGCAGGAAAGGGAGGGGTTCCGAATGGGTCCGTCGACCCCCTTGGAAATTTCCAGTTATAAAAAAGCAGAAAACTTGTTACTTTTATTCATAATCATAATCTTTATGTATTGTTCATAAATAACAGAAATGGAGTCAATTTAGTTAGTATTCAAAGAATAGCAACCTAACCGTGTTAAAAGGAATAATGTAAAATACAGGAACCAGGTTGTATTTCTATGTTCTACCATTTAATCCAAGAAATAAATGCTTCCACAGTTTTCAAAATTCCAAAAATTATAATTTTAGGCAAGAGGTCACAACATAAACCTTGTGAGTAAAATTTCCCCCTAAATTTTACCTTTTCGCAAAGGGTATGCAAAAGTTAATAATATTACAATGACTGTGAATGAAATGTGAAAAAAAAAATGTGTGAAATGAAATCTGTACTTGATATTCACTTACCTGTTAAATAGAGTAATGAATTCTCCCAGTTTAAGTAATAATAAAAATTGGAATAAAAATGCTTTATTTTTATTATAATTTAATATTTACCATTGTATAAAAACAATTTAATTTTTTATCAATTTTTATTAATGTTATTACTTCTACTATTCAAGTTTTATCTTTGTCCGGAGTTCCTGCAAAAAATTCAGGCAACGCTCATGGTTGGAATAATGCCTAAATGAAATTAATTTCTTCTTATTATTAAAATAAAAATAACATACTTTCTGTTTTTTGTAACTTGAAATGAACGATGCCAACTTCTAGGAGCTGGTCAACGGATCAGTTCGAACCCCTCCCCCCCCCCCCCTCCTCGGCGCTCATATGCTTTACATACATTTTCGGCTACGCAAGAAAATAGAAAGAAAAAATGCTGGTGTGTACAGTCTGCAAAAAGACACGGTAACATTTTTCTCCAGGTAAACTTATTGCACTGCAGTAATATCACCACTACTACTAATAATAACAGAAGATTACGAATGATTCCTACTGAGAAAAGTCTTGCAACAGAATAATATTGAATGATGCTGTCGATAAGTAAACATGAAATTTCCATTGCAAAACGTAACTTGCTGCTTTCCCTCCTCTGATTTCTACTCCAATATAATTTCGGCAAAACATGAAGCTACCGTGAATGCATGTACACATGTTAGATTACCAGAATTGGTTTTCGTATATCTCTTTACTGTCATAATAGAAACTTTCATTATGAAAATCACAGAGAATCTTCAGTGTTTAACGTTACAAGCACGAGGAGCAGCACCTTCTTGCAGAGCACGAAGCAGACAGCTTTCACTGCCGAACGAGACCGTCATAAATGCAATGTCCAATCAGAGGTCGTTACGTTTTCGTGACGTATATCATCAATCTGGTACAACTTCTAAGGTCAATTTTTTGCAAATGATGTCGAATTAACACAAACTATTTTGCACAACGTCAATATAAAATGAATAGCATGCAGTGATAGTTAAAATCATATTTTAGTTTAGAGTGGAAATGTCCATTAGTACAGCGGGATCCATGAGTATTACCGTGCAAATTGTCCATCACCATGTTCGTGGACTTTATTTGACCTAATAAGAGCTTCAAGAATTAAAAGAAAACTCAAAACAAGCTGTTGGCAACTTCTGCTCCAGCATATATAAAACATATCGCCTAAAAACACATAGGATGCAAGACAAAAATTAATGACGATAGTCATGGACAACTTGCACGCTAATACTAAGTACTAATGGATCCCAATGTACCTTACCTAGAGGTACCGTAATTCGTCGAACTGAACCACATACCTCTAATTACAGACTTGAAACGATGATGTGTCTTTGTTTGACACCCTAGGGATAGAAATATAGCGAGATGCGCATTAGAGCTCGTTAAGTTTTCATTTTTATGAAGAAATTATTTGTACTCACTTGTGGAGTGTAATATGTAGTGTTATATCCTTCTTAGTAAACTTAAAAATTGCAATCTTATGTGCTGCAATGACTCACAATCTTCAGAATAGTGGTTACAAGTAGAAATATGAAAGTATGCTCGCCACCATTATATAGACTCGAGGATCTCGAATTTGCCGATGATGTTTGCCTTCTTTTGCAGTCCTTCAAGGATATGGAAAACAAATTGAAAAGACATTGAAACTGAATCAAAAGTAGTCGATTAAAAATAAATGGGTAAAAAACAAAAGAAATTAGAACAAAGAACAAATGCCACAAAAAAGCAGAAATTGGAAATAGGTAACACAATTGTCGAAGAAGTGGAAAAATTTCAATATCTTGGAGCAATAATAACCAAAAATGGAGGAGCAGATGATGTCAAAACAGAGTAATCAAAGCCAATATAGCTTTCATTCAACTGTATCCAATATGGAAAAGTAAACAAATTGGATTAAGAACAAAGCTCAGGATATTTCAAACAAATTTTAAGTCAGTTTTACTATATGGCTGTCAACAACTACAAACATTTGTGAATAGGTGCTTAAGGAGGATCATGAATATAAAATTGACTGATAAAATTACAAATGAGAAACTTTGGGATATCACAAATCAGAAACCAATCATAAAACAAATAAAGAAGAGGAAATGTCAACGGATCGGGCACACCCTGAGAAAACTGGATGGCTCAATAGAAAAGGATTCTTTGGATTGGAACCCCTAGGGAGCACGAAGGAGAGGATGCCCCAGATGTACATGGAGGACAATTGAGCAGGAGCTGCTACAAAAAGAGAAGACGTGGTTGGAGGTCAAGAGTTTGGCGAAGAATCGGACAAGATGGAAATGCTTCATGGAGCTGAGTAAGTCAAATAGAAGAGAGTTCGGACAACTAATTTTTTTCCCACCAGAATATGAGACCGGCACGAAAATCGAAATATATAAATGGAAGGGGGGAGTGTATGGTATGTATGAACAATGCATATCATGTGTACCAGGTGTAGGATAGAGAAGAGAACAAAACATCCTTAAAGACAGTATCGTGTCACATGTGTTTACAAGTCTGAAAGCATACATTAGCATTACAGGAACAAAAGAGGCACATACTATGGTAGGACATTATTGCCCACAGTTTCCACCAGCTCCCTGTGGCATTCACTGGCATTTATGCTCCTAAGAATGGCTACACGAACTTCGTTCACATCATGGGATGGCGGTTGTCTCACCAATGAATTGCCACTGCCCTGTGTACGATAACTGTTCACATACTACAGGTGCATGTTCTCCAGGACATACGATCATAATTGTGATGTCACCGTTTAACTTCAAGAAAAAATATAGTTGCCATAACTTACACCCCAACCCTCGTACAAAGTCAGAGGTCACATGTTCAAACCCGTGATGTGTTTGTCCCACCATCCGTTTCATTATTTATCCTCATCATCACAATTCAACTAAGAGATAGAGAAGTGATAGAAAATAACCAACAGAAAGAAGGAATTATATAAATAAGAAATTGTCTAAAGTTACCCATGTGTGAACTTGCAGGCACCATAAAATAATAGTTACTACATTTTGAACTCTTGGTGGAATCAATCGTATTCAATCTCTATTTTTAACACATAAAAATGTTATTCATTAAACTATATACTTTTCTTCTTTTTTTGCATATATATTACATTCATATATCTTCTGATTATAAATATTTAGATGCAATAATTTACAAGAAAGGACAATAAATTTGATTAATACTATGATTTAACAAAATATTACAATTACAAAAGGCATAATGGCAATGATGTATACAGCAAAGTAAATACAAATTCATGTGTTTTTACTTACAAGTTAAAGATGAAAATGGAATTTTACCCATCAACATGTAAGGTGTAGTGAAACATCTTATAGCCCAGTTTTAACCTAACAATGATTAATTTCAAGCTCAATTAGGCCAGTTGCACACCGGATCCAACACAATGTGATGCAACATGATGAAATGCAACACGATGAGACAATTTGTTGGCTAAAATCTGATAACAGATTTCATTCATGTATGCAGTGTGTCTAGGTCTGTCCTTTATAATTTGGGAAGCAGGTAACGATGTGTTGCAAGTATAACAGTTTACAGCAGACTGTATTGATGTGTATGTAGAATTGATGTATCCGTTTATATGTTGTGAATTAAATATATTTCTAGCAAATAATTGTTTAAAAAATACGATATTAACCATTTAATGGCCTTTCCAGTCAGTGATTAGATGTCTGGGTCTGAAGCGAATGGACTGGCGAAAGCTGTTCGACGAGACACCAAATTCCACGGGCCCTCGTTGTTTCGTCACAACCTGTCGCAAAAGGCGACTCGGACCAAATGTTTTGTCCCGTGTGCGGCCTCCCACATGCGTGACTATGATAAAATCTTTCCCGGGGCAGTTTGCAACAAGAATGACTTGTCGCATCATTTCGTGTTGGATCCGGTGTGCGGCTGGCCTTAGGATAGAAACATTCTACCATTGTTAACATGTGTAAAACTACATGACTACACGTCTGATGACAACTTATTGTTACAACCAGAGCAGTTCTCTCACTATAACTAGTATTACTATAGTTAGAGTGGGATTTACTGTTGTAACGAAACACAGTCGTTTACTGTTGTCAGAATCCTTTTCAATACTGATACACTGTACTGAATAATGTTACCCGTGGCACAACAACCTGTGAGGGTCAGGGCCTACCTACCGACTGCCGGTATCACTCCAACCAGTTACGGGGTGATGTGTGGTCAGCACTACGAACCCCAGTCATTGTAGGTTTCCGTGACCAGGTTACACTACTCATTTGTAGCTCCCCAATTTCCTCACGATGGTCGGTGGCCACTGGTCCCATACACAGGCCGAAATCTCAGGAAAAGGTGTTACGCTTCCCCCAGGAGACTTGAACCTGCACACGTCCTGAACCCGGAGCCCAAAGCATGATGCCTTAGACTGAACGGCAATGGTGTGGAACACTGGATAATGTTATCAACAGTATATATCATGTGTACAGTGTTATGTCATGTGGAATCAATTGTATTATGTATCGATTGACTGATTGATTTGTTGTTTGTAAGTCCACTTTATGCACAAACAGGCTAATTGGGACTGGACCTATAGTTTAAAGTGGGATCTGAACCACTTCCATGTGCCTCCACCAGGTATCGAACCAGGGACCCTTGATTACAAGGTCATTTGTATATTATTTTTATAAGTTTATTTTATGCACAGATAGGCTAACTGAGACTTTAATTTAATTAATATATGTAACCAAGATACTGCCATAAGTTCTCTCTCAAGAAAAGATACTGCATATTTAGACATTTACTTTACAAAACCGAATTAATTGAATTATACATTAATATTCATATAAATAACAACAAAATGGTATCCACCCCTATATACAAGTAGACAGATATCACAGTGCGTCAGTCATGTAAAGTAGATTATATGTTTAGTGATAATTGTATTAGAAGAAAAGGTGCCCTGTTAAAGTTTGCGTTCTGATTAACTTTGCCCAAAAAAATATTCCAAGTACTCTTCAATCTTTAAACAAAACTGTGTTTGTAGATATGTGTACATTCCATATTCGCTGCACGTATAATAATTACGAGGGTTGGAAAAAAGTAGTGGCAACACTGTCGTCACGTTTCCTGCACGTGCTACCTCTATCTTAATCCATGCATGCATGCTGTGTTCTCTTCGATAGCATCACTTTAAAGAGGTGCGATTTCACACCACCACTTTACAGCTCCACATCCATCCATCTGCATGCACTGCACTAGAGACAATGAGTGAGTTGAACAGCTATACCTTCCCTCTAGATGTACTGGAAACTCTTGATCATACGCGATGTGACGACAGTGTTGCCACTACTTTATTTCCAACCCTCAACCTGACCCAGGTTTCTTAACAAAATTCTGATTCTTCCATTATGCCAATGAAAATGAAAACTCTTGACTAGAGTGGAAATACAAGCAGAAAAAAGTGGTAACATACAGATATTGCATTAGTCACACAATTTATCATTACATGTTAACATGTACCCCTTACTACTCTTACCTCCAGAGAATTCCGAGTTATTATGTTGTACATGCTTTCAATACAACTTCCCTCTAAATTGATTTCCTCATAGAAACAGTTTCACTGCCAATACGGCATTTAATGTTACAACAAATTAATAACAATATTGTTCTTCTTGCTTTGACCAATCCGTGATGAGGTCATTCAGCTCTCAAGCCTGGTCATGAACATGAAAAGCAGTTGTCCTCAGTGTAATCTAACACACAAAGGTTCATCAATGTCACGTACCCATCTCTCACGTTTCAACAACACTATCATATGTATCCTGTAGTGGAGTATTTGGTAATAGGTCCTTGTTTTGAGTGTCCATCCTTCAACCAGTTGTAATCTTCATGTAGCTTAACGAGCCGAGAACAACTGTGGCCCAATTTCTGCTCGTAACAGTGTTCGGCCAAAGACAGGAGTGTATCCAGAAGGAATGCAGCATTCTTTTGGATAAATTTGTACTGTTCACAAAATAAGAGAAACAAGTATTAAATATAAGAAGTCTCTGTATGCAGTTGTGGATGCTTAGAATGAAGACACATCAAGAGAGCAAAACTTGCAATTGGAAGCACCTGAAGCTTTATACAGGGTGTCCAGAAAGTCATGCAGCTAGTCTTTGAACATATGGAACGTTTGTACAAAAACCGTTAGATATATGAAACTTACACTGGGTATTAACTTTGTCAACATGGATATTTTTTAAACATTAAATATGAAAATCATGCCCTACATGAACATTCAGTATGCAGAAATACAGTAAAACTTCTCAATAACGGACAAGACTGGGGGAGAAATAAATGTCCATTATTAAGAAGTGTCTGCTATTCAGAAAAAAATGTAGGATGTTACACAATAGGATAAACATATTACAGTACATACATTACGAACATAATGTTTTTTTTTCCTACATTCAAAGAACAAAATACTGTACTACATACGGTGAATTTAAATTTACAAAAGTATTCCTACATACATTAAAAATTTCAAATGAGAAAATACAGTACACGTAGTCGCACGGCCATGTCTCGAACAGTAAGTTTCTCTCAGTCGTTTGCGTTTCAGTGACATCGTAGCAGAAGTGACACACACTTCTCAAGATAACCACAAAGAATACTGTCTACTGTCTGCACTTTTAAAAAGAAATACCTTCGGTGTACGTTCAGTGTAACATGAAACAATGCACGCTAGTTCGAAATACTGGCCATTGTTGTGTCGAATTCCAGGAATTGTGACCATTTTCTTTCAGGTTGTACGTTATTAAGAAGTTTTATTTGCGTTGGGGAGATAGTTTTTAGTGTCGGTGTCCATTATGAAGAATGTCCGTTATTGAGAAGTAATACTGCCATTAAACCACATGTATTTCTGCCGGGGAATTAAGAAATGTCCTTAATTTAGAGGTGTCTTCGAAGGTGTTTCCATATTTTTTGTCCATCCTCTGTATATGAACAATATGGCACTCTCAACTTTCGAAGATAAAAAATTGAATATCGCAATCAGTTTAGATCATAACATCCTCCTGCCCGGTTAACGAATAAAGACCATGACAGAACTTCTCCTAGAATATGTGGGATAATGAGTTTTCACAGGAAACGGCGAGGAAAGGTCAAGGAAAGGGAACAAAACCAAGTGAAAAGAGGAGAACCAGGTCTTTGCTTGGAAATCGTCTGTAGGAGCAACAACTGGAGCTATAGTCTGATTCGTTAACCGAGTAAGGTAAGTTACTCTTCACTAGGGATGTGCCGAAGCCGATTACAGATGTACGAAAATCGGCCGAAATGGACATATCGGCATCGGTATGGGCATCGGCAAAAATCCGATATTTAAACCGGTACAGATTACACTAGAGTTTTTACCTTCTAATAAGTTTTATATTTTAGTTTTGTAAGATTTATTGAAAATTAGGTTCTGATTCTTCGTCATTGTAGAGTTCTTGTAATAAAATTATTGCAAACTCTCATTCAGAGGATCAACCTACCTCAAAATCAGAAATAAAACAGTACATTGCTGGACCAACTAGTCCAAGTGAACAGGATCTGCTGTTGTATTGGAAATTCAGAAATGAGTATTCAAACCTGAAGCAAGTGCTGAGAAAATACTTGGGCATACCTGCTGCATCAGTATTCAGTGGAGTGTTCGGTGTTGCTGAACAGATTTGCGATAAGAGAAGAAGTAGGTTACTTCCAGAAATGCTTCCAAAACTCGTGTTTCTGAAGTTGAATCTGGCAGCAGAACATTTCCAACATTAAGAACAGTAATTCATTTTGCATTTCAAAGAACTGCTTGTGTACTAATGTTAAATGTCTTGAGAATCTATGTTGTTCTTTAAAGTTCACATAACCACTTTTTGTAGATGCAAATATACATAGCAAATTTATTTTTGTCATGCTGAAAATAATATTCCATTTCTGTTTAATAATTTTATGTATCGGAATCGGTTAAATATCGGCATCGGTATCGGTTCCAAAAATTATCGGTGAGTACATCGGCATCGGTAAATTTTCAGCTTCGTCACATCCCTACTCTTCACCTTAACTGCCATTCTCATTGCTCAGTCAGAAGCATTTAAATCTAAACATGAGTTTACATTAACTACCTCAATGCTAAACTAGGTATTCGTACCTGGCCCGTTTAGGGCCGTCTCTACCATCAAGTGTTACATTTAGTGGAGGTGAGCAACACCCCTTGGTTTGATCCCCGCATTCCAAAAGTTGGAATGCTACGAGATATCGAACTCTCACCAATACCATTCTGATGTACCAAAGTTTCAAAGTTTGTTATAAGTCCACTTCACCCAGCAACGAATAACATGGGTACCTGGGGGAAACCCTGGGGGGTAAAAGCAGTCAGGGGCGTGATGCTTATCACATCACCCTCACTCACGACCGGATCAAGAAAGTGTGGGGCGTTACCCCCACACCCCCTATACCCATTCATGGTGTGGTGCTAAGCACAGGGGAGCACTTTACCTTTTTTTTTACCTTTACCACTTCATGCACAGATAGTAATTGGGACTGGGATCCAAACCACTATTTGCTCCACCGGGTATCGAACCTGGGACCCCTTGATTACAAGGCGACAACAATGCCACTATGCCTTCAGGGAGGCCCTTTCTGATGTACCAATTTTGGCCAATATTCATGTATCAGAAATTGGTTTTGTCCCAATCGTAGCTAAGAGGATCAGTTAGCAGAAAAACCACAATATCACCAATCACTTTTATAAACTCACTTCATTATATATTAGTAAATATGATAACCTTTTATGCTTTTAGATGTCACAACTCTAACAACCATGCACAAAGCTTTCATAATGATAATTTACACACAAATTAACTGGAAAAGCCAGTGAGGAAAAAAATAGATGTCTGTAATATCAAGGCTGCCCACACTATTTCTTCTCAGGGGTGGCGGTCATAGAAAATTTCACCTTTTATTTTTATTACTACAAATCACAAAATTGAAATTGAATAAAAAAGACTACTGAAGTGCTGAATTAGAAATTTGCACAGTATCTTGTCAGAAAATGGTGAATTCATTCAGTCCCAAACATCGGGAATATAGAAATTCCACTTCCCAATCCTGGTCCAACCAAAAAAAATTTCTTCCTGCACACACCCAGTTAAGGCAGTCAATATGATTGAATTGTTGATTTCTTGCTTTTAAATCCACTTTACACACAGAAAGACTAACGGGGACTGGACCTACAGTTTAGAGTGGGATCTGAGCCACTGTGCAATGTGCCTCAACCGGGCTATCAAACCTGGACAGTCAACATGATTCTAATGTGTTTGGTGTCTCCTTGCTATTTTATGTAACTTAGAGCCTGTACATCACAGAACACAATAATATTTGTTAAGAAAATATTGCCACAATTTCACCATTCAAATTACATGAAGTTTCTAATTAATTTTTTGATTAATATAAGAGTTCCCAACTCAATATGCATCAGCAATAAAATAATCTTACCTCATTTTTTAATGTGTCGTTCTGCAAAGATACTTCCAAATGCCGCAAGTGTGCTCGGAAAACATCTGATAAAATTTCATCAATTGTGTAGAGAAGTTCTGGACCAGCCAACCTCAGACAATCCTCCAGAAGGCCAAGATACAATTTACTGAATGCCACAGTGTTGCTTGTTAAGTTCACCCAGCATTCGCCTGAAGAATAAACAAAACAGACAAATCAAAATGACAATTGCAGTGAAAGTAATACAATGCACATTGTTAGTAAAAATTATTCCTGTACAGTCTCAAACTGTTTAATCAAGTTTATATTACAAACAAACATTGGGCATACTGTTTATTATATCACACACCAAATACAAGGGTAGAAGCTGCGGTAGCTCAGTCGTTAAGGCATCCGACTACAATGCAAGAGACCCGGGACTTTTTCAACCTGTTCAAGCGGCTCCGGCACCCACCCAGCGTGAATAAAGTGGATACCTGGAAATTCTGGGGGGTAAAGGCAGCTAGGGGTGTGGTGCTGATCACATCACCCCCAGCTCGGCCAAGATCAAGGAAGTGTGTGGCCCTAACCCCACACCCCCTATACACCTTCATGGCATGGTGCAAAGGACAGGGGAGCAATTTTACTTTTTTTTTTTTTACCAAATACGAGGGTTGCCCACAAAGTAATTTACAAATGATGGGCTATTAAGAAAAGCAAGAAATTATTAACAAACCATTTATGTTTCAGTTTGATGTACATACAATAAGCAACTCTCCAACATTGTTACCACCATTGTCGAGGCACTTGCTATATTAGGACACCAGTTTTTGTATTCCTTCATTGCATGTAATACAAACCATGTGGTAATGACCTCTTTGACCTCATTGTACAAGGAAGGATTTCAGATGCAGGAACACTTGAAAATATGGGCTTAACTTGAGACCTAACTTTGAGGGGCAGAATTAAACTGGGCCTAATTCTAAGGGGCAGAATTAAATTAGGCCTAATTTTGAGGGGGCAGAATCATATTAGGCCTAATTTTGAGGGGGCAGAATTAAATTAGGCCTAATTTTGAGCAAGCAGAATCATATTAGGCCTAATTTTGAGGGGTCAGAATTAAATTCAGCCTAATTTTGAGGGGTCAGAATAAATTGGGCCTAATTTTGAGGGGCAGAATTAAACTGGGCCTAATTTTGAGGGAGCAGAATCATATTAGGCCTAATTTTGAGGGAGCAGAATTAAATTGGGCCTAATTTTGAGGGGGTAGAATCAAACTTGAGGCTTTAGTTTGGGGGAAGAGATTCGAAAAGTTTTCCATCCAATAAAAACAGCATCTGGAATTATTTTTTAATCAACTGTGACGTTTTCAAAATCACAAATATACTCTTTACTACTTTGCTCCTTAGGTACCCTAACATGTAAATTTCAATAAACCCAAAAATTTTGGGGGGGCAAGCGCCTATGCTTGAAAATCACTTGGAGCTAAGTCTGGGTTGTATGGGGATGACAATTGTTCTCAAGCAAATGTTGTGATAAGATCTTGCCTTGTGGTGACAGTATGTGGACAGGCATTGTCATTAATAATTATATCTCTGCACTGAAGGGTCGAACTCATCTCCATATTATTGAATCATGCATGGCATGTTCTACATACACCTCACAAAGTTGACAATAAATTTTAGCTTGTTTATGATCCTTGCTACAAGAAATAGATTGCAGACTGCATTTTGTTGGGGATTAATCCCAAGTTTTTTATTCTTTGAACCATTTGTTTAATTCTTATCCTTTGTGATCTTTGGAAACCCCTGAGGAAGAACGTGGAAGTAAGTCCGAAACATCAGAATTAGTAAAGGACTTGTAGAGCACATGCTTTGTTTAATAAAATTGTCAATACCAATAAAGTTCAGATTAATCAGTCTCATTTATACTAAACAATATTACAATTGATTGATTGATAATTTTTTCTTCGCTTTGCTGCCATTTTTGGATCAATAGTAATGAGATATAACTGATGATAGGACAATCACAAACATGTATGGACAGCACACAACACATGTCTCACAGAGGATTCTACAGTTGTGAGCCCAGACACCAGAGTCTCCGGACCCTCATGTCTTCAAGAATGTTTCAATGACTTTCAAGTGACCGACCGTATAACTATGTTAAATATCAGAATTTCTTGCGTTATACGAGGCTTCTCGATAACATAACAGATGCAGCACTCATGTCTGTAATGTGACGAATGTTGTGTGTTTACCAAAGAATTGCGAGTCAATTTATATGAATTGTTCAATATCAAAACATTTTATCATAACTCAGGATTAATAGTCTTACCAAGAAGTAATATACGACTTATTACAAGTAATCACCTTGAAAGTTCTTAAAACAAATTGCTTCGTGTCAAAAATCTTCTATTCATCAATGTATTAAATACATAAACATGAGTGAAAATTACATTTTTAGTTTACGCATTACATGCTTATGCATAAAAATAATCAATCAGTATCTCGAATTTTACAAAGTACAAGATGGCACGTTTCTACAGAAATCAAGGATACAGAAATCCATCTTTGGACAAAATTGCGTTGTTTAGTCTTTCCATAATTATCATATTCGTGTTCCGAATGTGTCAAATCTTGATAACACAATTGTCCAATGTACAATTAGCAAATATATTATACTCCTGTCAAGTTATCCATACTTATCTTCAAGTCCTCCGACCCAAAAATGGCCGACGAACACCACCCCCATGACAAGTCACTATTTTCATGTTTTTTCACATTTCGATGTATGCATGCCAAATCTTATGATACGTATCAAACGTATGAATCCTTTTGCAAAATATATCAAAGTTTTCACAGATTCATCCCGTTTCTTAAAAATAAAAGACCAATTTTAGTCTTATAGCAAAATTTACGACTCCTTAGTACAAGTCTGCGATCTTCAGATGATCAGTGTATCCAAATTCACACTGTTACAACTATATGCACAGCATATCAACTTGTTAATATTTTTTAAGTAATAAATATAAAATTGTACAATGTCAATACATGAATATGATTGTAAAATAAAGTTAGTACAATAAAACAGATATTACAATACTCTATTATGTGTTTTGTATTTCTTTTTAATTATTAAAGGTAAATGAAAATTTTATAATTTTTGTGGGAAAAAGATTTTTCATGCATATCTTAGATTTTTCCCTCTATGAGAGTTGGCAATCTTTAACAACTTTATTACTTTAGGATTAATATTTAAGACGCTTGTTGTATCAAATCTTAATTTTTTAGTTGAAATTCCACCATAACACATTTCAATTTGCTTGTATGTGTTGGTAATCCATATGAAGTACATGTAGGTACCCATATACCTATGAATAATCGAGTAAAACCTAGTGAAACCAAACTTAACTGCATTTTTGCATTAATTGGAAATCTACCGTAAGTACATTCCTGATCTATCATAGACCAAATTACTTCGATGAGTTTTTAAATATTTTTGAATGCTTCAAGTTTAGATATGTACTTCAATTCAAACAAAGCCAGAATAATGTACATTTAATTTTGGACAAATATAAACAACAAATACGAACTCGAATCGTAGATTTTACCTGATTGCATTATTTCATTTTAAATTTATAATGGTACACATTATGGTACCGTTATAAATGCAGTCCAGGGTGTACTATTTGGAAGAGAAGTTGAAATTTGAGTTCTTAGGGAAAAATGATCAATACAGAACTCATACAGCACAGTTCACGGAGATTACTTTCTTCACCTTTCATATGAGGATAAGGTAAAGATTTTCTTTACTGATACAGTATAAATGTATATGAAACCACGTTGATAAAGGTCAAGGAACTCATAAATTATAATGGTTCTATTTTTGTCTGTAACAGGATCAGAACACTTTTCCTTACATAATTCAATTTTCAATCCAAGTTGCGTATTGATTCATTTCAATACCAAAATGTCCAATGTCATGTATTTAAATTGATCTGGTAAAAAGGTTCTGGGACTGATTGAAATACAGTAGAGCGTCGATTATCCGAAGTAATTGGGGGACATGGGTGTTCGGAAAACTGGTTTGTTCGGATAATCGAACTGTACATGTTTATTTGCCAAAAAGAAGTACTGTACAGTAAATTTATTCATAAAAACAGGCATCTCTTTAAGTATGTATTACAAAAAAACGTACAAAGGCAACTTTAGTAGGAATATATAGTACGTGGTACAGTTTATTAAAGAAACATATGTACATATTACATACGCATTTTGCATGAATAATACACACAGTACACAAAATTAACGTTTAAAAAAATCCTTTATTTTGGTCTGTCTAAGCAAGCCTACACGCTTACGAGCAGCTAAGTCACGTACTTTTTTCATTACAGATATCTGAAAGTGAGCGAGTACACAGTTCGGTTAAGCGGTCGTTCGGTTGACCGACGTTCGGATAATCGACGCTCTACTGTACTTCAAAGTAGAGTTGCGCAAAAGCCGGCTTTTTTGAATAGACAGTTTTCTTCCGATAAAAAGCTGGCCTTTTTTTAAAAAAAAAATATGGAAATTTTGACAGCTAGCCTATTTCACTTGAAGTTACTGTTATGAGTTTACAGGTTTGTAGCGACTTTCGAAAAAAAAAAATCCAGTTTTTTTTTCGACCACTTCCAACTCTACTTTAAAAACAAAAAGGTTTTTTACGGTTCAGAACCCATTTAAGCTTGCTGATTTTCTCCCCTGGACCAGAATTGGATTTATTTACAATTCGTGGACCTCTAACAACCATGGTGTGATTAACGGTCCAGGAACCCATAAATTCTAATGGGTTATCTTGGTTTCCCGGACAGAATTGATATACTTTAACTCTTTCGCTGCGGAATTCTCTGGCACACAATATCCCTTGGCTGCGTAATTAAATTTGAATTTTTTTTTTTTTTTATAAACAAATAGTTTTCACAATTATATTGCATTATATATGAGAGAGAACTTACAAAAGTCATTCCTTGCACTGGAAAACCATTCTGTAGTCCCTGATGGTATGGTATTTCTCAAAACACGGGATGACGCAGAGTGGTGGAGCGGCGTGGAAATTCGTAAGTAGTATCAAGATACTGGGTGGCGAAAACTTCAGTTTGTTCTGCTGTGTGTTCAAATACTGAGCGGGGGAAATATTTGATAAAACAAGAAAATGGTGTGCTAAATACTGTACTGTCACCAAGTAACTTAGCACTTGCCTGTGTCGAACTTCCCGCACCTAGATCAATGCTGCTTTGCACTCTGCTCCATGATGTTACGGACGGCGGTACAAATTCTTCATCAGACACTACACAATCACTGTCACCACTTGAAGTCTCATAAAAACTGTCGCTATTATAGTTGCAATTTAATTCACCTTCTGATTCAACAGTTGAGTAACATCATTATCAGACAAGTGTTGACGACTTGACGAAGCCATGTTGTTTACATTCAAACATGCATTTGAAACTGCCATGTCAGAGCACTCAGCTCTCGTATTCTAAACGGAGGCGTAATTAGCGACATCATACGGATATAAACAAAACTACAAGTTCAAATAGTTCCAAATAGTATCAACAGATGTGTGAAGGCTACTAAAAGCGACGTACTGCGGAAATGCGACACCCGCAGCGAGTGGAAGTATGAACTCGCAATAATGCGACTTCCGCGGAGCAAGGCACCTGGCATGCTGTGCATAAATGTGACGACCGCAGCGAAAGAGTTAAAGATCAAAAGGTTCTTTATGGCCAAGAACCCATTTACGCTTGTCATTTTTCTCTCCCGGACTGGATTTGAATTTATTTACAATTCTTGGACATTTAACAATCCTGTATAAAACTTTAATAGGCATTCACTGCAGAAAAATTGAATCTTCCTTATTTACATTGCTTTTCTGCCTTTTTAAGGCTGAATGATGATTTATGATGGTTGCTCACAAAGAACTCTAATCCAAAACCTTTACAGGTAAGATAATCAATCCACCACTCAACCTCTTCACACACCCCCTAACTTTTACAACAATGTATTTGACAATTAGCTAGGAAAGTAATTGCATAACAACTACACTTGTATTACATTATGCAATTAAAGTCATACCTGATGAGTAGCTGTGAATGCTTGCTATTCCAATGTCACTCATTTCCTGCAGGAATTTGTTGAGGCCAGCCTTGCTTTGTAAATTTAAAGGTCTCCATTTGTCTTCCTGGGCCCTCAGTTTCACCGCATCTATGAGCTTCTCCCTCGAATCCAGCAATGTTCGAACCAAGGGAGTTCTCAGCAGGCCGTCCAATTGAAACCGGAGATCTAAACCCAACTCGCACAGCTGAAAAATAATGTTTATCCTATGTAAATATTGTGTAATATAACAGTAATATGAAATTTAAGGTAGTCAAAATAAAATATTGAGTTGTATGAGCTTGGGATGGACACAAAATCAGGATAATGGATATCTGGATTTCAAATTATCCAATATCTATTTTGGATGCAACAGATAATCAGAATTTGAATATCTGGGTAATTTGGATGGAACATATTTTATGAAGGAAAATACGTACGGTGAAAACAAAAATGATGAATATAAGAATATGTGGATAGCCCGTAAAACAGATAAATGATAAAAGTGTCCAGATAATTCACACATTCGGATATCAGGGCATTTCGGATAATCCAAATATCTGGACGATTCATATATCCAGATAATCCTGACAATTTGTATATCTGGATAAGCCAGGAAATTTGAATATCTGGACAATTCTGATATCCCAATCATCTGTATGTCAGAATATCCAATATCCAGATAAAATTTTATCCACATTCGGCCATCCCTATAACTCTTGTCCAGTCTTACGTTGGGCGACCTACATGCTGGCAAGGATAAGAAACGAGGTGCATGCAGCACCTCCTCCCCCGACGTCGTAACTCTCGGCGCTACCACTGTTATAGATCCACCAACTTATTTGAAACCCTGGCCAGAAACAAGTGGCGCTAGTGTCGAATGTTTAGGAGGGGAGCTCGGGAACTCTGGGGCAAGGGAAGGGATGGCAGAAACACGTGTTTTCCCCCTGTGTTGCCAAATCTGGAAGTGGGCGTGTGCCGTGAAAGGTTTGCAAGTAAACAAATATGCAGGCCGAATATTAAGTTTCGTTTCTAGACGTGGTAATTCAAATAACATAGCATAAGAGAGAGGAGGAAGGGGGACACTAAAGTTAAAAATGCCTGCTGTCTCGCAGAAGGATATCAACAATTTAAACACACAAGATTAATATTCTAAATTATGTAAACTATAAAAACAAATATGTAAAAAAAAAGAAAAAAGCATGAATCCAAGTATCATCAATGTAAACAACAGGCCTCCCTTCGTTGCGGAATCTGTTGATCGCACGAAGATATCTTGCTCTACAAACCACAATGTTGCTTCGTTCAACCAGAGCTAAGCAAGAGTTTCTACCATGGGCGTCCGGAAGAGGGGGCAAGGGGGGGAGCCGTGGCCCCCCCCTGGAAAATGAAAGTCAACTAAAAATTATATATTTGACACACATAATTTCATTTCAGCCACAATAATATGTGTTAATTAATGAACGAACACAATAAATTCAAATTTAAGCAATGTTTTTTGAGGGAACAACATTATTATTGGGGAAAATGTGGCTTTTTGCCCCCCCCTGGAAAAAATACCATCCTTGCCCCTCCCTGGAAAAAATCCTGCGGACGTCCATGGTTTCTACATTTTTTAAATTTAAAGCCTATTTGTTTCATAATTTTCCGTAATATTTCTCGCCCCCCCCTGATAATTAATATCTTCCTTAGCAATAGCTAAAAGTTTCAATATTGTAGGAACTTCTCTTTTCACTACGTACATTTCATGGACAATTTCTGGTCAGGGGTTTGTAAATCTTTTTTCTCTCTTTTCAGTTTTTTAAGCAATGACTCCGACCGTCCCGTTAGATATACTGCTCTCTTTAGGGGTTGATCGCGAGGATAATTCCACCCGTCTCTTTTCTCTTCTTCACACTTCTCAATGATTCGTAGTAGCAAATTTCGCTCACTGCTGTGCACAACTTTCGACACTTTAGACTTACTCAAAAACACGTCTACGCACATCAACAACACTCCTCGAATTCTTGAAGAGAGTAAAATTAGCAACACTGTGTCAGCGGAAGTGGGAAGGTCCTTGCCTGACCAGCACACCGGGGGTGAAAGAAGGGGTGGGGGAGGCTGGTTAGTTCGCATATTTTCCGAGGTTTCAGAAAGCTTGGTGGATCTATATCTGGTTGGTCTGCTGGGTATTCCCCAGTCCCCACTTCCCTTGCCAGCATGTAGGCAGCCCGGCATAAGACTAGACAAGACCTTTAGTATGAACTATGAAGTCGTTGGATGTCACCTGATGAAAGGTTTGGAAATTGTAGCTAGGAGGTAGGTCCATTCAATTTACTTACAGATGGTGTTACAGTTTTCGTGACCCCAGCTTAGTATATCCATACTGGTCACACAATACAAATAGTGTAAGCTATGTTCAGACTTGCATCCTATCACCATATCCATACTGATATTTATATTGTGACTGGCTAAATGTGGACATGACTCAATATTAAATTAGCACATCAAAAACTTATACAATGATGTGCTATAACTCATAATTTCTTAATGCTCGATTGGGCCTTTGGCCAATGCCAGCAAAGGAGTTTTCAAAATTTCCTCTCATTTAGAAAAACTGCTATGATATTGCAATACTGAAAAACTACATGTTGTCTTGATATATGCAACAATTTAACACATTCCCGCCCGTAAACGACCATTATCATTTTAAAGTATGTGCTTGTATTTGCCCGTAAACGACTAAGATCAAAATGATATTGATATGGGAGCCATTTGGCAAGAAAAATTTAGCTTTCTTACTACTTCTATAAAAGGAAATTACATACATTTTTCTTTATGGCAATTAGAAATTAAACTTTGTTATCTTCCTACATGTGGTTTATCTTCTCAATTTCAAATAAAGTTCTAAATTCTGTAAAAAAGATCAAGATATTAACTCATTTCCACCACAGTAAAATATTCAGAAACTATAAAGAAAAATGTTAGAAAAATACTCATAAGTCCAGAGCCATCTATTGTTCACCACAGCAAACCATATCTCAACATAGTAGTGATTTTTTTAAACCCTATTTTATTTCAAATTATTCAATAGTAAGTTAAAATCAGACAATATTGTAAAAACTATTCAAATTTGTTAATGAAAAACTTTGTAAAAATTATGTCCACTTGTATTCGATTCTGGAAAGAAAAAATATCAATAAAGAATGAGGTGAAAAATTATCATCGCCACTACTAAAATAAGATGGCTGAAGCCTGAAATCAAAAAATTGTAAGTAATTTCTTATTTCTTTATCCCAGGTCGCATCAAGTGCTTAAAAAACAGCATAGCTGCAGTGTCCATTTCTTCAGGTTTATTTTCATTTTCTCCTCCCCGTATTTGATTGACGAATAAAAAGGGATGCATCACGTGACTTGAGGGGGAGGGCTCCAGGGGGGCCATCACCTTCAGATCTTTAGAGGTCGAATGGGAGGGGGGTCATCAGTAGGGAACAACAGCAGGAACCCTCAAAAAGGTCGGGCTGAAAAAAGTTGACGAGAAAGCACCACTTGCAGCCTCCAGGGTGTCATTTTGAAAATCTCGAAAATTTAAGAAGGGGATCACATTTTTCTTTAGGTAGGTTTGGATTCAGAAAATGCCTGGACTGGCTGATTAAGTGCCCCTCCCATAGCTGGGCGTGAATGTGTTGATAGGCTTGCTTAATCACAAAACTATTGCAGTATGTCATTTGAGTATGTCATACCTTGGAGCTGGGAAAATCTTTTCCCATCCGTCCACTAAATGTTGATTATGATTAGTAGTTAGTAAAAAATTGAGGCTTCAAGAAGTTAATACTAAATATTAATCCACTGTGTACCACTATGATAGTCTATTAGGTAATTCAATGATATTGAATTTCCCAAACATACCTGATCACACTGGCCTCTCACAGAAGCAACACATTCAGCAAGGGTTGATATAGATGACTGTGGCATGAACACATGTTTTATGAGGTGAGAGGTAAAATGATTCAACTCCGATCCAGCCCACACAACAAATGCTGAAAAAGAGAAAGAAAGAAATAGATAGCGCACAAATATCACTTCACAGTAGGTAGTAATTAAAATGAGTAAATAGATTTGTTGCAATTAGGGCTGAGGTCTATGGTGTCAGTATCGGAAAGTACGGCTAGATATGATCACTGATAGCAGCAAATACTTTTCCGGAGTATAAGTGACACAGAATTTGCAAAAATGATGTGCAACTCTTTTGCAGTGTTTAAATATCCTGTAAATTGTAACAAAACTGTGGCAAAAAATGGATTCTGTGATTAAAAAAATATCTTGTATGAAATTATGAATATTATTGATTGATTGAGTTGGTGTTTTAAGTCCACTTTAAGCACAGAAAGGCTAATCGAGACTGGACCTACAGTTTAAAGTGGAATCTGAACCACTATGTGCCTCCAGATATTATGATTATTATAAAGTAGGGATGGGCTGATATGAAATGTTGGCCAATACCGATAAAGTACCGATATCAAATTTACTGATACCGATATTCTACCGATCCGATATAAAATTAGAAATGGTCCTTGAAGAACCTGAATGGATCATTGACCTCCTTAATAAATGTGTGCTTCGAGGTGACTGGAGTGCAAAAGAAGTTGCATATTTACTTCTTTAAAAAGTATAGCATGGGGATTATCCATAAAAATTACAACAAAATGGCAGAATTTTGCACTAAATTATAAGATATTTATAGATATATCAGATCGCTAAAATAATCGATAATTTTACAGATACATCGATATGCCTATATCGACTGATACTGATAAGAGTACCAGATAATCTGTCCTATCCCTATTACCGTGTGTCCGAAAAGTCACGCAACCCAGTGTTTACGACCGTATAACGGAATAGTGAAATGGAATGAGGTTTTAATAACAAATAAGCAAAGTGTTGCCAAAAGCGGAAATGTTCGAGAATAACTAACTTTCTCCTTTGTCGTTAGAAGTGCCTTAGTGTGATAGCCTGAGGTGAAACACGTCTGTTAGTGACACATGAGAACAACAGTGTTGCCAGTATCCCTCGTAATATTGTGAAAACATCGATTTTTGGAACAGCCCATTTATTCCCTTGTGCAATGTTTTTTGAAACTTCGTCAAAGTTCTTGTTCTGTCAAATTCAATAGATGGCCATCCAAATTGTTCATTGGTATTGTGAAATGTTGCAATAATTTACCTCAGCGAGTTCTGTGCATCAATACACACGATTTGCAAAAAAAAAAATTTCCGCCTTTGGCAACACTTTGCTTATTTGTTATTAAAACATGCATGTTCTTACATATGTTTGTCTCTCTGAATTTTCCCAATATACAGGGCATTCTCTTGGCAGAAAGCGTTTCTTCTCATTCCATTTTGCTATTCCGTTATACTGTCGTAAACAGTAGGAGATTCATGTAGTATAGTTTGAATGGAAAAAATTATGAATTAAAATTTACAAATATTGAACTACATTTAATTGTTACAATTTTCAACTATCAGTAGTTTGACTGGTGATTGATTTGCTTTATTTAACTTCGCTCTTCTGCCATTTTTGGTAAATCTCGAAGATGAAGATGAGTGATCATGTGATTAAATTGATGAAGGACACTCACGAGGAACACCCATCCCCAAGCCAGGATTCGAACCTGGGACACCTAGCATGGTAGTGCCCCCACAGAGGGCAGCATCAGTATTGCTTCAAAGTTGAGTCAGCACAGCCCTAAAAATAATATTCACTTTGGAAGAAAGTATTACCCGAGGCACAGCTTGAAGAATGTGGGAACGCTCTTTGGAATTCTCTTGCCATATCAGTCAAGTTGGAAAAGAAGATTCCGCCCAACTGACGCACATACAGGGTCGTTGCACCTTCTCTTTTCACCCTTTTCAGCTGCGTCTTCAGAATCGTGCTGCACAGTTTGAGGAACAGGTTACATGCCTGGAAGGAAAATATAAACTCAGATTACTGTACTGGATAACAAGTTTTAAATATGGTGTTAAAAAACTTCTAACGTCACGTGCTGGCAACATTCTTGTTAAACAGCACACAAAACACATGGACAACACGATATGAGGCAGTTTAAAAGTTTGTCTGAGCTTTCGAACTCCATCTCGAAGTCATCATTAGGGCTAGTCAAGAGACTGCGAAGAAGACACAGTCGGAGATCCAATGATGTTCCTTGCTGTGTCTGCCGGAAGATATCGGTGTGGTCTTGCAGAGCTGGTAAGTTCCTAGTTGTTTCAATTGATGGCTGACGAGGATTTTTTTTTTTTTAACTGCCTGTGCAATACCACGGAAAATAAAGATTTCCACACAAATTGTCATTGAGATTGTGTTCCCCTTCCTTAACGTAACCTTTAGCATGTGCCAAAAAGGAAATGCAATCCTGTGGGAATTCGTGAATGGTTTCTATGACGTGGTCTGAGAATCTGTCCGTAATAGGTCTTTTGCATTCACCTACGTATTCCTGTTGCATTCACATTTAATACTGTAGATGCCAGAGTTTATTAAAGGATCTTTGTCTTATGTTTTACAGTGTTACATACCTATGGCAAAACATGCAAAATTCCTAAAACTTACACCCAATCTGAAAAAAACAGCCTTGCACTGTGTAGTGCCTCTTAATTTTTACCATTACCTGTCCTGCCTGTGAGAAAAGGATTTTACATTATGGAATTTTCAGGGCATGTTTCAATAACTCCATAACAATGGCACTATTTTTGTGACTATTCAAGCACCATGTTTGTCCTGAAAATACATATACTTGGTAACATGCTGACAAAAGAGGTAAAACTAGACAACTGACAACCATGGGCCTCCAGTGGGGTTCAAACTGATCTGTCGACTTCCCTGGAAACTGTCATCCTTCATTTCAAGTTACAAAAAAAATAAAAACATGAAGCTTATTATTTTTATTGTTAATAACAGAAATAAGGTTAATTTAGTTAAAATGTGAACAGAATAACCAAAGTAAACACTGCATTAGATTTAAAAAAAAAAATGAGTGCAAAAACACAGGAACGAGATTATGTTTTCATATTATACCATGTAATCCAAAGAATAAATGATTCTACAGTTTTCAAAATTCCAAAACTTACATAGTTTCATTTGGAAACTAACACAACAAAAAATTTGAGCCAAATTTTCCCCTGCACTCACGAAAATGAGGATGATACAACGAAATTGATGAGGAGACACTCACAAACAACACCCATGCCGAGGCTGGGATTCGAACCTGGGTCACTTACATCATAGCAAGCTGTGTTAACCACACTGCCACGGAGGTTGGATTTTACAAAATATAATTTTTGTGTTATATATTACCTACCTGCGTAGATCTGCCCAATAAATTTAGGAGACGGACTGCTCGTCTAGCTGCTCTTAATCCGCCTTGTAGAGATTTGTCTGGAGAAACTTCGAGTTCCTTCATTAACACGAGCGTCAAATTCTTTTCACGTGTATCCACTTTCCTCCTACATAAAAAAAAATTAGAAAAATGCAATAATACCAATACAAAACAAAAATAAAATCTCAAAAGTATTACTGATAAGTCCATACTTATAACACCTACGGTTGCCAGATGTCCCATATATACGGAATTGTCCAATTTTTTAAAGAAATGTCCCGGTGTCCCGGAAAATGTTCTCGTATTTAGCTAAAGAAAAAACGAAGTCAAATTTCAAAATCATTTTATACAACGAGAAATTAATAACAATTTATAACTACCACTCAATCCTCATATTAACATTGGCGTAGAACTGCTCATTGTCGATGTCGAATAAGAAGCGACTCACGACTGGCAAAGGCAGTTCTGGTTCTAATACAGCTCTCACTTGTTTCTTTTCTTGATCAACGGAATCAGAGTGGAGTGGATAATATTCAGGGCTTAGGTGATGTAAAAAGTTTTCTTTTATTTCGTCATGCTCTTATAGTAGTGATTATTCTAAACAAAGGTCCTCTTAAAGGACGCCAAGTGTTCACTCAAATATTAATATATTTTGTCAAAATGTTAAAAATTTGGCATTAACAATGCTTTAAACTGGAATTGATTTTGTAATGTTTAAAAATGTTATAAAAATAAATTTAACTATATCCAAGTCTATATGTCCCGTTTTCTTATTTTAGAAATCTGCCAACCCTAATAACACCACAACTGTAAAATCACTACAAAACACAAATCAAGGGAACTGATGGCATTTGAGTATGGAACACACTTATGTCAAATGTACACAAGAGAAATTTTGACAAGAGTTTGCTCCAAACCTGCATTTTTAACTGGCTTTGCATTTCATCTTATGATCCTTTAACTTGAAAGACATTTTTCAATTACACATTATTATTTTCTCATCTGTATATTCAAGTGTTATCGGTAAAGAATGAAGAAAATTCTGTTGTACAAACTTCATTGAAATAGTGCTGTTTCTATGTCTTGTTACTGGTTACTCAGGTGATTTTAGTTGAATGATGAATGCAGGCTTAGGTTAAATGATATTTATTGATTTCTTTATTTAATACCTAAATAATTATTGCCACAAACTGACGACACTAGGTAAGATGGTTTATGTTCAGGGCTGAACCGAGTGATGCCAATACTCTCACCGATTCTCACAAATACTGATACCAATGCTAGAAAATAGTAATAATTAAAAGTTGTTCAGAATATATATTAATATTAGTGCATAAGTATTCCACTCTAATTATACACATCAATCAAATCATCAAGATTTTTGCTTTAAAATATTTGTGAATTACATCAGAATAATATATGTTATGACAAAATTCAGTTTGATCACACAAAACTGGTGCAAAGCTAAAAGAAACTTAGAATTTTGCACAATTTCCGAGTTAAGTAGACTTCGTGAAAGCGTCGCATGGCATTCTTGAGGACTCTGTGAAATACCAAAATGCCAGAAAATTATGGACACGTATTCACTAATAAATTCCAATTGTTACTTTCCAATATTGATACATCGCCATTGGTATCAGCTCAGCCCTAGATTTATTGATGAATGTTTGAACATTATGTGAATTAAACACTATATAGTACACGTGCAAATATTGAAAAATAAAAAGACTTAGGCTCGCTTTAGACGAAAGCATTTCCTTTAACATTTCTGCTAGCATAAATGCTACGTAAATGCTTCCAAAAATCTTATAGCAGATGGTATTTTAAACGGAAGCATCTCATGTAAAATTTCGGTAAGCTTTTGCGATTACAATGTATAATATAACATATACAGCACGAAAGACAAGTCAAGTTTCACCATCTATGCTAAGTACAGGGTGTTTACAATTGAAACAACTAAATTATTCTTCCATATGTTCACAGTGAATGTTGTAAAGTATATATTTATGGAATGCCATTGTTTTGTACTTAATATTGTTTTATATGAAACGTTATTCCTCTCAGTTGAATAGTTATTGGCTTTTAAAAATGTGAAGTGATATATTACAATGGTGCATTTTACTCATATCAATTCAAATAAAAATATATAAATAACTTACGTCAGTGAGTACGTTTCGGAAGTCTGTATTATTTCCTTCATCAGGTAATAAAATAAAAAAAAACTTTAGGTACCAAACATGGTACCGCATTGTTTAATCGTAAGTTGAGGATTCAGGTTGAGGATAGAAAAAGTAAAAAACTTAAGGTGACAGCTTAAAAACTCCGATGGGACACATGGACAATTTGGACATGGACACATGTGTTCTACCCAACATTGACGGAAGTCACTAGGGGACTGTAATGGATCTTCGATTTTTATTTGTTTAAGTTGTGGTTTTTATTTTTAACAGGGAATTTTTAACCAGCAAAGACTTCCATTGGAGTTTTTACGCAGTCACCATAAGTTTTTACCCTTTCTATCCTCAACCTGAATCAACTTACGATTTAACAACGCGGTACCATGTTTGGCACCTAAAGTTTTTTTTTTATTTTATTACCTGATGAAGGAAGTAGTACAGACTTCTGAAACGTTGTTCTGAAACATTCCTACTCACTCACGTAAGTTATTTATATATTTTTATTTGTGAAGTGATACATTGTTTACATCTCACGCGGCCGCCATTACACCTGCACTTGTGACCTGGAGGTTGCTTCTGATTGGTTATGCTACGGAAATAGGATCCTATCCTTGAGAAATGGCATGCAATATGCCATGAAATTTCTCACTTTACATGGTAGCATCTTGGTCATGGCGTAAATGTTAAGGAAAATGCTTTCATCCAAAGCAGGCTTCATAAAAGCAGGTATCTGTTCAAACAGATTGATTGATTTGGTTCATATTACCTTGCTTTCCTGCCGATTTTGGCTAATAGCAAAGATGAGGATGAGTCCTTTGATGAAATTGATGAAGGGACACTCAGAAAGAACACCCATGCCCAGGGATTCAAACTTGTGACCCTTGGGATGTGCTGGTGTCGCAGAATGCTAACCCAGTATGATGTAAGCATGGACACGTACTGAATCATGATATCAGTTTAGTTCCCCCACCATAAAAGCAGCGACCAATATCACCTTGAAATATGCCAATGGCCTCTCCAAAAGATCAACCTACCGAATATCTTGCAAAGGGGCATCATTCGGAGCTCCCCTGAGATAGCCATTGGCCTGTTCTAATAAGGAATGTGCTGTCTCGAAGTGCCGCTGCGCTATGGACACATCCAAGTCTTCCGGAACCTCCAGTAACCACTCTGGAATCTCAGGTTCTGGTTCGCCTTCTGGAGAGTCTTCGAAAAAGGCTGCATGAAGAATTCATTATCAATAAATCAGTATATCAATATATATATATCAATATATTTATTAAAAATATACAGTAGAATAGGTAATTTCAATATTATTAGATATAGGTTGTAGATTTCAAGTGATAAACTCCACCAGTAAGTCTCACATTCATTTGCTCCCAGCAATCAGTGCAGTAATGAACCGTAACAGGCAGAAAGAAAACCCAGACAGAAGTGAATCCATTCTGGGTCTCACTAACAAGGAGAGGAACAAGTTCTCATAACACCTCTCAGTTTTTTCATTCCCCTTCCCTTCAATATTATTTACCAGGGCTCGAAAATTCACTGTCGCCAGGTTGCCATAGCGACTAAATATTTTAGCCTAGCGACTGTGATCTTTTGCTGTAATATTGCCATATTTTTTAATAGTTTGCATGTACAAAATCTTGAAGATTCTAAGTTCAAATTGCAGTACAGCGTACATTAGCAAATGATTTTTTTTTTAATCAACATTGTGAACGTTCTATAGAATCAGTAACAATTTATTACTCTTTGTTCCCAAAACCTCCCATTTCCCGCTTTCTCACATGATTTAGCGATGTTTTGAATACGGTGATGCTCAGCTTCTTATAGATTGATCGATTAATTTGCATTATTTTACTTCAATTTTTGTGCCACTTTTGGCTAATTTGCGAAGATGGGGATGAGTGATGATATGATGAAATTGATGAATGAACACTCACAAATATCCATGCCCAGACCAGGATTCCAATTTGGGACCCCTGGCGTCCTAGCGCGATGTACTAACCACTCCACCACAGGGGCCGGCTCAGAATTGCTAGTAGGTAGTTTCCTGGTGCCTGATTTTCAGACCTGGTGCCTAGCTCTGAAGATTTTTCGAGCACTGTTATAGACATTCTTTTTTTTTTTGAGCAGCACAGGGACATGAAACATTGTCATATCATACCGGTTTACCGATAATTTTACAGATCCGATATATCTATACATATATTACAAAATAGCACGATATTCTGCCACGTTGTTATAATTTTCATGCATATAAACATAAAATCACCATTCTGTATATCTTAAAAGTAAATGTCTACATAGGCAGCTTCATTTGTATGCAGTCATCTAGTAGCACACACTTATTAAGGACGTCAATGAACCATTCAAGTTCCTTAAGGACAATTTGGAATTTTATATCGGATAGGTAGAATATCAATTATTGGTATCGGACAAAATTTCATATTGGTTCGAAAGGAACTCTTGATTTTGTGCAACAATATCAAATTTAGGATTATATTCAGCAATTAACACCAACATGCCACTTTATATAAAACTTTTGATCCCAAAATGTGGCTAGTTTTGTACCAAAATATTGATATTCTATTCACCATAAATATATAGCTCTATTGATAAGTGTGTTTATACATCACCTCTCTAAAAAAAATCATGAGAGTGAATGAGGAATGGAAAAAGTATCATTGGACACATATCCACACCTTATCAATATTTCAAACTTAAGCCCCCCGTCCCCCCCAATATATGAATTTGCAGCAGATTAATCCACACCTGTACATCCTTGCATCGGAGCATAAGGGTACCTTTAATCTGATATGAATGTTGATTTACGAGACACAAAGGGATTTGTAAACAAAGTAGCTAACAAGATTGATTGATTGATCGATTGATTAGGTTTATTTTACTTCGCTTTCTGCCACTTTTGGCTAATTGCAAAGATGAGGATGAGTGATGATATGAAATTGATGGAAGACACACTCACATAGGACACCCATGACTAGGCCGGAATTCCTAGCATCGTAGCATGATATGTTAACCACTCTGCCACAGCACTTGTCCAAAATGGCTATAAATACCAACATTAATTTGGAAATTAGTCTGAAACAGATATTGCAGCCAAATTCTTTGACCAAAATAGAGTATATTTATTTTTGTTATTTTATGTTGCTCTTCTGCTACGAAAGCTGAGGATGAGTGATGACATGATTAAATTAATGAAGGGACACTCACAAAGAACATGTTCCTGCCAGGACTCGAACCTGTTAACTTCAGTGGTGATTGAAAGACAAAACCTGCTAGGGTAATATGAACCTTCTCAAGTAGTGATAATTAATGGAACCAGAAACCAGTTCAAGGTAGCTACGATTTTTTTTATTATAACACCATTAAGTCTTGTTTCCATGATATGAAAAACTCAATATGCTGACCAAGGCAGTAATTTATTTTATTATAAAACATAAACTAAACGTAACATTTCAACCTTCTAGCAAGGTCTTCCTCAGACTCTGCACTAAGTACAAATGTAACAAGGTACAAAACAGGACGATATATATACACAAAAATTACTCTCCTCCAGACTATTAGAAAGTTGTTCTGGAACATTCTAGCAGGTGGCTTTCCCTTGTCAACTGTACTTTCACCTAAAAGGCTAAACATATTTTCTTCCATCTAGAATGTGGTTGGACTCTTTATCTCACACTCTTTTTCCTTCATTCTTCTCCCTTCTCTTGTCCTTTCCACTCTTTCTAACCCCTTCTTCCATTCTTTGTTTATCTTCAGTCCCCCATTCCAGTTCATTGTGTCTTTTTCACCTTTCTTCTCTATTTCCTTGGCCTCCTTCCATTTTCTCACTAGCATTCTCTTCTCCCTTCCTATCTGCTTAGCCTCATCCCACTCTATGTCATGTCCTGTTTCTCTCGTGTGTTTAAATATCGCATTTCTCTCTCTCTCTTAAGTCGTACATCATCCCTATGTTGTTTCAACCTGTCTTTCAGCCTCTTTTTTGTTTCTCCTATGTACACACTCTGACATTCTTTACATTTTACTTCGTAGATCCCTTCCTCTTCCTCTTCTGTTTTCCTTTTTCTTGTTTGCATTCTTCGTTATGCTTAAGATGCTTCTCCCTCCCTTCCTGTAAGTTTAAATGCCCGCTTTCCTAAGCACTTTGCATATCTTTTCTGTGGTCTTCCCCATACTCCTTATTCCAAACCTCCTCTCTTTTTCTTTCTCTTCCAATTCTCCCCTGCCACTTTTCTTCCTTTTTCTGTTTATTATGAAATTTCCTGACATTTCCAGGTTTTCCAGTTCAAAAATGAAATTTTCCCAGACATGTTTATCGTCATGATATTTGCTTTTAAACTTTGTGGTTTTCAATTAAATATATAATCAGTTAATTATTATGAATATTCACTTTCACAACTTTTTTTTTTAGCAAATTTCATTCTACATGCACAAAAACACATGAAAATTTGAAGAATAAAAAGTAAAATTACAATCGGCATCAAATGTATTGGGTGCTACAATCATGTGCTTCAAACCTTCAGGCTAAAGTAACAGAGGTACATTATTTCACCGTAACAGATCTCCACAATATAAAAACAACAGAAAAAGTTCATAATCCATACACAATTTTTCATTTTCTGGTGGATTTATAGTGTTGTAGAAAATGCTGATTTTTGCTTACATTTATAAGTACACAGCATCTAGAGAAATTTTTGTTGCATATAGGAATCCTAAACGAAATGCCAACAAGACTAAGATCTATAAAATAATAGACGATAACCTCATCGTCACCAACTTTTCCGGTAATTATGATCATATTGTCAGTGTACTTAAGTTATCAATCAGATATCTGTACTGCAAGTTTTGATGTTCCTTCTAATATCCAGTATTATAAAAGTGAAATTTTATTATAGAAATTCAAATAAACCACACTGCACTAGACTGAGAATCATATGAACAAAAGAAACAAGTTTCTGAACTGAATCTTTTTTGGGAGTGGAATCACAAGAACCGAATCCAGAAGTGAACTGCTTGTTCATTTTGCAACTTTTTCTCTTGCAGACTCCAAAATGCACGTAAATTCCAGACGATCTGCAAAATTCCCTGACATTTCCCTGTTTCCCAGGTTTTCCAGGCATGTAGCAACCCTGCAGTTCTACATTGCTACAATACTAATTTCAATGCTACATCATGAGTTATCCAATTTATAGAGGCATGCAAATTTCGTTTTTGACGAAGACACGAAATACGAAAGAACATGCTGTATTGTTCATTTTTCATGTTTCTGAACGGTCTGAGGTGCATTTTTCTACCCTGTTTTGTCACGAAATAATGCGAAATGAACTGCAAAATGCGAAATTGAGTCTTAAACACAAAATTTACCGTTTACGTACCGATGCGACACTTTCTGAAGTCTGAAGTATCCTGTGAGTTATGCAATTGATGGAAAATTGATTAATTCTGCTGTAAATATTTGAGAAGCAAAAATGGACCCCTTTATACAGGAATAAACTTAATACTCTGGTAACTACATAAATGTGCTATTAGAAGGGATAAGTTTATTTTGTGTAATAAGTGCAGTTTTAAATCAAATTTAGGATTATATTCACAATTTTAAAACCAAAATGTCATTTTATATAGCACTTTTGATGTGATTATTCACCGCTGTAACACCGAAATTTTATTTTATTTACCACTTTTGAACCCGAAATCGACTCTGTTTTTGTACTGAAATTTTGCTTTTTTTATTTACCAAAAATATGTGCCTCTACCAATTTATATTCTTCAGTTGTCACTTCTATGATCATCAGGTACCTGAAAATGCATACTCAACATTCTTCTAGAATAATTACTTACAATTAGGGATGGGCAGACATGAAATTTTCGCCGATACCGATCAAATACCAAATCAAAATTCCAAATGGTTCTTGAAGGACATGAACTGCAGTCCAAAAGAAGTTGCATAATTAGACAGCAACACATGTACAAAAATAGTAACAAAACATCAATGTAGGAATATGCCCTAAATATACTGTATCATAAAACTTACGGTTATTGGAATCCACAGACTCTGTCCGTGAAGGTCTGGAGGGAGGTCTTTCACCAGAGACGGATTCTCGCTTTTGCTGCTCCTGTGAAAGTCTGGCCTTTTTAGCTGCTTCAAATGCTTCTAACCATTCTTTCTGTAGATAATATATGGAAATTTTTGGTAACTGTCCACATTACAGCCCTCATATTAATATAAAATAGAAATAAAAACGTAATTATAGCACTTTAAATAGTTTCAGTTTCAATTTTACCAAGATCTTGATCAGGAAAAACAAAAAATTATGGAAACGATGGATTTTTTATCCATGTTTTAATTGATACAGGCACTTCACAGATTTCTTAAGGTATCTGTGATGAAGCTACCAGACAAGTGGCGAAATCAATAGCGAACACTGTGCAGAGAAACGAACCTGAAGTTTATAAGAATGAACTACCTCTCTCCGCATAACAGCATAATGGATATCTTTAGATGCAATGCCACAGGCATGTTATTTTTTCTATTTTATAAATACATATAATAGATTACCAAAAAAGTTGTACACTATATGCTGTCCCAGCTAACTTTAGAGCAGGGCCGTGCATATCAGTAGAGGAGGAAAATCGAGTGGTGAAAGCGCAGGCCAATCATACGGTCCTGACCGCACATGTATGGACGTACAGTCCAGATCTTACTCCGTACGCTAAAAGCACGTCTTGTCAAAATTTGCTTTTGCAGTTTTATCCCTAAGAAATTCTTAAATCAATCATATGGACATGGAGACAAAAATACGGTCCATTTGCCATGTGTGTTCGGTATTATCCTTTTCAAAGTTTGCAATGCTGCATGCCCCTCAAAATTAGATAGACTAAATTCTGTTCTAAATTTCTTCCTGGTCATTGCTCGCCACCGAATTCCATCCACAAAACATTTACAAAAGTCCTTCCTTCTGAAAATGCTTAATAAGCATACCCCTCACGATAGACACAAACTTGCAGACTATATTTTCCTCCATAAAATAACAAATGGAAACATAAGAAGTGATCGCCTTCAAGAAATTCACTTTCGAGTACAGTCCCGCACCACAAGGAGCACTCAGTTGTTCACATATCAGAAAGTCAGATTAAGCCTAATACAGCATTCCAATACAACACTCTACCAAACCAAGTTGATATTTTTGAAAACCAGTCACGTTTTAGAAAGCTACTGTGTAACAACATGTAATCCACTTTATCTCATATGGATGTATTTTAGTTTATGTTATTATTCTTTATTGTTACTTCTTGTTATTTCCATTGTTATTACATTGCAATGTAAAATGGCCAAAGCTGTATTTGGAATTCTCTGGTAAATAAATAAATAAGTAAGTAGCGAAGGAGGAAATCGCCCATTACACAATCCCGTTTCTCTCACTGTTCATTGGTGGAGCCGTCTCACATCACTACTTGCGCACAGACTTCTTCTCGTTCGCCTGGTATACAGTTAGCTGGTACGGAGTTTACAATTCCTCACTATCCTCCATATTTTTGTTCCTGTTTTGTCTTACAAATTGCTTGTCTGTTTGAAGATTCTAAATCAATTATTAGAGATGGGTCTAATTAATTAGCAGATAACAACTTTCATTGACAATTTTACCAATCCTGTATTTATATGAATAATCTGTCATTTTCTTATTGTCATTGTAACTATAAAAGAAAAAATTATGTACACTGTGCTATGAGTTTAAGTTTTTCTTGTAAGTCCACTTTATGCACAGATTGACTGGACCTACAGTTTAAAGTGGGATCTGAACCACTGTGCAATGTGCCTCCCAGAATTAATTTATTACAAGGTGACAATGTTATCACTAGAGGCACATATTTTTGGTAAATAAAAAAGCAAAATTTCGGTATAAAAACTGAGTCAATTTCGGGTTCAAAAGCGGTAAATAAAATAAAATATCGGTGTTATAGCGGTGAAAAATTGTATCAAAAGTGGTATATAAAAAGACATTTTGGTTTTAAAATTGTGAATATAATCCTAAATTTGATTTAAAAACTACACTTATTCCACAGAATTAACATTTCACTTCTAATAGCCCATTTATATAGTTATCCGAGTATTAAGTTTATTTCTGTGTAAAGGAGTCAATTTTTGTTTCTCCAATATTAACAGCAGAATTAATCAATTTTCCGGGAATTGCATAACTCTCAGGATAATTCAGACCTCAGAAGGTGCCGCGTCGGTGAATAAACCCTAAATTTCGTGTTTAAGAGTTAATTTCGCTTTTTGCAGTTCATTTCGCATTATTTCGTTACAAAACATGGTCACAAAATGCATCTCACACCTTTCAAAAACATGAAAAATTAACACTACAATGTGTTTTTTTCAATTTCGTTTTTTCATCAAAAACGAAATATGCATACCCCTAGTTATCACTATGCTTCAGGCAGGGCCCCACTATGCTGTAAGTACATATCTACAGTTTGTTTTTTCTTATTTCACAAATTGTCAAATGAAACAAGCATAGATACAAATTACTCTTATGTAACATTATAAACATATGACTTAAAAAGTATAAAAAACAACCACTGTTAAATTTAAATACAGTAAAACATCGTTAATCCAGGCCCCGATAAGATGGACTTTTGCTTAATCCGGACAGCCCCCCCCCAAAAAAAAACAACAGAATTCATGGTTTTAAATGTGGCTAGATGTCAACAATAGATCTTCCCAAAGAAAAGGCATTCAACCACTGATGAAATTCTGTAACATGCTACAAGCATGTTAAACCCAACCTCCTCATAACTTCTTTGCTTAATGCATAATTTCAAAACAAGGATGCATACATAGTCCATTCTTAAAATCTTACCTTGCTCTGAGAATTAGCACACTGGAACACTCGCGTGTCGGGAAAAGCTAAAAGCTTAAAGGCATGCTTAACACTGCCCAAGTCTCGTACATTAACAACAGCTAAATTGCCCAACTCATACATGGCTTGATATTTGTATCGTACTGGACCTCTCCTGAAAAAGTGCATAACATGTATATCACCCTTTCTGGTATTAATGAAATTCTTAAGAGTTACAAACAAAACTATTTGAATTCATATCTTACTTACGTTTTCAAAACAAATGTTATGACAACACACACAAGGAAAAAATTGAAAGACACACAATTATGTTAATTTAGGTACAGTCTAGAAACGACTGCACAGATCATATATGGGGAGTCTTGAGTTCTGTTTAAAGTAGGGCTGAGCCGATACCACTTTGAACCGATGCTGATACTCTTGCCGATTCCCACCGATATCAATACAGATACTTGAAAATTGCAAAAATTAAAATTTGTTCAAAATATTGATCAATGTTGGAATGTAAATTTTCTTCTGCAATTATATGCATCAATTTAACAAGAAATTTGCTTTAGAATATTCAAGAATTGCATCGGAATATTTAAATGGATGTTATGGAATCACAAAATATAGTTTTCGTGCAAAATTGGTGCAAAATAAAAAAAAAAAGTTTGAATTTTGCACAATTTTCAGGACAATTAGACTCAAAAGTGTCGCTTGGAATTTTTGCGGAATCCGTGAAGACCAATATGCCGGAAAAGTATCGGTAGATGAATTTCAACCGATACCACTGGTATCGACCGATAATGATAGATCGGTATCGGCTCAGCCCTAGCTTTAAGTCCACTTTATGTAAAGATTTACAATTTAGAGTTGAATCTGAACCACTATGTGTCTCTGCTGGGTAAAACCTGGGACCTCTCATTACAAGATGATGGTGTTACCACTAGGCCATCCGAGAGGCCCTAATACACAAGGACTGTGAGCATGCCAATGACCTCCCATCACCATTTTCTTGAAATGATGCCCACTTTTATCCCAACTGTTCCAATTATCCATTTTGTGGGGAAAACATGCAAACCTCCTTCAACACAAAACTAATTGTGTTAATTTGAAAGCAACCTTCAATTTCCAATCTACATGGGAAAGCGGCCAGCATAAAGCTAGGTCCTAATGTTGAAATCCTGAGTAAAGTACATATATTGATATTCATTCCTTTTATCTGTTAATATCTATTTCAATATTGGTTATTTCAACAACTTATGTTAAGTCCACTTTGCGTTTATATAGGGCAATCTAGTTTAAAGTGCGAGTCAATGTGTAATGTTCCTCCAAAGGGAAATGAACCTGGAATGCCTTGAATACATGATAACGGTGTTATTACTGCAGCATCAGAGAAACCGAAACTATGATGATCAGATAAATGCACATAAATGTCTTAGCCAGATGCTAAGCACAGGGGAACACTTTACCTTTTTTTACCTTTAGATGTCAAAGGTAGCCCCTCCACCCATTATCTGCTTCAGTAAATTTTATATAGGTCCATCCCTAACAAAAATACAAATTGCAAACTCAATAACTAAGAATTATTCTCTTGTAGTTTATAGTTTTTACAAGCATAAGAAAACAGTTTTTCATTGTGACGTTTCAGGAGAACACAGGCTCCCTTCATTTTTAACGTCTGATGAAGGGAGCGTGTGTTCTCCTGAAACGTCACAACGAAAATCTTTTCTTATGCTTGTAAAAACCGTAAACTACAAGAGAATAATTGTACAATGCAAGCAATGCGTACATACAAGAAAAACTATCAATAGCTAAGACAATATACAATGACTACATTCTCTGTACAATAGTGTACCTTTGCAAACTGACTGGGATAATCAGTGCTACATTGAAACAGTAGTCTTTTAGTCTTGTAGGCTTAGTCAGGTCTGAGGTTAAATTACAGTGGCTAATTTGACTTACAAATTGAATATGCATACCTGTTCGGAATCCACGATGCAAGCATAAATCCATCGTTGAGTAAATATCCATGGACACGTTGCAAGGCAGTGTTCTCATTCGGATCTAGCTCCAGAAGATCACCATTGTGAAGCAACTGACGGCCAGCAACTTCAAGAACGCTCTGAAATGAACGTTACAGTTTACAAACAAGACAGACAATGCAATGTTAAAACAGGATGTATAAATGTTACCAGGCAAATTCTCCGGACTTATGTCATTAACTTTGTGGCCATTAAGACTGAAAGCGAATGTTTTCCAGTTGCTGGATTGGGAGACAAGAGTCCTGTGGAATAGACACACGATGATAAGAGAATAAAAAAAATTCCAATACTATGCCCTATTGGGACAACAACATAATGTAAAAAAACGTTACCGGTAGGGAAAGTAAAATTGGGATCCCACTGAACTTGAAAATTAACTTTAAAAAAAACTAGAAAATTAAAATCTGAGTGAAAAGAAAGGTGTAATATTTGTATCAGTAAAGTTGATGCTAACGAACCAGTGGAAAAAATACAAATCAACAAATTGTATTTATGGGAAAAAAAAAAAAGAAAAGCTTCCAGGTACTTTATTACAATCCAATGACATATCCACAGGAATATCTAGTTACACACAGGGTAGATAAAAATGTCATTTCTCTCTAAAACATCATTTTTTATGATTATTTTTTAATTTAAATCTGTTCTTTAATATTTCAGAACAAAACATGCTTAAAATTGTTTAATTGAAGATTAGGCACACACAGGAGATGTACTACATAGAAATTTTCAGCAAAAAATGCAGGCTCGACCAGGACTATGGCTATGCTATAAACACAGGTTGAAGTCCTGGTCGAGCCTGCATTTTTTGCTGAAAATTTCTACGTAGCACATCTCCTGTGTGTGCCTAATCTACAATAATTAACATCTCTAAGCTGGAAGAAACCAGGCAACGTCGAAGTCTACTGTGTTTTAAAAACAACAACTCCCGTTGCGGTAGCACTGGCAGAGATGATTCCACGCAGGTAAAACAGCGACAGCGAAATATCAGGCGAGGCCAGGCTGGCTCGGTAGCTCAGCGGTAGAGCCATGGCACGGTATGCCAGAGACCCGAGTTCGGGTCCTGGTCGAGCCTGCATTTTTCGCTGAAAATTTCTACGTTATAATTGTTTGTATGTTTTTTGGCACCATACATGATTATATGATGTACAATGTAGCACCATATATGATTTTATAGAAAGTTTTTCTAGTAAAATATTTGATATAAAATATTTGATCAGTTTGATTAAAGCAAATAAAAAAATTATCATGTAAATATACATTTTTCTGTTTCTGTATAAATGAACCAACTATTGAAACGTTTGTTGAGTCTTCCAGTGAAAATAAAACATGCTGGATGTACTCTATAATTGTAATTTAAAATATTGAATTAAATATCTGTCTTTGTAGCTGATTCTTGGCAATTTTTTTTTTTGAGTTTGAAAAATATCAGCTTCCATGTTTATTTACAGTTTAATGATAATGTCACTATTTATGATTTAATATGATTAACTAACTAACTCTCTAGCCTTCTTAAACCCGAAGGTTCATGACTGCAGCAACACAGGCCTTCCATCTGTCGCTATCCTGAGCAAGATCTATATACTCTTTTCCATCCCTACCGATTTCCTTTAGGTCCATCTCAACGTTGTCCATCCATCTTCGTCTTGGTCTTCCTACAGGTCTCTTACCATCAGGTTTCCCAAAAAGAATCCTGTAAACTCCTCTTTCCTCTCCCATTCGTGCCACATGGCCTGCCCACCTAAGTCTTCTTGATTTAATTATTCTAATAATATCTGGACATGAATACATATTATGTATTTCTAAATTATGTAACCTTCTCCACTCACCTGTCTCCTCATCCCTTTTAGGTCCAAATATTTTCCTAAGGATCTTATTTTCAAATACTCTCAATTTACGTTTCTCTTTCAATGTAAGGGACCAATATGATTAGGATCTTGTGAATTTTTCTCCACAAAATGTTTGCTATTTTTGCGTATAAAAATTATTGAAATTTAAATCAAGAGAAATATAAGTGTGTTTACATTTCGTTTTGTATGAGCTTCACACCATCAGTACATGTATTTTGTTTCCTTCATTTTCCTTTCTTAGAGCTTAATAAACATAATTATATGATTACAAGATTAATGTACTTTCACCAAAAGTAACTCTGATATCTACAAAAACCTTATGTACATTATTCTATAAATTATTTATTGAAAGCAATTTAAATCAGTGATTTCCTTTTAAAAAAATCACCTGGTTCAAAAGAATCCACCTTTGTTACACAGTAACTAATATTTACCACACAGCCTTCCACTTTCTCCAATACTTCCGTCAACTTCTTTCTCCCTTCGTCTTCTTTCTCTTCCTTCTCCTTTTTCCTAAAATCAAGGTCGAGGGCCGGTACCTTATCTCCCAACAAGGATGTTTCCATCAGCGAGTTCAGCAGCGCCCTCTGTTCCGTTAACGTATGGGATAATTGATACATCTCGCTTTCCAAGTCTGAATATCAATTAAGGATTTTGTTTGTCACATAGAACTGTTCCTTATATTTGCTATACTTGCATACAAATCTCTCATTAATAAAAAAACAACAATATTTATGCTCATTGAGCTCTTTCCTAAGAAGCTTCTGAGTGAAGCAACAGGCAACTATAGCCTGACAAGTTAAGTCCCGATATGCGCAGATCGCTGCGGAGCACTTCCTATTACGTCATCCTCCCCACCACTCTTCTACTCACAGGTCTGGCGTTGAGAGTACCAGTGGTGCCAACTCAGCAAAATTAAGCTAAAACAAATATGACAAACGATTTTCACTGTTTAGCGTGACTGTGCATGCAGGCTCCTATTATATCAGTGGTTCATTTTATTGAATCCGGCCTTTGAAAATGCGTGCGGTGCACCGATCGTAAACTGTAGTATTACACACGTGCATTAAGGTTTATAACGAAGAGAAACTACAGGGCGAATGACTTCATTTTCTGAATGCGACATCGAGCAGTGGCCAGTTTTTTTTTTGTTTGTTTTTTTAACTATTGGGGTGGTGGTTCGCTTGTTTATCGTACAACAATCACTACGAGAACGCAATCTGATAACACGCTTGCCTGTGTTCTTTTCTAAAGCATTGAAATGTTCATGCTCTTTACTCTTGGCTGCAAGATTCTTACTTTGAAAGAGATGGACTTATGGACGAGCGTGTAGATGAACTGAATTAGACTTGGTAAAGCCGATTCAGACACGGACACAGATTCATCATTAGACACAGACTCGGATGAGTGGGAGAGTGAAACTGAAGAAGGAGAAATGGAAAACATTTAGAAGGTGAGCTCAGTTCTATCGTTTATATATTTTTCATATTTCTATTGTTTTATTTCATACATTTCTTATGCTGGTAAGAAATATCCCTAATATAACTTAATTCCTTTAAGGTTTAAAGGGAAAATATCAAAATGTATTTAGAATTTAGCGTAATCAATAGGTAGTGTAGGTGACGGGATACTAATTCATGCCTTTCACATTCAAATGTCGTTGAAAATTCTCAGACAATTCCGCTCCCTCCAGGTTGCAACACTGCGAACGAATGTCGCCGCAGACAATGGAGTGGGGAAATGTGATGTGAGGTGCGCAAACAATGGATTGCAGTGTCTTGTTTTTAAACTTGTCAAGTTATAGCATGCAACAAGCATTTTTAATTATTTTTTTTTGTTGTACGCATTGCATGCATTGTATAATTATTTTTCTTGTAGCCTACGGTTGTTACAAGCTTAAAAATGCAGTTTTTTTGTTGTTGTTGTGGTGTTTCATGAGAATACATGCTCCCTTCATCAGACATTTATTTTTAGTTTGTTTGGCTAAAGGTAAGATTTTATAATACCGGGTAATTCACCAATTTCGTTCATATTTCGCATACTCAACAATTTAGGGATCCTAATCACGAATCTGCAGTTAATATTTGGCAGCCACATGTGGAATTTCCAAAAAAAGGGGGTCCGTGATTGCAACCGACAATGCACGATTGCTCATTATTTAGTGGAAATTTGTCGCTCAAGTGCTACGAAACTGACATATTTTTACGGTGACCCACAAACCATTCACGCATAGCCCCAAAAACCATCCATGGTAAGGTCAGGTCAGGTTAGGCAAACATAGTTAAAATATATCTGACATTTTTTACGGTGCCCTACAAACCATTCCCGCATAGCCCCAAAAACCATTCATCCATAGCCCCACAAAACATTCACGGTTAGGTCAGATTAGGCAAACATAGTTAAAATTTGGGGTCATAGTAATATCAGGAATGTATATTTCGTTTTTAAAGTATTGGAAACAGAAAATCTTCCGGTAAATAATGACCAATTGTGCACTGTCGGTTGCGATCATGGACCCCCTTTTTTCCGAAATTCTACACGTGACTGCCAAATATTAACTGCAGATTCGTGATTAGGAGCCCTAAAATATTGAGTATGCGAAATATGAACAAAATCGAGGAATTATCCGGTATTGTAAAATTACTCCAAATAAAATTTTTAAAAACTGTGTTTTTAGAGAAATAACTGGCTGTATGTGTTACTTGCAGTGGCATGCCAAGGTTTTTTGAAAGAGGAAGGGCAAGGTCCGTCGAAGCCCACTTTCCCCCGCTCTAGAAGGTCTGGTCATAACCGGTCTTTTTGTCAATCCCCGTGTTTACAACTTCCGCAGGGGTTCTGTGACGTCATCAGCATGATACTCTCTGCGTGTCTGCTATTTGCAGCACTGTAAAGCTTGCAACGCTCTTGTTTTTAAGAGAAAAAACACATACTGAAGAGCATCGCAATACAACTTACACAGAATACATGAAAGTAATGGTGTATAGATGAATTATAAGTATGTAAAAGCATAAACTTACCCACGGCTAGTGCTGGAAAGAACTGGAAGAAGAGCAGCTCTGGGTCCATTGTTTTTGTTTCATGGCATTTCGCCTTTTTATTTCTTGGGTCCTACGATTCAGATATCGAACTCTGAAAAATGTTCTTGCTCTACAAAACAACTTGAGCATCTTCGGATCTTCATGGGGAAACCTATTTTTCAGAATTTCCAACAGACTGCTTATTACTTTTGCTCTTCGATTTATTGTTTTTCCGTGGAACTGCCGGAATATTCCCTCACACTCTTTTATAACTTGCATCCAATGAGGAGAAGGAGACACAAGGCCACCCCGTGACAAAGTTTCTATCCATCCTCCACCCGATGAATTTGATGCACAAATTTCACCAGCTTCGACATTCCTACATTTTCTTGCGATATAGCCCACAACATACCGCAGAGCCTCCTTTTCTTCATTTCTCATCAAGTAAAGCATGTCACTGTTTTCATCTGGCAAGTCTACAGATGATGACGTAAAGGTCACTTCTTGTCTTTGGTCAGTTGTTTGAGAATCGACGAGACCGTCAAACAATGAAGCAAGCATCGTGGTCTCCCCAGCATCTTCCACAGGAGCACTCCCCGGGTGAGGCAGGCGGCAACCTAGTATCAATAAGCGCAACCTGTGCTTCACTTCTACCGGTAGCGGATTGTTGTAAAAATTCCCCATCCCACGAAGTTGAGAGAAAAGGTTCTCCAGAGCATCTTGGTTCAGCTTTCTGGTAAGAATGTATTTCAAACCTTTTGATTTTAAATCATGGTATAATCCTCTTAGGCTGCGGATGGAGACAAGAAATCCTTGTTGGAATGGAAGAAGATTGCGTTTTCCCATAACTCTTGCCTCTGATATTGCTTTCTCCATTTCACTAAGCACTTCCATTTGTTCGTCATAATGTATGCCAAAGCCACATTTGATTTTATTGCTAGAATTCAGTGGCACACCTGAATTCATGACGTCAATAAAATTGTTAGTGAGATGGAAAAAATTTGCCTCAACCTCATTCTCTGGGAAGACATACTCAATAAGAGCAGCAGTGTGCCTGGAGAAAAGTTCCATTGCTGGCGCAACCCTTTGTCTGTCGTTCTGTTGCACTGATATGTGCATCCAATTTAACTTTGGAGCAAGCCTGAGTTCGGAAGAATCCATTTTGAGTATCCTTTCTATGATACTTTTCTTCATAACTGTTTCATTCCACTGGATCCCATTATCGATAAAATGATTCCTCAATAATTTTATTAAGTGTGGCAAATCCGCAAAAACCCAAATTTTCTCCCCTGACAATGGAACTGAAAAAAACGGCTGCTCACAATTGACACTAAGATCGTTCCATAGTTTTCTATTACTTCCACCTAGATCCGAAACTACAGCGACTATTTTATACCCAGCTACCCCAACCATGGATATAATATCAAACAACAAATCCTTGGTCATAGCCATATCAAAGTTATAGTATACTGGCTGTTTCCATTCACCTGTCAAACCTCGAAACATTGCAACCTGAACATTTCTATGGGGACCCAAAACTCTCATTTTCACTGTCGTAGCACACTCGTCCGTTAACATTCATTTCATCAAACAACAGGACACACAGTTTTTCCACTTCAGTCAAACACTGTCCCTGCTGTTTCATAATATTCAAAACTGGTGCAAGAATTCCTGGTGGGAGTCTCAATTTCTGCGTCCAGCGACGAAGCGTTGCAATGCTGGGTAATGGAATTCCGACCTCTGATCTCATGTGGGTATACAATCGTTCACTGATCGCCCTTTGTGTTAAAGCAGGAATTATATCTTCCTGTTTCCACCTCTGCTTTCTATTCCCCTTAATTAACATGTTGATTTGCCCTGGAGTAAAGGTTTTGCTCAAAATTTGTCTCACTTTTTTGTTCACGATAGTTTTCACTTTCTTCCGCTCCCTTGTTTTTAAAGCCACTTTTGACTGCAATACCTTCTTATACCTTGCTTGCCATTTTTGCAAATTGATTTTAAGGTTTTTAATTTCCTCATGACAATTATTTATATCTGTCTTTAGCTTTTCATTTTCCCCACGAAGCACTTCCAGTTGTTTTGTGTTTTCGATTTTTTCACTTTCTATTGAACAAACAAATGGCAACACAGATAAAGGCTTTTGTTCTTGAGGTGGCACGCTGCTGTTCACTAATAATTGTTCACTTACCTTAGAGATAACCCTTTTCCTAGCACATCTTGCCTTTGCACCTTGCACGAACGCTGTTGTCGTCACTGACCTGCACATGTGTGACTGGAAGTAACAATGTAGGAATGGCATCTTTCTTCAGTCTCTTCTTTGGTGTAATTCCTAATAATTCCGATTTTAAATCGCGTTCGTAACATTCTGGTGAAAAATGTGAAGAACAAATACTCGAGTTAGCAACCTGAAATTTGTCTTTTCGATAACATTTGCTCTCCCAGATTTTTCGGAACTTCTCGTTGGGAGGAAATTTATGGTAAACTATATCAAAATTTTTAGTTTTCCTGAGATAGTTTCGACATGTGCTCACAGCACAGTTAGCCATTATTATTATCACTCACATTACAATATGAAAACACAACAAAATGACTAAAAATACACGCGAATACACGAATACAAGAGCAAGGAAAGAACACAGAAACACGTTTCCCCTGCTAAAACTAGCGGATACTAAACTTTCCCCAGCGACCTGTCATGTCTATGACGTCACAGTTTTACAACCACCTCCGCTTGCTCAAAAGGCGCGTTATGAACGGACCTTCCAAAGCGAGCGGCAAACACAGGTCAACGGACCTTGGAGGAAGGGGTATGTATACTTTTCTATGGTAGTCAGTTCTAATTTTGCCATCTTTTCCTGCCATTGACGTTCTTTTTTATTAATAACGAGCCAAAGGAGTGGCTTATGACCCTTCGACATGCCACTGGTCAGTTGGAAACGAACCCCCGGCAATATTAGGTGGTCACAAATTAAAGCTCCTCCTACTCAGAGCCTTACGGAACTCCTTCGAACCATCGAATTGCGGTGAAACTTGGTGTAGAGGCTATGGACACATTGGGAAAGTGAATTCCGATGAAAAAAATAGTTCAAGTTCTCACCACCAGGTGCAAACATTCATTAACAACATAATCTTCATAAACCATGCAAAATATTTCACTTTCTCAAGAGGGTACAGGGGGTCAAAGGTACCAAAAAAGGAATTAATGGCCAACTAGCTAATTGTCTACTTAGCCACTGATTACAGTGGATGGAAATTCATGAAGGATACGTGATATTTCCTTGGCAGTTTCAATGAACTGCATGTAATTCTGGTAGACATTTTTCTTAAGAAGCACATTTGTTTCATCAGCAAGACCCTGGATTTTTTGCCTTTGCTGCTGAAGTTCCTGACCTCCCACACAGCGCTGTGACAACTCCTTCACAACTGCAAGAATATAAACAACAAATGAAATTGAAACACATGCGCAAATGTATTTATTTCAAATTACACTTAATACTTAGTCGCAAAACTATTGTTCTGTTGTCACATTCAATCAATTTTCTTCAGTCAGAAAAACACATAAGTTTATGGTGCATCAAGTCTATAATTGAGTATTTAAAATACTTCTTACCTCTGTTGAGACATATTTTTGTATTTTTCTGTCAAAAAATATTGAACTTCCTGTCCTATTTCTGCACATCATATATTCTCAAACAAATGAACATAGTACAAAATAAGGATATGGAAGTACCAAGATTACATTCCGACAGCAATATTGCTACTATTAATTTATGAAGGTCTGGTGGATGTTATGGTAATAGCAGGCTGCTACCTCCACCAGAAAGGAAATTAAAATGAAGGTAAGACTTGCATCTCCGAACAACGCATTTCTTCATTTTTACAGGAGAGACTACTTATGGAAATGACTCTCTCTAGCATTCCAAAAGTTCGTGGAGGTATTTTTTGTCATCGTTGAATCTGTTCGACCGGTAATTCATGTATTTTTTAAGAGAAATATATGTGCGATGCAGAATTGCCGTTGCTTTTGTTAGCTTCCTCTACGTGGATTATGTAACCTCCTGTCAGTGTTTCCAACCACGCCGTTGTTTCGCCAGAAGATGGTGAAACAAAATATACATTCCTGACCCGAAATTTTAACTATGTCTGCCTAACCTAACTGAACCTAACCTAACCTTGCCATGAATGGTTTGTGGGGATATTGGGCATTTTTCGGTTAACGAGGTTGGAAACACTGTGAACCCACTGATCCACGACGCTAGTCAACTTGGCGCGTGCCATATTGTGTGTTACGGAAGCCAAAGAAGCAAGAACAATAATTACAGTTAATGTAAAAAATGGAACTTATTTTCGTGTAAAAAGCAAAATGACACCTAAAAGAATGTTTCGCAAAGCACAATAGGTAAAAAGCAAAATGACACCTAAAAGAATGTTTTGCAAAGCATTATAGGTAAAAAGCAAAATGACACCTAAAAGAATGTTTCGCAAAGCACAATAGGTAAAAAGCAAAATGACACCTAAAAGAATGTTTTGCAAAGCATTATAGGTAAAAAGCAAAATGACACCTAAAAGAATGTTTCGCAAAGCACAATAGGTAAAAAGCAAAATGACACCTAAAAGAATGTTTCGCAAAGCACAATAGGTAAAAATCAAAATGACACCTAAAAGAATGTTTTGCAAAGCACAATAGGTAAAAAGCAAAATGACACCTAAAAGAATGTTTTGCAAAGCACAATAGGTAAAAAGCAAAATGACACCTGAAAGAATGTTTCGCAAAGCACAATAGGTAAAAAGCAAAATGACACCTAAAAGAATGTTTCGCAAAGCATTATAGGTAAAAAGCAAAATGACACCTAAAAGAATGTTTTGCAAAGCACAATAGGTAAAAAGCAAAATGACACCTAAAAGAATGTTTTGCAAAGCACAATAGGTAAAAAGCAAAATGACACCTAAAAGAATGTTTCACAAAGCACAATAGGTAAAAAGCAAAATGACACCTAAAAGAATGTTTTGCAAAGCACAATAGGTAAAAAGCAAAATGACACCTAAAAGAATGTTTCGCAAAGCACAATAGGTAAAAAGCAAAATGACACCTAAAAGAATGTTTCGCAAAGCACAATAGGTAATGTAAAAAATGACGAAATCAATGAGTGACACATGTTGTTTGGAGATGCAAGTGGTAATAAACTGAAAAACAAGTTTGCATTATGATCTTTATGTCTGATACCAGCATGAAATTTAGTAACACCATCAAATCTGATATGTTAAAAGCTTCAGTTCAGAAGGCCGTCACCAGAATGAAAACAGTGTCCCTTCAAACAAATATGATTATTTTAAAGAAATGAAGGTAAAAGTTGTCAATCGGAATAACGGATTTCTTCAATTTTACAGGAGAAAGTACTTACGGAACTGAGTTTCTGTAGACTTTTGAACGGTCGTGGAAGTGTTTTCTCCCTTCGTTCAATTTATTCGGCCGGTATTTTTCGACATTAATGTCTCTCCGATGCTCATAAGCTCTTGCCTCCATTACCTTCAACTTACGTGAACCAAATGTTCTGTGCGTTCGATGATGTAACCCTCGGTCAGTGTTTCCAACGATGAGATTGTACTCCCTGAACATGACAATTTTAACTATGTTTGCCTTACCTAACAGAACCTAACCTAACCTTGCATGAATGGTTCGTGGTGCTATTTATGAATGGTTTGTGGGGCTATCCGTAAATGGTGTTGGTGCTATGCGTGCATGGTTCGTGGGGTTTTGGAACCCAGAAAAAAAATCTGTAACACGAAAGTAGGAATTTTTCGGGGCATGACTTAAGATGACCGGACCCCTCTCAGATTGTCTTTATATTTGGCATACTTACTAATTGAGGCCTGCTAATGACGAATCTGAAGTTAAAATTTGTCGGAAACGTCTAGAAATTGCAAAATAATTGCGAACCATTGACGCTAGCCCCACGAACCATTGACGTGTGGTTAAGTTAGCTTCGGTTACATTAGGCAAACAGTTAAAATTTGGTGTCGTGGTAGTATCAGGAATATACAGGGTGACTGGTAATTAGATGTATTCCCTGAAAGGGGTTAAAGTAGAGACAATTTGCAATAAATTTTACCATATGATACCCCGTCCGAAAATTAGTAGTTTTCGAGATAATCGAGTTTCAATTGTTTTTTTTTTGAAAATGACAATTTTCCACATAAAAAGATGAATTGAGAAAAAACTGCTCATTGTATGGAACTTATTTCAGCATTTTCTGATAGCTAACAAATAAGTGGTTCATTGAAAAAAAGTTTTTCCCAAATAACAATCACATGTAAGTAACGGGTGGGTCTAAACTTACAAGTGATGATAAAAAAAATGAACTCTTCGTTTACTTGGCAACGTATTAATAACAAAAAATGGTATGACACGAAGCGTACAAATTACGTAAATGACTTCCTTGTGACATCTGCTATCCAACAAGGTACAAATGTTGTTAACATACACATTTGTGTACAAGAAATAATACTTCATTCATCTTCATGTGAATGGAATCAATGAACAATACAATTAAAGAACATTACATGTCTTGCTCAAAGTGGGCACCTTCGTTACGAATGCAGGCATGTAGGTTTTTACGGACATTTGTTCTCTTAACTCGTGATGTGATAGTGTCCTTGATGTGTTGACCAACTGTTAAGATCCTCTCCCTGAGCTCTTCTTGTGAGTTTACCGGTGTCTTGTCATGTGGCTCCAAATGTAAAAGTCGCAAGGCGTCAAATCGATAGGGGGATCGAGCTGGGCAGTCATCATGATGATAAAGCATGTCACGTCTTGTAGCTAGAGGCACATCCTCCAACAACATTGCCATCCCGTTCCTCAAAAAATGTTCATAAGTGATGCCATTTAAGATTTGGGGCAGGAAAAATGGCTCGATGAAATGATTGTTGATGACGCCCATCCATACTTCTGCTTGAGCGTGCGACAGTGGCTGGATGAAAATTACCCAAAGAAATGGATTGGCCAAGGTGGTCCGATTCCCTGGCCGGCTCGATCCCCCGATTTGACGCCTTGCGACTTTTACATTTGGAGCCACATGACAAGACACCGGTAAACACGCAAGAAGAGCTCAGGGAGAGGATCTTAACAGTTGGTCAACACATCAAGGACACCATCACATCACGAGTTAAGAGAACAAATGTCCGTAAAAACCTACGTGCCTGCATTCGTAACGAAGGTGCCCACTTTGAGCAAGACATGTAATGTTCTTTAATTGTATTGTTCATTGATTCCATTCACATGAAGATGAATGAAGTATTATTTCTTGCACACAAAAGTAGTGGGATTGGCTATAGGATAAGCACCACTTATAAGTGTAGAAAAGGAGAGGCTATTTGATTGAACAATCCGATTTGCCCATACTTAAAACAATGGCAAGAGGGGCTTATACCCCAATTCTTCAGGTGTGATACGCTCTGAAGTTTTAAGAATTTTGAATTCTAGTGTAGAAAAGGTGAAGCCTCTTAGACAGATTTGCCTATACTTAAAATTATGTCAAGTACCCATATCATCTTATTGTTTATAGTGTGTTTTTTCTGTCAAAATCCCAGGAGACCCAGTAGAGTGTGGTGCATAGCCCCATGGTTTTTATTGCCTTGCAATCAGGAGGCCTCTGGGTTTGAGTCCTCATAAAATATGAAGCCTCCCCTGATGGCAAAATGTTAATATTGTTGGCTTGTAAACAAGAGGCTCGGGTTTGAGTCCTGATAAAATGTGTAAGATTGAAATACATGTTGCAAAATAATATCTCCATACGTGAGATTTTGAGAATAATTATTGCTAGTTGATATATAATTGATAGCTCCCAGATCTGAAACCTGGTACAAAGTGTTATACAACAGCATAAAAAGAGCAAAATTATTTTATATTGGGGATCACCAGGGCCAAGTTACTGCTGTTGGGTATAAAAACACTAGCTCAGCCAAATACTATATATTCTCATTGCAAAACATCCCCGATCAATACAATAAGACATGTGCATGTGCCTGCATGTTCTTCTAATCTTTTGATCAGTCACATGCCCCGGCCAGGGCAATTAATTGCACGCCTGGGAGATTATATCTGCTGACATATAATTTTCCCCCGAAAGGACACAGTGTAGATTATATCTCTTGCATGCCCATCCATCAGTGTCATTAACTCCAAGGTGAATTCTTAGTTGCCCGCTTCCATGTTTGCCTGAAAGAATTCAGTTGTGTTAATATGTACCTCAGAGGGACTCTGAATATTTACTGCACATTTCAAAATCCCATTTTGAATTGTATTTTAGCTTTTCTGCAGAATAGGCAGAAGTACTGTGTTATTTGAGCTTCTCTGCAATATGCAGATGTGGTGTAGACATAATTCCTTGGCCTATATGTTCTATAATCAAAAGGCCACAGGTTCGAAACCTGGCAGAGTGTCTGAGCCTCCCTGACGGCAAAATGTTGGTATTATTGCTTTGTAATCAAGGGGATTCTGTGTTTGAATCGGCCCTCTAGAATTGTTCTGTGACTCTCTCATTTCTTACATCATAAACATATGATTTTTCCCCTATGAGAATAACACTACATATGGTGTCATCAGGTAATGCCTCATGGAATTCACAGATAATTTTAATGTTTGTCCTGTCATTCACCACAACTTGTTTTCTTTTTGAAGCATTGATGACAAACATGGGTCTCTGTGTTTTGAATTCATCTGGTGTGTAATACATGTCAGTATTGCCAGTAGTGACCCTTTTGTATGCTGTAAATGCTTCATATAATTTAAGGAAATCATCCTTGGAAATGTCTAAATTATAATTTTCTCTAGGAAATACCTCATTTCTGCCATTTTTAAGATATATGTTCTTGATGTTGCAGTTATCAAATCTACTTGAATTTTTTTCCTGATTATTGTGTCTTCCATTCTGAAACAATACCACCACAAAATCCGGCATGTCATATTGTATACTGGAGAATGAATTTGTAGCATCAAACTCATAATAAGTACCAGTTGCGGGCTTCTGTACACATTGATATGTATAAAATTGTAGAGGAATCTGTGGATTTTTTATTATATCTGCTTTGTATTTAAGAGCATAACTGGCTTCATATTCAACAACTGGGATTCTTAGCTCCATAGTCTGAATAAGGCACTTGCCCTCATCAGGTAGGGTATTAGGCAGAGCTTCCCCGGTAGAGTTTAATGTACTGTACCTCATAAAAGCATTATTATCATTGGCAGCTCTTCTAAATGTGATTCTTAAACCACCCTTCCACATAATATCTTTGTAATCTGAGAAGAATCCTGGCAACAGGCGCATCGGGAACAGCACTGTGTGGCTCTTGGATAATATTTTATCACCAGCCTCAAATCCACCTATTTTGTAGTAAAAAGCCTCGGTTTTGGATAATTTTAGTGTGGCCAAAGCTGTGGAGGTAATGCCGGGATAATCCACTCTGTTTATAACACCACCATGTTTTCTGATCTCAATTTCAGAGAACAGATGCGGCACAAAATTATCTACCAATCTTATATTTGAATTTGCCGGATAATCTGTTCCATCGAGTTTTACAACATCAAATTTGATGTATAGATCTGCTCTGTGGGGGTGTATAAAGCCATCCCCTACATCAAGATCAACCTCAATCTCTGTGTTGGGTTGATTTAAATTTGCAAATGTCCTCCTGTTTGGGGGGAATGATTGTAGCTCATAACTCTCAATATTTTCCATTTTTTTTTGTATGTATTTTTATTTAAATATTAATCTCTATGATTGCAGTTGTTGTGGCTCCAGCAAAATCAACTAATTCTTCTTTTTCATTAGTGACCATCAACTCAATGTAATCTATTCTGTTATGGCACACAGGAAAATATAATGTTGGTGATGGAGTGTAGATGATTGGCTCCATAAATTCAGAATTAGGTTTGAATGTTGCAATGATGCCAGTTTGTTTGTGAGTGCCTATGCCATTTGATTTGGTGATCATACCCTCGGCCACATTACAGTGAATATTTAGAGTCTCTATGGCTAAGAATTTAGGTATATTAATAGCAGTGTGTTTGATGGCCGCTTCAAGTTTTGTGTTGTTCTCAAAGCCTAACAGCTCTCCTATAGTACCCAGATCCACTGTTTCTGTAGCAGATACAATCTCTACTCTGTGAGTGACAGAATTTTGACTTAATACTATACCTCTGGGTAATTGAGCATTTAGAGTGGACAGATTATATTGCCCTGGAGTGATGACAATGTTTTGATCCCCAACTGCAATTTTGTTGTTGTGGTGTGTAATATTAGGGATCAAGTACATGCCGTAAAATGCTCTGAGAGCTATTGTTTTGGGATACACTATGTCATCATGTAATTTGAGTTTCAATATTGAATTTTGGCTGGTGAGATGGAATACCCCCATGATGTTTTAAATACCACAGGGCCTTTTGAAAATTTTCAATTGATGGTTTATTTATTTGAGACATATATCTAAGAACAGATAAACACAAATGTCCGCAATTAACATCTTTGAAATTTTGAACACGGGCATTATTGTAATAAAGATTAGCTGAATTTAGATATTTTATTAAATTTTCAGGTGGAACACCTCCAAATGAATCAAACACAAATGCCTCATCTTTTAAATATTTAAGATAACAAATCCAGTGAGTGCCCTGATTTTTGTACTTATCCAAATTAACAATGCCACACTCTTTGTTGAGTGGTTGTTCTGGCAAAGAATCAGACATGTACACACCTCTAAAATTTTTGATGCCCAGTGGCTTGATTAAAGCTTCAATATCTTGGTTTGTAAGCGGCTCTTGTTTTTTTTAAACTTATTCATGGCTCTCTTAACACCTTTGCCTTTTTTCTCCATGGCCAGGTTATGGCGCTTCAATTCATCTAATTCTGCCCTATTTTTCTTGGCATCTATTACTGTTTTTGCTATGGCAGCTGATCCCCCAGCCAAGCTCCCAACAGCCCCGAGAGCTGCTAAGATGGCAGGGATAGTAAATATGAATCCCCCCCACATGTGATTTTTTTCTTGATTGCTGTAATTTTTTTAATTGGGGGGTACTAAGCAACAATTTCATACCATGTCCCTTTGCAATACAAGAATTTTTTTTCTTGCGCTGCTTTTTGGTCAAAAGGCTATCAATAGGCCCAAGAGATTTGAGACCTGCATAAGGTATTTGATACATAACACCCTTGGCCTTCATTGTAGGTTTATTATATATATATTCACAAACCCCACCCCAGTTTTTGTTTGGTGTTCATAGCTATGGTGGTCCCCAATGCTGCTATTTTTTCACTCAAAGAAGCATCTTTGCTTACAAATCTACCAAATGCAGCCTCTTCTAATTTCTTGTCTGCAACATGTCTCTTGTCAAGATCAGAATGTGTGTTGTATGCTATGTCATGGTCTCTACAAGCAGCATCTAGGGGATTTACACCAGGATCCCCTCTGTTTAATCTATGATCCAATTTTGTAATATATGACATAATCCTGTTTCGGCTCTAGAGTCATCATCAATTTCTTCTGTTTAGAGCCAGGTGAACACTGAACCTCGGGAATTGGGGGCAGATCAGAAAATTTGTTGTGTAAATTATCTGGAATTGTCAGATCAACCTTTAAGAAGAGGCCATAGTCACTTTCATCAAAATCCTTAAGATTCTCAATATTGAAATCTTCAACCCATTCAAGCCCTGAATATGGCAGTTTATCCATCATGGCATAACCATACAGGCTGTTTGCATCTACATACAGTATATAATTTGATGACAGTGCTGGATCATAATCAGGAATATATTTGTTATTTGCTCTGGCATATCTCTGAGAACATTGCACCATGCCTCCTCTTATACATTGTTCCATAAACAGATACATATCTTGATCCTGGATCAGATCCAATTGCATTTTAGTGTTTAAAAACATTGCAGACCATGCTAGGCCCGGAGCACTGTAAAAATACATTGGATCCAGCTTATAATTTTGCATGGAAGATTTTCTGAATGCCTGCAGTATATCAGCTAAGAGGGTCACATCAAGTTTTAAATAAGCCTTGTGATAATCACCAAATGTCTTGCATTTTAAATTGTTCCACATCAATTGGGCATGGTGATAATCATCATCAGTGATTCCAGATGCTCTGATTTTGCTGTAAAACTCTTGTTGTGGTGGCAGAGAACACTCATCAAATTTAGAAAAATCTGTAACATAATCATATGGATATACACCCTTCCGCCTAATTAATTTCAGGTCCTGATTTGGAAACAAAGCACATGTGATTTTGAATTGATCATCAGATAATTGAGTGGCCAGTGTAGCCAGGCTAGCCGATAAAATTCTGTAAGAATCAAGAAATCTTATGTGAATAGGAACACCATTAACTTTAATTATTTTGTTAATAGCAATATATTTCTCATCATTTTCAGCTAAAATATTTAAATTATGCTTCTCAAACCCCTCGTACCTGATCAAATGATGAAAATCATAATTGGATGCTCCATGGCAAAATATAGGGATAAATTTTGGTCTCTTGATCTTAATATTACAGCTATTACACAGGGCCATTAAGAATTTACCATCTGTATGAGAATGGTGTTTCACCTTGATATTTATATCTGAAAATTCAGAATCACATACCGGGCATTTTTCTGCATTGTTGAAATCTTCAATCTGTTTCTCTGTTAAAGGCAACATGGGTTTTGATTTTAATAAAATATTAGATGCTATGTCATGGCACTCATTTTCTATTCTAAGTGCAAATTCTTTGATGGCATCTGCTCCCATGTATGAATCTTTTTTACTAACAACACCATCCTGTACAACAACATAATAAAAACTAGAAGGTTCATGTAGCTGGTATGGTGTAATTGAAGATTCTTCAGGATCTGGATTGCAGAATGCAAGAGGTTTGAGATTTGATTCAAAATCACAAACTATATATGCTGGGTGTTCCGACAAGGCTTCAAACTTTTTGAATTCTGCATTTTCACTTGGCATTGGCATCACCATATGAACAGGTTTATAGTTGCCACAGTATTTTAAATGTTCAATTAACTTGTTTTTAGCAATTTCTGCATTCACTTCCCGAACCCCATTCACCATTTTCCTGCCATCAAATACACTTAAACATCTTCTGCACAACTTGAATATTGTATTGGATTTGTCTATTTGCTTTCTCACTAAAGCTTCAAGATTATGTATCAGAGTGTAATGGTGTGTGCCATCCCCTTCAATTAAGAGCAGATCAATCGGAACAGCAGATTCATCATTAAATATACTGATTCTGAGAGGTTCCATCAAGCAATTGCCACGGCCAGTGGAACAAATAAATACATTAATAGATAATTGTTTGCCATTAATATCCCTGGTCTTTTTTTTCAAATTTATCAATATTCTGAACAGACATTGGATATTCTAAACCCTCCATTGCTTCATCAAAATCATGTTCATGTTGTTTATAATAACTTATTCTCTGAGGATTTCTTGAAACTGGAAACAAAGCAGCTAAAATACACCACAAAAAGCATTTCTGGTCGGTATTTTCAATATTAACCACGGCTTTTTTGTTTTTAATATTGGCAGGTAATGGCAAATATGTAGATCCTTGTAATGGGCTGAATTCAGAAATATTAACATATAACTTGTGTGGAGATCCGCATAGGCTCCATCCAGACTCTTTTGCTGCAAATTCAGAGTGTTTAATATTCAGTTGATCTATCAAACTGCTTATTATTTTGTCTGAATTTGCATTTGAATATACAGGTACAGTTTCTGTTATGTGGGGCTGTGTAAATTTTGTGCCATTTGGCTTCTTATATTGTGTAAACAATTTGAGGGAGAGCTTATAAGAGCCATTTTGTGCATTTAGAATTGCCTGCACATCAGGATTTACACTGTTCAAAAAATTCTCAATACCACATCTTGGCTCTGATACAAACCGATAATCTCTTAATTGGCCATTAAAACTGCTATGGATAGGTGGTGCATAGCGTGGCTGCTTTGCAGGTCCAGCATTAACAGGTGCTTCATGCTTCCTTTTCAGACCAGATGTGGATGGTTGTGAGGGCAATGTTGATGACTGTACATAAGAATTACACTTATGCCATTTGTAATATGCCTTGCTTAATATTTTGTGGCATCTTGGACACATTTTCATGGCCTTTCTGCATTTCTTACGGTCGCAAATATGCCGGTGCCTGGCCCAATGAGAACTAGATATATTTTTATTACACTGATTGCAATATTTTTGTTTTGGCATTTTTGTAGTTTATTTATATAAAATTTCTTGGTCCAAAAAAAACCAGAACTATGCCAAAACAATTATAACAGCAATAACTAGGCTCGGGTGATCCCCAATATAAAATAATTTTGCTCTTTTTATGCTGTTGTAAAACACTTTTTACCAGGTTTCAGATCTGGGAGCTATCAGTTGTATATCAACTAGCAATAATTATTCTCAAAATCTCACGTATGGAGATATTATTTTGCAACATGTATTTCAATCTTACACATTTTATCAGGACTCAAACCCGAGCCTCTTGTTTACAAGCCAACAATATTAACATTTTGCCATCAGGGGAGGCTTCATATTTTATGAGGACTCAAACCCAGAGGCCTCCTGATTGCAAGGCAATAAAAACCATGGGGCTATGCACCACACTCTACTGGGTCTCCTGGGATTTTGACAGAAAAAACACACTATAAACAATAAGATGATATGGGTACTTGACATAATTTTAAGTATAGGCAAATCTGTCTAAGAGGCTTCACCTTTTCTACACTAGAATTCAAAATTCTTAAAACTTCAGAGCGTATCACACCTGAAGAATTGGGGTATAAGCCCCTCTTGCCATTGTTTTAAGTATGGGCAAATCGGATTGTTCAATCAAATAGCCTCTCCTTTTCTACACTTATAAGTGGTGCTTATCCTATAGCCAATCCCACTACTCACAAATGTGTATGTTAACAACATTTGTACCTTGTTGGATAGCAGATGTCACAAGGAAGTCATTTACGTAATTTGTACGCTTCGTGTCATACCATTTTTTGTTATTAATACGTTGCCAAGTAAACTAAGAGTTCATTTTTTTATCATCACTTGTAAGTTTAGACCCACCCGTTACTTACATGTGATTGTTATTTGGGAAAAACTTTTTTTCAATGAACCACTTATTTGTTAGCTATCAGAAAATGCTGAAATAAGTTCCATACAATGAGCAGTTTTTTCTCAATTCATCTTTTTATGTGGAAAATTGTCATTTTTAAAAAAAAAATTGTCATTTTTTAAAAAAACAATTGAAACTCGATTATCTCGAAAACTACTAATTTTCGGACGGGGTATCATATGGTCAAATTTATTGCAAATTGTCTCTACTTTAACCCCTTTCAGGGAATACATCTAATTACCAGTCACCCTGTATATATTTCCTTGTCAAACAAAAAATTTCGCAAAAATAGACTGTTTCCATTCCGAAAACTAATGCCTTATTTTCGCATATTTTGCATCTAGAAGTTTCCGACAAGTTTTAACTTCAGATTCGTGATTATGAGGCCTCAATTAGTGAGTATGCCAAATATGAAGAAAATCGGAGAGGGGTCTGGTCATCTTAAGTTGTTCCTTTTTCGGTTAAGAAGGTTGAAACACTGCATACCCACAGATGATAGACAACGCTAGTCAAGATTTGCCCGCCATATTGCGTGTAACACAAGCGAAAGAGGAAAGAACAATAATTACTCAATATGAGAAAAATTGAAGCTATTTTCGTGAAAGAAGCGAAATTGCACCTTAAAGAATGTTTCGGAATGCATAATAGGTAAGTACAAATGTAAGAAATGACAAAATTAACGAGTTAGAGGTGTTTGGCCTATTGACAACATTTAATGAATGAATACTGGTGCTCCTGGAATTATACAATATAAAATAATGTGGCACAGAATTGGACTTTGATTATTTGCAGCCGGCCCACGTAGCAGACTTGGGTAAGAATTTACACTATAGATATTCTGTAATTACTTTACTAGTTGTTATACTCACTAAATATGAAGTCGTACTTACGTATATGCACATAATATTTGGGGGTAGCGTGTTTAAATTGCACATCGAGTTGTAGAACTTGTAAAATAACGTTGTTAATTATCGCGATGATTCCCCATAAACAAACATAGCAACCATGTTTGATGATGTGAAGAAATGACGATCAACGTCCGTTCCGCTGTCTGGAGCGTTGCAACGCTGTTCAGAGTGATTCTCTTTGGTTCATAGCATTGGTTGTGGAAGGTCGTGGAAGAATGGCAGTGAGAAATGAAAAGATTGTTAATGTGCTACAGTTATATAAGTGTTGCTCATGTGCTACAGTTATATAAGTGGAGTGTAGAAGAGGATGGTCGTGGTTTGGTTAACAGATTTCTACAGAAGAAACCGTAATAAGTTCCTGTCGTATTGTCTAACATCGGGAAGGTGTTCTGTGTGAAATTCAGGTAAGTTTTTCGTATCCTGGAAACGGATTTCTTCAAATTTAAAAGTTTGGGGCTCAGTTGGGGGCAGGTGACTCCGGCCAATTTCTAACATGCCTTTAACAGGGAGTCTATAGAAAAAGTCGGGGAGCCGGAGCGGAGGCGGGGCCGCGTTAGCGGTTGGGTGCGGTAGGTCAATTACCCCAGGGACGGAGCCTGGAATCGGTGGGAAATTCGGACTCAAAAATTTCAAAATAAAAAAATAATTTTTTAGTTTAAATTTCCCACAGATTCCTGGATGGATAGCCCCCAAAACCAGTTGCAGTTGGGTTAGGCAAACATAGTTAACATTTGTGGTTGTAGTATATCAGAAATATGTACATTTCGTTGTGAAACGATAGATCTTGCAATAAATAATGAGCAATTCAACATTGTTGGTTGAGATCATGAGCCCCATATTTTCCGATATCTAGACGTGACCCCCTCCTATTTTAATTTCAGATTCGTGGTTGTGGAGGCCTAAATTAGTGAGTATGTGAAATATTAACAAAATTGGAGAATATCTCTATATTGTAAATTAGCTCCCAGACTTGTCCCACGCAATGATTCAGAGGACCTAGGTTCGAGTCGTGGTTAAGGCATGTATCTATCATTTTTCTGTCGCACCATCAATTTCATGGTAAATATGCGATATCGCCCGGATGGATTTCCTCAAATTTACAGGAGAAAGTACTTACTGAAATGAGTTTCTTTAGCATCCTGGACGTTCTTGGAGGTATTTTCCTTCACGGGAAACTAAAAACTTCGTATTTGAATGCTGCCGAACAAGAATTAATCACTTTTTACGTAAGAAACTTACATTGGCTGCCATATTATGCCGTTGTTTCCATTGTGTGCATGCAGATGGCGAGAGCGTCGAAAGTCACACGGTCTCGTCAGTGTTTCCAAACGTGCATTTTTTACGAGAATTTTGTTTTCTTTTTTTTTTACTATGCTTACCTAACCTAACCTAACCTTGCCAGAAATGGTTTTTGGGGCTATCGTGAATGGTTTTTGGGGCTATCCGGCAATGGTTTGTGGGGCTATCCGTCAGTGGTTTGTGACATAATGAACACGAAAGTAGGTATTTTTCGGTTAAGGTTGAAAAACTGCATACTCACTCCAAAACACAAACACGGCGCGATGATCCATGACGAGTGCATGCCATATTGTCTGTACCAATTTGGTACCGTTCTTCATTGGCCCAAAACGTAGAAAAAGTGGCGTAAAATAACAAAACAGAATGCCTGGATCTGACAGATTCCATAATAGTTACGTTAAGAAACGAAATCATTCTAGTTAAAAGTTAAACACTTGTTCTTTCATAGTACAGTATGTCATATAGATAGTTTCGATTTAAAACAAGTTAATAACACTTACATTTATCTGGATTGAAATCGGAAGCACTAATCTTTTTCGCTACAACATCAGCCATCTTCGTTTATGATACAGTTGATCTAAAATCTAAATTGAATATAACTGTGTACCATGTTTAATCATGGACCCAAAAAATCACAATGAAGAAAAATATTGAATATAATAATTCTGATTTAAAATATTCAATAAAGATATAGATTGTAAAGGAAGAAATAATGAATTATTTGGCCACGTAAAACTCCAGTGAACGTTGATAGTTTATTGACCTTCCTGTGAGACAACTTTTAGGAATAGTAGAAAATTCTTGGCGATACTGGTGGTGGCGATGATAATAATGAAACTATATAAAGCGTTATTTTCAAAATCCACACTCATTTATGCTTTCGGATGTATTTCCGTTCAATTTATTGCTCACTTTCTCTTTCTTTTAGCGATATATCATATGAACGGCAAATCTAACTTTTGTGTATATAAAATGATCCGGCGAGTGTCATCTGTTGGTTCGAAAATCAAACTTACGAATTACGATTGGCATTTGTCAGTTGTTTTTGTTCTACGACTGTATTGGTGTAATTCTTTGATTGCTGTTAATTACTTGAAATCAAACTATGGATCTTCTAGGTTCTATATTAAATTCAATGGATAAGCCTCCTACGGTAAACGATAAGCAAAAAAAGATAATCAAAAGTAAGGATTTAAGTTTTGTTTTTTAATGTGTAATTGATCTTTCGGTAGGCTTGCGTCGTAGAAACATGCAGAAGCAGAAAAGTATTTGCCAAAGCAAGATACAGTCTCGGAAATAGAAATCAGAGTAAATGCTTGCCAATTACTTCAGAACACAACAGTTGGTATTAATTACATGAATGAAATCTAGAACAAAATTTTCACAATTGCCCTTGTACATGGAATTTGACATCATGACTACTTATTAAAAATTTCAACAAATGTTATCGCTTTATAGTAACCACAGATTAATGCGAATCTATATCAGCTATAATCATTGAACAGAAGCCTGCCAAAAGAGAATTTACAAAATTTGGAGTGGTAATATTTCTTTTTCTATTTTCTCACCAGGTTACTTGTTTCAGTGACCACCTTCATCAGGTGGTGGTCCTAGATTTTATACTATTTTCACCAGGGTTTTGGATTTCACACAGTGTGTGGGAATTTTCGGTATGAAACACGTTCTCTTGAAGGATATTACTTCCTTTTTTTCAGTGCTGTGCACAGTTTACACTAGCAGCATGCTAACACTTTGTAAGTGGCAGAGTTGCCACATGCATAGCTTTAATAATATATTGGTACTACTTCTGTTGGTAACACTTTACTATACGGAAGACTGATTTCTTCAAATTTACAGGAGAAAGTACTTACACAAGTCATTTTCTGTAGGTTAGGTAGCATTAGCATAAATACAATGACAAATTATTTTTTAGGCTAAGAGTACTAAACGTAGCTAGCCTAACCTAACAACGTAGGCCCCGTGACGTCAGAACACAACGTTGCTAGAGTGTTGTGCAATAAGTGAGACCATCATGTGACATGGTGCAGCCCCGGATTGGCCCAAGTTCCTTTTGTTTTATTGCGATTTCATCATGCTACGAATGCAATTTTTACATGGTTCGATTTCGATGTACGTCTGTTAACACATACTGTTGAGTTTTAAGGATTACTTAAGGTTTTGTTCAATATATACTTTCGTGGTTAGGTTAGGCAGATTAGGTTTGGTTCCCTTAGCATTTAAATAAAGTCCCTAAATGCATTCTACTACAGATCGACCACAAGGAAAAAAAACCTTGGGACGAAAAGTCCCCGCGCAGCTTTCCCTTCTTCCCTCCACCTTGGGCCATAAGGAAGCATGGTCCACTCTCCCCCTTCGCTACTTGCGGGAGTAGGGTGCATGGGAGTGGTGGGTCTGTGCAGGTTGTTTTGCTCGTGGTTCCACTATAAGGTTCCGATTTACTTCTACAATCATTCCCACGCTTCTGCGATGTTTACTGTCACTTCTCGATGGAGCATATCTTGTCCATGAGAAGTGCGTAAGGTAATTTTCAATTTTTTTTTCCCAACATAAATAACTTTTTTCGAGTCCAAACAGTGATCATTACTTTAAGGAAGGTTCAAATTTCGTGTGTCAATGATTTCCAAAATTCTACGATAATTGGTCTTTGTGCTAGGAGAAATCATAAAACAATCGGCACCGTTACCCCCGGATTTTCTTTCGAAGGTGGGCGTGCGTCTTTAGTGTGGTAAGTGCTATCAATGAAAATGTGTGATTCGTCTGCCAATTGACACATTTCGCCCCTGCAACCACGTAGCAGATAGTGCATTGTTTTAAGGTTAGTACTTTTTAAAATTATATATTTTTGTTCGCATTGGAAATAGTTGGTAGGTTAGGAGGGCCAGATTTGGTACCAATAGTGATTTCACATTTTTGTTACGCCAAGAGTGTTAGTTTTGCTGCTGTTTGGGAATTTTTTACAGTAAAAATGAGTGAAAGTAGTCTGGAATAGGAGTTTCTTGTGCTTACGCAGGTCATACTTTGCGATCAAATATCTCCGTTATTTGTGGTTTCCTAATGCTGGAACCACTTTTATATTACGTAAAATGTTGAAATCTGTCAATTAAAAAAAATCGACGTAATTCTCGAGGGGTTACAGTGGATCGACAACCCCCCCCCCCCTTCTTTTTCTGAGGAACACTGTACTTACTGCTGCTTATTTCCAATAGCCTATGATGCACAGCTTTCCTTTTAAAGTATTCAATTGCGATTGATAATTCCCTTCTGGGTTTTGAAAGTTTATAGTACAAGAACTATAACACATAGAGCAAAAAAGTGTATATTAGTACACAGTGGTGGCCGGTGGCAACTATAATGGGTAGTGTCGTGATTAAAAAAATTTAAAAAAATCCAATGTCCCCCCCCCTCCCGCCCCCTCCTTGAGGTTGCGCCACTGACCAAGATGTATATCCTCGTTTGGTAACATGGAACAACGTGTGTTTAAGTAATAACGTACTAATCTGATTCATCATCACTCACTAACCTATGTTTATACACTGCAGGACACTTCCCTAAAAATATAACAATTCCAAGAGGAAAGGAAAAACAACTCCTAACACCTTCTCCTCCTCCATGCACACGTATTCTAACTGGATGTCGAAAATATCGTTGTTATGAAAATAAATTGTCGAAATGCCAAAGGAAACTGGCATCATCATAGGATTTTTTTACTTTTATATTTTTAAAAAAGTCTGGATGGCCCTCTTGGTGCATCTATATATTATCAAAAAATGTTCATTTAACTTTGAAAAAATACCAGGTTCATTTCTCCAAAAGTAGGCAGAAATTACTTCCTGTCTTACAAATTAGTCGTATTTAGCGACTTTTCTCTGAAGGTGGCAACTGTGTCAACACTGCGAAAGTTCGCTTGCTGTGCCAAGCGAAGAAAGGCACGGTTTCTTATGGGCTAACCCCGCCCCCTACCACTTTGTTCTTGGCTCATGGTGGAAATATTCCTCGCGGAGACTTCTTCAACCCTCTGCACGTGTGTCAACTTGGTGGTCCATGGGTTAGGCCAGGTCTTACGCGGCATGGACTGTTGTGTTGCCTCGCGAGGGTACGAACGAAACAGCTGGCGTTGCAGTGAGGAGGTTTGGGCAGTCATCACGTCAGCTTGACCGATTGGAAGATTCGAATCTCCTTGTCTGTAAACTATCAATGTATTCATTTAACAATACTTGGCGAGGTATGCATTTCTTCTGAGGGTAGTCCCATGGCACGGCGGCTCTACCCCTTCGGCCGCCGCTGTTAGTACATAAAGAATCTGTCCAAGTTTGGTACGTACCTTACAGGTGCTTGATATGTGCATGCCTGGTAACGCAGCAGACATCAATGCTGAAATCAAATTCCTGCAACACACATAACAACATATTGTTTTGCATTGCACAGGCAGCCAGCCTCCTTGAACTTGTTGTACCACACACTAATTGTCTTGTCTGTTTCGTATGAAGTCTGCATTGTACCGTTACAACCGACTCACGTTTAGAGAATTCTAAAATGCAGATCGCTTTGTGTTCACAAGTCTGTACATTTTTTACATTAATATTTGTTTACATTATAAGACAATGTAACAAATTACATAGCACTGTATAGATGCCTATTTATGGAACTTCTTTTTCAGAGCAAAAAGAAGAGTTTTTGAAAAGGCAGCAACAAGAAAAGGAAAAGTTAAAGCATTTTAGAGAAAAGGTAAGTAAATTAAAAATATTTATTATCGCCCTTACTATACATTTCATTACGATTGACCCCTGATTTCACGTAATGTGGTTCATGTAACTATGCAGGTAATATTTATTATCTTTTTACTAATGACAGTTCCGTACTTTAAGCATTTCTTCAATCAAACATTGCAAATCTATAGTTTGAAGATTCCCGTCTGTATTAGCACTTCGTTTTACTCATTCAAGCCATTACATGTGTAGGCAGCATGGCACTTTTGGAAATATTTTTCATGAATATGTGTTGATTTTTAGTAATACCTGTGTGGGTATACAGAGGTTGTTTCCGATCTATGGTGACAAAATTGCACACCTTGTGCAGCACCACCAAGCGGGAAGAGAATGAAGCTGCCAGTCGTATGGGCATGTTGGACAGTTTACTGTGTGTGACAGGTGTGGTCATTGCCGAAAGGCAGTGCATATTGGGAGGGTTACATAACTGCACTTTCCAACGTAAACTACAGTTATAGTGCCATTATAAAACTGTGCAAGGAGCGTGGATTCCCTGTGTCCAAAAATGGCATATCACGGGCGTTGAAAGGGGCAGGTAAGGCGAGGTGTGAGATGATTCCTGTGGGGCAGAAACAGGCCAACCCCCAGTCTGCCACTAGCCGCACAACAGCTACAATTCGGGATGTCAGGGTGCTGGCCACCAGGGAGAATCCAGCCACACAGAGAAGTATCGCGAACCGCCTACAAACATCACTGAAGACAGTGCACACCATCATTCACCGTGATTTGGGTTTGGAAAAGCGACGCAAGGGTGTGTGGGTGCTTCAAGAAAAGGCGTCAAGTCACACATCTCGCTCAACCTGCCTCTTCCTCCAACAAATGGCAGAAGAAACTGGAATTCGTGCTATTCTCCTTTCACAGACATTCCAGTGAAGTCACCTGATGCCTCACCGATGGACTTTTGCACCTTCGGCCTGCTGAAACGAGCCTTGTCTCAAACAGACCCCGTACCATTGAAGGGCTATGGAAAGCCTGTCGGGAGGAGTGGTTGAGGCTGGGCATGACTACACTTCGTGCCAGTCTCCTACAGTGAAAACTTCACTTTCGGGCAATTGCCAAGATACACAGCCACCAAATAGAGCACTCTCGATGGTGGCGACATGGTTTCTCTTAAGGAAGGTGCAGTTTGAAATCGTCACCATAGATCGGAAACAACCTCTGTATATGTATTTTTTTGCACGTAGTAGCAACTTACTTATGGTTACAGAAACATTGATTGTAAACCTTTTCAGTCCCAAGCATCTCGATCGAGACGCTGTGTCAAGGTCGTCGTTTTTACGTTATAACGTTTCTATTTTTGGCTAGAATTTCGATTTTTTTTATATATTGTTCCTAACACATGTATTTAACAGAAATGTTTTTTTTTTGCATTTTTTTTTTGTCTTTATGAAAATGGAGGGAAAAAGGTGGGAAAAGGGACTTCTCTTTTGCGTCTCTTTTCAAGGGAAAATTTTTGCCGACAAAAGAAGACCAGCTTTGTTGTTCTAAAGCAATGCTTTTCACTCCCGCCTGTGAACTGCATTCGAAGGAAGCTTGTTTATCAGTATCCGATGTCAAAATAAAAGTTTTCCGTGAGGGTGCAAGCAGGGGGAGGGGGAAGACTGGTTGTTGAATCTGCGTTGTGAGAATGGAATTTCGAAGCGTGCTGAAGGAAACCTTTGTTTTTTTAGCACAAGTGTCCACAAGTTGCGACAGGGGTTACCCTGCATTGTCTAAAAATAGAATTTCAAGCAGCTGCAAGAATCGGCGCTCATTTTTCACTGCGTTCTAGCTTTTCGTCCGTGAATGTTGTGCGTAGGTGTCATTTTGTGCCCAAGTGCGAGGACATTTTTTGGGTGGTGACAATTTTTTAAAATAATTTTTGGGGGTTTTCTCCCTTCCCCCTCCATATATACGCCAAATTTGCATAAATTTTGCATTTTGACATTTTTTTCGGGGGGGGGACCATTTTTTTAAGAAAAGTATTTTTGAGGGGATTCCCCCCTTTCCCCCTCCATATGTACGCCGAATGTGCATAAATTATATATCGTCTGAATCTGAGATTCATTCTGCGTACAACGGTATATCTTTCATATCTCTAGGGCATTTAGTTTCTGAGCTATAGTAATTTCAAGGTACCGCTGCATTTTGAAACTTGAATCAGTGGCATGCCGACCATTCCTTTTGGGGGTACAACTCAAGTTACATTGGTCATATGATAATAATGCAAATATTTTTGTGTTCCTTACATGTCAGCGATCATTTCCATGTGCATGTCGACACTGACATGTACTTTTTTCTTGGGGAGAGGGTGGGGGAACCAGATTTTTTTTCCGAAATTTTGGAATTTTGAGAGTTAGCCCCCTCCCCCCGCCACATATATGCCGAATTTGCATACATTTCATATAGTCTGAATCTCAGGTTCATTCCGCGTACAACGGTATATCACTCATCTCTCTAGGGCAATTAGTCTCCGATCTACACTCATTTAATTGATACTCTGCATTTTGCTCAAAATCGGCTCGGGACAGAGAGGCTTACTTGTGAAAATGGCCTTGGGACTGAAAAGGTTAAAACAAATCATATGGCTAGACTGCAAAATCAACACTTGTGTTTTACTGTTTGAAAGTAAAAGAAAATATTGTGCGCTAATAGTATGTATTTAACACTTCGAATTGCCACTGTGCATTTCTCAATTTGAAGTTACATTTCTATGAAATAATAAAAAAAAATACTACTACATTACTTGCCATAGCTGGTTTCCTTGAACATAATCCATGTTGCAAACACACAGTATTGTCAGGTCGAACTTTAGTTTTCAACGGGAATATATATGTGAATTTCCACTAGGATTCAACTTTTTTTAAATCATGTTTTCATTTGTATTTTTTCATGTTTTCATTCAAAGGGACTCTATAGAAAAAGGCGGGGTAAGTCAATTACCCCAGGGCGGAGCCCGGAATGGGGGGGGGGGCAATTAATACTATTTTTTTTTTTCCACTTCCAATTGTTTCCTCACCTTAAATTTTACATTTCTGGAATCTTTGATTCATACCCTTCCCAACGATGTATCAAACATATTTCTATTAAGAAGGGTCGATTCAACATCCTTACCAATCATATTTATAGGCTGATGCTATTAGATTTTTGTGAGATACATTGTACAGTCACAGACAGTTCTGGGTTGTAATAAGCTCTAGATTTTCAGTACATTTGTTACATCCCAGAAGTGTCTGTGACTGTACATTGTTCATGTAATATTTTGCAGAAATGTATTCTCATCGAACCTTGCTGAAAAATGTAATATTTTATTTCAGATTGAAGTACAAATAAATGAGTTTCTCAAGGATGAAAAACAGCAAAAACGTACTTTTGAACCAATGGACAATATATGTAGAAGCATTCTGTAAGTAACTTTAATGAGTGTATTGTTATTTTTGTTTTCTGACCTTATCCTGCACATTGTGACTAATATCATCACAAACCGTGGATAGACACTGTATCCTATGTAGACACAAAGTGTACTAAATTTCAAGAAATGAGATCCATAGATACTGGTATGAACACAAGTGCAAATTTATTTTTAAATTTGCAGTAGTCTGTTAATTCTCGCACAAAAAATTTATTTCTGTGTTACACAGGGTGGTTGCTCAAAGACTGCGAGTTAAATTTCAAATCTAATTCCAGATTTTTAGGATAGTTTTTCCCAAAATTCAAGGCTAAAAATAATGAAATAATAAAAGAAATCATTAGAACTAACATTTTATGCTACATAATTGCACAAATATATCTCCAAGAAAGTTCAAGAATTTACTACTTGTGTTGATACAAGTGCAAACGTGCATTTTTAGATTAGAGAATTTTAAAATTCACTTGGCACCATTATAATTCCTTGCTGTGTATACTAGATACTGTAAATTCACAGCCCTTCAAGCAACCTAATTAAAGTTAATTTTTTTTTGTAAGAATTTACAGTACCGGACCCTTCCGTAATTTCTATAGTTCTTATACTCACGAAATACGTATTCCCGATGAATTATCTGAGGTTAACATACAGGGGCGACGTGTAGAAATTGTTCATTAACATGTAGAAGTTGTAAAAAAAGCTTCACAATTTTCGCAATCATTCTCCGTATACAAGCATGGGAACCATGTTCGTGGATATGAACAATTGACGTTCACAATTAGTTACGCTGCCTACAGCGTTGCCACACTGTTGCTTCATACTTGGAGAATCACGAGGGAGAAGAGCATGTGGAATGCAGACTGCTTTCATTAGAGGTAAGTTTGGCTACAGTGCATCGAGCGTTCAATTGCAGGTTACGAAAATGGTGTCTTCAGTTAGGAAATTTTGCCATTATAGTGCTACGAAACTATCATCTTTCATCGGTCCGTGATCGCAATTGGCCCACAAACTATTCCCGGCTAGCCCCACGAACCATTCTCGGTAAGGTTAGGTTAGCCAAACATAGTTAAAATTTGGGGTCGTAGAACCATGCACGGGTAGCCCCACAAACCATTCATGGTAAGGTTAGGTTAGGGAAGCATAGTTAAAATTTGGGGTTGTAGTAATATCAGGAATATATAAATTTCGTTCTAAAATGTAAAATATTGCAATAACCATTGTTTTCTGGGTTCCGATCGTGGACCACTCAGTTTCCCTCATTTTGCAATTTCTACACGTGACCCCCCAAATTTTAACTTCAAATTTGTGATTAGGAGGCCTCAATTAGTGAGTATGCGAAATATTACAAAAATCGGGGAGGGGTCCGGTATTGTAAATTTGCTCCGTTTTTTGTGTGTTCTGTTTTTCCACTAGACACAAGTCGTGGACCTATTTGGCGATATCCTCTGTTTTCTAGGCAGAATAAAAGCAGTATAATAGTAAAAAATGTACAGGGTGTTCATGTAATGCACATTTGCAATGGTACCGGGACTTGATGAACACCCTGTACATTAGAATGTTTATGAATGTCTAGATTTCTTACGATTTAGTTTACTATGTTGCAATTTTACATGCTTCTGAAATATATTCAAGTAATAATCTGGTTACTAGATATCCTATTAAGTTTCTACCAACATCCACGATTCTGTGCAGCAAAGTCCAAGATTTTGGTAGAAGCCCTCTATGATTGTAACTAAAACACCACCATTTGTGGGATGTCACTATAATACTGCATAGGTTTGAATTTGATTCTTTTATCGTCTTTGCATTTGAATTAATTAAAGCAAATATAACTTTTCAGCCATGACGTCGCGGAAGTTGCAGGATTAGCTGCATTCTCAATAGGTGACGAAGGTGTGGATCGGCACGTAATCCTATACAAAAAAGAATTTGCACCGAGCGATGATGAATTGGCAGCCTTGAGACGTGGCGAAGAGTGGGATCCAGAAAAAGCCAAAGAGTTGGCATTGCAGGTGTGTTGAGTAGTTGATTTTCTGTTGTTGTTTTTTTTTTTCGGTGTTATTTTTCCAAAATTTTTATTTTAGCACAATTTTCTGACAAATATACCTGGAATTATAAATCTGTTGTGTTTTTAAACTAGTATTTTAATTTGTAGGCCCTAGAGTACTGCATTGGACCACTTTCGCTCGAAAATACTCGATCGAATCCCCCACGCTCGACCGTAATACGCTCGTTTGTACCGCACTCGTAGTGGAATGATCGACAACTTCTCGTATTTCAGAGCCCAATAAGCAGCACTGTCAATCAAAAAACCATACATGGAAGGAAACCACTCTATGCAATTACAATTCAAAATAATAATTCGGTATATTATGTAAGACTCAAATACAATATATATGAAAGTGTGCAATATCTACAGATCGAAACGTAAAATGGATACACATGCTAACAGAGCTGCATAAGCAATAATTAATATCGTATCACAGTGCAACAAATACATTGTTCACTTACCGAAAAGGATAATATTCTGCAAAATAATAAAATGGAGTTATAACAATCGAACATCATTTTAATATGACAATAATCGTAGCAACATAAAATGTCACCCTTGGTTGATTCAGCCTATATTCATCTATTTCATTTTCACATATGTCGGTAAGATACACAAAACTGCATTTTAACATGGAAATGATGACTATTTTCACTTGTTTTTCAATCTCACTTCGTCTTTTACTTCATGATCCATATTTGAGGACCAATTACCATAGATAAATGATTGAAATACATGTACTAATAGGGTCCGAGAGTTCGAGTGTATTCTGCTCGTTCGAGCATTTTTCGCTCGAGTGTAAGACCTATCAATTCTGCATGCCGTCTAGCGTTGCCCGTGCGAACAATTTGCCACTCGAGCAAAAAACGCTCATTGCAACACTCTAGTAGGCCCAATGCTGAATATTATTTTTGAGGAAGCTACTTTGCATTATTTCTCACGCGACAAATACCGACGTTACGACTCCCGTGTGTTAGCACTCAATCTCCCAGTCGAACACCACCACTTTGCTCGGTGATGAAAACATACTGATAGAAGATGAAAAATGATGAAAAACATTATTTTACACATAGTTCATGTAGCCGATTTAAAATTCGTGAAAAAGACTAACTTTTTTTTACAACAGTTAACATTTTTTGGTGTTATGAAAAAATATAAATATGCTGACCAAGGCAGTAAATTTATTTTATTAAAAACATAAACTAAACGTAACGTAACTAAGTATTTGTACTTGATACAGAGTCTGATGAAGACCTTGCTAGAAGGTTGAAACGTTACGTTTAGTTTATGTTTTTAATAAAATAAATTTACTGCCTTGGTCAGCATATTTATATTTTATCATAATCATGGAAACAAGGCTTAATGGTGTTATATTTGGTGTTATCATGTTTGCGTAAAACATAGGTAATGACTAGGGCTCGGATAATTATGCATATTTAAGCATTTTTAACTAAAATGCATATTCCATATGCAGGTGCATATTTGTATGATGATAAGTTGATGTTGTGCATATTTTTGTACCCACATTTTTTTTTTACCTTTACAATCAACGCCGAGCATATACTCTATTTATGTGGGTATGCAACAATGGTGAAAGTTTGCAAAATTCTGCATACAAATGGACAGCGTGTGGATGATCTGGAACTTGGTGTGTATATGACTGCTGCCCTAAAATACATTCCACTTGTATCTTGCGAAGTGGAACGTGTGTTTTCTGAATATAAGCCTATTCTAGTTGAAAAGAGAAGGAGTTCCAAGTTCGAACATTTGAGACATCATGTTGTTATCAGTGCAATTATGATCTTGATCTGTAATGCATTGCGTTTCATTTAACACAGAACCATATTAATTGAAAAAAATCTGTGTAGCGAATGAGCATTCAGAATAATGCATATTCATTGCCTGGCATGTAATCTTTCATAGTTTGTAATCTACAGAATTTATAAATTAAACGGATTTTTAAAGTGCATATTGTACACTTTTTTAGTGTATATTTCCATGCATATTTTGCGTTTTTTTTTGTGCATATATGTGCTCATTGCTTGGAGTTCCGGAAACCAAATAAAACTAATGTCCCGTGCCTTTGTAGTGCAGTCTAAGGCATCACATTATCGTCTCCGACTGCAGGATGCACGTAGGTTCAAGTTTCCGGGGGGAAGAGTAACAACTTTTCTCCTGAGATTTCGGCCTGTGTATTGGGGAGCTACAAATTAGTAGTGTAACTCGGTCATGGACACCTACTACGATGCCTGGGAGTTAGTCGTGCTGACCACACATCACCCTGTAACCAGTTGGATGATCTGCCACCTCTGGTCAGAGTGAGGCTGGCAGTTTGTGGGTATGCCTTGGCCCTCAGGGGTTGTTGTACCACGGGTTATTTATTACACTGGCCAACACACATTTCTAGACCTGTTTCTGGGTATATTTGACCTGCTGATTCCAAAAATGGTACCAGTTTTCCCCTATCAGCTCTAGTTTTCGTATATGCCACTCTTCGTTCTGATCGTCCATAATAAATATATAAAAATCAGGATATTTTAATGTGCTTTTAAATTAATATATTTTAAGCATGAAGGAAACACATTAAAAATTAAAAGAAAAATGTAGTTCCTGAAAATCTATTAATTTCATACCAAAAGCATAGATTTATGACGTAAACTTTCCAGTCATTCGACACACAAGAAGCTCCTTTTGAAAGACTTCCAAGAGTGCAATCTGCCAGGACAATCCCGCATAAGATTCCAACAATAGTCTGCCATCATGTGTGCATCCCATCCTCCTTGGTATCTGGCTTCCATTTTTTTTATGTACTGGTGAAATTTTTCACCCTGCTCTTTGCTTAAGTTACCAAGGTTGTCTGGAAAGCGATACAAGTGACTGTGCAGATAATGGAGTTGAACACTCGTGTTACAGACAAGCCTGTTGAAATGAAAGATCTAATTGTACTAATTGTGTGTAGCCGTCTGCCTATTTGTTGCCAAGAAAGGTTTTCACAAAAACAAATGAAGAGCAGGCACATGATTCAATTTCATTCATTGATGATATGAAATGTGGGTCATTTTTAACCTTCTTCAAGTCTACACAAATCACCCATTCATGTTCTTTGTACTTTTATATTTTCCAAGACTAAACAGATGATGTACTTTTCTTTCATTCTGGTGGAGTGTCCAATTGGAATAGAACCATGTTTTTTTGCCATCACTTAAAAGAACACATTTCAAGCTACATTTTGAACTGTCATTGAAAAGACGCCAATCAATATTCTGAAAGACCAATTTTCTTCAGAAGGTTTCCGATGTCATTGCAGAATACTAAGTTGTTGTCTTCGGTAAAGAATGGCAGCAAATCCTTTTCTGTCGTTCGATAAAATGTAATTTTGTTTTCCTTTAGTCTGGAGGCAAGCAATTCCGAAGACTCCTTGGAAAGATTTAAATCCATCATCAATTACTCAAATTCATTCTGGTCAAAACGTTCACTATGTGAAGTTGTTTGGAAATCACTCTTACTGGCCCGGACTTTCTTTACCTTGTACGATATCAGACATGGGAGACTCATCCCCTGAGAACTGTGGTAGTTCAAAAAAGCTGGAGAGGGTATCTGAGTGCAGAACAGGTCTGGCTGAAGGCAGATCAGCTAAGACCACTTGACGCGATCATTTCCATTGATGCCTGCGATATTAACAATACAAAAATAACAGTCATTGAAGTGATTTTTCGGTTCCCTCCACACCATTGGTACTCCAAATTTCAGGCAGCTTCTCTTTCCATTTGTTCACTGGCGCAAATGCTCTGTACAAGGTTTGCATACAATATAAGGCGCCCATGGCTTATCCTGATCTCCAAGCTTGACACCAAAATAACCTACTTGCTTTCAGTGTGTACTCCCCACAAATATAGCAAAATACGAGGGTCACTATTTATATTTTGAGCCTAACAATGAAAAAACAGGAATTCGGCATTGAAAACTGCTTTATTGTTTTTCGAAGTATTCTCCTTTATGGTCAATACACTTTTGCATTCGTTCGAACCATTTGTCAAAGCAGTTTTTCCAATCTTCTTGAGACACCTCCATAATATGGCTTTTGGATGCATCAACGGCATCTTCCGCCGACGAAAATCGTTGTCCACGCAATTTATTCTTGACATTCGGGAACAAGAAGAAGTCATTGGGTGCCAAATCAGGACTGTACGGCGGATGACCCATCAATTCGATTTTTTGACTGTTCATAAAGTCGGTTGTTAGACGAGATGTGTGACAGCTGGCATTGTCTTGATGAAGAATGATCCGACGGCGTTTGTTTGTTTTCCGTATTTGACCGAAGACCTCTGGCAAACAAATTGTTGTGTACCATTCAGAGTTGACCGTTCTACGTTCCTCTAAAGGCACAGTTGCCACATGACCAGTTTTCCCGAAATAACAGGCGACCATTTGTTTCGATGTGCTTCGAGCACGAACAACTTTTGTTGGATTGGGTTCATCTTGAAACACCCATACAGTCGACTGCTGTTTACATTCCGGCTCATATGCATATATCCATGATTCGTCACCTGTTACAATCTTATATATGTCTTTTGAGCACCACGATTGTATTTATTGAGCATTTGTTTGCACCAATTGATGCGAGCGTCTTTTTGAGTTTTTGTCAAATTGTGTGAGATCCAACGAGAACATACCTTTCTCACAGCTAAATGATCATGTAATATTTTATATATGCTGGTGGAACTAATGCCTATGGTTGCCTCAATCTCACAGTATGTCACATGACGATCTTGCAGTATTAGGTTTTGCACAGCATCAATGTTTTCTTGAACAACTGATTTTGGACGACCTTCGCGAATCTCGTTGGTGAGCGAATGGCGGCCACGATTAAATTCGTTATACCAGCGTTTCACAGTGGCAAAGGATTGGGCTTCATCGCCAAATGTGGAAGTAAGTTGATCGATGCACTCTTGTCTTGATAATCCACGTCGAAAATCGTAAAAAATCATCACACGAAAATGTTCACGAGTTAATTCCATTTTATTGTTGTCACGCAATCTCCAAGGCAACATAAACAACACAAATCAAGCTACTGACAAAACATTTGAAGTACGTTATGGTCAATAATGCCAGACGATTCCGTGCAAACGTCAAATCGCGCCTAACTTCAATCAGTGTTGCCAAGGCTCAAAATATAAATAGTGGCCCTCGTACATCGGGATGATTCAAGCAACTCCGCCTTGAAGTAGCCATAACATTTATGGTGTCATGAGTGGGAATAGTTGTGAAAGAAAGGTCAATTACATTTAAAAAACGTGGGTAATTTAAATACAATAATTGCCAAGTCAAATAAGAAAGCATGTTATAACATCCCTATTCCTCAGAAGAGATCTCTTTTAAAGAGCGGACTAAAATTGTATACATTCATATCTATCATATCATATATCCATATCTAAGAAACTAGAGCTGATGCAGTCTATCCAATGCAATTTTCGGAATCAGTGCCCTCCAAAACCCCAGGAACAGGCCTAAAAACCAAGGCACCAAAAAAAATATATTTTTTGTTAGGCAGTGTTATTAATTATAAATAAAACAAGTAAAACACGTCAATATTTATTTCACCACTCCAGGTACATTTACTTTCTGTTTTATGCATAATGAGAGCTCTGGTTACAAGTAGGGCCCGGGACTTTATGTCCTATAAAACTGTAAAATATGTATGTACGAGGCACATCCAGAAAGTAAGTTTCCCTATTTTTTTCCCGTGAAAGTAAACATAATGAGCTGTGTAAGTTGCGCATGCGCAGCAGAGCTAAGACGTATCAATCATATGCCAGGCGGACAGATCCCACCCGGCACCAGTAGTGAGGCAGCAGTGGTCCGAAGTAGAAGCTCGTATCCCTTCTCCCGCCGCATGCGAGTTCGGTCGGTGATAAAGTTCCTGAATGCACAAAGCATTACGCCAATTGACATTCATCGTCAGCTCTGTGAGGTCTATGAGGCGAACATTATGAGTAAGCAGATGGTGCATCGCTGGTGTCGGCAGTTTTCGGAAGGTCATCAAAGTGTCCATGATGAAGAGTGCAGCGGGCGTCCATCCCTCATCACTGATGATCTGGTTGAGCTGGTGCGGCAGCGCATCGTAGAGAACCGTCGCTTCACGATTACGGAGTTGAGTAGCCTTTTTCCGCAGATATCGCGATCCGTGTTGCATGAGATTGGCACGCAGCGCCTGCTGTTCAAAAAATTGTGTGCCAGGTGGGTGCCGAAAAACCTGACACCCGAACACCAAATGAAACGTTCAGGAGCAGCACTGACATTCCTGCAACGGTACCATGATGACGGCGATGATTTCCTCGACAGGATCGTCACGGGCGATGAGACGTGGATTTCGCACTTCACCCTGGAAACCAAGCAGCAGTCAATGCATTGGCGGCATAGTGGATCTCCGGTCAAGAAGAAATTCAAACAGACGCACAGCAGCTGTTTTGACGGAATTTGGCTGGGAGTTGTTTGGTCATCCACCTTACAGTCCTGATCTGGCTCCCAGCGATTTTCATCTTTTCTTGCACCTCAAGAAATTCCTGTCCCCCGGTGAGCGTTTTGGCAACGACGAAGAGCTGAAGACGTTTGTCACACGCTGGTTCCATTCACAGGCGGCAGAGTTCTACAACAGTGGGATCCAAAAGTTGATACTACGATACGACAAGAGTCTCAATTCTGGTGGTTGCTATGTTGAAAAATAGCTGAACCTTTGCTGTACCTGTTACCAATAAATGGTTACCTGAAACTTTGTTGGTTTTTTTTTTAAAAAAAATAGGGAAATTTACTTTCTGGATGCGCGTCGTAATTATGTCATATAAAGTGAAAAATATGTCATGAAAAATTACAAATATGTCAGAAAAATGCAGAAATATTCCCAGTAAAGCCAAAAATATGCACAACAGTACTCTCGAATTTCTCCCATACCCGATAGAGTAGAGTAGGGGCTGTAATGTACCGAATGTTATTTTTTACTTTTGACTGATATTTGTGAAAAGCGAAAAAGGCAAAGAAATGAGAACGAAACTTCTTTACTTACCGTGCAACAGTGAGAGAGAACATTGTTCCTCAATAATGTTTGCATGGCTATAAATTGTCGGCGGGATATAAAAAGTTGGGTATTATTGTTCTGTACTAAGAAAAGATGGCACCATTCTTCCTCCGTAATTTCCATATCGTGCCATCGACAATATGAACTATCCGTTGTGCTAAAGCTACAAAGAAAAAATTATGAAATAACCGATTATGTGCGAGAGAATTAAGAAATTATACAGAAATATGTCTTATTACAACAAAAATGAAGAAATATGTCAAAATATGCTTCGTCAAGTTTCTCTATTTCATCAGATATGTAGAGATCTCACCCCAATTTTAGATCCGAAGCCAAATTAAAAATATGTTATAACATAAAGTCCCGGGCCCTAGTTATAAGTAACAGTCATTCAGAATACATGTTGAAATAGTGCAAAGGTAAAACACTTGGACGTCTATCAGAAAATTGTTTCTCATCAACGTTTGTCTTCAATTCCAGAGAGAACTGGAGGAGAAAGAAGAACGAGAGGATTTGAAAAGGAAACCAAAGCAATTTGTGCCTAACAGTGATTACAAGGAAAAATATGAAAGGTTAATCGGCAAAGAAGTTGCACTCGAAGCTGCCAGGAAGACTGAAACGAACAAACAATATGGCTTTGGTGAGTATTAGGAGCGTTGCTTGTTAGAAAGCTGATTTATAGAATGTAAAATTCCCCCCTATCCTGACCTACTCGACTCGATATTTGTGGTACACAGTTTCATTGAAAATAAACTTACATCATAGTTCACAGTTGAGTACTGCATGGAGCACTTTGGCTCGCACCTACTCATTTGAGTCCCCCACCCTCGAGCGTATCAATAGAATTGATCAATCAATCTATTATTTTGGACCTAACAGCTTTACAATGCAATATCATTTTAATGTGACAGTAATCATAGGTACATCTATGTAAAATCTCAATCTTGATAGTTTAAGCTCACAATCATCTATTTCATTTTCATACATCACTGTGCATTGGTAAGATAGGCTAAAGTTCATTTCAACATGGAGATGATGACTAGGTTCAATAAAGTTTCAATTTCACTGCAACTTGCACTTGACGAGCCATATTTGAAGGCCCATCCTCCGTCTTTCTGCATCCATCCTCTTCACGTTCCAAACCATCTCATCTGTGCCTGATCTATCCTGTCCTGAAGCTTCACTGTCTGACGGATCTCCTCATTCCTTATTCTATCGCTTCTAGTCATCCCAATATACTCCTTAAAAGTTTCATCTCCACCACCTGCATCTTTCTTTTGTGTCTGTCATTTTCCAAGAGACTGCTCCGTACGTAATTCAGTTATACGTGTACTACTGTACTTCCGAGTGTATAATGTTCGTTTTGGAAACTCTCAATTCCGTATGCTATCTAGTGCCGTCAGTGAGAACTATTTGACGCTCTCACTGCAGCATTCTAATACATATAATTACCGTATTTACACGTGTATAGTGAGCGTGCGTGTATAATGCACACTGGTTTTGTATGGGTAAAAGTGACAAAACAATTATATCTCGTATATAATGTGCTGTACAATCCAGTTTCAAGAAATGGCTTGCTTATTTGTAGGTTGTAAATCTGTTGCTATGCTGATCAAGAGTGAATGACATCATACCTTTCAATTGCTCATTCCTTCTTTTTCAAAATATATACTTTTTGTTTCCGTGACTAATGTAACATTTATATGAGGCACATTCAAGACTTTCCAAATAGCAGTAAGCAGCACAAGCTTTCTTCCATTAAGGAATTTACACACTCCATGTATGTCATATCATTTGGCCAGTAATACATTTTAATTTTTATTATCTTTTTCCTTATGTTTTCATTCATCCAAAGTACCATAAAAATCAGAACTTTCTTCATTTTTTGATGAACTTATTTCAACCGCATTTCATATTAGTGTCGTTATCTTGTATGAAATTCTGTTTCCATATTCAGAAACTGCAGGATTCAAGCTTTACAATAATATATAACATGATAGGGTTCCGTAAACAGGAAAAATCAATGCAAGTGTCCCAAAATCATAGAATGACCCTGTACGGTTTCATGTTGGCTGTCTGAATTATTCCGTGCATAATACGCACAACAGTTTTTCGGGGCAAAAATTTTGGGAAAAAAAAATTTGCATTATACATGAGTAAATACGGTAAATAAAATATCCTCATTTTGTAAATATCTATATTTTTTCCCCAGTAGATTTAGATGTATAGCAGTGAAATAAAGATTTTAAATTACGATTTCTCTGTTGGGTTTCAGTTCCAAGTGAGAACAAGAAGGACATTAGGTCGATTGAACAAACCTTGGCCGACATTCACGCTAAGAAGAAGCAGAAAACAAGTCACAATGCGGCATCAGATAATGGCACTGGAGGGGATAACAGTAGTGTGTGATTGAGGAAGGCATTTTCGTTGAAGTTCCATCCCAAACCCCTTTTATGAAGAGTACAATTTTCCGATAGTATGTTTCGTGGAATGCAGCCAGTGATATTAAGTGAACGTCCTCGTTTGTAAGAAACTGCAACATTGTACTGACTCATAATTTTTTTTATTTATTTATTCATTGTTTTGAAGTGTTGACAATTGAATAGTGTTCAGAGATAAGCTAGGCCAATGTCAAGAGGTTGAAATGTGACATCATGTGATAGAAGTGCGTCCAGGTATTTTCTCAGTTATGATTGCCTTAATTTTAAAATATAAATGTATGTTGCGAAATGTACAAATATCTCTGAATGATTGCTTCGAAAAATGAATAAAGGTACTGTTGCAATCCATGTAAAAGTTGAAAAGAAACGATTAGTATTAGTTTATTCAAATACAGCTTGATCTCTTTTTTTGAGGCTATTGTTGACTCAAAGTAAATAAATACATTAAAAATATTGATGAAGTCTTTTTAAATTATCTTCTGTAATCATTTTAAAGCAATTACAGTGGAACCATGATTTTACATTTTCTGATTTTACATTCAATCTTGATCGCTCCAGCATAGCAAAATTTTATAAAATTTTCCCCGATTTTACATTTTCCTGCAGTTCAAGTTTCAGCTTGGTTCCCTGAAAAACGTAAAATCAAGGTTCCACTGTAAGTGCACAAACAAAAGAAAAAAAAGTGGTATATCAATCAACATATTGGCCATGGTGGCTCAGTTGGTAACGCATCTGACTACCATGCTAAAGGTCCCGGATTCAATCCCCGGTCGGTTCAAATGCGGGAACTTTTCTAACGGAAGCGGCCCCGGTGCCCAGCCAGCATCGAATGACATGGGTACCGGGGGGCAAAGGCAGTCAGGGGTGTGATGCTGATCACATCACCCCCACTCACGACCCGATCAAGAAAGTGTGGGGCATTACCCCCACACCCCCTATATACCTCCATGGCGTGGTGCTAAGCACAGGGGAACACTTTACCTTTATTTCCATCAACATATTAAAAGTGAGATAAAATCACAACCATACCTTGTTTGGTCTTCAAATTTTTGGATAGACCTCAATCCTCCTTTGGGGAGTGAAGAAATGAATGTGAGGTGGAAGCGATAAAACATAGCCAAGCTAGTTAAAATGGATTAAAAATAAAAAATTGTAATAATTCTTGAAGGTTTTCTGGCAACGAATATTGAGGTTTCCTCGGGCAATCATGCAGGTGATTTCAGGATAGGCTTTCGAGAACTAACATCACTCATCTTGAGGGATTGAAGTGCACAGATATGACAGGCTGACGTTATATGTATTTGGTGTGGGATGGGTCCGTTGTAGGTGGCGGGCCAATCAGTGGCATTTCTCTGACATCCATTATCGCTAACCAGGCTGTGTCCAGTTCCGTGTCCCTGTTGAGGTTTTCCTTTTCCCCGTGAATGACTATTGCTTCTTTGATGAGACAGTTCCAGTAATTAAATAAATCATCGGAGAAACGCTACCTGATTGGCCTGGACCCCTCCAACACCAAATACATATAACTTCACCCTGACGTATCTCTGCACTTCAATCACCTGGTTGATTGCCCGAGAAAACCTCTTCAATATAAAAATGTGTTGTTCCAGTCTTTGCAGCTACCTCGGGAAAATATAAGATTCCGGTATCCACAACGATGCCAATACTTTAACAGATTCCCACAAATACAGGGTATTTAAAAAACTCAGCACTCAAACAGTTACCTTGTTCTTTTAACACCCTGTACTTGAAAATTATAAAATTTGTTCAAAATATATTGATTAACATTAGTAAGTATATCACTCCAATTCTAGGGTGTTTGGGAAAAAGTACTTAGTCACAAACTGCGATTTTCTGTTTGTCACACTGATTCAATTAATGAAAGTATTGCGAATATAATTTCATATTGAGCATGTGTAAAGATTCTAAACAGTAATGATCCAACAATGTATATCATGTTTTCTGTTTAAAGAATAAACATAAAATAACTGTCTACTGTAAAAGTGCATTTTTTGACTCCCAAGTGTTTTTTTTCCCCCCTAACAGCCTAGAATTATAAGAATCAATTTTTCAGAGGTTTGCTTGAAGAATTACATCACAATATTAAAATACCTAATACTGTAAAGCCAGCATGTGTAGCAAACTGGCTACACCTGCACTCCTAGTGGCATGCAGGGAAACAGCAGGAACCGGAACCCAGCCTAGCAGTGAAGCAACAAGTTCCCAAGTGGATGGTAGCAGGAGCCACCAAAATTAATGGTAATTATTGTAGAGCCGCATCTATTCTCCGCACATGGATTAAATTCAATACCTGTTATAGGATCACATATTTTTTTCACACAATAATGGTGCAAAATAAATGGAAACTTAGCATTTTGCATAACTTCAAGGATAATTAGAATGCAAAAGACCGAACATCGGAAGGGTATTGGTAAAAAGAGTCCAACAATATTGGTGTTGGGTCACCTCTTAACTGCACCCAATATGATGGATGCTACTGGCAACACTGCAGAAAGGCTAGCATGTTTGTAGGAGGTAGAAATGGACGGATATAAGCTGGACCCTAGTTGTAGCAACACATCTAGTGGCATGAACCGGAATCCCGCAAAGCAGTGAAGCAACAGGTTTCAGTATGAATGGTGGTACGTGAAATAGCATATGAACACTGGAAGGATACATTATAACTTACTGAAAAGTAATGTACAAGTTATACTCGACCAGGGATAGAAAACTTGGCTCTTCGGCATTCCACGTGAATGCTCTACCACTGAGCTGCCAACCCAACCTCTGCCTTCCCACAAATCTGTGTGCAAGTACAGTGCGTACATTTTAAAACCAGCCCCGAGCACAAATATGAGAAATGTTACAATATAGTGATCTGCGCATTTAGTACCTTACAACAAATGTTGGAAATGACGTCCTTCTTGCAGGATACACATGTCCAGACGGTTTACCATATTCCTAGCAATCTTATGGAGTACTTCTGCGGTGATATTCTGAATGGCAACAGTGATGTGATGCTTCAGCTCTTTGATAAAAACCCATAGGATCAGGAGACCTGGTGGGCCATAGTCCTTGTGAAAAAACCCTGTTGCCAAAAAATTCCCTCAAACACGCAATGCAGTAGGTAAGGGGAAGAAGAGGAGAGGGGGAGGGGAGTATAAGTATGCAAGAATTGAACAACAAGGTACAACAATATATACAAACGAACATTTGTTGTAAGGTACTAAATGCGCAGATCGCTATAAAATATACGCACTGTATATTCTAAGTATGAGTCCCACACCGTGGCCATGCAAGCTTTGGGCTCCAACTACAGGACGTGCGCAGGTTTTGAGTCTCCTGCAGGAAGCGTAACTACTTTTCTCCCGAGATTTCGGCCTGTGTATGGGACCGGTGGAGACCTACCTCAGCAGGTGGGAGTGAGGCCGACAGTCTTGTTTTAATTTTTTATATAGTAATTTCTGCATGTAGAATTGCACAAGTTTGCTGCATTTTAGTATATATAGTGGTACCCAGATTTTATATTTTCCTGCATTATACGAGGCGTATTCGTAAAGTAAGTACCGTTTGCAAATATTGCCGCTGTAGCGCTGCAGTCGCAACCGTGCGAGTTCTCACGGACGTCCTTCATCCCTTAATAAACCACAGGCAGTCGTGGGAGCAGGTCATGCTTTTTCTTCGTAGGTTTATGAAGGTTTGAAATGAAAAGCAATCGGCCCGCGACTGTGAAGTCCGGTCTGTGATTCGTTTTCTCAATGCAAGAAACATGAAACCGGTAGACATCCACTGTCAACTGTGAGAGGTCTTTTTTTTTATGTTTAAAGAAGGTCGTGAGACAGTTCACGATGAGCCAAGAAGCGGTCAGCCATCTGTTGTGACCGAGGATTTGGTGCGTGCAGTCGACGAGGAAATTCGTGAAAACAGATGCTTCACAATATCGTCGCTTTCCATGGAATTTCCACAAATTTCAAGAAAACAGTCCTCTACGAAATTGTGACAGATCACCTGGAATCGAAAATTGTGGTTAGCGTTTCGACGAGGATGATGGCGTCGAAGCAGGAGTGCATGGATGGCTTTCATCACAGGGTGGAACATTCTATGATGATGGGATACAAAAACTAGTGCCACGCTATGACAAATGCTTGAAAAATGGTGGAAACTACGTAGAAAAGTAGTTTAAGGCCTGTAGAATGCAATTCAAATAAAAAAAGGTACAAAACTATTTTAATTTATTTCTTACACCCTTTCGGTACTTACTTTCTGAATTGATGGTCTCAAAATGTGGGAAAATGTAAAATAGAGGAAAATTTTACATTTTGACATAAAATCAAGGTTCCACTGCATCCATTGCTACTCCACATATATTTTCAAGTTTTGAGTTAGTGACTGTGCATCTCAGGAAGAATCTTTGAGATGCACACCCATTGTGAAGGTCTTTCCACCCACGTGCCTGCAAACTGAAGCCTTTGTCGTACTTCCCACTCCATTCATAAACTTGCTGACTTGGTAATCATGGATACAGATATTAAACTTTAATTTGCGAGAGACTTTCTGAGTTTTAGGCTTCCAGACGGCAAGAAACCACTGCTCTTCACAGGTGCAAGTGTCTCAAGGAGGCACCATCTTTAAAAATGACGATAATGGTGTTGTGAAGCTAACTAACTAACTCCCTAGCCTTCTTAAACCCGAAGGTTCATGGCTGCAGCAACACAGGCCTTCCATCTTTCCCTATCTTGAGCAAGTTCTATATACTCTTTTCCATCCCTACCGATTTCCCTTAGGTCCATCTCAACGTTGTCCCTCCATCTTCGTATTGGCCTTCCTACAGGTCTCTTACCATCAGGTTTCCCAACAAGAATCCTGTAAACTCCTCTTTCCTCTCCCATTCGTGCCACATGGCCTGCCCACCTAAGTCTTCTTGATTTAATTATTCTAATAATATCTGGACATGAATACAAATTATGTAGTTCTAAATTATGTAACCTTCTCCACTCACCGTTCTCCTGATCCCTTTTAGGTCCAAAGATTTTCCTAAGGATCTTATTTTCAAATACTCTCAATTTATGTTCCTCTTTCAATGTAAGGGACCAAGTTTCACATCCATATAATACTACAGGCAAAATTACTGTTTTGTATATTTTAACTTTTAGTTTCTTAGATATTAAACGAGAAGACAAAAGTTTATGAAGAGAGAAGTAACATGCATTTCCTGAATTAAGCCTACTTTTTATTTCCTCTTTAATATAATTTTCATTTGTTAATATTACTCCAAGTATTTGAATTTGGAAACTGGTTCAAACGAGTTGTTATCAATAATTAGATTTTGGATTATTACCTAACATTTGGTTTCGGCCTGTAAGCATATATTTAGTTTTCTCTTTGTTAACTTCTAAACCTATCTCTTTAGCAGTTTTGAAAAATATTTTAGCATTATTCTTAATTGTATTCACATCATCCCCCAGTAAGTCTACATCATCTGCATATGCTAACAACTGAGTCACACCATTTAATTTTAGTCCTTTAGTTTCTTTTACCTTCCTTGCAGCATATTCTAAGGCAAAATTAAAGAGCAATTGAGATAATGCATCTCCTTGTTTTAACCCATCATGAATTGTAAATTTGTCAGACATATTAATACCCACGCGAATTTTACTTTCTGTTTCACTGGTGCATATTTTTATCATACTAACAAGCTTCTTAGGTATTCCAAACTCTACTAATATATTATATAATTTATCTCTTTTGACCGAATCATATGCTTTTTTGAAATCAATGAATAGCTGATGGACATTTTGATTATATTCCCACTTTTTTTTCAAGTGTCTGTCTGATGTGAAAAATTTGATCTGTTACGTTTAAATCCACATTGATAATCACCTATAATTTCATTAGCATATGGGGTTAGTCTTGTTAAAAGAATGTTAGATAATATTTTATATGTTGTTGAGAGTAGAGAAATTCCACGGTAATTATTGCAGTTCATTTTATCACCTTTTTTAAACACAGGATTATGGATTCTTTCCACTGCTGAGGGATTTCTTCTTTATTCCATATTAAACAAATTAATTTATGAATTTGACATATTAATGAATTTCCACCATATTTAATTAACTCAGCTGGTATTAAATCAATGCCAGGTGCTTTGTTATTCTTAAGCCTTTTAATAGCATCTTTGACTTCAGTCAAGTTAGGTTCTGGAACTAAAGGTTCTGCTGTGTGTACTTTATTTACTTCTGATTTATCTCCTACATGAACATTTAAAAGGTCATTAAAGTAGTTCTTCCATCTATTTAGAATATCGCTTGGGTCAGCTAGAAAATCACAGTCTTTATCTTTTATCAAGTTTACTTTAGGTTGCCACCCCTTTCTAAACTCATTTAGACCTTTATATAAATCTCTGATATTTTTATTTTTGCTGTTTGTTTCAATTTCGTTAATTTTGCTTTTCAAGTAATCTCTTTTTTTACTTCTAAACGTGCGGTTAACTTCTCGCTTTATTCTATTATAATAGTTTAGATTTGTATCATCAGAGTTATTTAACCACCTAAGTCTAGCCTGATTTCTTATTTCTATTAGATTATGACATTAATTATGAAACCATGGCTTACTTTTCCTCGGTTTATGGTATCCTATACTTTCTTTAGCTGCTGATTCTATTGCATTACGTATGTGCTCCCAATTCTTATTTACTTCTTAGCAAATAACAGTTGATACCTGATACACAAATTTCATCCATATACAGTCTGTCATATCATTTTTATCAGACTTTTAAGGTTTTTCTCGTATATACTGCAATATAACGTTTGCTGCTATTGGGACACCAATGCAAACTAACTGAACTGAATTACTTTTATGAAACTCCTTAGCACACAGAGGCCAATAGCATAATGCAGCTCGGAATGTCAAAGACCCAATTCATGGATAAAGTTAAGTACTACTGTATGTGCATCTTAATTATCCAATTTGGCTACATGTCTACCATAAAGTGCAAAAGATATAGTGTAATTCCTGTTTTTGCACACAAATAATCTGTGGACAATATTTCAACTATAGCACTAATAATTCTTCACTCATCTGATTATAAATTATATACCTGAAATAACATGCATACTGCTACATATTTTTGATGAATAAAAGATCAATATTTTAGTACAAAAACTGGGCACATTTCAGGATCAAAAGCGTTAAAATGGTGAATGTAATCCGAAATTTGATTTTAAAACTATAGTTATTACACAAAGTAAACCTTTCCTTTCCAATAGCACATTTATATATTTATTAAGTTGATTCTTTTACAAAGGAGTCAATTTTTGCTTCTTAAATAATTACATCAAAACTAATATTTTTTCCATGGTTTGGCATAACTCGAAGCATAATTAAGACTTCAGAGAGTGTTATGTCAGTCATTAAAATCTCAATTTTGCATTTAAGAGATCACTGTGACAAAACATGGTAGCAAAATGTGCCTCTAAAACCATTAAACAAGAACATTACAGCATGTAATCTCAAGTTTCCTTCTCCATTAAAAACGAAATATGCATGTTTCTAAACATGGTTAGGCATTTTATGGAAGACTTGACATAATTCATGTAAGATACAGGGTGTACCACAAGAAGTAGACCCATTTGTCGTATATATTACGAAACAACCTTATGAGGTACAACAAAAATAGAGACATCTATGGAAAGCCTACAGTTTGTAGATCATATATGAAAAATAACATTGGACATATGACCACCATTCACATCCCAACACTGACAGATTCAAGGCACCACATTTTCCATAAACTTCGCCAAAATTTCTTGGGAGAGACCATGAATGGCTGTACGAATGTTGTTTGTGAGAGCAGCAATCGTTGCTCGTTTATTCTGGTAGACATACTTGAGGAGCCCCCAGAGGTAAAAATGAGGAGCTGTGAGATCTGGTGATCTCGGAGGCCAGCAAATGTTTCCATTTGGTTGTTCTGCCAACACAAGGAACACATGTGCAAACTGTAACCTTTGTTGCATGTCTCCAGGAATTATTTTCTGAACAATTTAAAGTTAGTCAGTTAAGTCAGCACGTAAGATTCTGCACAAGGACATTTTGGGTATATACTTAGCTCCTGCAAACGACGGCGAAGTAATTTCTGGGGACTGTTTAACACTGACGTACGGACAGTCTTGATCTTCTCTGCAGTACAAATCTATTTCAGACATCCAAAACGGGGGTTGTCAGCAACATTACCTGTTATACGGAACTGAACTGTTGTATTACCAACCACGGTAATATGATATAATTAATCAGGTGGGTTCGATTTTATACAAAATAATCATTTAATCCATAACTAAGAATATACAACATGGCTAACTCCATGCTTGACAATCCAAATCAACAAAACAATTGAACATCTATATTCAAAGATATAAAAACATCATAGATGTTTCACAATCTAGCTACTGCAACTTTCCCCTTCTTCCAAATGACAGCTGCAGCCTGTCAGGTGGTTTCCTCCTTCTAAAAGATCGTCGTGGACTGTTCACTGCAGAGGCGGTAACAGCTTCCTCTCGCCCAGTCTGTGGTCTCTCCTCACACACCCTGTCCTGCGCTGACACGGAACCATCAAAGATCCAATAGTTATCTTCTCCACTGTCGGTATCCGACCTGTTGGATTTAAACTTCACTTGATGCAGGTGTACCCTTCTCGTTGTTCCACCGGCATTGACCAATAACAATTGTCTTCCTAAATGGCCCGTAACTGTGGCTCGTACGTATTTCGGAAATCTGGATGTATAATTTCTTGTCCACACTGTACTTCCGATTGATGGTAATTCTTCATTCTTATTGGTCTCACTTCTCACCACTTCCTTCTCTATTATTTGCGACCAGGACCAATTATAGATATTACGAGGTTGATATGACAACAACAACTCTGCAGGAGTCTTCCCCGTAGCATGGCAAGGTGTAAACCTGGCTACTCTTAACGCACCTTCCACCGCTTCTCTGAAATCGAAACTTTTTCTAGATGGCAATCTTCTAACCATCTCTTCTTCAGAGTACTTTTTACGTTTTGGACCCACTTTTCGGCTAAACCATTACTGGGTGGATGATATGGTGGTGAATGAATAATTCGTATTCCTAACTTGGTGCAAAATTCTTTAAGCTTCCTTCCCGAAAATGGAGGTCCATGCTACTACACTAGGATATCCATATCTTTCAAAACATTCTTTGAGACAATTTATCGTTTTTTCGCTAGATGTGGACTTAACTTTCCAAACCTCTATCCATCGTGTGCATGAATCAACTAACAATAAACATGTGCGACCAGCGAAATGGAAGAAATCCAAGTGAACTCTTTGAAATGGCTTATCTGTTTGCTCCCAAGGTACATATTTATTTTGCGGAGCATTGTTCTGAAGTGCTTGACACTGTGGACAGTTAATAAATTCTCTTTCTAAGTCAATATCAATTTGTGGCCACCAATACATAGATCTTGCTAATTGTTGTAATTTCCACAAACCTAGATGATTTGCGTGCAGTTTTTTCAAGATTGTATCATGCAACGATCGTGGAATAATTAACCTGTTGCCCCATATCAAACATTCTTTTACAATCACTATTTCGTGTCTTCTATGGAAAAAATGTGCAAATGGTGAAGCTTGTTGATCTTTATTTAGCTTTGCTGGCCATCCTTCCATAACATACAACTTTATCTGCTGCAATAACAAGTCTTTGGCTGTTTCTTCCTTAATAGATTGTAACAAGACTGGTTCACATTCTAAGTGAAATACATACTCATCGCTAGAAACATCATCTTCAGGTACTTCCATTAAGGGTAATCTTGATAACAGATCTGCTACTTCCACATGCTTAGTGTACTCAATTTTAAAATCATACGTTGATAAAAGCAAAGCCCATCTTTGAAGTCTACTGTTGCCCGTAGAAGGAATTTTAGCTTTTTCCCCAAAAATATATTTCACAGGAAGAGAATCGCTATGTACAGTGAAAGTTCTTCCATACAAATATTTGTGAAATTTCTTGACGCCATGTATAAGAGCTAAAGCTTCCCGTTCAAACTGACAATAGTTCTTCTGAGCGTCAGTTAACGTTGCTGATGAACAAGCTACTGTGCGTAAATTACTTTTGTACACATTACATAATTGACAACCTATTCCTACAGGACTTGCATCTGTAATTAGTACAACTTCCAAATTCTGATCGAAAGGAAAAATGACATCTGCTTTCTTCACCATTTCCTTTACTAATTCATATTCGCGTTGATGAACATCAGTCCATTCCCATTTATGTCCTTTCTTCAGCAATTCATGCAAATGAGGTATATGCATTGACAAGTTGGGTATATGCCTATGGTAAAATGAAATACCTCCCAAAAATGACTTCAGTTGACTGACATTACTAGGTACAGCACATTTTAATATTGCTTCTAAGTTCTTGACAGATGGTCTAATTCCTTCACCAGAAATGCAAAATCCTAAATACTCAACTTCCGTAGCAAAAAATTGACACTTCTTAGCATTTACCTTCACATTATATTTCTGAAGACGATTAGTACATTCCTCACGTTATTATAACACTGTTCCAGTCCTTTACCGCAGATAATTATGTCATCTAAGTAACATTTAGCGAATGGAATTCCTGTTAAGATCTGATCCATTACATGTTGAAATATCAAAGGAATACACTGCAAACCAAAAGGTAATCTGTTGTAACCAAATAAACCAAAATTAGTATTTATTACCAAATATTTCTTCGAATCTTCATCTACTTCCAACTGTAGAAATGCATTCTTCATATCAAGAACCACATATGTATCAGAATCACCTAATGTGTTCAAAATATCATCTATTTTCGGTAATGGATAAGTTACTTTCTCCAGTAAAGTATTCAGTCCTGTCTTAAAATCAGCACATAACCTAAGATCATTTGACTTCTTGACAACTACTACCAGTGGTGATGCCCAGTTAGAATAAGTTACTTCTGACAGTATGCCATCGGAAACCAATTTACTTATATCCTTTTTAACCTGTTCACTTAAACTATAAGGTACTTCATAAGCTTTCCTAAAAATAGGTGTACTGTTTGGTTTCACCGGAATCACAGCTTTAAAACATTTAATAGACTCCCTAAGATCATCTGAAAATACTGCCTTGTACTCAGACAACAAATTATTCATCAGTACTTCCTTATTATAACAACTCTGAACTTCTATCTGCTGTAACATAAAATTTTGCCTCCAGTTAGGCCATAAAATGTCCAGCCAAGTTCTTCCTACAATTGGTTGTGGCAGATTTTGCTTACAAACAAAAACATTCATATTATATTTGTTATCTCTCCACAATACATCCAACATAACCTGACCTTCTAATGCTAATGGTCTTCCATCAGCATTTTTCAGATTGATATTTGCAGGTTGAATCTTTAAATACGGAAAAGATTGATCGAGAAATCTTTTATCAAACACACTTACAGAAGCTCCAGTATCGATCTCAAAATTAACTAATTTACCATCACAATTCAAATCAATTGTACATTTGTCAGCATTATGCAAAGTTCCAACTACAGAGTTAAATTCAAATTGCCGTTCTTTAGTAGAACCATACTTGTACAACGGTAACTGGAAAGTGTGCAAGGGCTCGCGTGAAATTAACAATTCTTGATGTTCCTTTTCTGCATTCGACTTAATAGAATCTTTACATTCTTTTGAAATTACGTCAAGAGACACGTTACTTAAGCAACTGTTAGATTCAGCGGATTTACTTTGTAAACTTGATAAGTTTTTATCTGTCGGTTTATTACGAAATCTACAAAATTTCTGAATATGTCCAAAGAATCCACAATAATTACATCTAACTTGCTTTAAATAACATTTACCTTTTTCATGCATCTTTCCACATTTATAACAAATCCATTGTCTTGAAGTTCCAGGTTTCTCATTAACTCTGCTCTTTTCAGTCTGATTATTACAGTTATTGGAGAAATCTTGGAAAGGGTTAAACTTGCTTTCATGAAGCTTATGTACATTATAATCAGTAGCAAAACCTTCATTTTGATGGAATAGCCGTACATCTTTCTCAACCATTTCCATATTCCCGGCAATGTCGCAAGCTTTAAGAAAGGAAACGTCGCCTTCTGATAACAATTTGTTTCTTGTAACTTCACTGCTAACTCCAAACACCAGTTGATCTCTTAGCATATCATTTAAGAATGCTCCAAAGTTACACTTAGTAGCTGCATGTTTAAGAGAAACTATATATTCAGACACAGGTTGACCTAACTCTTGCTTCAGAAGATGAAAACTGTATCTTTCTGCGACCACATTATGCTTCGGTTGAAAATGATTCAACAATACATCTTTTATTACTTCGTATGTTTTACTAGCAACAGAATCTGGAGTAACTAAATCCCTTAAAACATCATATAAATTTCCTCCACAGAATGCAATAAAATGACTAATTTGCTTTTCCTTTGGAATACCATTAGCATCACAAATCTGTTCAAACTGCTCCAAATACAAATCAATGTTACCTTTATCCACATCGAAAGGTTCCAGAATATGTCCTTGGATCCAATACATAGTCGCCAAATTGTTGTATTACCAACCACGGTAATGTGATATAATTAATCAGGTGGGTTCGATTTTATACAAAATAATCATTTAATCCATAACTAAGAATATACAACATGGCTAACTCCATGCTTGACAATCCAAATCAACAAAACAATTGAACATCTATATTCAAAGATATAAAAACATCATAGATGTTTCACAATCTAGCTACTGCATGAACAACACATCGCTGTACGACATATTTTGAGGGGGTCATGCGAACATTAAATTGTCGTCTGTATGTTCGCTGAGCTTGCACAATGTGTCGTCCATTGAAAAAGTAAGGTTTTACGATGGAAGCACGTTCTGCGTTAGTCCACCTGTTCATGTTCAAAACTCCAGACCCACAGCTCTAACATGCAACAGAAAGAAGGGACATAATTTGTACACTAGTAATAATTCATATTTCAAAACTGTTTACTTTTTTGGTACACCCTGTATAATAAAATAAGTCAATAAATTTCAATAAAAGACTTTATTTTACTTAATCATTAATTTCACAGCTTGATTGGAAACAAAAACAATTACACATTTCTTGCACCACTTTTTACGGACACACACACATACACTCACACTCTCTCCCTCTCTCATCACTGTAACGAAACGTAAGAAATATTACAAAATGTTCCTTTCTTCTCACTGCCTGTGAAACTCATTAACACTGTACACTATAAAAGATGAATATCACTTACAGCAACCAGTTTCAAAAAGCTGTTTGGAAAATGAACTCGTTTTCTCTGATTAAAAATTATGAACATAAAACTGCTGTTTAGAACAAATGATACTTTCTTATGCTTACGAGTTGAAGTCTAACCTGTAGGATTCCCTACTCTTGAATGCCGAGTGACGTCTTCTGTCACCACCACTGCTCATACTTGAACTTCGTCTCTCCCGGTTCCTCCTTGAACGTCCGTATTCTGAAGACTCTGCTTTGGTGTCGAAACTAAGGAGACTGTCGCTAATGCTTGACCTATTGATAGGGATACAAATATTATGGTAAATAAAAACTTGGGAGAACAGGAAAAAAAATGTTACATCGGTGGTATATCCCAGCGGTGAAAAAAAGTTTTTCACACACACTTTTACATGATGAGAGGAAATAACACACAATAAAAGCTATAAGTTAAGTTTTTAAATCAGAATATGTTTGTCTTATCGATAGGGTCATATATTTATGGTGAATAAAAGATCAAAATTTTGGTATCAAAAGCGATATATAAAATTACATTTTGGTGTTAAAATGGTGGATATAACCCTAAATTTGATTTTAAAAACTTTTCTTATTATGCATACATTTTATGTAATTTTCAGAGTACTAAGTTTATTCATACGTAAAGGAGTCCATTTTTGCTTCTCAAATATTTACAGCGGAATTAATCATTCTTCTGCAAATTGCATAACTCACAGGATAATTCAGACTTCGGAAAGTGTTGCGTCAGTAAATAAACTCTAAATTTCATGTTTAAGAGTTTATTTCCCATTTTGCAGTTCATTTCGCATCTTTTCGTGACAAAATATGGTGGGAAAATGCACATCTTTCAAAAACATGAAACAAAACCATTACAGTATGTTATTTCGTATTTCCACCAAAAACTAAATATGCATGGCCCTACCTATTAAACAAAGGAAGTGATTTTAAACCACTATATTAATAACCTGGGAAGATTGTTATATTACAACAAGAATGCGTGTACCCAAACCAAAACATTCTCACACATCACTTGCTGTGCCTGTAAGAACTGGTAACTAGTTCTAAAGATCACACTGCAGGTAGCACTACCACATTTATACCTGTAAATTTCATCTGCAATGCACAGGTTGAAATTAAGCTGATATCACACTGAATTGATACCTGTACAGACTCCTACAAATACAGATACCAATATTTGAAAATAGTAACAATTAATTTTTTCTAAATATTAATACAGTGGAACCCCAATTTTACGTTCCCAGATTTTACATTTTCTGCATTTTAAGGTTTTTGAGTTTGGACCCCTGAAAAAACATAAAATCAAGGTTTCACTGTAATTACCAGAGTTTTGTTTCAAAATATTCAAGAATTACCATATTTGCCCTTTTTTGTACATATTTTTGAGGGAAAAGCTTTTATCACTGAATATTATAATTAATTTACAGTGAATCAAATATAAAGTAAGTGTAGGTTTATTTTCAACAAATAACGTAAATAATCTAACTAGGAAATAATACATTTTAATCTTCGTCAAAACCCAGACATTCATCTCCAGATCGAAATGAAGAGTCTCCTGAAATCTGTTCAAAATCAGAATCTGAGTTCTCATACAACATAGCTGTGATAGCCGTCAACAGTGTATGCACATCCATGAATATGAACTGTATGTGACTGGAATGTTCTCACACACTGAAAGGAAACAAGAAAGATATTGTCTAACCCACTCTCACACACCGCAAGAAAGAAATCATCTCACTCACTATCACACACCACAATGAAGCAAGAAAGAAATTATTTCTCACTCTGTTTCACACACCACAATGAAGCAAGAAAGAAATCCTCTTAATTCTCTTGATGAGAAAGTGTGTATTACTCACTATTGAATACAAAATAATTACGTAAAATAGTATTAAAAATCATTTCTCACTCTCTTTCACACACCACAATGAAGCAAGAAAGAAATCCTCTTTACTCTCTCTCTCTCCCACTCCACAAGGAAGCACGAAAGATATTGTCTAACTCACTCTCGCACTCAGCAAGGAAGCAAGAAAGATATTGTCTAACCCACTCTCACACACCACAAGGAAGCAAGAAAGAACTAGTCTTACTCTCACACACCACAAAGAAGCAAGAAAGAAATCCTCTAAGAAAAATAATCTCTCACTCACTTTCACACACTGCAAGGAAGCAAGAAAGAAATTGTCTAACTCACTCTCACACCCTGCAAGAAAGAAATTCTATAAGAAAGAAATCATCTCACTCACTCTCACGCACCACAATGAAGCAAGAAAGAAATCCTCTTTACTCTCTCTCACACTCCATAAGGAAGCAAGAAAGATATTGTCTAACTCACTCTCACACCCCGCAAGGAAGCAAGGAAGAAATTGTCTAACTCACTCTCACACTCCATAAGGAAGCAAGAAAGATATTGTCTAACTCACTCTCACACTCCATAAGGAAGCAAGAAAGATATTGTCTAACTCACTCTCACACTCCGCAAGGAAGAAATTGTCTAACTCACTCTCACACTCCATAAGGAAGCAAGAAAGAAATCCTACAAGAAATAAATCATATCACTCACTCTCATGCACCACAATGAAGCAAGAAAGAAATCATTTCTCACTCTCTTTCACACACCACAATGAAGCAAGAAAGAAATCCTCTTAATTCTCTTGATGAGAAAGTGTGTATTACTCACTATTGAATACAAAATAATTACGTAAAATAGTATTAAAACTTTTCAAACTTACGTGAGTGAGTATATGTTAATCCGGACAACGTTTCGGAGGTAACTACTTCCTCCTTCTTCAGGTCTAACTATATATCTAGACACCGGACATGGTGTCACGTGAAATAGTGTTAAATAGGGATATGGTTGAAGGAATCGGTAAAAAACACTTAAAAATCCTAGTTATTAAAATCGTAAAAATCCCTATCCAGGTAAAACATTCTAAAAACTACTCATATCCTAAACTAAAAGACTAAAATCCAGGTGACCACTTGGCAGCCAAGGAATTCCCATCCAGCAGTAAGGTGAAGCACGTGGGCCTACGCACGCACTCTCACACACCGCAATGAAGCAAGCAAGAAATCCTCTAACTCTCTCTCACACACCTCAAGGATGCAAGAACGAAATCGTCTAACTCAGAATGGATTTTTTTTTAGAAATGAAGGTAATCCAAAACTGAGTATCGGCATGAAAGATACACACCGTTTTTCAGACCTATTTTAAGTGCATCTTTTTGATTTGACTTGATTTGAAATTAAAATTTTGGGAGCGTCAGCACTTAGGCTATTTTGCTCCCGTCACATGATATGGGGGCCAGCCCCTTATCATTACAAATAACAACTCTAACGTTGCATAACTAAAAAATTTAAAATGTTCTGACTTGTGTTAAAAGCTGAGGCTGTAAAGGGGCACTCAGCACACATAAGGACAACAGGACAATACAAACATTATTATACTGGCCATGGGGCCAGTCGCCAGAGCCTCGTTAGTCTTCAGTCCAGGGCAGTAGCGGCTCGTGCCTAAAATAACAGGTCAAGAAGTACAAGTGTCAGTGGGCCCTCCAGAATTTAAAACGTCTTTTTTGTCTTCATCCGTCCATCTGGTAAATGGTGTCTGCAACAAATTACACACTAAGTCATTTACTGGGTTCATTGTACAAACCACAGCTCAACACATGAACACAACACACGATAGGAAACGCAACGATTTTGCCACAACTACTGGATGCAATGTTTTCTGTCGACGAGAGAACTGGTGCACCTAGATGGCGACACCCGTTCAATTCCAACGCTAGGTGACGTCACCGTTGCCATGACAACCAGCTAAAGCCTTCCGCAACCTGGCGGCGTCTGCTCTTGGTTTATTGATGCTACGACGAACTCTTCACATGTGTAGCGCCGAGCGGCGAATTATTTGAGTATTATCGTGTGCGCTCTGCTGGGAAATAGTTTAATTTAACAAGCAAATGAAAAATGTCAATATTAATTTGAAAATTAGGTGAAAACATCTGCACTTGTTGCACTTGGCCAGCCGCCACTGGTCCAGGGTGCACTAATGTGGAAGTGAGGTTGACATTTGGGTGTACTATGTGGAAGGTCACCCCTTACACCCCAAGTGCATCTTTTTAAACTGGCAAATATGGTATAACTGAATATTAAAATACCCATTATGTAATAACAAAACACAGGTTTTCACACAATACAGGGGTAAAAGCCAACTAATACAGTGCGTTCGTTTTGGCTCTGAGCCAAGATAGCATGGGACCAACTTTGAGCAACTTTTATAACACAAGTTAGTACTCATTATGCAATATAAATATAATTGTCTACATGCTAAAGGTATGTGCGTAAATAAGCGAGACGTTAGAGGACGAAAATGCCGGCATCTGCGTCATGTCATGCCATGTCAGGCGATATTTTGTCCCAGAGCCAAAACAAATGCACTGTACTTTCTGATACCAATACATCGGCTCAGCCCTGGTTAATAATGATAGTGACGCTGAATTGTTTATTACCTGGTGGATGATGTTCTTTGTGCATCTTTGCTTCTCAGCGACTTGCTTATGTAGGAGAGTGAAACAAATTCACCCCCACTTCCAGAATCTTTACTTGAATGTTGGTGCGCTTCTTCCACAATAGGTTGCAAGCTCTGCGACGTAAGAACACTCCGCCTCTGGGGACGTTTTTGCACTGGTGACCGCGTGTGTGGGGGAGAAAACACAAAGGGTAGCACGTTCACTTCGGGACCTTTGCCTAAAAAAAAAGTTATATTCTAATGTAATGATGATTACATAAGTCAGAAAAACAATGTTGAATATTCTGTGTAAACGATGCAAATTTTACTATAGCAAGTAAGATAGGGTTCCCAGATCACTATAAGTGAAGAGAATTTAAAAAATAAACTATATAAACATTTTTATTAGAATATCTCTCACTAAGAACCTACTTGAAGGTTTAAAAAAAATGGAATTTTCATTCTCAAATCCAGGGAAGTACAGAAAATTCTAGATTTTTTCGGACATTTCTAAGATTTTTGGATGTACCATTTTCAAAATCAACTGACTTTGCCAGGTCAGTGGCAATATACTAGGGGTGCGCCAATATGAAATTTTGGCTGATACCAATAAATGTTTTAAAATTTTAAAATTTACAGAAAACAATATTCTACCTATCTGATATAAAATTCCAAATGGTCCTTAAAGAACTTTAATTGTTCATAGAACTCTCTAATAAATTTGTGTTTCAAGGTGACTGCAATGCAAAAGAAGTTTAATAATTACACACTTGCTTTTACAAAAAGTAGGGGATGAAGATTATCCATAAAAATAATAACAAAATGGCAGAATTTTGCACTAAATTAGTTGATAACGTTGTCATATTCCATACATGTGAATGTGTAACATTTCAAAGCGATGTACAAGGTGTGGCTAGAAAAAAACCGGATTGATGTTGCTGTGAACAAACAGCAAGCTTGTATAACGTAATATCCTGCCTATTGACTGTGTGGAAATTCCGTCACATAAACTTATGGTTTGTTGAAGGAAATGTACGGACATGAGTGTTTATCATGCGTGCAAGTGTTTCAAAGGTTTAAAGAGAGACGAGAAGTGATTGCGAACGACTCGCATCCTGGATGGCCTTGCACGTCAAAAATGGAATCAAACATTGCAAATCTCAGTGAATTGATTTGAAAAGATCACCGCTTGAGTAATCGAGCTATTGCAGAATTCACAAGATTTATCAAAGTTTCAACATGAACATAGTGTGTTCGAAATTGGTGCCACGAAACCTGACAGTGGAACAAAAGGACACTCGAGTGAACATTTGTGGTGACATTTTAACAAACACTAAAACAGACCCTACATTCTTAGTGAGTGTGATAACCTATGACGAATCGTGGTTTATCACATACGATCCTGAAACCAAGCGCCAATCAATGCATTGCAAGAGCTCGACTTCGCCACGACAAAAGAAAGCTTGAATGAGCAAATCAAAATTCAAAGCCATGAAGATTGTTTTTTTTCAACATCCGTGAGATTGTGCACGTTACTTGGGTACCCGAAGGTCAAACTGTCAACCAACATTATTACATTACGGTGCTGATGATCCTTCGTGAGCGAGTAAGAAGACAACCTGATTTGTGATTCATGGATTCTTCATCAGAACAATGCTCCTGCCCACACGGCATTGTCAGTCAAGGCTTTTGTGGCCAAACATGGGATCCCAGTGTTAGAACATCCACCCTATTTGTGGGATCTCGCTTCATGAGATATTTTTTTTAGTTTTTTTTTCTAGCCACACCTCGTATCTGATTGTCAGGTGGCATGAATTATCAACAACAATTAAATGTTTATGCAAATCTTGCAGTGTATTCCAACTCAATGTCAAACTTTAATCCGCTCTCTTGAGAAGTTAGTGCAGATGGACATGACAAAATAAGTGTTTAGCCAGGGATATGTAAAACAAAAATGCTGCTGACAACGACAAGGAAATAACTTACTTGTTTCATCTTTCTCTACTTTTGTGGGTGGGGAAAATGCAAACACTGGTCCCCTGGTTACTGGTTTCTCTGCAACTTTAGTGCCTTCCTCCTCCTCAACATCCATATCTTGTTCCGGTATGGGCACCAGTTCCCCTACCCCATGGCTCCTTCGACGAGTGGAACGACGAGGAATAACTTTTGTGTTAGCCTTCGGTAACTGGGATTCAGCATCAGGTAGAGATGACCTTTCTGAAAACAAAGGATAAATGATTATTTTATTTTCTTATTTTGCGTAATTTTTTATTCATATCAAGATATCATTAGAATGATTAAAACAAGGCAATGTGGCATGAATGGGAGAGGAAAGAAGAGTGTACAGATTTCTTGTTGGGAAACCTGATGGTAAGAGACCTGTAGGAAGGCCAAGATGCAGATGGAGGGATAACGTTGAGATGGACCTAATGGAAATTGGTACGGATGGAAAAGATTGGACTGATCTTGCCCAAGATAGGGACAGATGGGAGGCTTGTGTTACTGCAGCCATAAACCTTTGGGTTTAAGATGGCTAGAGACTTAGTTAGATTTTGCATTGCTTCTCTGCCACTGTTGACTACCGTGATGATGAGAATAAGCAGTAATCACATATGTTAAGAAGCAAGATCCTTTGGTAATGGAACACTCAATCAGATCTGCTACTGGGGCAGCTACCAAAGCAACCAACATTATGCTTCTCATGTTGTTTTCTTTAACTTTAATAGATTCAAATTTAGAAAAATCAGGCTTTAGTATACATTTAAAAAAAAACTAGTATGCACTATTATTAAATAATATTTAATAATCACTGGGATCACATATCCAGGGTGCCCACAAAATTTGTGAAGTTAAATTTCCTGACATTTCCTGACTTTTCCTGAGTAGATTCTAAAAAAAATCCTGACTCACACACTATCCAATTTCTTACTTTTGCAAAATATTTTGTTTTCTTTTACATGCAGTATCCACCATCCCCATAGCTGCCCAACTCTCAGCTGAGTAGCAAATTTTTTATTACTTCAATACTTTTTATTACTTCATTACAATTCAAAATACAATAAAATTACGTGAAAATAGTTTTTACTAAAATATTTTGCAAATGTACTGATTAAAATAACCAAAATTGACATTTTTTCCATCATAAACATGTTATGCTAACAACTACAACACACTTATATGAATACATTTTATGTATGTATGCAATGAATATTAGACTATTACAAAAATTGAACAATATCACCAGAATGAAAACCGAAGTTTTAACAATGCCCACAGATGTTAATTTTGCAACTTCCACAAAAGTTTGATTTTGTGAGAAAGTTCTTGTTCCATTTCAGATTTTTGTCTCAACTTCTTTTCATATCTTCCAGTTTCTCTATTTCATTCATGGCCTTCCTCTTTTTGGAAGAATTATTCTCTTCTGTTTTCTTAGTGTTACGCTGCGTTTCCAAATAATCTTCATATTGCCTCGAGCAGATCTGGCATACGTAAGCATTTTCTGTGTGATGACAATACTATGAATTCCTTTGCAATTGATAACAGCATCATGCACTCTCCTCAGTGCTATGATTGTATGTTCGCATTGGTTTTCAATAAGGGCAGACTTGTTGATTGAGAAACCACCCTCACTTGTAGCATTTCTGTGTGACTCCACTTTATCACTTTCCACAATGATGAGTATTTTTGGTTGTTTGAAAGAAGGGAAGAATAGAAATCATCGAGTCTGGCAATTCCTTGGTTGTCTTGTAGATATGTTTCAAAGTTTTGTGAAGAGGATGTTCTGGCAACTTCACACAGTAGTGAGTACTCTTCTTTTGCATTTTCTGCGAGGTCGTCTGGTACTCTGTTAGCTTCGAACCAACAGTGAAGGAGGGATTTGAACCTAGTGCAACCAACCTGTGATTGGTTTATCATTACAGAGGGATCCAGGGAAGACAATCTTCTGACTACCTTAAATCTCAATGGGCTTCTTTCTTTTAACTTCTCAACCGTAGTTCTCAAAAATGTCTGGCATTCCTTTCGGAATTGCAACAATTCAACTTCAGTTGCCTGTACTTACTTTAGGAACTTCTGGGTCTGGAAGCCGACATCAACTTTATTTACAGGAAGCAAATTTTCAGCATCATTAAGGTCAACTGACATGAGTGTACTTACAGTGGGAGCCGACTCATAAGTGATCTCATGAGATTATGGAATTTAGAGAATAAATACGGAGCCAAGGGACTTGCAGATTGAAAATGTGTCAAAAAAGACTGACATTCAGAACAAATAGTCTTGAAAAAAGACAACTTACATTTGATAAATTTATTACTAACCTGCTCTGCAACAACTTTGTAAGGCTTTGACTTTACCATTTTTGACTTTCTCATAAATTTTCCTGATCCAACAGTAGATTTTGTACTTTTTCCTGATTTTTGACCACATATATCACTATTTTCCTGTCTTTTCCTTACAAATCTTGAAATTCCTGGCATTTCCTGCCTGTGGGCACCCTGCATATTCATGGTGAATAGTACATCAAGATATCAGTACAAAAACTGATATATAAAATGAAATTTCAGTGTTAAAAAGATGAATATGGCTTGTTTTCGATAGAGGGATCGAGAAATGAATTTGAGGTATAAATATTAGTTCACTTAATGCACAGAAAGGCTAATTGGGACTGGAGTACCGGAAACGTCCCATGCACAAATGCATTGGTGTTCAAGGTGCACACATTGAACATATATCATAAATCCCTACGTAACCTGACTTTTGACTCACCCTGTGCAGATAACTTGATCCTATCTAATTAATACCAAGATTAAGATTCTTACCTTCGGATTGTTCTGAAGTTGACTCCGTATTTATAATAGCCTGGCTCCTAGTACGCATGCTTATGCTGTCTTCTGAATCATGCGTTCCTATGCTTTGTCTACTGGAAACAGATCTAGGGCTATCAAAGTCGGAGGCTGGAAGAGAGTTGATAAGATTATTGGATGGTTTATGCCAGGAGAAATTATTGTAGAAAGATGCAGTTGAGCAAGTCTACTTCAGTGATTATTGTAAATTTATACTGGGTGGTCCAAAAGTCCCGGAACGGTCACATATCGTGAGAAATACACATCGAATCGGAAAACGAAAAAATACATGTTGAATAAGTGAAAGAAAGCTATTCAATGATAACGCACTTCATTCCCCACCCCTGCCCCCTGGGGGTGGGGTGGAGGAAACTGAAATTTTAAATGGAAACCCCCATTTTGTATTGTAGAATGGGAAAGAGGACTTCATTCCGAGTCCAACGAGCTATCAACCATCCTCCTAGCTCAATTAGGAATGGAGATATGGGGATTAAAAAAAAAAAGTAAAAATTTCATAAAACCCAAAAAATTTTCAAAAGGATGTATCTCTGCCCCTAATTGAACTAGAGTGAAAGCAATTGCAGATTCGGAATCTGCACGTCAAGACCTTTAAATATTTCAATTTCCCTTTATTAAAGGGCGAGGTTCAGCCTGAGGCTGTTCTACCACCTAACCCCGATGGATACATATACATACTAAATACATTCTACCTACTAAATGTTTGTACAATAACAAACAAAGAAGAAAGAGAGAAACATAAAGAAGACACAAAAAGAACAAATACAAAATTGAGAACAAAGGCTCGTCTACACACTAAAAATAATAATAATAATAAAAAGATTGAAAACAAATACACAAGGATACACCAATTAATTAACACAATTGTGCTTGGTGTGATATGGTTAAGAATAATACAAATTAATATTAATGTTATGTGTAAAAAACATATAAATATTCTTAATATGCGAGAAAGGACAAAATATTGTTAAGGGTTGGCAACATGTAAGGGGAAAAGTAAACAAGCAAAATGAAGATGAAAATACTCGTTATTAGAAATTTGGTTCAGAAATGAGAGCTATTATTCGTGAGTGCTGGAACACAGATATTAGTATATAGTATATGGAAAGGGAAGCAGGGGGTCTACGATCACATGCAGATTCTGAATATGCGATCACTTTCATTCTAGCTCAATTAGGGGCAGAGATACATCCCTTAAAAAAAAATTTGGGTTTTATGAAATTTTCACTTTTTTTTTTCTGCTGCGAAAATTTAAAATCACCATATCTCCGTTTCTAATTGAGCTAGGAGGATGGTTGATAGCTCGTTGGACTCGGAATGAAGTCCTCTTTCCGATTCTACAATACAAAATGGGGGGTTTCCATTTAAAATTTCATTTGCCCCTGCCCGACCCCAAGGGCGCAGGGGTGGGGTATCAAGTGTGATATTATTGAATAGCTTTCTTTCACTCATTAAACACATATTTTTTCGTTTTCCGATTTGATGTGTATTTCTCACGACCACCCGGTATATGAGGGACATTTCATAAGTTTTGCACACTTTTTCTCTCAAAAAACTAATTTATTTTACAAAAAGCAGTTGCACGTCTTCAAAAACAGTGGTTGTTGCTTGAAGGGCCGACTCAACAAATAAACCCTGCCTACTTTAAAACAAGTTTAGCCGCTGAGACATAACTAATATTAAAATCTCATCAAGTGATTTATAATTAAGATTTCTAAAGTCACTGAACTAAGCAATATAAAAATGAACAAAATATGGTAGCAATGTCTATCCCAGTAACACAAACCTTTCCACTTCTAACGCAGAATGCTAGGATTAATATTCAAATATCTAGCTGATCAGGAGATTCAGCCGTATAAACCAACACTTAGCTCAGTATTATGATCTTATAGTTAAATAAAATAATTCTACTAGAAACTGCAAAATACTTTCTTAAGCTTCATGGTTACATTTTTTTACAATGTTACACACATTGAACTCAATTTGTTATAAACCAACAAGAATTATAAAGGAATAAAAAGAAGAAGAAAATGTACATACTGCTGAATTGGCAGTTTCAGCCCATAATTGTGTTTCATATTACAACACAGTCTTCCAATAGAAAAACAAGATACATATATTAAATTATTTGATAGAATTTGGCTCATCTCACCGTGGTAGCTCAGTTGTTAGGGCATCTGACTACCATGCGAGATCCCTGGCAGGGGAGAACTGGGATTTTTTTCCACCTGTTCAAGCAGCTCTGGCATCCACCCAGCGTGTGAACCTGGATGAAACTCTGGGGGCCAGGGGCTTGGTGCTGATCAGCCGTGATTAAGAAAGTGTGGGACTCTAACCCCACACCCCCTGTACGCTTCATGGCATGGTGCAAAGCACAGGGGAGCACTTTACTTTTACTTTACAACAATGGATGGATCAGTTTGTAGAATGTCTGGCCACCATGCAGGAATCAGAGTTGACCAATCTTGTCCCTGCATAGAGCAGCTTTAGGGTCACCCATCCTTTAACAAATGACAACCCCAAGGAGTAAAGGTGGCCACAGCCCGTTACTGATCACATCAATGGACGTCCGCAGGATTTTTTCCAGGGAGGGGCAAGGAAAGTATTTTTTTTCCAGGGGGGAGGCAAACGAAGGCAAATTTTCCCCAAAAATTGTGTTGTTCCCTAAAAAAAACATTGCTTAAATTTGAATTTACGGTGTTCATGCAATAATTGAACACATATTATTGTGGTTAAAATGAAATTATATGTGTGAAATACATATTTTTTGGTTGACTCATTTTCCAGGGGAGGGGGCACAGTGCCTCTTTGTGCCCCCCCCACCCCTTTCCGGATGCCCATGATCACATCACTTCCAAAATTAACCAATATACATCATGTATAAAAGCTAACAGCAAAACTTGGGGTAGTGTGCTGGTATTACAAGAAGCTTTAACATATAATAAGATATCGCTAGCGTTGTGAACTGTATTTAAAATAATTCAAACGATCTACACCACATATTGGAAATCATATTTCTACCTCCTTACGTTAATCACAATAGATGAAACACAATTAGTCAACTACTCTGTGACGAGGACTTGAATCCAGAGCCTTCAGTAGCAATTGCTCTCTTGAAAATTTTATACTGAAGTATTCACCTTACTTGGGATCAACTTGTATACATACACGTGCTTGGAAAGTACTTGGATAATGGACTGGTTAGCGGTGACATCTCTAGCAGCCCATATCCCGGATGTGTTTTCCCAAAGAAAACTTCAACCTGCTTGCTCCTATCCTTTTGCATTGGAAAAGTATGGGAAGGGATAACTTTAGTTACAGTGACAGCAGTTAGGAAGCGAAATATTGAGGCGTATCACACATCAGAGTAAGGATTAGATTCTGCTCAATACATACACATTATGCTAATTACTTACAGATGAATTCATGATGAAGGTTGTGCGAATTACTCACAAGTTTAATATATATATAATATTAACTTACGTTTTGCGAATATCGAGGTAACCCCTGCGACATTTCGGGAAGCAACTGCTCCCTTCCTCAGGCTGATCACGTTTAGGTTATGTGGAAACGGAATGTGCTTAAAGAAGAGGTAAAACCTATATGTAAGGGAAGAGAGAATAAATTAAACAGGGATGACAGGAATATCGATGAGTTGTGGGGGAAGATGTTCAAGAAATGGGATGGGAAGGAATACGTAAAAATAGGATTTAACGTAACCCCGGAAGTAGCATGCAAAGCTCTAACGGAAGAGGAATTCACGCTGGACTTGACTTGAACGGGAATGGAGGAGGAAAAGAAGGGGAAAAAAATGGAGGGGAAAAAGAGAGGAAAGGGAGGGTAAGCACCCGACCTCGCGCTCTACGAGGAAACATTGAAGTATTGCAGCACACACGGACCGTGGCTACACTCAGTTTTAAAGTTTTAACATTCCAAGGAGCAGTTTCTAATTGGGAAAACGGCATGGTAGTTTGACGTGCACCTGTAATGGGTTTTAGATTTTTATTGTTTTTTAACTATACGCCTTTTACCAATCCTATATCCTGAACCTATGGAGTTCGATGTGGTTATGATTTACACATGACCTAAACGTGAGCAGCCTGAGGAAGGAAGCGCTTCCCGAAACGTCGCAGGAGTTACCTTGATACTCGCAAAATGCAAGTTAATATTATATATATACTTACAGATGAGGGGTTAATTAGGAAATAACGTAAGAAAATGTAGTATTTTTTTAGGAAACACATGAAAAATTGAAGCTCTCGGGACATTGGCAGTTTTAGCCCATATTTAAAAACAATATGAAGATTTCTTATAAGGTGAAAACTGATCGTAGAAGATTATCGTTTGTTACTGTGACATCAGTTAAGAAATTAAATACTGATGTCTATTGTATATCAGTGTAAATACTCTGTTGATGTTCCTGCAGATAATTGTTGACACATTTCATGAAAAACTACCCGATTTTCTTATGTTATTTCTTCACTAAGGAAGGAGTAAAATATCCAGGTATTCTCCAGAATCAGGTCTTTACATTGATGTACGGTAAACACCATCCTCCTGTTTCGTAGCTACTGTCGCTGTAATAAAGGTCACATCATTTTGCAATGTCGAAGCATAGGGACTTCACCTCATGAAAGTTTGTTTGGAAACATACGCTTAGCCAGTCAGTAGCAAGTAATAATGCATTTAAAAATATCACACTGTCATCTTTTGTTGATCATTCAGCATAACTAAAAGCTAATTAATTGGAATAAAGCTTACCTGTACTTAACGTGCTTGCTCTGCCAGGACTGAACTCACCAGACAGTCTTTTGCTCCTTCTCAAACTACCAACGCTTAATGTTTTCTTGTGTGGCACCTTCTGCAAATGAAAACAACATACTAATTTAACCTACAAAAAGAAACATTACTAGAAAATATCAGCAGCCATTTTCATTAGTCTCAAACTGTTTTAACTTGTGATGAGTTTTAGACAGTATTCTAATCTTTGTGGTAGAACAGACTAAGGGCTTTCCACTCGATGATTTGTGGTTCACTAAGACATACCGTTATGGTTTCCTGGCATTCTAGACTGGAGTTTGATACTCTTTCTTTTATATAGTTCCTCAGTTGTTCTGACGATGCTGGGTGAACACCGCAATATTGGGTGTCAAACCTAGAGAGCATTTGTAACAAAGGCAGGAGTGCTAACCCAATAAAAGCAGTTACATGTCGATGTCTTTTAAAGATAATATAATAGGACTTTTATGTAGAAAAATACATCCATGCCAATTCAGAACATTCAATGGAAAATATATTTTTAATTTTTTTCCTGAGAGCACAAAGACTGTGTTCTAATAATAAGGATATCAAAAATGAAGAAGAAAGGCTTTTTAATATAGCAAAAGAAAATGGCTTTCACACTAACAGAATAAACAAAATCAAAAAAAAGTCACAAGAAAACTAAAGGAAAAGAGAATTACAGACAAAGATGAAAAATCTGGTGAAAATAAATTTGTGTGCATTCCATTCCACAAGGGATTCTCACATAAAATTGCCAAAATTTTTAGAAGATTTAATTTCAAAATTTGTTTTTAGATCACCAAGAAGTTTGGAATGTACTGTTAATGAATTCAAAATGAGAAACTCTCTACAGATGTGGAAACCACAGGAATATATAATATAAGTTGTTCATGTTCAAATGATTATGTAGGACAAACATAAAAGAAAATGGCAATAAGATGGCAGGAACACGATTTGGACATTATAAATCTAAACCCAAGAACAGGTTTGTCAGCTCACATCATCGAAGAGAAGCATTTGATTTAAAAGAGAAGGGTTTTAAAAAGATTGACGGGAAACATAGAGTTAAATGTCTGGGGAGCTTTGTTCATTGCAGAACACCACTGGAATAAATTTAATAATGAAAATGGTAACATAGATCCAGTATGGAGTTTTCTTTTTTACAAATGGAGTAAGCCACCATCTTTAAAATTTAATGTAACAGAAAACATAAATATACTTTGTGAAAACAATGATGACTTTGAATTACCTGATGATAAGTGCATTGCAAATAAGTGTCGCCATTTTGAATGGCATACTGTTGCCATATTCAGAAACTGCAGGATTCAAGCTTTACAATGATATATAACATGATAGGGTTCCGTAAACATTAAAAAATTATTTTGTGCATAATATGAATGAATGTTGGAAAAAAGTGCACATTATATATGAGTAAATACCGTATATTTTCACATGATTTATAATATTTACAGACTAATAGAATCCTTTAAAAATATTGTAAATGTATTCTCTTTGACATTGTTGATATTTCTAAAGAAAAAAATGAGTGAATTTTACTTAAAATACATTCATTCATTCATTGTTTTCTGCCTAATTGGCAGGTTTTTCACTGCAATCTCCAGCTTTCCCTGTTCTCTGCCTTACGCTTCGTAATAGCATACGACCCAGTTAATTTAATATCATCCATAAGCTGATATCTCTTTCTTCCACGGACTTTTCTTCATAGAATACATAGGAAAGGAAATTACAGTATTCTACCATGTACTTGGAAAATTGAAAATTAAGTGAGATATCACCAACTGATTTTGTCGTGTCTCCACTCTTCATTGGAAATGACTTGATGACATTATTGTGTTAATGCATCACACCCCGAAATGTGAATTATCAACATAATAAAATGTTGACGCAAATCTTGTAGTGTATTAAAAATCCTCATAAATCAAACTTTAATCAGCTTTCCTGACAAATAGGTGCAAATAACAAGAAGCATTTCTGGCCAAAGAAAGGGAGGAAAGAAGACGGATTTGGTGGTGCATGAAAAAAAAACGAAGTGCATGGCAGCAGGTAAAGCACACATATATGATACATCCCCGACCATAACAATGGCTAATTAGAGAGAGTGGACGCCTTCATCTACCTGGGTTCTCTTGAGACATATGAGAATGATTCACAGAAGGAAGTAAAGGCACGACTTATAGAAGCAAATAGGGCCTATTATGGACTACAGACACATTTCCAGAACAACTAAGTTAACACTTTACAAGACACTGATAAGACCTGTTTTGATCTGTTCTGCGTAAACTTGGACCACTTCAAGTAAAAATGAACAGTTTGTGGAGACCTTTGAAAAAAAGATATTACGAAGAATACTGGGACCAGAACGTGAGAATGAAAAATGGAGAAAATGTTTTAATAAGGGACTCTACAACTTATATCAAGTTATTGGTGTAATAAAGGCAGCAAGGTTAAGATAGGAAGGTCTCCCATAGAGAGTGATGTTGGATAGCCCAGGTGGACAGAGGAAGCGAGGAAGGCCTAAATTAAGATGGGTGAATGAGGATGTTTGGAAGCTCCAGTATAGAAATTGGAAAGTTGTCGCACAAAGTAGAGAGAGATGATGACAAATCACGGAGGAGGCCAACGCTCATCACTGGACTGTAGTGCCACAAGAAGAAGGACATCCACATAATAGCTTTCAGTCTGTGATATGTTAGGCAAATATCATTCTCCTTCACACAGGAAAATTGTACAGTGAGTAAATGTTCTAAGACTGTAGTGGCAATGCATTATGCTTCATTTATTATATTTTAAGAAATAATACTCTATAAGTGCAAGTTTTTAACTTAGTTTGCTCTCTTTTTTTAACACTACAGGTGTTAAAAATTTACTAAAGAGGGAATACAGGTGTTAAAAATTTACTAAAAAGAGGGAATACAGGTGTTAAAAATTTACTAAAAAGAGGGAATACAGGTGTTAAAAATTTACTAAAAAGAGGGAATACAGGTGTTAAAAATTTACTAAAAAGAGGGAATACAGGTGTTAAAAATTTACTAAAAAGAGGAAATACAGGTGTTAAAAGTTTACTAAAAAGAGGGAATACAGGTGTTAAAAGTTTACTAAAAAGAGGGAATACAGGTGATAAAAATTTACTAAAAAGAGGGAATACAGGCGTTAAAAATTTACTAAAAAGAGGGAATACAGGCGTTAAAAATTTACTAAAAAGAGGGAATACAGGTGTTAAAAATTTACTAAAAAGAGGGAAACAAAAGGTACTACCAAGAAGGAAATACAGTGGATCCCCGTTTTTACATGTTTCTGCATAATTTCAATATTCACAATTCCAATGGAGCGAACAGTTATAAAATTTTCCAAGGTTTTGTTTTTCCATCTCAGTCCTCTGACAGATTTAAAATCGAGGTTCCACTGAATATGCTTCAAGGAGGAAAATTAACATTAAAACTTACCTTCCCAACAGTGTCGCCTCCTGGTGCTGAGTGCACCGAGTAGTCCGGAGTCAAGGTAATTGCCGTGGAAGTATCTGACTGCGGAGAATGGTCTGTTTTATCATGTCCTTTGTTTCCCCTGAGCCTTAAAGATCTTCTACTTGGGGTTCTCACGCTGCTTGTCGAGACCTCACTATTGGTAGGAGAGAGTTTTCCATCATCAGCACCAGGGGTACCGGGAGCGGATTCTAAAGTTTGCCCCATCAGGCTTATGCTCTTGGAGAGAAGTGTCTTTTGGCTTCTGGTCAAACGCCGGGTTCCCGCGTAAGACTCGACTGCTTCCGAGACCATGCTCTCCTTGGATTCCTTTTCCTCGTCCACGATCATGGTGTTTGAATCTCTACGACCCTTTACTCCAGTCGAAGACCTTCTCCTCCCCTTCCGAGATGATGTCGCACTATAGCTTGATTCGGCACCTGATAGTCTTGCATCGCTCTTTTCGTCGTCGTCCTTCTTCGACACTTCCACAGATCTGCTCCTCAGTTCTCTGGTTTCTGGTGCAACGCTTTGCCTTCCCTTGGACTTTGGTGTTCCTATTTCTTCAGCTCCCTTCCCTACCCTTTCATTCGCTTCAGCCTGCAACTGGATGCTTCTTCTATTACTTCTAGTTGACCTTGAACTAGCAACAGACATCCTCTCTCTTCTATCATCTTCCACATGCTCTGATGTACCCACAGAAGCCTTTTCCAAATCTTCTAATTTCAAATTACTTCCCCTTGCGGTACTCCTTGTTAACCTGTGGCCTGGTTCAGACTCGTTTTTGGTATCAGATTTCACGGAAGCTACTGATTGGGGCTTTTCGACACTCTCGTCGCTGCTAGACCAATCTAACTTCAAGTCATCAAGGTAACTCTGACTGTCTGGTGTCTTGATCTCCACGCTTTTCTCTGCATCGGTCCTCGTGACAGACTCTTTCTCTTGTACAGGGGATAGTTTCGAGTCATCAGGGTAACTCTGTCTATCTGGTGTTCTGTTCTCTATGCTCTTCTCGATTTCCATCCTCGTGTCAGACTCTTTCTCTCGTACAGGAGATAACTTCGCACCATCAGGGTAACTGCTCTCTGATCTTTTTTCAGTTTCCATCCCTGTCTCCCAATCTCTCTCTTGTACAGGGGATAACTTCGCATCATCAGGGTCACTGTTCTCTGTTGACTTCTCGATTTCCATCCTTGGGTCAGACTCTTTCACTCGTACAGGGGATAACTTCGCATCATCAGGGCAACTGTTCTCTGTTCTCTCCTCGCAACTGTTCTCTGTTCTCTCCTCGATTTCCATCCCTGTGCCCAAATCTTTCTCTTGATCAGTGGACAACTTTAAGTCGTCAGGGTGAATCTGACTGTCTGGTGACCTGTTCTCTATGCTCTTCTCCACTTCCAGCCTTGTGTCTAATTCTTTCTCTCGTACAGGGGATTCCTGCTCTGCAGTTTCTGCAACACTCACAGCCATCTCTTTATCCGATTCGTTTGTGTGTTGAGCAGATTCTACATCAACAACCATACCTTGGGTGTCGGCTACACTCTTTACAGAGGACTGATTTGATGCCTCCACATTCGACTCGGAACTATTTCCACTACTTTCACTATCATGTACACTTTCCGACACTCTGATGGGTTCAGTCTCTTCAATCTCCGGCTTAGTAACAGCCTCGATAACATCTTGGAGCACAGCTTCACCAATCACTTCATACTCCAAGTTACTAACAGTTCTTGTAGCTGAATACATTTCGATACCTTTGTCATACTTCTTGTCCGTTACCAGAGCAAATACTTCACTCAATGTCATATTTTCGACGGTGTGTCCGATCTGATACTCCATTTGAGAATGAGCAATGTCTTGACTGATGTTCCCGTCACTGCTTGCCTCCTTTCGGCTGCTGCTTATACATAAGTCCGAGTTGCTGGTCTCTTCCACGTTTTGGTCAGGTTTTGCCACTTCGAGTTCCTCAAGGTCATTCTGGAAATCAAGATAAAAAAATGTTACCTACTTTCTGTGCTCATATACGTTAAGCTTGTACAGTCACGGACACTTCTGAGTTGTAGTGATAGCATTGAAAATCAATGGAGTTGTTACAATCCAGAAGTGTCTGCAACTGTACAGGATGTCTACCAGTCGATAAAGTAACGAAAGTCAAGAAATCAATAGCAAGGTCAATAAGTCAAGAAGTTATACTTGTGGTCAACAATGTTTGCTATTACAACGGGTGATCGATTGATTATGTTTCCTTCACTTCACTGTTCTGCTACTTTTGGCTAATCGCGAAGATGTGGATGAATGGTAACAAGATGAGATGGGTGAAGGGACAACACAATATGAGTTCCATAGAAGATTATACTGGCTTAAAGTCCAGCTGCTAGTCTGCCAAATGCAGTACTACATGAAAGGGAAGTTGATGAAAACTGAAACTGTAACAAGAGAATTACACTTGCTATATCTACTACTGCATGTAAATATTATTGCTGTACCCCTCAACTCAAAAGTTTAAGAGTAAAATCAATTCAGCTGATCGTCAATGTGATAGGATGTAAGAGGTGATGCCTCCCTAAGATAATCACTCATTGTAATATCAAAATTCTTGACCAGAAGTATAATATCATGACTTCATGACCTAGCTATTGATTTTTCATCATAACTGGCCTCCTCTTTATTAAATGAAGAATATTTAATTTCTTAATTGCTAATTTATAGAGGCATGCATATTTCGTTTTTGGCGAAAACATGAAATAACACATTGAACTGTTAATTTTTCATGCTTCGGAAAGATGTGAGGTGCATTTCCTACCCTGTTTTGTCACGAAATGATGCAAAATGAACTGCAAAGTACAAAATAGACTCTTAAACACAAAATTTAGAGTTCATTTCCAGGTGCAACACTTTCTGAAGTTTGAATTATCCTGCAAGTTATACAACGCATGGAAAATTGATTAATTTTGTTGTAAATATTTGAGAAGCAAAAATGGAATAAACTTAATACTCTGTCGGGATACATTTCTTTTGTGTAATAAGTGCAGTTTTTAAATCAAATTAGGGATTATATTTACAATTTTAAAACCAAAATGTCATTTTGTATACCAGTTTTGATCCAATTTTTCACCGCTATAACACCGTTGAACCTAAAATTGACTGTTTTTGTACCGAAATTTTGCCTTTTTATTTACCAAAAATATGTGCCTCTACTAATTTATAACTATATCTAAGTAGGGATCGATTTAAAAAAGGTTAAAAAAAAAAGATCAAGAAAAAGTCAATCATTTGAATTTGTTATTTTGGTAGACACTGTTGAAAAATACTAAAGTACTGACATAAAATTGATGCCAAAAATTAATAATGTATTGACAAATAAAATATAACATACATTTAGAGGCAATGACCAATACATCTCCTTAATTGAAGGGCTCGGGAGTAAAACATGGTGACATTTTGGTCATTTCAGAGTTCATTAGGAAAAAAGGTCATTAGACGCTATACTGTAGATGAATTTGTCTTCATGTTGCATTTACTAATTTCACAAGGCTTCACTGAGTCTAATGCAAATTGTATGACATGGCAATCTCACTCGAAAATTGAAGGATGGCACATTTTTTGTAACTCAAAAAATTACCAAAATGTCACCATGTTTTACACCCCGAGCCCTTCAAATAGTAGTCACCTTTGTTTTGCACAACAATATAATTAAGCATCTATTATATATGAGTATAATGTTTCACCCGTGCATAGACTTATACTAACAACATGAATCTAAGAACAACACTTGCTTAGGTTCATGGTATTTATAGCAAACACCACATGAATTTTTCCTTCACACTTGGAAAAACAAAAAAATTGGCCGGTACCGGTAAAAAAACAAAAAAACAACAACAATACTTTCTGATGCTGATACATCAGCACCGTCTCAGCCATACTATTGGACAATATTTTGTAAGTGGTATCAGCACAGGCCCAGAAGTAATATAAACATTTAACTTAAACTTTGATTTCTCATTGCATCGAAAAATATCCGTTTGGTGGTTACACGGAGAGAGGTAGTTCACTTTACTCAACTTACAGTTCATTTTTCCATGCAGTTTTTTGTTCACGATCAATTCACCACCTGTCTGGTAGCTTAGGCAAATGTAACAATTTCTGAATGCCTACAATAATACAGGCTTCATAAACTTAGCTACAACTGATAAGTAATTCAAATTCCTTACCTTTGGTTCGGCTTCAACTTTTGGTAGAAGTTGCTCCTCAAACGTATACTCCTCTTTAGCCTCTGCAAATATCACAAAATGAAAAAGACTCAAATAATGAAAACTGGTTATGTAGTAAAACTAATAATCATAACTGTTATTGTCTTTTTATAGACCTTGTTTCCATATGCATTGATCTGCCTGCATACCATATGTTAAAACATTAATTTTCACGTTCCTGAAATACACAAAGAATACACTTCCAATCTATCTTTACAGATTTTAAGACAAGATCTTGGATATGGTATTTATATTTTTAATCTAAGTTTTGAGTTTCAGTCAAAAGAGATAAATTATATAATATATTAGTCGAGTTTGGAATACCTAAAAAGCTTGTTAATATGATAAAGGTATGCACCAGTGAAACAAAGTAAAATTCGTGTTGGTATTAATGTGTCTGACAAATTTACAATTTATGATGGGTTAAAACAAGGAGATGCATTATCTCCATTGCTATTTAATTTTGCCTTAGAATATGATGTTAGGAAGGTAAAAGAAATTAAAGAAGGACTAAAATTAAATGGTGTGACTCAGTTGTTAGCATATGCAGATGATGTAGACTTATTAGGGGATGATATAAATACAATTAAGAATAATGCTAAAATATTTTTCAAAGCAGCTAGAGAGATAGGTTTGGAAGTTAACAAAGAGAAAACTAAATATATGCTTACAGGTCGAAACCAAGTGTTAGGTAATAATCAAAATCTAATTATTGATAACAACTCGTGTGAACCAGTTTCCAAATTCAAGTACTTAGGAGTAATATTAACAAATGAAAATTATATTAAAGAGGAAATAAAAAGTAGGCTTCATTCAGGAAATGCATGTTACTTCTCTCTTCATAAACTTTTGTCTTCTCGTTTAATATCTAAGAAACTAAAAGTTAAAATATACAAAACCGTAATTTTGCCTGTAGTATTATATGGATGTGAAACTTGGTCCCTTACATTGAAAGAGGAACATAAATTGAGAGTATTTGAAAATAAGATCCTTAGGAAAATCTTTGGACCTAAAAGGGATGAGGAGACAGGTGAGTGGAGAAGGTTACATAATTTAGAACTACATAATTTGTATTCATGTCCAAATATTATTAGAATGATTAAATCAAGAAGACTTAGGTGGGCAGGCCATGTGGCATGAATGGGAGAGGAAAGAGGAGTTTACAGGATTCTTGTTGGGAAACCTGATGGTAAAAGACCTGTAGGAAGGCCAAGATGAAGATGGAGGGATAACGTTGAGATGGGCCTCAAGGAAATTAGTAGGGATGGAAAAGAGTATATAGACCTTGCACAGGATAGGGACAGATGGAAGGCGTGTGTTGCTGCAGCCATGCAGCAATGTATGTACGAGCGAGAGTTTTTATTTTTACAAGGTTACTGGATTACCCTTTGCAGTATTGCAAAAATAAAGTACAGGGAAGAACAATATTTCTTGAGTATGAGTTTGCAGACTAGTCTCGCTGACAATTTAATTGCAGTTAGTGATAAATTAGTATTTTTAAAAGGAAAAGTGGCCTCCACATTTCCATAGGCAGCCCTTGCACATGAACACAAAACTAATGTTTTATCATTACTGTACAAACACATACTTGAAGCAAAAAATATATACTTTTAAATTTAATAATTATGGCAACAAAACATAATTACACAAAGGTAAAACTTGTCTTTAGTTTACATTATCTCCTGCATCTAAATTTATTATTCTCTTCTTACAGTACCATCTCACTGGCTTCTATGAGTTGTACCAAGTTGAATACCCTAACGTAACCTTAACTTAACCCATGCCACAACAGCCTGTGAGGGCCAGGAGCCTACTTACAGACTGCTCGCCTCACTTCCACATACCAAGGTGGGCAATCATCCCCCCAGTTACACGGTGATGTGTGGTCAGCACAACAAACCCCCAGTCGTAGATTTTCAATGACCGGGTTACACTACTAATTTGTAGCTTCCCAATTTTCTCAGGATGGTGGGTGGCCCGCACAGAGGCCGAAAACTTGTTGTTACACTTGCCCCCGGAGACATGAACCTAGAGCCCAAAGCATTGACGCCTTAGACTGCACAGCCACGGTGCAGGCCCCATAATGTTACTTCTCATCTACAATCACCAATTGCAGTCAGACGACGACTTTGGGAAGGAGTTTGAAGCTTGGGAGCAATTTTCTTGCCTTTCTTGTCATGCTGTTATTTGTGTTGCATATTATTTTTGAACAAAATAATGCTATCTTGCTCAGCAGCACCCAACATATGATTGGTTTTCATTGAGAACTCATCACGTATCGTCCAAAATGCAGGAACATGCCCCCTCCCAAAAGAAGTCATGAAAAAAAATACAAATTTTTCAGAACTGACAAATTATAAACAGACTCTTTTCCATTCCTGTTATTTTTCACGTCCCTAAGAAAACAAATTTTACATGAAACTGGAGATGCAAAGTCATGATCACCTTAATGAAAATGACAAAAATCTCTTTTATTTGTTCCTTACGTGACAAGGGCTTAGGTTCTTCTTTGTATTGCCGAAATTTGAGATTACTGATCTTACAATTTCTGTATAATTTATTTAGTTTAGTGAATGCACAAACATGCTACCAATACTGTGAATAACCAAGTCTCTCCTAAAACAATGTACAAGAAGCCTTTCAACTATTACGATAAAATTAACTGATGTCGAAATGATTCTGCATTATAATCAGTAGATTAAAGAAGAGCAGCGAGCTTTCATTCCCAAAGCTTTTTATTTCATCGCTAAATAACTAAACTCACTCTCTAGCCTTCTTAAACCTGAAGGTTTATGGCTGCAGCAACACAAACCTTCCATCTGTCCCTATCCTGGGCAAGATCAATCCAATCTTTTCCATCCTTACAGATTTCTTTTAGGTCCGTCTCAACGTTATCCCTCCATACTTCTCTATTTGGTGTTCAAAGTCTTCAGCATCCTTCTCTATTTGGTGTTCAAAGTCTTCAGCATCCTTGTCTATTTGGTGTTCAAAGTCTTCAGCATCCTTGTCTATTTGGTGTTCAAAGTCTTCATCATTCTTCTCTATTTGTTGCTCGAATCCTTCAGCATTCACTTTGGACTCCTCAACATCCATCTCTTCTTTATTGGAAGATTCCTTACAGTCATCCTTTGAAAACTGCTGCTCTTCAAAGCTATGTAATTCCTCAGTTGCTTCCTCTTGCCTTGGCCTTCCTACAGGTCTCTTACCATCAGGTTTTCCAACAAGATTCCTGTAAACTCTTCTTTCCTCTCCCATTCGTGCCACATGGCCTGCCCATCTAAGTCTCCTTGATTTAAATATTCTAATACTCTCTGGACACGAATACCAATTATGCAGTTCTAAATAACGTAACCTTCTCCACTCACCTATCTCCTCGTCCCTTTTAGGTACAAATGACAAATATTTTCCTAAAGATTTAATTTTCATTTCATTTTACTGCTTGATGATAAAAAAGGTTAGCATATACCCAGACATCCAGAAACACACAACTCACTCACTCTGTCACCTCTCCCCCCACCCCACACACACATATACATATTGGTGTTGTGTTGATATAACTAACATTCAGTTTTCACCACAATTATTGGTGAAATTTACTGGTATTACATATGAAACATGCAAGTAGAACTTTATAAAAGTATTTCTCACCTTGTATATTGTAATCTGATCCCTTCTGAATTTCATAATCAGAACTTTCACTACTTTCAGAACTGGTTTTATTTCCTTGAATGTAGTTGTAAGTTTGGAGCTCTGAGAATGTACCGGGCATCAAGGCATCCTTCCTCATCCTAACCAAACTACCATCCTCGACTTCATCACTTTCCGAAGACGTTGCGCCCGTCTTCGAACCTTGCATGGAGTCCTGCAAATCCTCCTCTTCGTAATCCAGCTCCTCAAATTCAGGCATCCTGTTCGGATCCTTCGTCTCCTTATCTTCCTCTGAACTCAAGACCAGCACTTCTTCCTCTTCTTCAGTTTCCTCTTCCTCCTGTTCTCCTTCATTTTCTTCTTCGTAAGAGTCTTCGGATCTCTTTCCGCTTCCTTCGCTCTCATCTCCCGACCAATCGCTCGCGCTGTTCTGGCTTGGTTCTTCTTTTCCTTCCGGTTCACTATCTGTCAGTTCGATGCACTCAATTTCAGACGGTTCGGTTGCTTTGGCTTTCTCCACACTTCTAGTATCGTCTACAACATGCTCTGTTTTTCTAACTGCATTTGTCAAGTCTGTGATCGTATATCCATCCACATCTTCATTATAATCTGACAACTTTTTAAAAGTATCTTCGCTGTATTCGTATCCAGTCTTTTCCGCAATTTGCTCACATATTTCGGACCTCTCCTGTGGGTGCTCACTTCCTATTCGGTGTTCAAAGTCTTCAGCATCCTTCACTATTTGGTGTTCAAAGTCTTCAGCATCCTTCACTATTTGGTGTTCAAAGTCTTCAGCATCCTTCTCTATTTGGTGTTCAAAGTCTTCATCATTCTTCTCTATTTGTTGCTCGAATCCTTCAGCATCCACTTTGGACTCCTCAACATCCATCTCTTCTTCGTTGGAAGATTCCCTACCGTCATCCTTTGAAACCTGCTGCTCTTCAAAGCTATGGAATTCCTCAGTTGCTTCCTCTTCATCGGTACCTGTTGAGAATATGAAAGAAGGTACGTCTTTCTCATTGCGAACTGTTTGGACAGAATCTGCCTTCTCATCTCTCAAGCCGCTGACTTCTTCGTATCTCTTCTCAACTGTAGTGCTTGTTTCTGGCACATGCTCCCTGCAGGTAAAAAAAAATGAATATAGACCTTTTATTTAAAACAAGATAAGAGTAAGTTTCTGAAGACAAAAACTTGCACTCGAAATAATTTTAAAAACCCAACATAATTATAGTGACATATGTATTAATCCTAATATCAACCAAACAACCCAAAAATACGACAAGAAAGTAATAAATACCTAATAGCTAATTACTGTATTTGTTAAAACACTAAAATCACACACAAACAGCACGATAAAAAACACTTCGGAGTTCTTCCAAGCTTTCGTCTCCTTCACGGAGTCATCTTCAGGGCTGGTCGAGGAAAGGCTGAGTAGACGCAGTCTACGACAACCGCGTCTACTCAGTCTTTTCTCGACCAGCCCTGAAGATGACTCAGTGTTTTTTATCGTGCTGTTTGTGTGTGATTTTAGTGTTTTAGCAAATATGTTGCAGGCACGTGACGTAAGAAGTTTTCTAGTCATACTAATTACTGTAGTAGACTTCTACTTGAAGTAGCAGAATTCTACTTGAAAACACTTCAAATATGACTCTTTTCCTACAGTATTTTATGTGCAATTTCTACTGTAACTACTGGTAAGTATATAAAACTGAAGTATAGTTTGCCCAAAAAAATCACCAAATTTAAAATATCTTACTTCTCAGTTTTTTCTTTGTAAAAAAAAATACTTTTTATTATACTACAAAAATGTTTATTTTTTCAGAAAACAGTAAATTTTCCTGACAATTATAGATAAAGTCAATTCAAAGTCAATTCCCTGACTTTTCCAGACTGGTAGACATCCTGGAGGATGGTGATAAGATGGCAAGACAATCACAAACACATATGGACAGGACACAACATACAACACGAGCCCCATGGATGATTTTAGTGGATATAAGGCCAGATGCCAGAGCCTTCATAGTCTGCAAAATGAAGTCATGGGTGCACTGTGTGGAAGGAAGGTTGACTTTTTGAGTGCTTTCTCAGAAGGATTTGACCCATCGAACCCAACTCAAAAGCCTTCTTGGTCAAGCGCCGCATCTCATCTGACATAAGCACGGAATGCTTTAGTGGATAAGTTAGGCTTAACCTTTAGACAGCCGAGCAGGTTTACGAAAGTATCCCCGTTCTGGTCCAGGCTTCTCTGAAGGAATTTTAACGAACACTCTTTGGAGGAAAATTGCTATAACTCTGGCACTATGGGAGCAATCTATTTCGGACAACTTTTGTTTTGCAGCTAAAACATCAGCGCATGCAACCGTGTACAATTCAGAACGCGAGACTGAGGAAGGGGGGCTTGGGGGGGCACGACCCCCGAATTTCAATGTAAAAAAACACAAATATCTGGAGTTTGCCCCCTCTTGTCCTGCTATTTTGGGAAGAAGGCACAAACCTTAGTATTCTTTTCAAAGAATGGACGTTTCTCAAGAGAATGAAACATGTTTCATGTTCCTGGGTGCCATACAAGTTGAATAATGAGCCGAAATGTGAAACTCTGTTCGGAAATGTGGCATGGATATGTTGCGGAGAGGGGGGTCATCAATGTGAATTTCCCAGGTTTGCTCCAGACCTGTGTCAGAGTTTCCACCCAAACATAAGAGTATGAAGCTCCAAAAAGCACATTCATTTCACAATCAGCACCATGATAGCATATGGTATCATCGGGCCAGTACAACCTTACATCATCGGGACAGTAAAGGTTAAATCTCTTTGCATAAATACACTACATTTAGCCTAACTACAGAAGTATTTAGCCTGACGTCAGAAGACTAAATACGGTAATTGACCAAGAAAGTGACAAGCCCTTCTCAGGTCTCCTCCATACAGACCGATATTTATTAGGGAATAGCTCAACTAATCGATTGGCAGCAAGATTATACCAATCGGAAATATCTAATCACCGTAACAGAGTACATTAGAACTCAGCCAATACTGATACACAATTAGTGGTTTGGCTAATACAAAATGCACGATGAAAACCCCAATGGTTCAGTCGGTAGGGTATCTTCAAAACAAGAACCTTAGATTGATTTCCAGGGTGGGAATTTGAGGCAATATCCCTGCATGAAGCAGCAAGATTTAGATACACAAAACTGAGCACATTTCGGGATGACAAGCAGTACATAAAAATGGCATATCCATGTTAAAATGGTGAATATAACTAAATCTGATTTAAAACTGTACTATAAGCTTTCCCTTCTAATAGAGCATTTATGTAGTTATCAGAGTATTAAGCTTGTTCCTGTGTAAAGAAGTCCAATTTTGCTTCTCAAATACTTACAGCAGAATTTATCAATTTTTCAATGATTTGCATAACTCACAGGTAAATTCAGACGTCAGAAAGTGTTGCATCAGTAAATGAACTTTAAATTTTGTGTTTAAAGTTTATTTTGTATCATTTTGTGCCAAAGTATGGTATGAAAATGTACCTACTGCCTATCAAAAACATTCTGTCATTCCACATTTCATGTTTCCGTCAAGAAAAACAGTGGTCTTGTAAATCACGAACGAATTAATAATTCTAAAAACATCAAGGAGATCTAACAACATCACTCTACCCATGAGTGTACGAATGACCAGAATTATTCTAGTAATTTCAGTATTTGTAGGAATCTAGATCACAGGAAAAAAAAATACTGACAGTCAAAATGAGTACTGATCCAATATGGTGAAGCTATAAACATTGTAACATGCCATAAAGGCACATAGCAGGGTTTGGGCCTAACACATTCAAAATCTCGACATTTTTTGTGGAGGTGACATGATCAGCACCACTCTCCAGCTGCTTTTGACTCTCCCCCTCAAGTTGGTCGCAGTTACCCATTTATCAGAGGCTGGGTGGACCTCAGAGCTGCAGGGACATAGCTGGAAATTTTTTTATCTGAAATCATTCATCTCAGGAATCAAACCTGGGTCTCCTGCATCACACACACTCTAACAGCAGCCCACCTTGGCTCTCAAGGACGGATTTCATATAAAATTAAAACATTTCATGAAGAATACGAGATTAAAAAACTTCTTATGTCACGTGCCAGCAACATCATTGTTAAAAACCACACAGAATTTCAGGAAGAAGTTGAATGGCTCATTCTAAGATGGCTGGATCGTGGTGCTGATCACATCACATTCAAAATGATCAAGATTGAGAATATGTGGGGTTCTACACTCCCATCCCCTAAATGTGCCTTCATGACACGGTGCTATATGCATGGGGAACTTTACCTTTACCTAGGAAATAATATGCATTGGTAGCTCCGTCATTGCAGTTAAGGTTCAGAAAAAGAAACTGAATCTATGTATTAACATGTAATATACAAATAATATACTAATAAAGGTATGTCATTATAAACTGGCACTGATCCAGTAACAATTAATGCATTGTGCTATCTTATCCATTAACATCAGAATTTCACCACTGAAGATGAAAGGTTAGCACCTTCTTAAATAATATGCTCCCTTGGTTGTCCAATTTTGATTAGTGGATATAAATACATATAGACATGCTGTTTTATTTATACTTCTTGCAGATATTTTGCACGCAAGTCTTCACGTTTGTCAGAAAAGAGTGAGTGTTCATATATGTATTTTCAACATACTAGATAACCAGTAAAATTGCCTGCATCATTGGTGACCTTTCCAAAAACAGGTTGAGAGTTACTTTCACAATTTATCATTTTGATTTGAGCCAGCCTCCGTGGTGGAGTGGTTAGCACAATGGAATATAATGCGGGGTTAGCTTGGGCATGGGTGTTCTTTGTGAGTGTCCCTTCATCATATCATCACTTATACTTATCTTCGCAATTGGCCAAAAGTGGCAGAAATGTAAAATAAACCAAATCAATCATTTTGATTTGATTTGGTTATTTCATGTCGCTTCTCTGCAGTGTCATTTAGTGTCTTTTATAATAGTGGACAAATTTATGCGGTTTTTGCAGTTTAGTACCTATATTGTTATACCGTAAAGAAAAACTAAGAAATGTGTTTCTGAAGCTCTGTTTTCATGTGATGATTTCAAATATAAATTTTCCTTGTTAATTGAACATTATCCATTGTCAAATGCTTTACATTATACTAATAAAACATTAAAATGCTGATCAAGACAAACTTTTATAGTATAAAAATATACATAAAAACGTAACTTTTCTACCATCTAACAGTGTCTTCTTCAGATGAAACTTCACAACAAACAAAAAGAAAAGTTTCATTTGAAGAAGACCCTGTTAGATGGTAGAAACGTTACGTTTTTATGTATATTTTTATACTATAAAAGTTTGCATTGGTCAGCATTTTAATGTTTTATTAACATGGAAAGAAGGCTTAACAGTGTTAAGCTTTAAATTATAGTTATTCTAACACTACGTTTCGACAAAGCACCTCTTCTCTCGTCTTCAAGTGAAATATCTTTTGCTGGTGGTGGGAATCGAGCATACGACAGAACTGTGATTTTACTTTAACCAATTACTCCATGGTAAATATTCCCCATTTTAACACTGAAATGCCATTCTATGTACCACTTTTGATCCCAAAATATGCAGTTTTTGTACCGAAATCTTGACCTTTTATTTGCCATATATGGCTCTACACATTTATTAACAGCATTTTTACTTATACTAAGCTGAAAAAGGTGCCAAATGAAAGGTAGGAAGGAAAACAACCAAGAGGAAATGAAGAAAGATCAGCAGAAGCAGAATAGTGGAAAGAGCCCTAGCAAAAATCCACACTACTGTCGGTTCAAAAATCATAGATACTTGAGTTTGTTCTCCAATTAAAAATTAACCAGTAGACCTACATGAAACTGAGTTACATCAAAATTTGGCTTATTCAATTCTGCGTTAATCTTTGCTAACAAAATTTTTTTTCAAGTAGGCCTTATATTTTTTATCGGCGTGAGAACAAAAAAACTCCTTTTCTTGGAGTTTTGCAAACGATTGCACTCTTTGAAATTCTGTAAATCAAAAACGATTTGTCCGATCGTTGTGAAATTAGTACAGTGGAGGCAGAAAATATTTTAACACAATTCTTAATTTTCAAGTTTGACAAAATTTGTCAAAAAACAATTTTCTTCAATTTTGTTAGTATTGGGTAGCCCTATAAATACAATATTGGTCTTGTTTTGAAGTTTTTAAAATGCATTATCATTGTCAATTCACATTGCGGAACAGATTTTATACAGATTTTTATTCAGTGGAGTAAATCTGTACGCGGAACGTGGCAACACGGCACATAGCAATGTCTGTTGAATCGTGAAAACTACGGGCTCGCACTGCGAGTCAATGCTTGCGGCGTTGCCACGTTTCACGTACAGCTTTACTCCGCTGAATAAAAATTTGTATAAAATCGGTTTCGCAATGTGAATTGACAATGATAATGCATTTTAAGAACAGATGGAAATAGCTTCGAAACATGACCAATACTGTATTTATAGGGCTACCCAATACTATGAAAAAGTTATGTATATTAGCAAAAAATGCAGGCTCAAACAGGACTCGAACCCAGGTCTCTGGCATTCGGTGCCATTGCTTTACCACTGAGCTACCGAGCCAGCATGGCTTCACCAGATTTTTCGCATCCGCTGTATTACCTGTGTGGAATCATCTCTGCCAGTGCATTGAAACACGTCGACATTGCCTCTTTCCTCCCAGTGCAAGTAAGAAAAAGTTGTTCCACAAAATTTAAGAAAACTCCTTTTTGGCAAATTTTGAAAAATTGAAAATTAAGAATTGTGTTAAAAACATTTCTGCCTCCACAGTACTAAAGTTTCACAACGATCGGACAAACCGTTTCTCATTTTAAAACAGCGATCGTTTGCAAAACTAAAAAAAAAAACTCCCTTTCTTTGTTCTCACGACGATAAAAAATACAAGGCCTACTTGAAAATAAATTTGGTTAGCATATGCAAAATTGAATAAGCTATTTTTTTTTCTATATCAGTTTTATGTAGGACTACTGGTTAATTATTAATTGCAGTCTAAACTTGAGTATCTATAATTTTTAATCCGATAGTAGGACTGAGTGAATATTGATGATTATGTATTGGTATTGACCAATATCAATATCAGAAATTAACGCTTAGATTTTACATATCAATACTAGCTGATACTATTCTCGCAATTTGGTTTTTGACAGGGTCCACAAAAATGATGCACAAAAACTAGAGCCACAGTGGTCTACTTGGTGGTAACTGCAACATGGGAGACTTTGTTCGATTCTTGGGGTGGCTGATCTAAGGTAGGAATAAACAATGGATACCTTTGGGGCAACCCTAGGGGGCACAAGCAGCTGGAGCATTGTGCTGATTACATTACTTCCTAAATGGTTGAGATCGAGAATGTGTTGGGCCACGGCCTGCTTTATTAAGGCCGGAATCATGAAATGTGGCAACACTGTCTCACCGGCCAAAACATCCAGCTACATAGCATGTGCGCGAATAGCCAAATTGACGTTGACTCTTAAAGAAATACTGGAATCTGTGTAAAATGTTTTTCATTTTCCAAATCTGGACAGAAGATTGACATTACAATGTAAGTGGAAAACATACATTAACAATAAAATATAAATTTGCCGTTAAATAACTTGAAATAAGCAGAAAATACAATGCCAACTTAGCAGTATGGAACTTTTCAATAATGTGTAGCTTGCCCTTATTATATTTGCTAGCATTTCGGAATGACATTCGAATCTAACAACTAAATATTTAAATGATGGAAGATCTAACACACTGGACTTAAAGTTCTAAAAGTAAGAGTACAAAGTAGTTGTGGATGTGATAAACATATAGTCCATGTATGTACAAGGCTAAAAAAAATGCCGAGTGCTGGAGACTATGTACTCCCTGCGATAATTTTGCATGGCTTAGAAATTAGGTGTTCTATTTCAAATGTTTTTCTCTTGCGGAGATATGTTACAGTGAAGGAATTAGTGATTTGTGTTCTATTGTTTTTGTTAGGTTAGGCAGTTTTATGCTCTTAGAGGTTTGTTGGAGTTTGTATTGTTTCCCGAATTCTTGTTTGAGTGTTGTAGTTTAACCCTTGTACTTAATACAAGTAAAAACTTAGCGTGTGGTGCCTCATGCACACACAACTTTTCTCAGCGTGGAATTTGCTTTTTGCCTACACATGTTTTAAGCCTCTATGTCATGGTTATAGATCTTCGACGTCGCTAATTTATTTTGCACATGTTAATTAAGAATATTAATGACATCAATATTGAATATTTATTACATTCGATGATTTACCACATGTGAAACATACGGAATGCTCCGTGAAGTGCTGATATGCTGCTCAAAACATGTAATGTATATTCTTAACAACTTGATAACATACTGCTTTACTTAGGAAAAATAACGTTCAATACACTAGCGAATACAATTTGAGCAAATGAAGTTATTACGGGATGAATAGGCTACATAAAATTATTGTCTTTTTTACTTTTGGACGTTCATTCTTTAATGTTTTTTTCCGAGTAATATCGGCCAGCTGATGTCACGGTTTACAGGGTTGCCAAATTGAAGGCTCTGGCCTAACTTGGGTTAAAGATGGTCGTGGTTGGGTCCTACTCCCCATCCCCTAAATATGCCTTCATGGCAAGGTGCTATATGCACAGGGAACTTTTATCACAAAAATGACACACACCACTTTTACAAACCTGGAAGTTATGGAAAATTCAAAGCTTCCATTTATTTTGCACCAAAAATGTCTTAAAACACAACAGGTATTTGTTTATTCTGATATTCAAGATTGAATATTTTAAAGCACAACTGGTAAATTGACACACATCATTGATGTGGAATACTCTGTCACTAATATTAATCAATATTTCGAACAGCCAACCTCAGTGGCAGAGTGGTTAGCACAGCATGCTATACCATCAAGGTTTCCACTTGGTGCAGTAAAGCTGAAATACAGGTCAGACACCCTAACCAGCCACAATCAACACATCTACAAGCAACCCAGCCACAATCAATCTCCAACGACCAATATAAATGGTTTGCCTTCCTCTACCATCCCACCACATCCAACCACATATCCAAAGCCCTTCTCCCATATGGTATGAAAGTAGCGCACAAACACAATGCCAAAATAGATAAACACAAACACAAACGGTACTTTCTCTCTCCCACTGATAACCAAAGTGTATACGATGCAGAGTGCGAGTACAAAGCACATTACATTGGCAGATCCATCAGATCGGTAAATGAAAGAATCCAACAGCACCTAGCAGATGCGAAAAAAGCCCAACCCACTACTGGTCTTGCTAAGCACATTGAATACAATAGCCATAAAATTCAAAAGGTACAAGTCAAACACACTGCCACACGCTCGTAGACACCAAAATCATGAAACGCATGCCATAATGCACTTCCCACACGAGCTAAACATCGATAGCGGACAGGCACACCACACTTGGATTTCCCTACTACAACAGTTAAAGCTGGGAAATAGCAGATGACAAGGACACAGACGTACAGTTAACAACAGTGCACCTAGCAGTCTGTGAGGATGGTGGCAGTGGCCACTGAAATTAAGAAGAAAAAACAGTTTCGCGGATAAAGTGAGTACTAGTTTCTCCGTATTTATATACTACCGCGTCTCTTTTTTCCCAATTATGAAAGGCTTCTAGGTTTGAATCCCAGTCTGAGCATGGATGTTCATTGCGACTGTCTCCTCAACAAGTTCACAATATATCCATTCATCCTCATTGTCACGATTAGTCGGAGGCGACAGAAAAAGAGATGCTAAATAACAAAAATCAATCTATCAATATTTTGACCATCCTTTAATTGTTACAATTGTTAAGATTCGGTAGCAGTATTGGCTGAAACCTAATCCAGACGACTACATCCAGATGGAAGCAAATGGGAAGTAAGTTCGTTGCTAGAGTTATAAAATTAAAGCTGTGTGTATCCTACATCCAATTCCCCACTTTGGCATTGTGAAGATGCTATTTTGCAGCAAAGCATTGTGGTTCACAGGAAAAGTAAGGCTATTTTTATAACATGCTTTTATTTTCCCCAAATCATAAAGATATGAAAAAGTACCATTGATAAACAGCAAGCACATATATACCTGTTCTTTATTTGTTGAGATTCGTACTCATTGTCATTTTCAATTATGGATTCTTCGAAAATTGTTCTTCTCTTGAATGTTCTTGTTTCACTGAAACTCAAGTTGCTTTTTGCTGCCCGAGGTAATGGCCTTCTTGGAGTGACCGACACTGGCTTGCTTGGAGAAAGTCTGAAAAAAATATAGGCTCAATTATGTTATCAATTTTATTTTCACGTGTGTTCCACGATTTTATAATAATCCTTGCCTCTAAGCTAAAACAAGGTGTCTACAATTTTATAAAAACAAAATTCCCTGACTACTTTTCCAGGTCTTCCAGACAAAGCCATTAGGGCAATTCATGTATTTACGCATTTTTGTAAGAAGGGCACTACTTTTTAGCTAAACCTCACACTTAGAAGCCCAGTAAATGAAGTACAAAGTAATAACAAGAAGGAAAACTGAACAGAATTTGACTGTTGGATAGCGGCATCAGGAGTGAGCTTTTACATAATAATATTGACTAATTACAGCAGATATAATACATAACTGTAGTAAAATTTTACAATATATGTATTAATCCAAATATAAACCAAACACAACCCAAAAATTGCAACAAGAAAGTGGTAAATGCCAATGGCCACCTACTATAATAGATTTCTAGTTGAAAAGAGTTCAAAACATGCCCCCAATCCTAGAGTATTTAATATGTAATTTCTACTGTAATTGTCTGTAGTGTAATAGTTTGTCCACAATGAATTAAACATTTCTTGCATGTCCTTTTCTTCTTTGTTCAAGAACAGACTGTTAGTGCACTTCCATAAAAATATTGATTTTTCCAGAAACACAATAATGTCCATGACATTTCCATAAAATGTAAAATTTTCTGATTTTTTCAGGTTTCCAGACTGGTAGACACCCTGTAAAATCCTTTAAAATCTACAGAACCAAAAATTGTTGCATTTATATTTACGCATGAATATTTAATGAAGGTCTCTTGAAATTTAGAGATCCAAGACAAGGATACGTCAGAGAACCATTTCAACGAAACAGAGATGCACGTCAAGGAGATGCATTGTCAGCTACTTTATTTTAATACTGCTCTACAGGGAGTTTTTGAATCCTTTGGAGGGTCATATTGTTTACAAAACTACACAGGTTTGTGCCTGTGCTGATGACAATGTTGTAATAGCACGAAATGTGAATAGAATGACACGTATTCTTAAATGATATTTAAAAATACTAAAACTTATTGTACCTATGATTGGTGAGTATATATTATTTCCGAACAACGTTTGTGGAAACTACTGTTCCGTTCATTAGTTTCCATTTTGACTATCGAAAACACTCGATTGCCACTTCAAGTTGATTCAATAGCCAGGAAAAAGAATATAGGTATGACTCTGGTAAAGGAGGAATTTAAAAAACTTGCCAAGACGTTGCCTTGGGGAAGTGAAATGGCGTGCACCATTTTAACTCTTTTAAGTTGAAATGCTTCTTTTAGATTGATTTTTTAACGTTTGTGGTTTTAAATAGTAGCGTGGGAATGGCAGTTTTAACAGGTTTTGGCAAGTTTTCTAAATTCCTCCTTTACCAGAGTCATACCTATATCCTTTCTCCTGGCTATTGAATCGACTTGACATGGCTATGGAGTGTTTTCGATAGACAAAATAGAACCTGAAGGGAACAGTGGTTTCCCGAAACGTTGTTCGGAAATAATATATACTCACCAATCGTAAGTACAGTGAGTTTTAGTATTTTTAAATATCATTTAAGAATATGTGTTATTCTGTAATTGTGAGTAATTCGCACAACCATAAGTTATGAGAAATGTGAATAGCCTAAAAGAAAATGATTTTTTGATTGATTGATGTAGTTTATTTTACTTCGCATTTTGTGCCTCTTGGCTAATTTGCGAAGATGGGGATGAGTGATGAAATTGATAAATGGACATTCACAAACAACCAAACCCAAGCGGGATTCGAACCCGGGACCCCTGGCGTCGCAGCACGATGTGCTAACCACTTGGCCACAGGGTCCGGCTAAAAGAAAATGAAAAGGAAGAAATCATATAAAAGAACTGAAAATTGAAGACTTTAAAGGGGTTAAAATTTTGTTTATCTTGGATCAACCATTCATAATAATAATAATAATAATAATAACAATAATAATAATAAAGTTAGTGAAGAGATACAAAAAAGAATAATGGAAGGAAATCTAGCATTACACTATTAATATCACAACTAATATCAAAATCCACAAAAAATAAAATATACAAAACACTAGGGATGTGACGAAGCTGAAAATTTACTGATGCCGATGTACTCGCCGATAATTTTTGGAACCGATACGGATGCCGATATTTAACCGATTCCGATACATAAGATTATTAAACAGAAATGGGATGTTATTTTCTGCATGACAAAAATAAATTTGCTATGTACATTTCCATTACATATCATATGTATATACATATATATTCTCAAGAGATGCGAATGTACATTTGCATCTACAGAATGTTATGTGAACCTTTAAGAAGAACATTGATTCTCAAGAGATTAAACATTAGTACACAAGCAGTTCTTTGAAATGCAAAATGAATTCCTGTTCTGCCAGATTCAACTTCAGAAACACGAGCTTTGGAAGCACTTCAGGAAGTAACCTACTTCTTCTCTTATCGCAAATCTGTTCAGCAACACTGAACACTCAATCACTGAATACTGATGCAGCAGGTATGCCCAAGTATTTTCTCAGTGCTTGCTTCAGGTTTGAATACTCATTTTTGAATTTCCAATACAACAGCAGATCCTGGTTCAGCAATGTACTGTTTTATTTCCGATTTATAGTTAGGTTGATCCTCTGAATGAGTTTGCAATAATTTTATTACGAAAACTCTACAATAATGACGAATCATAACCACATTTTCAATAAATCTTACAAAACTAGAATATAAAACTTATTAGAAGGTAAAAACTATAGTATAATCTGTACCGGTTTAAATATCGGATTTTTGCCGATTCCGATACCGATGTGTCAATTTCGGCCGATTTTCATACATCTGTAATCGGCATCGGCACATCCCTACAAAACACTAATAAGACCAGTGGTAGTATATGGCTCAGAAAGATGGAACATTAGCAGGGTTCCTACACAAAATCAAGCATTTTTTTCCAGGACTTTTCAAGGCTTTTCTCCAATTGCTCCAGGACAAGTGTACAAAGTAACCATGGCAAAATACACATCATTACATATTTTCTTTTAATAAAAAAAAAGTTTTACGTTTTCTTAATGCAGGCTCCCAACCCCCCTACACCTGCTTCTTTCCACACATTTCATTTCTTAGTATAATGAAGGTTATTTAATTTTTACAATAATACAAAAAAATAAACACAAGTATATATAAGTTTATAAAAAATTACCATCTTGTATTACAAATAAACTTTCGAAAACTTGGAATACTTAGGATAGCAAACCCTTTTCTTTAAACCATTATTGTTATATTTTCTACCTCTGAGCGATACAAAATAATACAAAAACGCAGGGCATTATACTTCAATCACAAAAATAAAACTTAGCACAAAACTATGACTACAGTAGACAGCAACGTGACATAAGTAAATTAACCAATGTCCTGACACTGACCTGTTTTAAATGAAAACTTATTTTAATTCATACAAATAAAACGGGGCAAAGGAATTTCCAGGACAACCTCCAAAATTCCAGGTTAAGCTTGGAAAAATGTGAAATTTCATAACATTTCCAGGACTGGAAGGAATATTTTAAAATTCCAGGTTTTCCAGGATGCGTAGGAACCCTGATTAGTTCCGAAGCGCTTGGTAGCTCAGCTGTTTCAAAAATCCAAGGTTCCAGGCTTAAATCATGGTCATTGACCATTCGTACAGTTATTACAAGCTATTTCTATTCAAACCAAGAAAATTTATGAATTTCAACAAAATTGCATCTTTCATACTTGAAACAGATGATACATTATAATTTGGGACACGCAAATTTCATTTTTGAGAGAAACACGAAATTTCAGAGTACATACTGTAATGGTGTATTTACAAAGGTGTGTGGTACCTCTTTTTGCCACAAAATGATATTAAATCAAGTGAATATCTTGTATCAAGATATTTTAAAATACACAGTGCGGCAATTTGAAATCAAGACTGATTTCTTTTTCTCAATAGGTGGCGCCACTGTGCAAGCATTCTGTGATGCGAACAAGTAACTGGTATCTCACGAACAATCGACACAGAGCTCGTTGACCTTGAGCGACACTGCTGCTTGTGGCATTGTTGAATGTGGGCACGTGTCGTGAAAGTGCATTGTGATTTCAACATGGAACAAAGAGCAAACATCAAGTTTTGTGCACTCATGGGTAAAACTGCTGCGGAAACGTTTGACATGTTGTAGCAAGTCTATACGGATAATTGTTTATCCTGTATGCGCATATTTGAAACGTTTGGTGCAAGGAATAAAACTGCGGGATGATGGCAGCTGGCGTCTGCTTCATGACAGTGTCCCAAGTCACAAGACTGTGAACAACATTTTGGCCCTAAATCGACTGTGTTGTCACACCCTGCCTACTCACCGGATCTGGCTCAGTGTGATTATTTTTTATTTCCTAAACCAAAAAATGTACTGAAAGGTTCTTACTTTTATGATGTAACAACAGTCAAGAAGGCTACGACATGGATTGTAAACAATTACACAAAATGAATTCCAGCAATCCTTCCATGCACTGGTAGGCATGCGCTACAATGTGTGGATGCAGGAGGGTCCTACTTTGAATGATCCAAGGTAAGTAACTTTCTATGAAGACTTGTTTATTTTATACAGCACCAGTCTTGATTTCAAATTGCTGCACTGTGTATACTGAAAAAATATTGCAGGCCCAGACAATACTATTAATTGTTATAACGGAAGAATATTGATTAATTGATTGACTGGGTTTGTGTTTTAAGTCCAATAGTAATTAAAATACAAACTATAGGGATATCAATAGAAAGAGTGCCTTTATTTGTATGGTCTGTAAATATATTGATTTTTTAGCGTCACTGAAGAGCAAACGTGGCTTGAAAAATAACAAACATAAAAATAAATCTTACTTATTGTCAGAGGAACTTTCCTCCTTCCCAGGAGAACTTGTTTCACTTTCCGGGGAACTTGTTTCAATTGTTGGAGGCAAACTGAACCTGATTTGTCTGGAAGCATTTTCAACTTGCTCACCTGAAAATAAATAAATAACAGGATTTTCAAATCAGAGTTTATCACATACTACTTTGAACCTCAATACCAATGCAACTTATTCTTAATTATTTCTACTTGGAAATCGTAATAAATCAAAGTAGTTCAGAATATTTTCAAGTTGAACTCTGCCATAGCAAAGCACTTAGATTAATACACAGAAGCAAATTTCTTTCTTTCATGCAACTACTGGCTGAATCACACAAGGCTAGTTATCATGCTGGATTTTCCAGTTGAACTTGGACTAGTCATGTGGTACTTGCTCACCTGCTAGTTTTCGCCTCGCACGATACTTGTTATGGTACTTGTTTGTTAGTTGACTTTTGTTCCCACAAGGCATTCCACAAACGAGCAACTTGAGAAAGGACATTGTAGAAAAAGAACTACTGTTATTTTCCTTGCAATTACCAAAATAAAGTAAAGCATGTGCTAGAAATTGGCACGCAAGAAAACATGGTACTCAAGGCGCAAGAGAAAGCTAATGAAGGATTTTCGTAATCAGCTTATCACATCTGTTGTGTACAGATCTAGTCACTTTGGATAAATTCCTAAATATTAATGAACACAAATGCACCTCTTCTCTGTCTTTCTTTCATTGACCATAGAACAAAAACCACTAACACTCTGAAACCATACGACTCTTTTCTCTTTGTCAAACTCACAGATTATCTTCACATGACCAAACTTTCACTCTGACTGGCTGTTCCACAGAATGTAGCAGAGAAAGCCAGTTGCAATTAGAACATGGTCTATTCGTTAAAACCAGTCCAGCAGCCATCATTTCCATTCAGGTAGCCAGTCCTGCATCAACTCTAAAGCATTCCTAGTGGAAATCCAGTTCCGTGTGATTCTGCCTTTACTTATAAATGTTCTATTAATTTTGGTGGCCTACTGCCACCATCCACACACAACGTAATGTCTCCTTTCTTCCCTCCCCCCCCTCCTCCTCAACACAATTGTGAACAGATGCCCATAGTGATGGAGATAGCGATGTTTGAAACTTGATATTATTTGTAATTCAAACTTGGATAATTTGAATTACTCAGTAATTTGAACAGGTTTACTTCCCTTAAACACATCTTTAATGATACACGTTTTTGTTAATTTGACTTTGGGATAATTCAAAATTTTTTCATGTCCCCTTGGAGTTTGAATTAAAGAGAATCCACTGTACTTGAAAATGTTTTGAAATACTAATATTTACCAGTTTGGTTTCACACCAATCTAGAATTACATGTGAACATTGTAAAATACCTGTTATGTAATTACAAAACACAGTTTTTATTAGAGCTGAACTGATACCGATGCTGATGTATCAATATCGGAAAGTATCGGTTGGAATATATTTACCGATACCAGCAGATACTTTCACAAGCTCTGCAAAATTAGCGCACGATACTTTCGCGGAAATTATCCTGGAAATGAAGCAAAATTCGAAGTTAATTTTTATTTTGTACCAGTTTTGTGTGAAGAAACTGAATTTTGCAATAACATGTAATTTAATAATCTGGTATGATTCTTGAAAATTTTAACACAAAAGTATTGGTAAATTGATGCAGATAATTAGAATGGAATACATAACACAAATATTAACGAATATTTTGAATAACTTTTAATTATTTCAAAGTACCAGTATTGATGCTAATATAGGCATCGGTATCGGTTGAAAGTGGTATCAGCTCAGTCCTAGTTTTTATACAGCATTAGTGTAAAATAAATGGAATTTCAAATTTGTGCATGATTTTCAGCATAATTAGACTCCTTGAAAGTGTTGCATATCATTTTTGTGGACTCCGTGCAAGACCAGAATGTCGGGAAAGTATTGGCCGGTATTGGTAAATAAAGTCGAACCGATACTATTGGATATCGGTACATCAACAGTGGTACCCTCTAATTCTAATCACTATTTCATGTGAAAAATACTACAATTTTATAAAATGGTTAATATGTTACTCACGTGGTGCAATGTCTCGTTCTGGCGTAAGGGAAGATGCCCGTGACGACAATGGTGTTACACTTGGGCTCTTCTGCGGAGACTCGGAACTTCCAGCCTGCTGCACCATCTTTCGTATCTGCCATGTAAGCGAACATATACAAAATAAATAAACGAAATGGGGAAATAACAAGTAACACTCCGAGAGGAGTATGATAAAACCTCATGTGCAAGAGCTAAACAAATACACCAATAATTACAGAGAATCTTAGTACAGTCGGCTCTCGATTCTATGACCCCGGATATAACAACCATTTTTCCGGGAACAGTGAAAAATTTGGAAAAAATTTGAAAAATTGAAGGAAATCGGCTGAAAAATGTGTTTTCTGCACTCGTTTTATTCGCACTCATTCCTTTTACAAGTGCTTTACCACTCGCAAGTGGGTCTGATCTAAAAATAGACACAACACCATGCTTGTGTGATATCTAATAGAACTTGACCTCTGCCCTCCCCTCCCCCAATGTTACCCCCCAGCTGACTGGCACTACCCAAGACACCAGGCTTGTTTTGCCATTGTGATTTCACTTGCTCTAGTTTAATATTATTTATTGTGATGTATGTTCTATTATTGTGTAATTCTTTATGTATCGAGAAATGGTTTGTGTGGATTTTGGATAGAAACTTTGTAATTAGAAATTGATTCATCTGCGCTTGATCTGTGATCTTAAAACAAGTACAAAAGCAAGGATTTCGCTCAAGAAATGAACATTCGCTGCAGATAATCTACAGAATTTAAACACAAAAGAACTGCTCGATGTTGTACATGCATCTTGGTGTGGTAGTTCAGGGTGCTAGTTAGGGCAATGCAACCACAGACTGCTGATAGCTAGGCATAGAGGTTCTATGTTATAGTTGAGCCAAGACACCGATAAGGCGAAATCCTTACTCTTTTGATGTGTATATACAGGGAACCTTAATTTTAAGTTTTCCTGAATTATATACTCAATCTTGATTATCCCAACATAGCAAAATGCTGTAAATTTTTTTCTCAATTTTACATTTTCCCACATTTTAAGTTTTTTCAGCTTGGTTCCTTGAAAAACGTAAAATTGAGGTTCCACTGTACATGCCCACATTTCAACTGTAATAAAGGAGAAATAAATCCTTTCATTTTTCTTAGTCCATGGCACGAAATGATGTGTTTTTTTATTTGTTTTTATTTCTCTGCGAGAGGAGTCAGTGTAGTCACTGATCACTGCAGAGCATTATTCTGATATTATTATTATTAAATATAAATACAACCACCGAATACCTCTTCAGGGTGGCCACTCTAGGACCATAATAAAATGCAAGTATAATTCCCGGTTTTCAAGGCAAACTTTCCAAAAATTCAAGGCTACAAGCTGATGTTCTCTCCATTTCAACCTTACATATTATAACCTTTCACACACCCCCCCCCCCCCTACACAGACACATAAATATATTAACAATATAAAGGGTCCATGTGATTCCAATGTATCCTAAATTCGAATTCAATTCAATTAAACAGTGTACATATTTAAAATATTTAATTTAAGGTCCGGAGTTTAAATTTGTCATTTCGCATACTCAGACTCGAAATACATCTACAAACACAAGTCACAAATGTTACTGGATCTACGAAAAATTGTTAATTCAATTGTATGAGAATTTCAAACTCAAATGTAACTAATGAACTTCAAGATATCTTATCTTGCAATAATCTTCCGTCTGTCAGATACATTGTTCTGCAAAGTGCATCGCAATGTTAAAACTGCGATGGGAAGAACCTTTAGATTGTATTGGGTGGTGTAGTTATTCATCATTCATCTTTCAGATGGTTATCACTCACTTAGCCTAAAGTATAATGTATGTGAAAGGTTACATCCGAAGTTATGGCACAAGAATTCACACGTACAGTAATTAGGTTTCTGTACTCTCCATGACTGAACCGATATGGGTATGTATAAGAAGAGGATAATACTTGCCTCACTAACTAACTAACTCTCTAGCCTTCTTAAACCCGAAGGTTCATGGCTGCAGCAACACAGAATAAAGCGAGAAGTTAACCGCACGTTCAGAAGTAAAAAAAGAGATTACTTGAAGAGGAAAATTAATGAAATTGAAAAAACAACAAAAACAAAAATATCAGATTTATATAAAGGTGTAAATGAATTTAGAAAGGGGTGGCAACCTAAAGTAAACTTCATAAAATATAAAGATGGTGATTTTCTAGCTAACCCAAGCGATATTCTAAATAGATGGAAGAACTACTTTAATGACCTTTTAAATGTTCATGTAGGAGATAAATCAGAAGTAAATGAAGTGCACACAGCAGAACCTTTAGTTCCAGAATTTAACTTGACTGAAGTTAAAGATGCTATTAAAAGGCTAAAGAATAACAAAGAACCTGGGATTGATTTAATACCAGCTGAGTTAATTAAATATGGTGGATTTCGTTAATATGTCAAATTCATAAATTAATTTGTTGAATATCGAATAACGAAGAAATCCCTCAACAGTGGAAAGAATCCATAATCGTTCCTGTGTTTAAAAAGGTGATAAATACTTGCCTCACAATTAGATAAAGGTTATTTCCACACTTGTCCTCTCAATATTCACTTTCTGTTAGAATTCAACCTGTTCACGTCCCATTGCACCATCACACCCATTACACTAACAAAGAAAATGGAATGAGAGTGTTTTTATTTTGCACGCAGCTTTCTTTTTCCTTCCTCCATAAAATTAAAAGCTAAACTGTGAAAAACTTGCCTCGGAGCATTTATAAATATGTAAAACATCAATTGGATTTGGATTAACAAAAGTTGCAATTTTTCACGTTTACGGAGAAATATTCACGCACGATTCCCGGAGCCAATAATTCATGCAGAATTCCCGGTGAGTAGCTACCCTGCTCTTACAAAACTATCAGGTTAATATTTGATGTCATAATTTGAGCAGCAAGACCCACAGCTAAGTACAGACTTACTTTCAAAATAGACTGTGGAGTCATGACATCCACACTCTCTGCTTGCTTTCCTCTTGAAGAGAAGGATTTTCTTCTAACATGAGGTGTCTGGAGCAAAGATACAACATCTACACATGAGTAACGTGTGAGCCTCCTGAAGTGTAAAAGAAATAATATAATTACCAACAACGTAAGATTAAACAGAAATAGATAAATGAAACCGGTTACAGCAGGAACATGTCAAGAACTTTTGTGAAATTTTGTAGTTCAACCAGGGAATGAACTGGGTAAAGTGAATGACTGAACCACAATTTTCACAACACTTTTGTCAATATGATTAACATTTCATTTCTTGAATGGCCGAAATTCTTTAATAGACTTCACATTTGATGTACACTCACCTCACTTAGTACTCCGGCAGTTTGTTTCCTTATACAGCATATTTGCAGAAGATACAATTCAACTTACAAGTGTATCAATATACGCTGTATAAAGCACACCTTATTCCTAACAATGTTATCCACACTGTGACATTAAAAAAAATCTTACATCAAGTGCCAGCAACATTTTTGTTAAACACTTCACACAAAGAAACATGATAAAAGACACTATATCATCAAGATTATTTGGGTTCTTAATCATAATTACCCTTTTCCTTAATGTCCCAGTCCATTTTCCTTTGGCATGTGTTAATCATATGTACCCTTCCTTAATGTTGTTCTATTTTCTTTTTGGCATGTATTAATCATATGTACCCCACTCATAATGTCCCATTTCATTTTTCTTTGGCATGTGTTAATCATATGTACCCTTCCTTAATCTACTTCTATTTTTCTTTTGGTAAGTGTTAATCGTGTACCCCTTCAAGTCATGTTCTATTTTTTTCTTTGACACATTATAAACATTAGCTGCCAGGAATTTCAAGTATTATCTCACACAGCCACATAAAACTAAGCTGCAGAGAATGATAGCTTTCAAACAACCACACCGTCTCACACAATTTCCAGTTAAGTCACCATTGATCAATACAAGGATTTCCACCACTAATTTCATTTTATTACAGTAACAGTAAGTTAAGAAACAAGTTTTCAAGCTTCTCACCTTCGAACACTATCTGTTATCTTGAATGGAGCACTATCTACTACCTTAAATGGAGCAAGTTCAAGGTAGCGGGTTCTTTTCAGAGGAGATCCGCCAAGCTCCTCCTCTGAAGTGAATGCACTGATAGCAGTAGGCCCAGTAGCTGAGGGAAATACAACAGCAGGCACAGCCCTGTAAGAGAAAAGTGTGCCAGTGAAAAAACAAAAATGTACTTTGGCATGAATCTGATCGAACACACAATACAGTGCAACCCATATTATTAGAGGCACATATTTTTGTTAAGTAAAAAAGCAAAATTTTAATACAAAAATTGAGTCAATTTCAGGTTCAAAAGCGGCAAATCAAAATAAAATTTCGCTGTTATAGCGGTGAAAAAGCGATATATAAAATGGCATTTTGGTTTTAAAAATGTGCATATAACCCAAAATTTGATTTAAAAACTGCACTTACTACACACAATAAACATATCCCTTTTAATAGCACATTTATGTCCTTATCAGAATGTTGTTTATTCCTGTATAAAGGGGTCCATTTTTGCTTCTGAAATATTTACAGCAGAATTAATCAATTTTCCATGAATTTCACAACTCTCAGGATAATTCTGACTTCAGAAAGTGTCGCATCGGTAAATAAACTCTAAAATTTGTGTTTAAGAATCTATTTCTCATTTTGCAGTTCATTTTGCAATATTTTGGGGTGTAAGGGGTGACCTTTCACGTAGTACACCCAAATGTCAACCTCACTTCCACGTTAGTACACCCTGGACTGAAGACTAACGAGGCTCTGGCGACTGGCCCCATGGCCAGTATAATTTTGTTTGTTTTGTCTTGTTGTCCTTATGTGTGCTGAGTGCACCTTTACAGCCTCAGCTTTTAACAAAAGTCAGAACATTTTAAGATTTTTAATTACGCAACGTTAGAGTTGTTCTTTGTAATGATAAGGGGCTGGCCCCCGTATAATGTGACGGGAGCAAAATAGCCTAAGTGCTGACGCTCCCAAAATTTTAAAATCAAATTTAAAAAAATAAATTTTGCAACATTTCGTGACAAAACAGGGTAGGAAAATGAAGCTCACACCTTTCAGAAACATGAACATTAGAATGTGTTATTTCAGATTTCATGTTTTCGTCAAAAACGAAATATGCACGCCTCTACACATTATACATTCCCAGATTGTACATTTTCCCCCACTAAACACCATATCAACAAATTATTGGTCAATTTTGTCAACAAATTATTGGTCAATTTTGTAAGACTATATTTTCACCAATAATGAACAGAAATGCATGCATAATCTGAAGGCCTTAAATGCATTCCATGTGCTCCCAACGTGTGACTGGGCAGATGTCCAGGCAGGATTCCCGTTCACACCAAATTACCTAAAGCATGTTGCATGTAACGTTTCTGACGGTGGATTCCTCAGTCACCGGACCTGACAGTGAGCGATCTCTTCCAGTGGGGTTTCATCAAAGACAATGTTTACATTCCTCAACTTCCACAGACAGTCAGAATTGCAAAGGTGCATCAACACTGCCATCGGGAATGTCACACAAGACATGCATGAGGGGGTTTGGCAAGAATGGGAATACTGCCTGGACATTTACAGTGTCACACGTGATGCACGCATTCAAGGCCAGTACAAAACTTTAAACATCCTCTTTTACATTGTGGTAATATTACGTCTGTCTGTTCAATATTAGCAAAACTATTATTATAAAATCGCCCAATAATTTGTGGACACAGTATATAATAAGCTTTAATGGTCACAACATAGTAAAATGTTATTAAATTTTCCTCGATTTTTACATATTCCTGGTTGGTCACCTGAAAAACATAAATTCGAGGTTGCGCTGTACATTCTATACATTTAGAAACTAATATAAATATATTTGTATTGGCCAATATTATTCATACTGATTTCAATTCCTGCTGGTAAGATTATTTCTCTAGTAGTTCATGGTTCTGGCAAGTACATAAACTAAATTTTTGATTGACGTTTCTGGAGAACACATGCTCCCATCAACAAACATTTAATTCTGGTAGGGGCATAAGAAATTCAATTTTTGATGCATGAACATTGGTGGAAAGTGGCTCAAAACTGGTATGAGAATTATTAAAAATACAGTATTTAAACTAGGGATGGGCCGATATGAAATTTTGGCCGATACCGTTAAAGTACCGATATAAAATTTACCGATACCGATAACCGATATTCTACCGATCCGATATAAAATTAAAAATGGTCCTTGAAGAACCTGAAAGGTTCATTGACTTCCCTAATAAATGTGTGTTTCAAGGTGAATGCGGTGCAAAAGAAATTGCATATTTAAACATTTACTTTTTTAGAAAGTAGGGCATGGAGATTTTCTATTAAAATTACAACAAATGACAGAATTTTGCACTAAATTATCAGATATTTATTGATACATCGGATCGGTAAAATAATCGGTAATTTTACCGATAAACCGATACACCGATATGCCTATATCGGCTGATACCGATAGAGTACCGATTAATCGGTCCCATCCCTAATTTAAACTAAGCCCAGTAAATGGATTTTTTTGCCAATACGAGAAAGCACCAATATACAATTTAATGATACCACTAACAGATATTCTATTGATTCAATATAAAATTCCAATTGCTCCTTGGAGAAGATGAATGGTGTATTAATAGCCTACATTTATGGATGCAACAGTAATATTTTTTTCTTTTTGCCTTTGAAAGTAAACTGCATATTTAGGCACTTATTTAAAAAAAAAATCACGACATACGAATTCATGTTATATTACATTAATAGAAATGTATACTTATAGATATATCAGGTTGGTAAAAATTATCGGTAATTTTACCGATACACTGACATACCTACAGGTAATGGACAAAATAATATGAACACCAATGCAATTGCAGAAAACTTGTATTAGTAAGGGGTTGGGCCCCCCTTGCCTGAATGACAGCTTGTATCCTATGTGGGATAGACAAATAAAGGTCCTGTTCAGTGTGAACTGGAATACGTAGCCACTCCTCGCACAAAACAGTCTCAAGTTCCGAAAGTGTCATTGGAGGTGTAAACCGATTATGCACTTTGGCCTCCAAAATACCCCACAAAGGCTCAATGATGTTAAGATTGGGGGACTGTGGACACCAGATGAGATGTTCTACCTCATCACTGTGCTCATCAAACCATGCATCAACGCACCTAGCAGTGTGAATAGGGGCGTTATCATCTTGGAAGATGGGGCATGCATCGGGAAACAAAGTCTGAACCATGGGATGGAGGTGGTCACCCAGGATGGAGCAGTACTTCTCTGCGTTGATTCTCCCACGCAGGATGACCAGTGGGCCAACACCATTCCAAGATATAGCCCCCCACCCATCACAGACCCCCCACCATGTTTCACGGTAGGCACTAAGCAGTCAATATCAAATGCTTCAGCAGGAGTTCTCCACACATAAACACGTCCTGTGGTCTGAAATAATGTGAAAGACGATTCGTCTGACCATATCACATTCTTGTGCTCTTGGCACCACCTTCTTCGTGTCACTGCATTACGTGGAGTCACCAACGGTTTGGGGATGGCAACTCTGCCATGAACGTTCACAGAATGCAGCTCCCTTTTAATGGTTTTCGTTGATACAGGGTCCTGGAGGTGATTGTTCATCTCTGCGGTTATCTGGGACAGTGTTGTCTTGTGCTTTCGAGTCACTATTCGCTTCAACACACGTCGATCCCTGTTGGATAACTTTGTTTTTCGCCCACTATTCTCCTTTGCGGACGTTGTCTTTCCATGTTGTCTGTAGGCTGTCAGAACAGTTGACACTGTGCTCCGCGCTACACCAACAAGTGTAGCTGTTTTTGTCACAGATGCTCCAGCCAGGCGGGCTCCTATGATCATGCCTGTTTTGAAGTCTGAAAGGTCGGACATACCTGCATTTGACGGATAGCTGACTGCTCGCATGCAACTCTCACACCAGCTTCTGATAGACTGATATGTTTGCTTTCATCGCCACTAGAAGGTTGAAATCTCTGCTGAGTGTTGTTCCTTTTCCACGAAGGCGTATACAGGCCTTTGCAAACCAAGGTGTTCATATTATTTTGTCCATTACCTGTATATCAATTATAATTTTACTGGATCATTTATCTTATAATGACTCATCAACCCGGTGTAGAGTTCAAGCAAATATGGTCCCCTCTCCTCTAATTTGAAATAATAGCATAATTTGGTGCAATTAGTACAAAATTCAAGGGGACACCATGATGCACCGGGTGCTGGAATTTGTAGTAAAATCACAATATAGTTAAAAGCACTAGATTATGGATGCTAAAATATTTTTCAAAGCAGCTAAACAGATAGGTATGGAAGTTAGCAAAGAGAAAACTAAATATATGCTTAAGTGCCAAACCCAAGTGTTAGGTAATAATCAAAATATGATTATTGATAACTAGTTTGAACCAGTTTCCAAATTCAAGTACTTAGGAGCAATACTAGCAAATGAAAATGATATTAAAGAGGAAATAAAAAGTAGGCTTAATTTAGGAAATGCATGTTACTTTTCTCTTCTTGTTTAATATCTAAGAAACTAAAAGTTGAAATATATAGAACAGTAATCTTGCCTGTAATATTATATGGATGTGAAACTTGGTCCATTACATTGAAAGAGGAACATAAATTGAGAGTATTTGAAAATAAGATCCTTAGGAAAATATTTGGGCCTAAAAGGGATCAGGAGAACGGTGAGTGGAGAAGGTTACATAATTTAGAAGTACATAATTTGTATTCATGTCCAGATATTATTAGAATGATTAAATCAAGAAGACAGGTGGGAAGGCCATGTGGCACAAATGGGAGAGGAAAGGATTCTTGTTGGGAAACCTCATGGTAAGAGACCAGTAGGAAGACCAAGACAAAGATGGAGGGATAATGTTGAAATGGACCTAATGGAAATTATTGGTAGGGATGGAAAAAGAGTATATAGATCTTACACAGGATAGGGACAGATGGAAGGGCTGTGTTGCTGCAGACATGAACCTTTGGGTTCAAGAAGGCTAGAGTTTTAGTTAGTTGGTAACAGAACAAGCATCAGTAAAATTCATAGAATTAGTAAAATTTCTTTTTAATCTTTAGCCAGATGCTGCCAACCAATATTTCTGGCACACAAGCCACTACCATACCAAGCTAGCCATAGATTTAACTCGTGCATCCAGGCCTAAGCAAATAGCTTGAGTCCCAGTTCTTATCACATTCTGTACGGAATATATCCAGCATATGTCGGAACTTACTGTCCCCATATTCTATTTTCATATAGATATCAAAGTTCACATTCATATATTCCTGGTACATATGGAAGACGGCAAGTAAGCCACTAATGTTTACTAACAAATACTAAGTGAGATACTGACTTTTTGCAAATTTTTCTGACTTTACGCACACTTTTCACAAATTCATGCATCGTGCGGTAGGCTAAACCATGAGAACTCTCTATTGCAGTTGCTATGCTGTCTATCGTCACACCTATCAGCACAGATCATCTCCACGTAGAGTCCTCAAGCACGGTTGCCATTTTTAAGCTGAGCTCCCCATGCATGCGTCTGCTACCTGAATATCAGCTGGATTGCGCTGCCACCTAATGGCACCTTTAGAAACTACTATTGTCAGATATCCCACATCAATATGTGACCTATTAACAGACTTTCCCTCATATTTCATGTTTTTAACCTACCCAAGCTCAGAGTTTGATTTCGGTGTAACTGGCGTGCATATGAAAGGAAGCTCTTCGACATTACTCCTGAAGCTCCTCTTCCGCTTCCCACCAGTTCTGAAAGGGGTAAATGACGATTTCCCCCAAATCTCCTTCGTCTTCTCTAGTGCTGCACTCACGAATGACGACTTGTACTTAACCAATGGACTTTTGTGATGGACTTCGACGGACATTGGTACTGGCCGATCAACTGGAAGAAAATCATTAAATTTAGGGTTGAACCAAAAGTAAGACTAAAGCATCAATATCAGAAAATATTTGTTCGAATCCAATAAGATCAGCTTATACTTTTCCAGACTGCAAGTGTCTACCGAAGGACACGCAATACTTTTGCACAATCTAAAAATCCTGGAAATTACACAAAATTTACATTTATTTTGTAACAATACAGTGTATCCTAAAATAAGGTTTACACTCTTTGAGCGTTAATAACAGAGAAACTATTAATGACGACTTTTGTATTTGAAGCTGCAAATGTCTACATAGTACGTGTGAGCATGTGTAGGCATTTTGTTGTTTTTACTTCCATCACAGCCCACCAGGTGGTGTACACAAAATGGCACAAGTGAGCAATTTTTATTTCGAGAAACGTAAGTGTCAAATAACCACAAAGATCTCCAGATTTAATCCCGTTAGACTTCTACTTGTGGAAAACTGTGAAAAACAATGCATACGGCACAAACCCATGGGCACTGAACTATGTGAGATATGCCATTGTGAACACCTGTGCTTCCCTTCCCATGGAAATTGTATCTGCTGTTTGTCGATCTGTTCAGCATTGCAGACAATGTATGCTGCAAACAGCGGTCATTTTAAACAAATATAACTTTCAAGATATGCGACACCAAAAAAGTTCATACTTGCTGTTATTATTGTTCCTGTTGTTGACGTTCGAAGAGCATAAACCTTATTTTGGGACATTCTGTAATTTATTGAAAAATGGATTTCGTTATTAAATGACAACAGCTATTTTATTTATTTATTATTTATTTTAAGAAATTGAACGCAACAGGTATATTAACCATTAATGGCATTCATTATACAATAATTTTGTGATAACATTATTGAAATATTGACAGATGAATGTAGTATATAGACAGAAAACATTTAACAAACATATAAATCTTAGGTTCTATCGTAATTTATGTAATTTTAGTATATTCCTTTTCAAAATTGCGGTCGGGCAAAATAAGTCCACACTGTTTTCACTTTTGATGGTATCATATTCCAAATTGGGGATATTGTCAGAGCGTTGGTTCTATTACGACGGAGGCTGAAGAGTTGCCTCCTTGGTCGTAATTTGCTTGAGGGGACGTAGATTAAAGATTAATCAATGACCACTAGTATAATTTCTGACTTTCATGACTGGTAGACATCCTGCATTATTACTATGAAAAAAAAAAAAGAAAAACAGCTGAGAATGACATTACCTTCTTTTCTCTTTTGTGCTGCCACACTTTCTTGAGTACAGTAAGCAGCAAGCTGTTGCGTAACAGATGGAAGTGTCTTGCTGTAACCATTTATGATAGCATCTCGAACAGAAAACTTGTCTTTACATTTCAAAACTGATTCCAAAGACAATTTAGAACACTTCATAGCTTCATTCACGTGAAGAGCTTCCACAAGCCTGAAAGAAATACCAAAATCTCTTATGAATGTAGGTTTGCACACAAGAAGTGGAACCCCAATTCTACATTTCTCCTCATTTTAAGTTTTTTTCTACTTTTATTAGTTTTTATGAATGCTTAATATTTTGTCTGTTAATACCAATGTAACGCCTTTCTTTATGCAGTTTTAAAATTAATATACTAGAGGCTTGGACTACGTGACTGGAAGCAGGGTTGTGGTAGGCCGTTCATTTTAAAATCCTTTTCCCTCCAGGTCAATAAGGGGAGGAAATTTCCAGTTTACCGGTTCGGAGGGCCTATACAAAGGATCCGGCGGCATAGCAGGCATCGGAATTTAACGATTCTTGGACAACAGGGGAGACCTTGAAGTGGTATAGAGTGGCTGTAGCTAGCTTTCTGGCTAGCAGCCGATCATGCATAGGCAGTCCACATAATTTATTCTGAATCGTTTGTTCCTGGAGGATATGGTGTTATTTTGTTTAGTGGCTGTGGCTAGATTTACGGACAGCAGCCGATAATTCATAGTGTCCATGCAATTCACTCTGAATCGTTTGGCAACAAGCCAACGTTCAGTTACTGGAATATATTATAATTATTATTTGTTGTGATTGAGCATTATAGTATGTATAATCATGTAGCTACAAAGAAGAACTAATATTGTAGATTAGGCACACACAGGAGTTGTACTACGTAGAAATTTTCAGCGAAAAATGCAGGCTCGACCAGGACTCGAACGAAGGTCTCTGGCATACCGTGCCATTGCTCGGTAGCTCAGTGGTTAGAGCAATGACACGGTATGCCACAGAACTGGGTTTGAATCCTGGTCGAGCCTGCATTTTTCACTGAAAATTTCTACGTAGTACAATTCCTGTGTGTGCCTAATCTAGAATTACTAACATCTCTACGTTGGGAGGAACCAGGCAACGTCGAAGTCTACTGTGTTTCAAAGGCAACAATTTATTGACTTTATATTCAAAGGATATCAAACTCTGATATAGACAATTCAATATCACACAGCCCTATTTAGAGGCATTCTAAAGATTGATAGAAACATTATCTACATCACATTAAACTTATGTCCTTGGGGAGAACAACTGTTGAGATGGGATGCAAAGATTACCAAAATCAAAAAAACACTACGATTTTACCTGGAACGCTGTAGGTAATACATGAGCAAAACATCCTGAGCTTTAGGATCCTGACAGGACTCCAAGTATTCAACTAACGCTTCTTCTTCAACCATCGAGAGAGACAGTTGCAATGCAGTCTTCAATTGCTTCATCTGGTGGCAACCTACCAACGAGATTATAATAGTAGAGTTGCTTCCATCTTTAAGTGAATACACATTCAGACAGATTCATATAAACACACAGACAAGGATTGAAACAAACAAAAAATTAGGGATGGACCGATATTAAATTTTGGCTGATACAGATAAAGTACAGATATAAAATTTACCGATAACAATAACCGATATTCTACCGATCAGATATAAAATTAGATATGGCACTTGAAGAACCTGAAATGTTCATTGATCTCCTTAACAAATGTGCGTTTCGAGGTGACTACAGTGCAAATGAAGTTTAATATTTAGACAATAATTTTTTTAGAAAGTAGGGCATCGAGATTATCCATAAAAATTACAACAAAATGGCAGAATTTTGCACTAAATTATAAGATATTTATCAATATATCAGATCGGTAAAATAATCGGTAATTTTACCAATAAACTGATATACCTATATCGGCAGATACCGACAGAGTACTGATTCATCGGTCCCATCCCTACAAAGAAATACAAACACGCAGATAACAATCAGCATTTTCAGTTGACCATTAATATTAAAAATACATTATTTTGGGCTTATTATTTAATTCATTTATGGAAAAAGAAGTTAACTTCCACAAGAGAGTGCAAACTAGATTCAACGAAAGTTGCAGTTACCAATGCTGGTGTCTCTATACTTGACCTTTTCCCTTTAAAAATAGTCTGAGTAACAGGGTGAATCTTATACACTTATACTCGGGTTACACCATCAGGAAGAAGGAAGTTTGTGAATAGGTCAAACCTTCATTCGATGGTGGTTAAATTATTTAAGTGTGGCATTAGCAGAAGCATGCATATTTCGTTTTTGACAAAAACACAAAATGTGAAATAACACATTGTGTTAATTTTTCATGTTTCTGAAAGGTGTGAGGTGCATTTTCCTACCATGTTTTGTCACAAAACAATGCGACATGAACTGCAAAATAGAATCTCAAACACGAAATTTAGAGTTTATTTACAGACGCTACACTTTCTGAAGTCAGAATTATCCTGTGATAATTCACGGAAAATTGATTACTTCTGCTGTAAATATTTGAGAAGTAAAAATCAACCCCTTTGTACAAGAATAAACCTAATATTCTATTAACAACATAAATGTGCTATTAGAAGGGTTATGTTTATTTTGTGTAGGAAGTGCAGTTTTTAAATCAAATTTTGGGTTATATTCACATTTTTAAAACCAAAATGTCATTTCATATACCACTTTTGAACCCAAAATTGACTGTTTTTGTACCAAAATTTTGCTGTTTTATTTACCAAAAATACGTGCCCCTATGCATTAGTAATGCCTGGATGGTACAGAGGACAATTAGTTGTATGAGGTCTCAGATTCTGATTTAGAAAAGTTTTCAAGTTACTTCATTTAGCTCTGGAAATGAATGTCTGGGTTTTTGATAAAGAAGATTAAAAATCTATTCTTTTCTAGTTAGATTAGGTAAGTTATCTGTTGAAAGTAGACCTACATATGCATTACTTTATATTCGAAATACTGTAAATTAATTATAACATTCAACAATAAAGCTTTTCCCTCGAAAATATGTACAAAAGAGGGGATGCACTTTATACAGCGGTGCGTCTTATGTGCAGGCAAACACAGGTAAATAACTCTGCATACATATCTAACTGGCTTATCCAATAGATACATCTCGAATTTCCTTTAAAAAAAAAAAGATTGGATCTGTTACAAACAAACTGAAAATAAGGACAAAGAATTTTCACTTGTTACTCCTGAAAGGTAGCCTACCAAGAAAGAAGTGCTGAAGCAACGCTGATGCATTCTGGTCATTCCTGAGCCGCCTCTGGTAACTGAAAGCTTCATGGATCATTCCATTTGCCAACAACAGGGTCAGGTTCAGTCTGAAAGATGAAAAATGAAAATATATTTCTTTTACCTCACCTTTGTAAAAATATCTTTACAAAGTATTGATTTGAATTTAACCACTGATATTGACCAATACTTTGCTAAAGTCCTAGTGTCTTGTTAGAGACTTGATAATTTCTAGGATATGACCGTAAAAAAGTCACGTACCAGCAAAGTTTCTCCAAAAGGGGGGAGGGAGGGAGAGGGAGAGAGGAAGGGAGAGGGAGAGGGAGAGAGGAAGGGAGAGGGAGAGGGAGAGAGAGAGAGAGGGGGGGGGGGTTGGAGTTGAGTTTACGCTGGCGTTACTCTACCACATCTTTCGGCAGACACAGTGAGTAGCGCCAGTGGAAACTCAATTGCGTCCACTGTGACATCTCTCGACCAGCCCTGATCATGCTGTTTGTGTGTTTTGCGTTGCTTTTAACAAATTTCTAGGATATTTAGTATCCGTGACAGCATGTTAAATGGGTAATTCCATGTCAAATCAACCAGTGCATAAACCTTTGATGTCATGGATTTGGCTAAATTTTGGTATACATGTTTCCTATCATCTGAAATATAGAAAATAATTTTTCATTATTTTTCATGTTGCCGGTTTTTGAGTTATTGAAATTTGAAAATTGACAAAATTGCCCAAAAGCTGCTTACCGCTGAAACTTTAAATACAATTTGCAAGAGACCTGTTTCAACTACAGGGCTGGGCACGGTCTCATTTTAAAGCTTATGAAGAGGGTTTTCATTTGATATACAACATGCTTAGTTCTTTGCGAAAAACAAATTTTGAAAGTTGTTTCAAAATTTCATTTTACAAATGGGTAATTTTATTTAAATTTTGCACAAGCAACTCTAGACAAACTTGATTTGATAACTGAAGGACAGTTATGTGAATATTCTCATTAATTCACACATACTTCTTGAAATTACTTTTAAGCAAAACTCTGGAAGTTTGTGACGTTCATTTGGCCAGAACCACAGGATTACGTCATGGTGGTTTCCCAACCTCTGTGCTTGATATGGTTATGAGACTCTCCTTCATGTTGCCCTCTCAGAATGCAATAGTAAAAGAATTAACCTTTAGACGGCCGAGCAGGTTTACGAAAGTAACGCCTTTCTGGTCCAGGCTTCTCAGCGGGAATTTTAAATTCGAACACTCTTTGGAGGAAAATTGTTATAACTCTGGCACTATGGGAGCAATCTAATTCGGATAACTTTAGTTTTGCAGCTAAAACATCAGCGCATGCAACCGTGTATAATTCAGAATGCCACGCCAAGGAAGGGGGACTTCGGGGGGGAACGACCCCCGAATTTCAATGGAAAAAAAACAAAACTCTGGAGTTTGCCCCCTCTTCTGCCACTATTTTGGGGAGATGGTGCGAACTTTAGTATTATTTTCAAAGAATGGACGTTTCCAAAGAGAATGAAACATGTTTCATGTTCCTGGGTGCTATACAAGTTGAATAATAAATCAAAATGTGAAACTGTTTTTTTTACGAAAAATAGGTAATTTGCATATTGCTCATAAAATTGTTATAACTTTGGCACTATGGGAACAATTTACTTTGGATAAGTTTCGCTTTGCAACTAAAACATCAGCACATGCAACCGTGTACAATTCAGAATGCCGAACCGAGGAAGGGGGTTGGGGGTGGCATGCTCCCTGAATTTCAATGAAAAAAAAAATCAGGAGTTTGCCCCCTCTTCTCCTGCTATTTTGGGGAGAAGGTGCAAAGCTTAGTATTATTTTCAAAGAATGGACGTTTCTCAAGAGAATGAAACATGTTTCATGTTCCTGGGTGCCATACAAGTTGCATAATGAGCCGAAATGTGAAACTCTGTTCGGAAATGTGGCATGGATATGTTGTGGGGAGGGAGAGGGGAGGGGGAGAGGGGAGGGGGAGAGGGGAGGGGGAGAGGGGGGGGTCATCAATGTGAATTTTCCAGGTTTGCTCCAGTCCTGTGTCAAGAGTTTCCACCCAAACATAAGAGTATGAAGGTCCAAAAAGCACATCTATTTTGTAATCAGCACCATGATACCATATGGTATCATCAGGCCAGTAAAGGTTAAAAGATAATTTCCTTACCTTTACTAAAGTTTATAGTCGTTCAAGCATTAAAGAAAACTCACAGTTATTAAACACCACTATTGTTACATACACAATCACAATACAAGGAACCTTTCTCTACAAAATAGTTTCTTACAAAGATTTTCTTACACATTGTAATCAACATTCTGTCTCATTGCACTCTGTTGTCATGGCAACTAATTCAATAACAGACTATATACGCTTCCGATGTTGCCTTAAATCAACATAAAACCCAAAACAATAAATTCAACAAAACTAATAACATTTGAACAAACAAATAAATGAAAACACGTTACTGTGAAAATAACAAACATATACATGCTAAAAATAAACAAGATCGATGTGGTACGGTTGCAATGGAATAATTATTAGGGATGGGCCGATATGAAATTTTGGCCGATACCAATAAAGTAACAATATAAAATTTACCGATACCGATAACCGATATTCTACCGATCCGATATAATATTAAAAATGGTCCTTGAAGAACCTGAATGGATCATTGACCTCCTTAATAAATGTGACTTAATAAACCTGACTGCAGTGAAAAAGAAATTGCATATTTAGACATTTACTTTTTTAGAAAGTAGGGCATGGAGATTATCCATAAAAATTGCAACAAAATGGCAGAATTTTGCAGTGCAGTAAGTTCCAACGAGGATGGTGGCAGTGGCCACTGAAATTAATCGAAAAAGAAGAAAAAACAGCTTCGCAGATAAAAGTGAGTACTAGTTTCTCCGTATTTATAAATTATCAGATATTTATCGATATATCTGATCGGTAAAATAATCGGTAATTTTACCGATACACCGATATGCCTATATCGGCCGATACCGATAGAGTACCAATTAATCGGTCCCATCCCTAATAAATATTAATATTTATAAATATTCTGAATGACTTAATTGTTACAATGTTCAAGTATTAGTGGGAATCTTGTATAAGTATTGCCACTGATATTGATTCAAATAAGATAATGCGTAAAAAGAAAGAAAGAAATTACATGCACCAGAAGTATAAATAAAACACTAAATGTTCACGTAAATGTATTTTTCATTATCAGAAAGGTTCTTGCCGAGTGAACCCTCACAAGGGATTATAACATCGGTGGCAATTAATTTAAAACTAATTACTGTATCTGACATTTCGCACAATTACAAAATTCTACACTAGCTTCATTGTACTCACCTTATATCCTCTAGATCTCGCACAGGCGGCTGTCTCACCCTCACATAACGCAGGGCCTTCTGATGCTCACCTTGAAACAAAAAAGCTCGAATGATGCAACGATGCTGCCACGGCTTAATGTCATCTACTGATATCAGCGGATCCAACAGAACGCTCACAGCAACCTACAGAAAAAGCACAACAATGTAATTCCTTGTTGTTTTCACTGTTAAAATTTATACGAAGATAAAATATAACTCAGGTGGGAGATGATCCAACGAGTTGCAGGGTGACGTGAGGTTAGCACGACCAACCCCCAGTCCTCGTTGTAGGTTTCATATGACCAGGTTACACTAATCATTTGTAGCTCCCCAATTTCCTCACAATGGTGGATGGCCACCAGTCTCATACACTTACCGATATCTCAGGAGAAAGGTTGTTACGCTTCCACCAGGAGACTTGAACCTGTGCACGTCCCCTAACCAGCACCCACAGTTTGCACCTTAGACAAGTACAATTGCAGCTAGGTAAATATGTACATACGTTTTACCTCCTGCTTACAATATGGAGCTGTGTTCCAGGTACATGTGGCAGCAAATTTGGAATTCCATACTTTTTATAAGAAAATGTACTCACTCGGAAACTATTAGTTGTAGCATTACAAGTCATAGCTGTTTTGTTCAGCACAGACCATCCTACAAGCACATGCTACTAAAGGAGAATTTTCTTTCATCAGTTGAAACAACAACAGGAGCATATTTTTAAAATAATTAACAAAATTTGACTGTTTCTCATGGAGGGCTGTGCTGTCCAAGGTATGATTCAATATTGTACAAATAATTACACACTTGTTTATACTTGTGAAGAAAAATAATATACAAGGATCAAATTAAGCAGGTGACAAATAAAACTCCTATCCAACAGAAACCAGCACTGAACCTGAACAATGGACAGGCACACATGACTTGGCACCCCATCCTCCAAAAGATCCCAGACCAGAAAAAGAAAAGATGGGGTGCAGATATTAGACTCCCCTCCAGCCATGCAGGGAACAGGAACTGCACCACACCGAGCAGCACGACCCGGCTGGCCAGCCTCCCAACCACCACCTGGCAGCGCCACCAGACGACGCAAGCTAGAATACACATGCCCGCGCCGCTAAATGGGAGAAATGCAACTATCACTGCCTGGGAACAAAGAAAGCAGTGACGTGGTACCATCTCTGCTCCAGATGCCGTACCCTTAGTGAATGAAAACAGAGACTCTCTGAAATTAATAGGATATAACCATTAAATTGTGCAATGCGGGAATAAGAAACTGGTGAAGGTTTCATGATGAAATGGGACTTGTATTTGTATGGGGTGTTTATTAGAGAGCAAAGAAAACAAAATCTGTTAAGTACTTGCAGGCTTTCATAAAAACATACAACCACATAAAAGTAATTTACATATTAATATATGTCATTTAATATAATATATAAGATACAATTATTCAGCAAATATAAAAATTAAAGCCCAACTTCATCCACAGTGAGCAATTACGAAACCTATTTTAGCCAACTCTTTGGTATCACTTTAATACACACAACCAAAACTAATAATACTCTCAATTGCTGATTAAAATGCACAAAAAATGTAATTATAAAAATCAAAATATCATCACCATGAAAATATCAAAGTTATACTTACTTCAAAGTCCTTATGATCCAATAGCCAAAATCCCTGCGTGAGCTTTATTATGCTGGGGGACAAGGAAAATGCTGATGGAAACTGGATCAAATGATTGGTCAGTGCTCCAAATCTGAAAAGAGAGATTAATACTTCACATGTACACACAAAAACTTCTACAGAACTTCTATTTTTAGAACGAGCCCATAGTTTAATATTGTTAATATTAAGGTTCACCATGATCACTTGACCATACAATATTTTACTTAAGTTAATAATTAGCTCACGATCAGCACATGAATAAAGTCTTGACGTGCATAGTTTCAAAGCTAGCAATTTCTCATAGGCATATGCATGTATATGTCCTAATAAACATGCTTTTGCTTTCTGAGAATGTGCTCATTTTCAATCACATCAACATGGGAGCACATACAACATTTGAAGTTTCTTACCACCTTCGTGTGAAAAACGAACGTTTTATTTACATAACATGTACATTCACATTCTGATGTAATTCTTGAATATTTTAAAGCAAAACTATTGCTAAATTGATACAGTCAACTCTCGATTCAACGACCTTTCACAGTTCCCGAGAAAAGGGTTGTTATTTCGAAGGGGTCGTTATTGGAATTTGCACCAATTTTCAGCTTAAAGGGAGCTTAAACGGACACAAAGATGCCTAGGAGATGGTAACGCCATTTATCCTGGTAGTTATACAACCTGTTATGCACAGGATGCGTGTTGTGAGAAGGAAAATAGAACATGAAAAAGTTTTCACAAAAGAGAATTTAAAATAATGTTACTTTGTTTCAATTGTGCACAGTCGTTGCTTTTCCAGGAAATTCTTACAATTCTAGTTCATGAGAAACCTGTTTGCACCGAGACCAATGGAAAGGAAAACAATCTCTCGCTTATTGCAAGCGAAACTAGAAGAATTTTGACACCAGTCAGACTGGTGCCAGCAAAAGTCGGGAGATAATCGGGCAGAATGAATGTTGGATTTTATACGGGTTTACTGGAGCATTGTCTGTTACAAGATTAACTGGTAAGATTAGATCTCTCGGGAGAAACAACACAGCCTCTCTAGGTGCCAGACAAAAAAAAAATAAAGACAGGGCAGTAATTTTCGTTCTGGTTCGGCTGTGTAAAATACATCGTAAAAAAAGTCACTTTTCTTTGCTTCAACCAACTTCATTCACCCTCCTTCCCCATTCAAGGGAGCAGTCCAAACTCCTTCGTTGACTTGCATTGTAATCCAGCGTGAAAAAGGAAACGCGCAACTTGCGATCTGTTTTCACCCAATGCATATTCTAGGACACGTCATTAAACAGCGTGGCAGTTGATAATCATTCGGGTTTGGAATTGAATTTCACTTTAAACTGTATATTTAGTCCCGATTAGCCCATCAGCATAAAATGAACTGAAAACAAGCTTTATGAAACTGCGCATTTTCACATATCAAAATGGTAGATCGTTATTTACTCTCACGTTAATCGGATTTAATGGTGGATTTAGGAGTATTCTCGATGTCAAACACCCACCCCTCCAAACGTTCTCCCCTTTAATAATGTCTTTTTAATCAGTCTCAGCGACCATTCCTACATTGAACACTCTTTATTTTTTTTCCTCCACATGAATGGTTCTGAAGAAAAGCGGATGCAAATTCAAATTAAATTTACAGATTTGCTTATCAGAAGGCGCAGAACACGAAGTTATTTTAACTCTTGTTTTCCTTTCTGGAGATCGAATTTCGTTATCGTCAAATCAAAACAGCTTTGCGAGATTCTAAACAATAACCTTTTCCTTCACGCTGGATCAGCTGCATCGTAAAAACAAGGAGACCGGCTGGAAGTTCGAGCAACAGGTGGCGGAAGAGAAAAGTCCCAGCATTATAAAGATAACGCAACTGTCGAAGACTGAACTTTTAACAGCAGTGTAAAGAAGAAAGAAATGACCCTTGCTTTACGTTTTACCATGCAACAGACAATAATACGGGCAATATTTCCTATGCAGACAACAGCATTAAAAAATAATAATAAATAAATAAAAAAAACTGAATCTGCAATAATCAACATTGCCGTGCACACCAGTGGCGGAGAATGAGCTGGGGAAAGGGTAGAGGGTCACTTTTTTTTTTACTTGTTCTATGGTTTTTTTTCTTTTCAAGAATATATCCAGAACTGGTTGCCCCATTTTCAACGTCAAAGGAAATGAAGAGGGGTGGTTCCTTTCCACCCTCGCCTGTAATCAGCCCGCATCAGCAAGAAAATTGTGGCTGAAACAATCTGCATCGCCCCCCCCCCCCCCATTTTTTGGTAGATTTTACGACATCGACACAATTAGGAAAACGTATGAAGTGGGAAACGGGAGTTATGATGCACGTAAGATCGAAGTAAACTTTTGTGGAAACCTGGATGACAACGCATTAAGCGGGTTGACGATCTTTAGTTCATCTATGTGGTTTTGATTATCTCTAACAGTTTCGCTTTTTTATGAAGTGTTGCAGGGAACAAAGAACACGTTTTGAATGAAAGCGGTTACCGGAAGTTGTCGGCTACAAGGCCGAAAGTTGCTAACTCACGGGAACCTGCTGAACTCTAGGTCAGAGCTGGACAGATGGGCCAGACTTCCAGGCGCCACGCATCTGTATTTTCGAACATTCCTGAGATCTTATCTCTAAAGGTGGTGTATTTATCGATGAAAGAGCTTGACCTGCCATACACATTGGCAAAGACTGCAAGTCCAGCAGTCATTTCAGGCTGCTCCCACCCTCCCCCGCAAGTTTTCAGCAGCTCTTAAGACAAGGAAACAAGTCAAGTCGATTTAAAATAACATCCAAGCACATTCGATCTTCTCTTCTCTCGTATCCAAGAGCAAGTGTGGCAAAACAAGCCTGGCACGCTGGGTAGCGGCAGTCGGGTGCGAGGTAACACTGGTGCACTTGAGGGAGGGGAGGGCAGAGGTCAAGTGCTATTGGATATCACTCAAGCATGGTGTGGTGGTGTCTATTTTTAGTTCAGACCTAATTGTGAGCGGTAGAGTGCTCGTAAAGGGAATGAGTGGAGGAAAAAAACACATTTTTCGGCCGATTTCCTTCAATTTTTTAACTTTTTTTTTCCAAATTTTTCTATTTTTTTCTAAATTTTTCACGGTTCCCGGGAAAAGGGTCGTTACTTCGAGAGGGTCGTTATACCCGGGGTCGTATAATCGAGAGTTGACTGTACATGTAATTGGAATGGAATACCTCACATATTTATATTAACCAATATCTTGAACTTTTAATTAGGGCTGAGCCGATACCACTTTGAACCAATACCGATGCCGATACTTGTACAGATTCCCACCGATTCCAATACTTGAAAATTGCAATAATTAAAAATTTGTCCAAAATATTGATCAATATTGATGTGTAAATAATATTCTGCAATTATATGCATCAAATTAAGAAGGAAATTTGTTTTAGAATATTCAAGAAATACATTAGAATATGAAAATAGATGTTATGTAATCACAAAATATAGTTTTTTGTGCAAAACTGTTGCACAATAAAGAGAAACTTCGACTCGCATAATTTTCCAGGATAATTCGACTCCGTGAAAGTGTCACACAGCATTTCTGCGGACTCCGTGAAAGACCAACATGTCTGAAAAGTATCAACAATCGATAGATGAATTACAACTGATACTTTCCGATACATCGGCATCAGCTCAGCCCTACTTTTAACGATTACAATTTTCAATCATTGGTATCACTTTTGAGAATGGCCAAATTCGGATCAAATTTTATCTGGATATCAGATAATTTTCTATCTGGATTTCAAATATTCGGATATCTGGATATCCAAATTATCCTGATATCTGAATTGTCCAGATTATCAGAAATCTCTAGATATCCAGACAGCTTTATCGTTTGTCCATTTTACAGGCTATCCACACATTCTTTCTTTTATACGTCACATTCCTATTTCACTGCATAGATATTCTACCAATCCTTCATCAAATCTGTACAATCCGGATATTCGGATTATCTGGATATCTGTTATCCAGATTTTGTAGTCATAGCTAATCACTGTAGGTATCAGTTAAAAGGGCTATCGCTAGAGGCATGCATATTTAGTTTTTGTCGAAAACACGAAATGTGAAATAACCCATTCTAATGTTAATTTTTCATGTTTCTGAAAGGTGTGAGGTGCATTTTACTACCCTGTTTGTCACGAATAATGCGAAATGAACTGCAAAAGGCGAAATAGACTCTCAAACACAAAATTTACAGTTTATATACAGACGCGACACTTTCTGAAGTCTGAGGTATCCTGAGTGTTATGCAATTCACGAAAAATTGATGAATTCTGCTGCAAACGTTTGAGAAGCAAAAATGGACCGAATTATACAAGAATAAACATAATATTCTGGTAATGATTTAATGTGTTGTTAGAAGGGATATGTTTATTTTGTTCAATAGTGCAGTTTTTAAATCAAACTTGAGATTATATTCACATTTTTAAAACCAAAATGTTATTTTATATGCTGGTTTTTCACTTTTGAATCCGAAATTGACTGTTTTTGTACCAAAATTTTGCTTTTTTTATTTACCAAAAATATGTGCCTCTAGGTATCGCCCCAGTCCTAGAGCACACAGTCATCTCTACAGCTTACGAAAAACAACACATGCTCCATTCTCAAAAAATGCTGTGTAAAGAAGCCAACTGCAGCACAATTAAGAGGGGCAAGCATACCTGGAACTTCCCCTACTTCACTAGGATAGGGCAAGTGACTAACCATGTGATCCAATTCAACAATAAGCATATTGGATTATTCAATTACATGCTAGAAATTCTTACCAAGGATGCTAAGACACAAACCTGTCTGTGCAGAGCAGAGCAGCAAGATCCAGGAATAGGTAATGCACTATACTGTGCTTCGTCTCCTGATTTATTCCTTCCAGAAGATACATCGACAGCAGCGCATGCAACGTTGGAGGAGGATACTGACCAGATCCTCCCTCTCTCTCCCACGTGCTGCTTAACTTTGGTCCACACTCTTTCATTAGTCCATCGATAAACAGAACTTCTGTTACATCCACCACTGAATTTAGGTTCCGCAGCTTTTCCCGCCTGGAAAAAAAAATTCTTTTTACAATTGGCATATTAACAAAAAATCGTTGTCATATTTTGGTCTCTTCTTAAATAAGAAAATACGGATGGACAATATTCCTACACGGTAGGGATGGGACCGATTAATCTGTACTCTATCGGTATCGGCCGATATAGGCATATCGGTGTATCAGTTTATTGGTAAAATTACCTATTATTTTACCGATCCGATATATATTGAGAAATACCTTATATATAAATATATTAATAACTTACGTTTTGCGAGTATCTATGTTGCTCCTGCCACTGCTCCCTTCTTCAGGCTGTTCATGTTTAGGTTATATATAATTCATAACCACGTCGACCTCTCCATAGGTACAGGATATGGGATTGGTAAAAGGTGTGTGGTCATTCCCAAGGAGCAGTTTCTAATCGGGGAAACAGCATGGTACTATGACGTGCAACTGTAATGGGTTTTAGATTTTTATTTCTTTAACCACACACCTTTTACCAATCCCATATCCTGTACTTATGGAAAGGTCGACGTGGTTATGAATTATATATAACCTACACGTGAACAGCCTGAAGAAGGGAGCAGTTGCATCCCGAAATGTCGCAGGAGCAACATAGATACTCTCAAAATGTAAGTTATTAATATATTATATTAAATTTGTGAGTAATTCACACAACTTTCATCATGAAATACCTTATAATTTAGTGCAAAATTCTGCCATTTTGTTGTAATTTTTATGGATAATTTCCATGCTCTTCTTTCTAAAAAGTAAATGTCTAAATATTTAGCTTCTCTTGCACTGCAGTCACCTCAAAACACACATTTATTAAGGAGATCAATGAACATTTCAGGTTCTTCAAGGACCATTTTTAATATTATATCGGATCGGTAGAATATCAGTTATCGGTATCGGTAAATTTTATATCAGTACTTTATCGGTATCAGCCAAAATTTCATATCGGCCCATCCCTAATACACGGAAATAAAAAAATGAACAATACCCATTTTATTTTAATCTAGTTTGCATAATGAAGGTGTCTGGGAAACATCAAACTATTGGCAAGGGAGAAATAGAAAAGAAATTGTTCCATATCTGAAAGTTTTTATAACAAATAGCAATTTTATATGGACACATTTATAATTCTATAACAAATTGTAGCTTGGTGCGTATTACTCACTATTAAATAAAATAAAATACACAACGTTAAATTCTATTAAGTTTAACACTACAGGGTGCTACTGCCACCTTCATCAGGTTTGTAAATATTTTCCTAAGCACTGAACATAGTACGTGTTAAAAAGTGTTGAAAACACTTAACACTATCCCTGACACATTTCTAATTACAAAACTCCACATATTAAAAATCCCGTAAAGACAAACCATCTATTCCGATTGAAACCACTTAAAAACGGGAACACATGAAATCGATAAAAACCCACGTCAGTTGCAAGACCAGCACTCACGTAAGTAGTGTTAACCTTAACTTAATACAATTAAACGTTGTTTATTTTATAATTCTAATGAGGAAACAACAATTCTGCTGTATTAAGAAAACAATACATAGATAACAAGAAAATAAATAAATAAATGAAATAAAAAAAGAAAGATGAGGTTGAAACAAAAACAAAACTTCTCAGCCACTTATTTTAAACTATTTGAAATTAAATTCTTAACTAACAAATGATCCAAAAGTCAAGAAGATAAAAACAAACATCTCAAATTAAAATGACGTTTTGCATGACATTAATGCATTTTTATGTTAAAACAAGGACTAACTGAGAACTATTTTCATCTTCCTGTCCTATACCTGTCTCTGTTAACCTCTTGTTTACCAAATATTTCAATCGAGATATTTACCTGCAACACCTCGGGTACCAAATATCTTGATCAAGATATTTCGACATGTTCGTAGTTTTTACGTCATAATGTCACTATTATTTATTGGAATTGCGATTTTCTTCTTTTATATTATTGTTAACACATACTCTGCACCGTAAAGACTCTTGCACGTCTTGTTCTTCCATAAAAAGGGGGGGAAATGGTGGGAAAATGGCGGCTTCCTTTGAAACTGAGTCAGTGGCGCATAGACATGTCGTTTGGGGGGTACAAGTCTTCCTATGATAATAGCGCAATTATTTTCTTGTTCTAGACATGCCAGCAATCATTTCCATGTGTACTTTGATAATGTCCTGTACTTTTTTGTCCAGGGGCGGAGGGAGAAAGGGGAATTTCTCTTCAGAAATTTTGGAATTTTCCAGTTCCTTCCCTCCCCCCACATCCATATATACACTCAATGTGCATAAATTGTATGTAGTCCGAATCTATGGTTCATTCCACGTACAACTGTACTTGATTCATCCCTCTATGGCAATTAGGCTCCAATATACAGGCGTTTCAAGGTAACTCTGCAATCCGAGGCTTGAGTCAGTGGTGCACAGACATGTCGTTTGGGTGGGGGGGCTACAAGTCATATTCTATTGCTCGTAGTGCAATTATTTTCTTGTTCCAGACATGCCTGAGATCATTTCCATGTGTATTTTGACAATGTCCTGTACTTCGTTGCCCAGGGGTGGAGGGGGGAAGGGGCATTTTTCTTTAGAAATTTTGGAATTTTCCAGTTTCTACTTCAACCTCAAACTCTGACTCTGTAACTAATAGTGACATACATATCTATACATAGCCAATGCCTTGAGTGAATATAATATTCACAAAGTACGTAATTAGTGGGGAGTGTGGTGGAACTAGAGATTTGTTTGTTGAATTCGTAGAGCACCGACATGAGAATTCCAGTCACAATCACTAAATTTTCAAGCAGTCAGCGGTTCTAGGCAGAAGAAAATTACACCTGCAAACTTCTCACCTCATCTGATATGATTTCACAAGATCAGAAACCGGATAAGGCATTCTGCAACCATCCAGCACTTCAGTGTCATCTTCCTCAAACTCCGGCAAGAGACCAGCGTTGTAAAACCAAATTACCACTTGCACAAATCCACACAGCAACTGTAAAACATGGCACCTCTGCCTAATGTCGGGTAGTTCTGCAATGAAGGAAAAAAGTTATATGTTAGGAAATTTGCTACACATTCTCACAGGAGCTATTTTGCATGATTTTGCATGTTTGAACTCTCTGCATGTACTATATAGAAATTTTAGCGAAAAATGCAGGCTTGACCTGTGTGTTGAACGGTAATGTAATTTACAACTCTATGCTGGGACAGATCATGTTGCTGTATTCCACAATTCCACACAGGTAAAACAGCAACTGTGAAAAATCAGGCAAAACCAGGTCTGGGTCAATAGCTCAGTTGGTAGAGTAATGGCAGGGTATGGCAGAAGCCCAGGTTCGAGTCCTGATCGAGCCTGCATTTTTTGCTAAATTTTCTACATAGTACATCTCCTATGCGTGCACCAAATCACACAAAAATTATGCATTATGCTCTAAACTCATAAAAGCATAATTGTGCACATTTTTTTTCCTTTTACAGCTTACCATGAGCATCAAATTATTATTATTATTATCCCTACTAATGATTTATTGAGATTTCCCCCCTGCGTAAGGAAATTAATACAATGGAACTTCACCTTACTTGGAATTCAAACCTAGTGGCACATTTTGTTAACTACTAGACCATAGAGACTATTATTTCTATCTTAGGATGGCCACTCTTGGACCATGAAAAAATTAGAGTATAATTCCCGATTTTCAAGTTAAACTTTCCAAACATTCAAGCGTGCAAGATGTTTTCTCTATTTCAACCTTACGTATTACCACCTCTTACCACCACACATACACACAAATATATTAATAGAGAGCGAAAGTCGATGACCTAAAAAATATACGTATATGACCTATAGAATGTCCTAAAAAATGGGGAAAAATGACATAAAAAATGCAAAAAATGACCATTACATATGTTAGTTTCAGGTTAAAAATTGAAATGAGGAAATTGAACAAAATGCAATCTTGCTTTCAAAAAAAAGAAAAAAAACGACGCAACAAAGACTGTCACCAGTTCAGCATTTCTTTTGCTCGTAAATTGCAATCCTGCAAGATATATTTTTTATTTTTATGGAGAATCTCGATGGCGTACTTTTTAAAAAGTAATTGTCTAAATATTCAACTTCTTTTGCACTTCAGTCACCTCGAAACACACATTTATTAAGGAGATCAATGAACATTTCAGGTTCTTCAAGGACCATTTCTAATTTTATATCTGATCGGTAGAATATCGGTTATCGGTATTGGTAAATTTTATATCGGTACTTCTATATTGCATTTTTTAGCATTTTTTGCCAATTTTCAGGTTTTAGGTCATTTTTCCACCAAGAATAGAATATTAGGTTTATTCTTGTACAAAATGGTCGAATTTTACTTCTCAAATATTATTATTTATCGGTACTTTATCGGTATCGGCCAAAATTTCATCAACTTCCGCTCCCTATATATTAGGGATGGGCCAATATGAAATTTTTACAGCAGAATTAATCAATTTTCACAGTGACAAAATATGACGAAACAATACACCAAATATTGCAAAAAAATGACTGAAAAATGCCAAAAATTGGGGAAAATGACCTAAAACCTGAAAATTGGCAAAAAATGCTAAAAAATGCAATATAGAATTACCTTTTTTGGGTTCTAGAGGAAGTGTAATATTGTGTATATTTAATGTTCATCGTGTCCAAGATGTCAGATAAAAAATGACATTTCATCAACTTCCGCTCCCTATATATTAAGGATGGGCCAATATGAAATTTTGGCTGATACCGATAAAGTACCGATATAAAATTGACCGATACCGATAACCGATATTCTACCGATCAGATATAAAATTAGAAATGGTCAAGAACCTGAAATGTTCATTGATCTCCTTAATAAATGTGTGTTTCGAGGTGACTGAATTGCAAAAGAAGTTGAATATTTAGACAATTACTTTTTAAAAAGTACGCCTTCGAGATTCTCCATAAAAATTACAACAAAATGACAGAATTTTGCACTAAATTATAAGATATTTATCGATATATCGGATCGGTAAAATAATCTGTAATTGTACCGATAAACCGATACACCGATATGCCTATATCAGCCAATACCGATAGAGTTCCGATTAATTGGTCCCATCCCTACTATATATTAACAATATAAGGGATGTGTGCGATTCCAATGTACCGAAAAATTATATTTCAATTAAAATATATAAGTTAATGTGCAGCGTTTATATTTGCAATTTCACATATTCAGACACGAAATACATCTACAAACACAAGTCACAAATGTTACGGGCTATACTAGTCTATGAAAATTTGTTAATTCTATACGAATTTCGAACTGAAATTTACCTACTCAACTTCCAAGATATCTTATCTTACACTAATCTTCCATCTGTCAGATAGATTGTTCTGCAAAATGCAAAGTAAACGGATTGAGAGAATTCTGTTTTATTTTCCACGAAGCTTTACTTTCCATGCTTGATACGAATAAAAGCTAAACTGTGACAAACTTGCCTTGGGGCATTTAAAAATATGTGTAAATTCAATGGAGTTTGGATTAATAAAAGTTGCAATTTATCACATCTATAGAGGAAAATTCATGCAGAATGCACACGTGATTCCCGGAGAAAATACTTCACGCATAATACCTGGAGAATAGTCACCCTGTATCATTCGATGCTCCTTCGCAGTAATAAACCCAATCATCACAAAAAATTACTTGTAAAGCATACCTTGTTGTTTCAAGTACTGGAACAATGTAGCAAGATGCTGTAGTTGATTCCCACAGTGCGCAAGGAGCTGGTACGAATTATTGTCAAGTTTTTGCCCAGAGAAGTCAAACAGAGGAACGCCTGCAAAAAAATATATGCTTAGACAAAATTATCATCAGCTTAACTGATTAAAGCCCTTCAAAAATAATACATTTGTACATATCCTTATTATATCACCAGCTCCCCTTAATGTTCACAGACAACTAGTTCCAGAAAAATCTTACACATATGTTCATTTAGTTTTTCTTGTATGTACGCATTGCTTGCATTATAGAATTATTTTCCTGTAGTATATGGTTATTACAAGCATAACAAAACAAGTTTTTCTTTGTGACGTTGTTATAACTGTATCTTTAGTCAAAATGAAAATAAATGTCTGATGAAAGGAGCGTGTGTTCTGAAACGTCAAAGAAAAACTGTTTTCTGATGCTTGTAATAACCGTAAACTACAGGAAAATAATATGTTCATTTGTTTTATATAATTCAAGTGCTTAACAGCCTTGATGTTAGTGATCTAAATGTACATATTTGCACTGATTCAGATATTTTGCAATGTATATAACAATACACTTAACTGGCAAATATGTTGTTACATCCGTCTCTGTTTGGGAGGGCAATTCTCATTCTCGTCTCAAGTCTCAGAATTAACAATGTATGCAAAGGCTTATCATTATAAATACAAAAAAAACTTTCTTATTATTTTTTTTTACTCCTCGTTTTAACGGTACGAGCCCTCGAAAACTGAATATTATCCTGCTTATATATGCAAACCAAACGGCAGATTAACAATTACCAGGAATGAACTGACGTTGTAATTATTATACACAAAATTCATGATTTATCTGAGGAAGTCGCATGTTCCAGGTTTGACTCGGCCTGGGCATGACTGTTACCTTGTGAGTGACATTTCATTGAACTGAAAATTGTTACATGGAAGGATTTTGCTCGAGATTTTGGGGATGCCTAGGGGGATGCTTCTATTGTTAATGTTAGTGTTGCTCACGAGACGAGACATTTTCCGTCTCGTCTCATAAAAGGACAAGTGAATGTTTTCGAAATGAGATGGGACAGAAGAAAAAGTTTGTCTAGTATCGTGGCAGGTTGGGGGATACTTAGATTGTGCTTGTTGGTGGTGGTGGTAGTGTGTGTGTGTGTTGGGGGGGGGGGGGGGGGTCATCCTGCACACAGACTTCGAATACTGCTTGTAGTCATTCATCTTCATTGTAGCGATTAGCCAAAAGTGGGAAGAAATGTGATGTTAGAGAAGATACATACTAAATGAACCATGCGTTCTAATCGTTGCGGAAAAGCAACGTAAAAGTAGGCTAAATACAAACATTTGCAATATATATATTAACTGAAGAAAACTGTCATTTACTTCAGGAAATTTAAAAACTCCCCGTACCTTTTTATACCGTATCACCTCTTATATTGGCGTGTAAACCAGAGTGTTCTAAACGTATTATCTTAAAATTTGCGAAGAAAATATTATGATGAAAATAACTGTAATTCCAGAAAAGGCATTCCTATAACATTAAGTTCTTGCCAGTCAGATGCAACCTATGTATTCGCAATGAACAAGGCTGTTCACGTGTTCAGCCATTGACTGTTACAAGTTTTGCTTTGTCACCCTAATGGGAAAACCCTCTACAGAGTGGCTGAATTATAGTAAATACTGCTATACTGACGTCAGAGGACCTCCTGTCTGTGGAGAGGATGTTTTCAAATCTGTGACGTAGGAGGTGAATTTCAGCGGTGTTTGAAGGCGTGTTTCTCGAGAACCAAAACAAATATCGCAGAGATACTTTGCTCATCTCATGTTTGTGTCATTATCTGTAAAATGATTGGATTTAAAACGTTTTTATGTCAAAGTGGAAATGTCCATTAGATAATTTGTCCTAGTATACATCAAATTTATTCAAACTGGTTCAAATTGCAATTCCACACACATTTAATTACATTAAATAAATAAATTTGGAGTAATCATACGAGGGTCACAATTTATATTTTGAGCCTTGGCAACACTGATTGAAGTTAGGCGCGATTTGACGTTTGCACGGAATCGTCTGGCATTATTGACCATAACGTACTTCAAATGTTTTGTCAATAGCTTCATTTGTGTTGTTTATGTTGCCTTGGAGATTGCGCGACAATAAAATGGAATTAACTCGTGAACATTTTCGTGCGATGATTTTTTACGATTTTCGACGTGGATTATCAAGACAAGAGTGCATCGATCAACTTACTTCCACATTTGGCGATAAAGCCCCATCCTTTGCCACTGTGAAACGCTGGTATAACAAATTTAATCGTGGCCGCCATTCGCTCACCGACGAGATTCGCGAAGGTCGTCCAAAATCAGTTGTTGTTCAAGAAAACATTGATGCTGTGCAAAACCTAATACTGCAAGATCGTCATGTGACATACTGTGAGATTGAGGCAACCATAGGCATTAGTTCCACCAGCATATATAAAATATTACATGATCATTTAGCTGTGAGAAAGGTATGTTCTCGTTGGATACCACACAATTTGACAAAAACTCAAAAAGACGCTCGCGTCAATTGGTGCAAACAAATGCTCAATAAATACAATCGTGGTGCTTCAAAAGACGTATATAAGATTGTAACAGGTGATGAATCATGGATATATGCATATGAGCTGGAACGTAAACAGCAGTCGACTGTATGGGTGTTTCAAGATGAACCCAATCCAACAAAAGTTGTTCGCGCTCGAAGCACATCGAAACAAATGGTCGCCAGAGGTCTTCTGTCAAATACGGAAAACAAACAAACGCCGTCGGATCATTCTTCATCAAGACAATGCCAGCTGTCACACATCTCGTCTAACAACCGACTTTATGAACAGTCAAAAAATCGAATTGATGGGTCATCCGCCGTACAGTCCTGATTTGGCACCCAATGACTTCTTCTTGTTCACGAATGTCAAGAATAAATTGCGTGGACTACGATTTTCGTCGGCAGAAGATGCCGTTGATGCGTTCAAAAACCATATTATGGAGGTGTCTCAAGAAGATTGGAAAAACTGCTTTGACAAATGGTTCGAACGAATGCAAAAGTGTATTGACCATAAAGGAGAATACTTCGAAAAACAATAAAGCAGTTTTCAATGCCGAATTCCTGTTTTTTCATTGTTAGGCTCAAAATATAAATAGTGACCCTCGTATGACCAAAACTTTTCTTTTGATTGTAAAAAGTGCAAGTCTGGCTTTAGCCTAAGCATCTCAAGTCTAAATATGACAATATATCAGCTCTATTGTCACACTACCTTCTCATAAATCTGTGAAATCAAGATTAAATTATGCTAGAATCTAAGACAAACTGGATACTGGAGAAAGCACACTCCACAAAGTGCCAATAAAGTTAGTTATTCATGCATTTCCAGCAATGTTATGTACAGTACCAAAAAAACAAAACATAGCTTACAAATTCTGTCAATGTGAGACTTGATGGCTGTAGCCTGTTGCCATGCCCAGTCCACCAGGGTTTGCAGAGTGCATCCCACTGCCCCTTGACTCCCACTGGCCCACACGGCTGCACACTTTACGAGGAATGACACGAGGTGATGCTGCAGGGCAATGGACAGGAGGAATTCACGCTGTTCCATCTGAAAAGAGGAGAAAAAATTACTTCAGCATGTGAACACTTGACAACTCATTTATAAAAGAGGACAGCCAGATGAATTTGAAATACTTAAATAGGCTGTCCTTTATCTATTTCTACAGTCCAATATTTCAGACCCATTTCCTGCTTCGTCAGGGAGTGGCAGAAATTAAAATATTAACACAAAGCATGGCACAACAGCCCACCAGGGTCTACCTACCGACTGCTGGCCTCACCTGAAGAGATGATCAAACCAGTTACAGGGTGACATCGTGATGCCCACCCAGTCGTCGTTATAGGTTACAATACTCATTTGTAGCTCCCCAATTTCCTCACGATGGTGAGTAGCGTATCAAGCTGCAGATGTGAATCGAACCTAGGACCCAGGCATCATAAATAAATAAGCTAATCATGTTATAAATAGGGTCCCGCTGAAGCATTGAAAAAGAGCTTCTTAAAAAGCTCATCGAGACAGCGTCCTTCAGCGGAGTTGGAAAAACTCCGCTGACATTGCATTAGAAAATGAAATCAGGAATCAACGTTCTTGCTCAGAATTGCCGTTGCCAAAGGACGCGGTCCAAGCAACCGTCGTAACGGCCGATAGTTCGAATTTCACATAAATAGGTCGCGTGAGAAAATATCTTCCTTAGTTGTCTTCAGTTTTCCGTAAGATGAAGTAGTTACAAAAGAACTTCGTTTCTAGTTGTTTTCAGTTCACGTTGAATCCGGTTATCGCGAGAGAGCTCCACAGGCATCATAAGTTTAGAAAAAGGAGCGAACGAACGATCGGGAAGTTAAAGTTATCGTTTAGAATATCGGTCTACGAAAGTACAGAGTTTGAAGCCCGGAGTTGCTCCCTCGTCCATTTTCTTACAGAGTAGGTAGGACCACATCGATCCAAGGACCAGCGGAGAAGAGATCGCTGTAGAACTTCAAGTAACGAACATTCCTTATGTCTTTCCTCCCCCATCCCACCTGCCTCTTCAGTCAAAGGTAGTGTTTTTTTAAATATATGTCCGTGTATTCTTATTTACAGGGCTAGTCCCCTTGCAGTTTGAGTGTCGACGTTGCTCTTCAGAGCTACCCCCTTTCTCTTACAACGTTCCTCTCGCTTAGCACGCGAGTGGCTAAAGGCTGTCATAGCCTATCTACGATCCCCCTTTTAGACTTTATACGGTAGCAAGCGGTACCATACACAGGCCAAAATCTCAGGAGAAAAGTTGTTACACTTCTACAAGCAGACTTGAACCTGTGTGCATCCTGTAGCTGGAACTCAAAGCGTAACACCTTAGACTCCATGGCCACGATGTTGGATGGAAATAAAACATTAAAAGAAAGTAGTTAAAAAAAAAAATAATTAAAAGGTGGGACTACAATCAGAGGAACATCCTGTACATGACTCAAATGTGGAGGGGAGGGGTAGAGTGGAGCAGGCTTCAACATGAGATGAACTGAAGAGATGGTGGGGAAGTTGCATGAAAGCTTCTGGCCAAAGGTTATCTTGTTTGTAGTCGATCTGTACATAAACTTCAGTAGTCTGGATGACCTGACAGTGGGGTCCTGTTTAAAACTATAAACGAAACTGCTTGGGCATTTTATTGTAATCCTCTCTTTCCTTGTATCCATCTTTTTAAACATTTTAAACCTGTTTAATTTTATCTGAACCCCACGACCAATACCAATGAAGGATTTGGAAATGGGCCCAAAATGAAGTAAAGAAGTAGTGAAAAGACAGCCATTGTTAGCACAAAAACTTTTTTGTGTTTTTCAAAATACCTCCAGTGATTATGTGAACATTCAAGATACATAGTGGCAACTAAATGCTGTATTACTAGTAGAATATTCAAATTCAGTTACAAATAAAGCAAAGTTAACTTATTAAGCCTCTTCTACACCTGACTAAAATATGAGGGAAATACTAGGAATGTTCAGGAAGTCTTGTATACTTTACACAGCACATTTTAAAGATGGAGTAAATAATTTTTCTTTGTTGATATGAATTTACCAGACACATATTTATGGAGATTTGCTGCTGTTCTCATTCTTAGCATACCAATCCCTTAACCTGATTGAAATTAATTGGAATAAATTTCAGTTTATTTTGCAAAAAAAACTGTGTCACTCAAGACATTCATTCCACTTACGTTTTACTTACTGTTTCTCATAATAGCTTACTAACTCTCTAGCCTTTTTAAACCCGAAGGTTTATGGCTGCAGCAACACAAGCCTTACATCCGTCCCTATCCTGGGCAAGATCAATCCAATCTTTTCCCATCCTTACCAATTTCCTTTAGATCCATCTCGTTATCCCTTCATCTTCGTCTTGGCCTTCCTACAGGCCTCTTACCATTAGGATTCCCAACAAGAATCCTGTAAATTCTTCTTTCCTCTCCCATTCGTGCCCACCTAAGTCTTCTTGATTTAATTATTCTAAAAATATCTGGAGAGGAATACAGATTGTGCAGTTCTAAATTACGTAACCTTCTCCCCGGTCTGTCTCCTCATCCCTTTTGAGGCCAAATATTTTTCTAAGGATTTTACTTTCTAATACTCTTAATTTATGTTCCTCTTTTAATATAAGCAACCAAGTTTCATGTCCATATAACACTACAGGCAAAATTGCTGTTTTCTAATGATCTTCCTGAAATTTTCACAATACTACAATGAACTGCATTCACTCACCACAGGCGTGTTCGAAGGATTAATAATTTCCATGTGCAAAGACTTCAATCCCACAGCTAAGCACTCGTGGAACAATGTGTTTGGATACAACAGAGCCTCTGCTCCCATCTGATGTAGGTCACGTAGAACTTTATGCTGGATCCCAGGATGAGCAACTTTTAATATTCCCTTCGTAAGCACACTCACAGATTCTGAAACAAACCAAAACAAAGTTCAATTTCCACATGCACTAATGCAACTTCCTTCCACAATATATGTAAGATTAAGATGTCAATACTCAAATATTTTGTATCTTAAAATTTCTATTTTTCTCCCCATATCCCCTCCTTTCATGAAATTGAGAAATGGGGTTACATCTACTCAAAGAGAGGTATTTTGTTGTGCTTCCCTGCAAATTTGGTTCATCCAGCGTCCATGGGGACAATGCTACAAGGAATTTTTGGGAACTTTTTTGTAAGATGGCAATACTGCTTTTCTTACATTGTTATTATCTTTTTCTTCCCATGAAATATCACAACTTCATACTACATGTTCCTTGTTCACTTTGGTCTATTCTGGTGGCCATCAGGGGGGTGCTAAATTCAAATCTTTGTGTTAATATTTGCAATGTTGGGAGGTAATATGTATAATTTCACCTCCACTAAGAGTCCTGTCATTCTGCAATAATAATAATAATAATAATATAACTGATTTCATCTTTCTACCACAATTAGTTCTTCTTTCTTTCTTTTCTGCTTTAACATCGCAGAAAGTTTGAAAAACGTGTTTATGAAAAGTTCCCGTCGCTACAGGCTAATATGTGATAGTGGCTCCCGCCATAGTATAGACTCAACTCTAATATCTTTTTCAGATACAGTGAAAATGCAGTTATGCGTTTCGCGATAGTACGTCTTTCTCGTTAGTACATTTTTTTTCTGGCGGTCCCTGCCAATTTCTATAAGGCTGCATACTATGATATTTCAGTTATAAGACTTTTTTTACTTATATGTTCAGGAATTATAGTCCCAAAAGGTAAAAGACTTGAGTTACACGTTTCTTAACTGTGCTTGTCCAAAATAATGCTGCTCTTGGAGTTCAAGATTTCCATGATGATAACATGTGCACCTGTTCCCAAGCAGGTTCTATATCAGCTGCAACTATGGGACAGGACTCTCCACTTGGAATTCTAATTTTGTCACTTGTATCGGATGGCAGGTGATGGGCAATGCAACCTTGAACCAGACTAGCCTATGCTAAATAATCCTGCTTTTTTCAGGTCTTGGAAAACGTATAAAGCGGGAAACAAGAGTTACGGTAAACAAAAGATCGAGATAAACGTCCTAATGTTCAACATGTTATTTTGCAGGGAATTGGCTGAACGGATTAAGCAGGTAAACTTGATTGCATCCCTTCCACCCGGCTGGTCCTTTCACAGTCTATTTCTCGTGATTTTGTAAATTTTCAATAACGATTTAGAACAGATTAGTGCAATATAGCAAACTTTGGTGTATATGCAGTACACCATTTCTTTCTTTCTGTGCTTAATTTTACCATTTTCATTATCTTTCAACAATATGTTTTTTTCCCTTCTGTCCCCATAAAACGTATAACTGATATTTCACCGTATTTGTTGCATCACGGCACATGACTTAAAACTTTTATGTAGTGAATAAGATAGACATGGAATAAAATATCTACACTTAAAACTTACCAAATGAAAGAGCCGTGGGGTAGAAGTGTTCCTCCAAGCTCACAACTGAGCTATACCGTGAAAGGCTGGATGGAACAACCCGAACGTCCAACAGTGAATTCTCTTTTGCTTGGCCTACTATCTGTTCCAAGGCATAGAACGCAAAGTAACAGGATGAACTGCTGTCCACTTGGTATGGCATTTGCTCCTTGTACCACTGATTCAAATCAAACAATGCCATCTTCATTGATCTGTGCTTGGATTCATGCTTCCCGCTCTCCCACACAAACATGCACAAGCTCCTCTGAGAATTTACTGGATCTGTAAGAAGAAAAACAGTAAGGGATGGTAAACATTATTCCATACAGATAAAACAGCAACAGCGAAAAATCAGCTGATACCAGGACTGGCTCGGTAGCGTAGCTATTAGAGCAATGCCAAACCGATAAAGTACTGATATAAAATTACCGGTACTGATACCCGAGAATCTACAGATCCAATATAAAATTCCAAAATTTTCCTTGAAGACCTCAATGGATCATTGACCTCCTTAATAAATGTGTTTTGAGGTGACTGTAGTGTTATAGAAGTTACATATTTACTGTATTTACGTGTGTATAATGTGCACCCTGGTTTTTTGATGGGGAAAAGTGACAAACAACTATATCTCGTATATAATGCTCAGTACAATCCAGTTTCAAGAAATGGCTTTCTTAGTAGTAGGTAGTAAAGCTGTTGCTATGCCGATCAAGAGTGAATGACATCATACCTATTCAATTAGTCACCTGTTGCAAATTGCAATGTGGAACAAGAGGAAAATATTCTCTTGTGTAAACAATAAGCCACCTCACCCATCTCTCTCCACTGTGTCTAGCATCCCAAATCTTTCACTCTTTAACCACCTTATTTATTCTGTAACAGTAGAAAGTGAGATCAAAATTAACTTATGGATTTGCAGTACTCAAGAAGTTATTTTCTAATATTTCTCGCTCAACAAATACCACTGATATGTATCCCATGTGAAGAGAGGTGAATTCCCGAATTCCAACACAACCGCACTGCTTTTCTTGGTGTTGCAGAGCTTATTTTAACCGCATTTCACATTAGTGTCACTATCTTGAATGGAATACTGTTGCCATATTCAGAAACTGCAGGATTTAAGCTTTACAACGATATATTATATGATAGGGGTTCCGTAAACATGAAAAATCAATGCAGGTGTCAGAAAATCATGGAATGACCCTGTACTGTTTCACGTTGGCTGTCCAAATTATTCCATGCATAATACGCACCACAGTTTCTGGGGGCAAAAATTTTGGAAAAAAGTGTGAATTATGCATGAATAAAAACGGTATACACTTTCTTTAGAGTATGGAGATTATCCATAAAAGTTACAACAAAATAGCAGAATTTTGCACTAAATTATGAGATATTTATAGATATATGATTGTTAAAATAATCTGTACTTTTACCGACAAACCGATACACCTATATCTGCAGATACCGATAGAGTACCTATAAATCTGTTCCATCACTATAGAATAATAAATACATGTAAGCGAATTACTAACTTTATCCGTGACTCTTACTTTTAACTAGAGATTGGACCGATTAATCGGTACTGTATCGGTATCTGATAATATAGGCATATCAGTGTATGGGTAAAATTACCTATTATTTTACCGATCCGATATATCAATAAATATCTGATAAATTAGTGCAAAATTTTGTTGTAATTTTTATGGATAATCTCCATGCTCTACTATCTAAAAAAGTAAATGTCTATACCGCGTTTGTTACAACCTGTCCCGGTTCCCGCACTAGCTGATCGCTGGCTTTTCTCTGTGCTGGGGAAAATCAAAGCCAGGCAGCCAATTAAAATCCGCAACGTTGCAACAGCATCTACGTAAGCGCCTGTCTTCTAGCTTCCATTCGCTCCTCGCTGCCCAGCAGACGATTTTTTCCTCGTTTCTCATTGGCACCGAAACTGTAGAGCTATCCCTAGCGTGGGAAACGGGACAGGTTCTAACAAACGCGGTATAAGTATGCAACTTCTTTTGCACTGTAGTCCTACAGTGTAGTCCACTGTAGACCATTTCTAATTTTATATCGGATCGATAGAATATCGGTTATTGGTATTAGTAAATTTTATATTGGTATTTTATCGGTATCGGCCAAAATTTCATATCAGCCGATCCCTACTTTTAACCATTAAAAGTAAGTCTTGCAGATATAGTTAGTAATTTGCCTGTGTGTATATATTATGAAATTTCTATGTAAAAATCTGGAATATTGTGAAAATCTCACACAGATACTATGCCATGTTTAATGACCATAATCTCCCATCTCAGTTGTTTTAACAAAATTTCTTCTTTGCATCATACTGTCATTCATCTTCATATCTGGTTATTAAAATGTGTATTTTTACACCAAACTTGTACAAAGTTAAAATTAAGATTCCATCAATATTTTCCAGGAACTTACACTGTTGTTTATGAACCGCATTAAACATAGTAGCCAGAAGTAGAGGGTGTTTAAAAAAAAGTAAACTCTGCACTCAAACCATGTTCATTTATCTTTTTAAAAAACACACTGTATGTAGAAGGAAGTCTTGACACTTTCCTTCCTTGAAAAGATTATCTCAGGCTATCGACCAGGTGAGTTGTGGAAAGATTCCAATTTTGAGAGCTAACATCACTTTTCTTCAGGGTAGACGTTCAACATGAACATCAGCCCAGTGTATGTATATTCATGTAGGGGAGGGGGGTTCCCAGTAGGGATGTGCCGAAGCCAATTACAGATGTATAAAAATCGACAGAAATTGACATATCGGCATCGGTAAAAATCCGATATTTAAACCGGTACAGATTATACTAGAGTTTTACCTTCTAATAAGTTTTATATTTTAGATTTGTAAGATTTATTGAAAATTAGGTTAGGATTCATCATTATTGTAGAGTTTTTGTAATAAAATTATTGCAAACTTTCATTAAGAGGATCAACCTAACTCATATTCGGAAATAAAACAGTACATTGCTGAACCAGGATCTGCTGTTGTATTGGAAATTCAAAAATGAGTATTCAAACCTGAAGCAAGTGCTGAGAAAATACTTAGGCATACCTGCTGCATCAGTATTCAGTGATCGAGTGTTCAGTTTTGCTGAACAGATTTGCGATAAGAGAAGAAGTAGGTTACTTCCAGAAGTGCTTCCAAATCTCGTGTTTCTGAAGTTGAATCTGGCAGCAGTAAATTTCCAACATTACGAACAGGAATTCATTTTGCATTTCAAAGAATTGCTTGCGTACTAATGTTAAATCTCTTGAGAATCCATGTTCTTCTTAAAAGTTCACATAACCACCTTTTGTAGATACAAATGTACATTTGCATCTCTTGAGAATATATAAGTACAGGGGATGGACAAAAATATGGAAACACCTGGTATAAAACAGGTAGCCATTTCAAACACGATTTGCATCTGAATGGTAGGTGGCGCTGTGGTCACTGGCACTTCCTGCGAGGTATACACCCTGGCCAACCTGACAGATGAGCCAGTTAGTTCAGCGACCGGTCCGTGTAGGTTATCGCGAATCATGTCTGAGCTGACAGAGTTTCAAAGAGGGCAAATTGTGGGTGCGCGTATGGTGGAAGATTCCGTGATGCAAGTAGCGGAAATATTTGGTGTTTCAAGAGGCACAGTCTCGAATATCATGACTGCCTACAAGACTTCCGAAAAAACTGCATCAGCGAATCACCAGCATGGACGTAAGTGTGTGTTGCGTGACAGAGAGAGACGCACATTGGGTAGGATTGTGAACAAGCAGATCACCATGGCTCCAAAAGTCACTGCTGAGCTGAATACAGTGCTTACAAACTCTGTTACCATCAAAACAGTTAGAAGAGAACTCCACAAGCAGGGTATTCATGGCAGATCTGCAATTCCCAAAAAACTAATGACTGTTGACCATGCTGCTAGATGGAGACAGTGGTGCAACGCCCATAAAAACTGGACAATGGAGCAGTGGAAGACTGTAATCTGGTCGGATGAGTCATCCTTTACATTGTTTCCAACTGCTGGCCGAGTGTACGTGTGGAGAATGCCAGCACAAACGTACGATGCAGACTGTCTGTTACCGAGAGTGAAGCATGGTGGTGGTTCAGTGATGATTTGGGCAGCCATCTCCTGGTATTCTGCCGGACCCATCATCACCCTGCATGGACATGTCACTGCCAGGGACTACGTAACCATTTTGAGTGACCAGCTGCATCCCATGGTGCAAACTTTCTTCCCGGATGGTGATGCCGTGTTTCAAGATGACAGAGCCCCTGTTAATACAGCTCACATCGTCCAGGACTGGTTTGATGAGCACGAAGATGAAGTGTCACATCTGCCATGGCCTCCACAATCACCAGACCTCAATATTATTGAGCCCCTGTGTTTGGTTTTGGAGACCAAGGTGCAAGCCCGCTACCCACCACCATCGTCTCTACAACAACTTGCAGCTGCTTTGGAAGAAGAATGGTAGAACATCCCTTTGACAACCATACGCGACCTGTATTTCTCCATTCCACGTCGACTGCAGGTCGTTCTGCATGCCAAAGGTGGTCCTACTCGATATTAATAAAGGTAATGTGCATTTCTGCAGATGTTTCCATATTTTTGTCCATCCCCTGTATATACATATGATATGCAAATGTACATAGCAAATTTATTTTTGTCATGCTGAAAATAACATCCCATTTCTGTTTAATATTCTTCTGTATCTGAATCGGTTCCAAAAATTATCGGCGAGTACATCGGCATTGGTAAATTTTCAGCTTCGTCACATCCCTAGTTCCTGGTGAAGATGGCGGACCAATTGGGTGTCGTGTCTGCTGCATACATGCTCCTGGTTGACTATGCTAGCCAAGCCGGGTCCAGTTTCAGCCGTGTGTCGGGATTAAGATTATCTTTTTTCCCATGGATGGCTATTGCTTCTTTGATGATGCGGTCTCAGTAGTTTGAAGATTTGGCTATAATTTCTGTATTGCTGAAATCTGGTCTATGTCCCTTGTAGATTGAATGTTCCGCTAGTCCCGACTTGCCAAGATGGAAATATAACTTTGGTGTTCTTTGCAGCGCTGTTCTATTGTCTTGCTCACCTACCCAATGTATGCTTTACCCCATTTACAGATAATATGGTCAACTACAGGTGTTTCTAAGTCCTAAATCGTCCTTGGGGTTGGGAAGTAGACTTCTTATCTTCGGCGGTGGTTTGTTAATGATTATATGTTGTTTTTCCTGACAATTTGGTTTATAATTACGGAGAGATTTCCGACATATAGTAGGATGGCTATCTTCTGGTCAACTTTGTCTGGGTTCCTTGGAGTGTCTGGATTTCATGGTGTGTCCATGTCCCCTGATATGTTCACATTCCTTAATGTGACCGGATTTCCTGATGTGCTGGATCAGAAGCCTACTACCCAACCCAAGGGACAATTTAGGACTTACAACACCTGGAGTTTACCGTATTAACTATAAATGGGGCAAAGCATACATTGGGCAGATGGGCAAGACAATAGAACAGCGCTGCAAAGAACACCTAAGTTACATTAAGAATTTCCATCCAGAAAAGTCGGGACTAGCAGAACATTCAATCAACAAAGGACAAAGACCAGATTTCAGCAACACAGTAATTATAGCCAAATCTTCAAACTGCTGGAACCCCATCATCAAAGAAGCAATAGATATTCATGGGGAAAATGAGAATCTTAATCGCGACACAGGGCTCGAACTCGACCTGACTTGGCTAGCATAGTCAACCAGCAGCCACGGCACACAATTGGTCTGCCACCTTCACAGGGAACCTCCCCTCCACGAATATACATACACTGGGCTGATGCTCAAGACTGAACGACTACCCTGAAGAAGAGTGTGTTATAAGCTCTCAAAATTGGAATCTTTCCACAATTCAGCTGGTCGATAGCCCGAGAATATTTTCAACACAATGTTTTCCTAAGATTGTTCACATGATTCACTCCAACTTTTCATCTGTAGAGAACATCAGATCTTGTTATTTGAACTAACCAGACACAAAATAAAGGTTTGTAGTGGACAAAGTGAAAGTGGACGGACGTGTTTAAATCTGCTCCGTGGAACCGCGTGCCTAGCGAAGAGATGGGTGTGTCGACCGAGACCTGGCGCTGCCGTATAGGAATGTACGTGGGAAAAGTGCCTTCGAAATGTCAAGCGACCGTGGGGTGCAGTTTTGGATTCAAGCAGTGTTTCTTTGCTTACGGACTAGTTGTGCTAGTGTTATTAGTGATTGGAGGCATGGAACCAAACCCTGGCCCAAGTGACGAAATGAAAGAAATCAAAGAAATGTTCCGTGATCTCAAAGCGTCTCACGAATCACTTGTTACCGAAGTTCGACAATTCAACGACGCACTTAGAACTCTGGTCGGTAGAGTGGATGTCCTCCAAAGTGACGTAGGTTCGCTTACAAAACGCGTAGAAGAACTGTCGGAGAACAATAGATGGCTTCAACAAAGGCTGGATGATCAGGAAGATAGAAGTCGTCGGGATAACCTAGTGTTTTACGGTGTCGATGAGGATTCCCCGGGAGAAGACTGGGCAGAATCCGAGTCCAAAGTACGTCGAATTATACAAGACAAGCTGAGCATAATTCTGCATGAGGATGACATTCAGCGAGCTCATAGGATAAACACGAACAGCACGCGAGGCCCACGCCCAATCGTTTGCCGCTTTTTACGGTACAAAAAAAAGGAAGAAATTCTCAGGTGCCGCAACAAACTAAAAGGTACAAAAATATATGTTGAACATGACTTTTGCTATTCCACTCGGAAGGAGCGCCAGGGACTCCTGGAACATATGCACAGTGCCCGGAATGCTGGTCATAGAGCCTACATTAGTTACCGCCACCTCGTTGTTGACAATGTCAAGTATTCCTTGAGTGATCTCCAACCTGACCCAGCCACCTTATCTGAGCCCCAAACTGTTGGCGCCAACCCGTCTCGAAGTGAAAGTGCAGTTCAACATCCCCCAGCCCCTATCCACCCTGGAAGTTCAGGAATGCAGTACGATCGGCGAAGCAAGTGGTCCCGCGGAAATGGCCTCCGGCCTCTCTGAAGATGTCGACGTAGCCACGCCCATCGCAACCTGACAGGTAAGAATGACATCCCCTCAGGACCCACTGGTGTATTAGTGAAAACAGCTGACAATCTCGAACCTAGCGGAACGAGTACAAACGCAACTAGTGCACACTCCGTTTCTGATAACTCGCCAGAGAATGTACATTCAGTCAAAACCGTTCACGAGAATCAAACAAATCGAGTCCCCATGAGCATTATTTATCAAAACCTAAGAGGTATACGCACGAAAACGAATCAGTTTCTTCTCAGCATTTTGGCGAATAACTACGACGTGGTCTTGTGCGCTGAAACTTGGCTCAACACTTCAATATCCAACTCGGAAATATTTTCAGAACAATACAGTGTTTTTAGATCGGACCGCAACCCACGAGAAAATGGGAAAACCCTAGGAGGTGGTGTTCTTATTGGTGTAAAGAAAGAACATTGCCCTGAACTGGTGGATTTACCGTTAACTGAACAAACCATAGACTGTGTAATTATAAAATTAAAACCGGAACATGCACATGCCATCTATATTTCTGTAATATACATCCAGCCGTCATCACCCCTACCGGTATATGAAACTTTGTTCTCCCACATAACCGCACATTGTCCTCTAGGGGCCCCATTGCTCATCGCTGGTGACTTTAACATCCCTGACATAACTCATCCTACTAACGACCTCCTCACGTTAGGTTCCCACTGTCGTGAATTGAAGTACTTTATTGATTTTAATGATCTCAAAAACTTAAATACTATACAAAATGCCAACGGTAAAACCCTAGATTTAGTCCTAACAAACATAGATAACGTAACGATACTACGGCAGGATGCACTGGTGCCGGAAGATACTCACCACCCTCCCCTAGGAATAAATGTACCACGCCCCAAACCTAAGCGTAAAACTTCAAAGTCGAGTATTAAGCAATACAATTTTAAGAAAGCTGATTTCGTCAGTATGTTTCACAAATTTAAATCGGCTAACTGGGAACAATTACATAAATACAAAGATATCGATCTTGCAGTGGACAAATTTTATGAAATAATTAAGTGTATATTTGATGAATGCGTCCCATTCTCCCGCTCAACTTATTCTAATCAGTACCCATGTTGGTTCACGCTAGATATTATAAAAGGTATAAAGATCAAGTCGCACCATCATAAAAAATGGAAACAAAAACAAGGGAATGTAGGGTATCATGAAGCTAACTTTAAAGCCCTAAGAACGAAATTAAAAGCGGAAATAAACAAAGCTTACCAAAACTACCTTAACAGCTGCGAAGCTAATCTGACTCGCGACCCAAATCTATTTTGGTCTTTAGTTAAGAATCAAAGGAAGAATCCACCAGCCCAACCAACCAAACTCAATGGTGAACCTATCGATAACAATAACATCCAGAATGTTTATGCTACATATTTCGAATCTGTCTTTTCCGCGGAACCGTCCTCTTACGAAACCACACGTACGAACGTGCTCCCGACATCCCAACTTAGTCTCTTAAGCATCCCAGAAATCTCCCTAAAAGAAATCGAAAAAACCATCAAGAAACTCAAACCAAAAAGAGCAGCTGGACCGGACCTAATCCCCCCCTACGTTATTAAAGGTTGCTCAGAGGCGCTCAAGTTCCCTCTCCACACCCTCTTTAATTTAATCTTGAAAACAGAAAAATTCCCCGCAAGTTGGAAAACGACGGAGATTTGTCCAATCCCCAAAGCAGCAGATAAGACAGACATAAGTAACTACAGACCAATCGCGAAACTGTCAGCTCCAGCTAAACTCTTTGAGCAAATAATTTATAATCATATTTACTCTCATGTCAAACCTATCCTTTCTCCACACCAGCATGGATTTGTACAAAACCATTCAACTGTGACTAATCTCGTCGAATTAACAAATTACGTTGTGTCAACTATTGACGATAAAGGACAGGTCGATGTAATATACACGGACTTTTCAAAGGCCTTCGACACTGTACACCACGATACTTTAATTCAGAAACTAGCTTACATCTGCCTCTCCCCGCAACTTATAAAACTACTTGCTTCATATTTACAGAATAGACGACAATATGTCATGCACCAAGGACTAAGGTCCTCCTATTACGTAGCCAGCTCCGGTGTCCCCCAAGGTTCGAACCTAGGCACCCTGCTGTACTTGATTTTCATTAACGATTTACCAGATGCACTAAAAAACTCCGAAAAATTAATCTTTGCTGACGATGTCAAAATTTTCAAACAAATTAAAAGTGATCACGACTGTACGAAATTACAAGACGAACTTAACGAAGTACTTGATTGGTGCAAGAACAACAAGGTTAATCTCAATCTCAAGAAATGCAAAGTAGTGTCATTCACACGTAACAAACATCCCATCCAATATTCATATAACATTTCCGACGTAGAATCCTAAGAGAGAATACTGTAACTGATCTTGGAGTCACATTTGACAAAGTTTTAAATTTCCAGACACACACTGCGCGCATCCTCAGTGAAGCGCACAGGAACCTAGGATTTGTGATGAGAATGTGTAGCCAGTTTAAGAAAAAAGAAACCTTTTTGCTACTATACTATACGTTTGTCAGATCAAAACTTGAATATGCCTCAGTCGTTTGGGACCCGTTATTTATAAAGGAAATCGAAAAAATAGAAAAACTGCAAAATAAATTCTTAAGGTATTTAGTATATAAATTAGATGGCATTTATCCAAAATTCACTTCGGGTGACATCTTACGCAACATGCTGAGTGTCCCGTCCCTTGAAAAAAGAAGACAGATGCACCAGTTAACATTCTTTTCGAAACTTGTCAATGGAAAAACAGACTCCTCCGCACTTCTCGCAAAGATAAACTTTTACGTTCGATGCTCAAAATTAAGACCCAGAAATGACCTCTTTAAAATTTCACGCGGTAGAACCAGGATGGCTGAAATGGATCCCATGAGGAGGATGTGCGCGTTGTACAATATAGTCTCCAACAATACCCCTGACATTGATCTATTTAGACCTAAAAGCAAACTTATTATGTGAACCCTGTATATAATAGCATTGTAACCAAATATGTTGTATACTTTATGATATACCACCCTTGTATTATATATTGTTGTTATGTAATGATTATTCTGTTCCGTCTTATACATAGTTATTTTCTACTTGTCTTTGTTGTTTTCTCTTACCAATTTTTAATTACTTGTTTTGTCAATATGTATGTAAACTGAACTCAGTTAACCTCAAAGCACTGTAACTGGGCATTTGCCTGTAGTGTTTAATAAATAAATAAAATAAATAAATAAATAAATAAATTAAAAATCAGTAACTTACGTGTGTGAGCATGAGATTTATCAAACTACGTTTCGAAGGTTATACTACCTCCTTCTTCAGGTTGAAACGATGTTTTCAGACACCCGACATGGTGCCTCGTCGAGAAAGTGATAGTTGAGGATTTAGGTTAAAATGGTATAGGAAAGACACTTTCTAAAAAAAAGAATGTAAAATACACAAACTAAAACCGCGCAATACTCTAAAAGAAAAAAACAACAAAAAAACAAAAGAACGTTCAAAGCTGATGACGACGAACTGCTGATCGGTGCTCGGGGTAGGCGAATGCACGGTGTCAGCTCATACCTGGAGAAGGAAAACTCCTCCCCCATCCCCGGTCGATCCTCAACCGGGGCTCGTGAGTCACCAATCCAAGGAGAATTCAGTTTCCACCTCGGCGGCTTTCCTAACCTCAGGGGTAACATGGAAGCCCATCTCGTCTCTACTCCCGGCGGCTTTATCCCATTTTTTAAAAAGGTTTATCCAGCCATCTTCCAAATTCCCATCATCCCTATTGTTTATTCCTATTATCCGCGCATATATAGGCTGCCTCATACACATTCCTGTCCAATTTATTGTTAATCTTCCTAATGACTTCTCTTTTGGCGATCTTATGCTGGTTAACTAATATGTGTTCAGATAATCCTGTCTTGGGTATACCCTCCTTTACATCTTTATCATGCTCGCCCCACCTAATTTGCATACTCCTCCCGGTCTGTCCCACGAATTCCTTTCCGCATTCACATACTATCCTGTACACTTCCTTTTGCTCTTCAGGGTTATCGTGCCTATCTCCCCTCCCTTTCTTATAAGACGTGAAGTGTTTTTCAATGCTCCGAGGTGCTCTTACCCCACATTTTATCCCGTATCCCCTTACGGATTTTTCAATTTTCTCGGAAACACCCTTAAAATATACGTGTTCTTTTCACCGTTTCCTACCTCCGTTTTATCTTCATCTTTATCATTTTGTGATATTTCTTGTCTAACAATCTTTTTTGCTTTTCTAGCTACTTTTTGCATGTCGTGGATAGTATACCCATTCTTTATACCCACCTTCTTTATCCATTCTTCTTTTTTTTCTTTCTCTTTTTCGTCATTGCACAGCCTTTCGGCGCGAATGAAAAAGTTAAGAAAAACATTAAACTTAGTTCTATCGGAATGTTGGGATCTCTTATGGAGATACAGCTCGCCAGCCAACGGTTTATGAAAGACCCCGGTTACAATCCGTTGTCCGGTTTTAGTAAGGCACAAGTCAAGAAAGTGAATCTTTCCGTTGGCTAGATCTTCTCTGGTAAAACAAATTCTGGGATCTTGCTTGCCCCATTGGTTGAAAATGCCAGTTGAAAATGGGATAAAGCTGCCGGGAGTAGAGACGAGATGGGCTTCCATGTTACCCCTGAGGTTAGGAAAGCCGCCGAGGTGGAAACTGAATTCTCCTTGGATTGGTGACTCATGAGCCCCAGTTGAGGATAGACCGGGGATGGGGGAGGAGTTTTCCTTCTCCAGGTATGAGCTGACACCGTGCATTCGCCTACCCCGAGCACCGATCGGCAGTTCGTCGTCATCAGCTTTGAACGTTCTTTTGTTTTTTTGTTGTTTTTTTTTCTTTTAGAGTATTGCGCGGTTTTAGTATGTGTATTTTACATTCTTTTTTTAGAAAGTGTCTTTCCTATACCATTTTAACCTAAATCCTCAACTATCACTTTCTCGGCGAGGCACCATGTCGGGTGTCTGAAAACATCGTTTCAACCTGAAGAAGGAGGTAGTATAACCTTCAAAACGTATTCATGATTGGGAAAAGAGAGACGCGGTAGTATATAAATACGGAGAAACTAGTATTCACTTTTATCCGCGAAGCTGTTTTTTCTTCTTTTTCGATTAATTTCAGTGGCCACTGCCACCATCCTCGTTGGAACTTGCTGCGCTGTTGCTTGGCGTGCGTCTTTTGTTCGTAGTTCTCTGGCTGCCGTTAGGTGCGCTGCTAGGTGCGCTGTGCATCTTGGTGCATCGTCTGCTATTTCCAGGCGATAACTGCTGCAGTAGTGGAATCCAAGTATGGTGCGCTTGCCCGCTATCGATGTTTAGTTCGTGCGGGAAGTGCATTATGGCGTGCGTTTCCTTGATTTTGGTGTCTATGAGCGTGTGGGCAGTGTGTTTGACTCGAACCTTTTGAATTTTATGGCTATTGTGTGTATATGATGCAGAGTGTGAGTGCAAGGCTCATTACATCGGCAGGTCCATCAGATCTGTCAATGAAAGAATCCAACAACACCTAGCAGATGCGAAAAAAGCCCAACCGACTACTGGTCTTGCTAGACATATCAAATACAATAGCCATAAAATTCAAAAGGTTCGAGTCAAACACACTGCCCACACGCTCATAGACACCAAAATCAAGGAAACGCACGCCATAATGCACTTCCCGCACGAACTAAACATTGATAGCGGGCAAGCGCACCATACTTGGATTCCACTACTGCAGCAGTTATCGCCCGGAAATAGCAGACGATGCACCAAGATGCACAGCGCACCTAGCAGCGCACCTACCGGCAGCCAGAGAACTACGAACAAAAGACGCACGCCAAGCAACAGCGCAGCAAGTTCCAACGAGGATGGTGGCAGTGGCCACTGAAATTAATCGAAAAAGAAGAAAAAAACAGCTTCGCGGCTAAAAGTGAGTACTAGTTTCTCCGTATTCAAAACGTAGTTTGATAAATCTCATGCTCACACACGTAAGTTACTGATTTTTAATCTTTTAACCTTTATTTTGTATTTAATTGTGAGCAATCAGCACATTACCAGTATGAACTAACCAGAACAAACACTATATTGATGAAGAAATTGGGAGCATGAAAGTAGAAATATCACTTTCACTAAAACATCGTCCTGAAGATTGCCAGTTGAACGCTCATTCACCCCAAATTCCACCGGTTGCAGAGCCGAGCAACAAGAATGTTCCACTCGACTCTGCACAGTCAGCAGCAAGGCAAACAGCCCTCGGCAGCTGTGAATGCATCTCCACTGTAAAATTCCACCTACACCCAGGGATACCCCAGGTGTACAGGTCCACCAAGTCATGACTCAATTCCAACGTATAAAAACCCTGGAGACCGTAAAGTGATCTCTCACTTTCGCTCCACAATTACCAGCAACTCGATCGATGAAGACCACGACATTTGCCAGTTGAGAGATCGCAACTTTACGAGGCGGCAACGAGTGAGCAGTGCAAGAAGCAGTCCGGAACACGGAGAATCGTTAGCATAAAGCCAGCCCGAGTCCGGAGAATCAGTGCTCTGCCGCATCGCCTGCCACCTCTTATTGCCGCCAACAATCTCTCCAGTGGGCACCCATCTCCATCCGACCATCGAAGAAGCCCGAAGCCGAGGGTCAGAACAACAAGCAAGGGGTGAGTAACGTTCAACGACAGGCTTCCAGCAATCCTTCATCTGCACCACTCAGGGTAGAGGTGGTCCAGCAAAACCCAATATAAAACCTGCTTCTTTTAACTGAGCTACGTCCCAGTGTGACTCGATCCCGGGCCATACCAGACATCACACTACAATATATATAAATAGTAACAAAACTTTCAAATTTTGTTCACTTTAGCAAATTATACAAACAATACATAATTTCAGATTCATTATGTCTAAAATACACTTACAATCATCAGGGTCTTGTTGACCTAAGCCATTGAACATATCCCGCTTGTGTGGCTGAGTTTCGATGGGATGGCACGATATGTGTCGACTTCCACTGGCACCCTCTTCACTTCCAAGTTGGTGTTCAAATCTAACTGTGCACGACACAAATTCCTACCAAAAAAAAAATATCATTGTGTTTCATTTATACTAGTGATGAAGGCATTAAAATTTATAAACTTAACTACTTTAAACTTCTAAGCATCAGTATCTGCAGGGATGGGTTTTAGACAATTTGTATAACAACATTCTGTAATATTAATTTGTCATGGTTTTGAATGACGTGAGGTACACCTTCCTACCATGTTTTATGAAATGATGCGAAATAAACTGCAAAATAAACTACTAACATGAAATTTTGGTTTTATTTACCAATAGAAAAGTTTCAAATATCTCAACTATCCAATGAACAATGAACTATCTATAAAAAATTTGAGAAGCAAAAATGGACTCCCTTACACAGGAATAAACTTAACACTGATAACTATTAATATATAAATGTGCTATTAGAAAGGAAGTTACTTTGTGTAATAAATACAGGGTGTTTAAAAAAGAATCACCCTATTTCAAAAGGCTATATATTTTTTATTTATCAAACCAGGAACTTGGAATTACTTTTAAAATACACAGCTATACATAAATATTCAATGTGACCCCTTTTGGTTGGTCGGCATATGCCCATACAGTATGAGAATTCGTCCCATACAGATGCGTTCATGTCTGGAGTCGCTGCTGCCACTGCTGCTGTGATCCAATTTCGCAGTTCATCCACAGTAGTCGGAAATGGAGGCACATAAACAGTGCCAACGTCTAATACTCTGTGCGGTACGAGATTCAACACCATACTGTCACCGAAATTCATGCTGCACTGTTGTAACAGATTCACACACTTCAAAGTGCAGTACACAGATTTTTTTTTTTTGCGATGTCACCATCTTGCTTGAAAATCTGATGAGAGCACAGAGGGCGGAGAGGGGGGAGCATGCTATTGCTACCTGCCGGCAATCATGTGAACCTCACAAATATCCACTTCCTAACAGTACGTTATTCGATGTGTTTTAGCGAATGCTTACTGTGTTAAATGACTTCGAATTTGGATCATTCTTTTTCAAACACTGTGTATAAATTTCAAATCAAATTTATGATTTCACTAATCATTTTAACACCAAAATGATACCTGGATTTCGTGTCCATCCATAGTAAAATCTCAGAAGATACTCTACAGTAAACATAAAAGATAAAAGCATCACCACAAAAGTAGTGAAAAGTTCATAGAGTACAGCCATCTGGCAACTACTTTCACATTCAAAATATTTTAGAATTGTTAGTACATTTCCAAACATTGTGTGCTCACCTGGTACAGAAAACCACAACCCTGTATGAGTTCCTTGGTTTGGTAGCAGAGAGCATACATGGTAATAACAGCATATGTACTAGTCTCCATACCATCCGTAAAACTTCGGTTCACCCACAAGTAACAAAAGTTCCGAGGATCATCTTCAGGCTCTTGAAACACGAACCCTGTGACCGGTTGGTCACCTTTCATACTCCCATACCTAAAAAATATACATATATTGGTATCGGCCAAAATTTCATATATTTTAATAATTATAATAATTACAACAATTACCATCATTGATAAAACATAACCACAATTGTTGAATGTACAATAAAGTACCAATATGAAACTTACAGATACCGATAACCAATCTGATACAATGGTTCACTGACCTCCTTAATAAATATACGTCACCAGATAAACCAAACTTTTGCAATGGAAAATAAAGTCTTATATTAAACATTTACCATATTTACTCATGTATAATGCACACTTTTTTCCAAAAACTTTGACCCCAAAAACTGTGGTGCGCATTATGCAAGGAATAATTTGGACAGTCAACATGAAACCATATAGGGTAATTCCATGATTTTGTGAGATTCACATTGATTTTTCATGTTTACGGAACCCTATAATGTTATATATCATTGTAAAGCTTAAATTCTGCAGTTTCTGAATATGACAACAGTATTCCAGTCAAGATGGTGACACTAATGTGCAATACGGTTGAAATAAGCTAATCACAAAATGAAGAAACCTTCTGATTTTTATGGTACTTTAGTTGAAAGAAAAGATAAGCAAAAAGAAAATAATTAAAATGTATTACTGGCCAAATAATATGATATGTATGCAGTGTGTAAATGCCTTAATGGAAGAAATTTTGTGCTAGTTTGAGGGTCCTGAATGTGCCTCATATAAATGTAATGTTAATCATGGAAAAAATATATATTTTGAAGTTTCTCTTTTAAAAAGTAAAGAAGGAATGAGCAAAACCACGTATAAAAAAATAAAGGCCCTTTCCCACGATTTTTCACCTTGTAATGTAAAGTTTGGTGACACCAAGAGAATCAGTGTCATTCTGGCAGAATTCAAGCATGCACCTCCCATCACATGGGATCTGTATCAGCTGTATTTGTTGCATGAGAAATAATAGAAAATAACATCCTGAGCATGGCAAATCCATAATGTATTTATGATCTCACTTTCTATTACAGAATAAATAAGGTGTTAAAGAGAGAAAGCTTTGGGATGCTAAACACAGTAGAGGGAGAGGGGGAGGTGGCTTATTGTTTACACAAGAGGACATTCTCCTCTCGTTCCACATAGCTACAGATGACTCATCGAATAGCTATGATGTCATTCACTCCTGATTGACATAGCAACAGCTCTATGACCTACAAATAAGAAAGCCATTTCTTGAACCTAAATTGTACTGCGCATTATATACCAGACATAATTCTTTTGTCACTTTTCCTCATTAAAAAACAGGGTGTGCATTATACACTTACTTATACATGCATAAATACAGTACTTTTAAAAAAGTATAGGATAGAAATTATGTTTATATTCATAAAAATTATAACAAAATGGCATGATATTGCATTAAATTTTAAGATATTTATAGATATATCGGATCGGTAAAATAATTAGTAATTTTACAGATAAACCGATATAACTAACTAACTCCCTAGCCTTCTTAAACCTGAAGGTTCATGGCTGCAGCAACACAGGACTTCCATCTGTCCCTATCTTGAGCAATATCTATATACTCTTTTCCATCCCTACCAATTCCCTTTAGGTCTATCTCAACGTTGTCCCTCCATCTTCGTCTTGGTCTTCCTACAGGTCTCTTACCATCAAGTTTCCCAACAAGAATCCTGTGAACTCCTCTTTCCTCTCCCATTCGTGCCACATGGCCTGCCCACCTACATCTTCTTGATTTAATCATTCTAATAATATCTGGACATGAATACAAATTACTTATGTAAATTACGTAACCTTCTCCATTCACCTGTATTCTCATCCCTTTTAGGTCCAAATATTTTCCTAAGGATAAAGATCTTATTTTCAAATACTCACAATTTATGTTCCTCTTTCAATGTAAGGGACCAAGTTTTTACACCCATATAATACTACAGGCAAAATTACTGTCTTGTATATTTTAACTTTTACTTTCTTAGATATTAAACGAGAAGACAAAAGTTTATGAACATGCATTTCCTGAATTAAGCCTACTTTTTATTTCCTCTTTAACATAATTTTTCACATGTTAATATTACTCCTAAGTATTTGAATTTGGAAACTGGTTCAAACGAGTCGTTATCAATAATTAGATTTTGATTATTACCTAACACTTGGTTTCGGCCTGTAAGAATATATTTAGTTTTCTCTTTGCTAACTTCCAAACCTATCTCTTTAGCTGCTTTTTATATTATCCCCTAATAAGTCTACATCATCTGCATATGCTAACAACTGAGTCACACCGTTTAATTTTAGTCCTTCGTTAGTTTCTTTTACCTTCCTAGCATATTCTAAGGCAAAATTAAAGAGCAATGGAGATAATGCATCTCCTTGTTTTAACCCATCATGAATTGTAAATTTGTCAGACATATTAATACCCACACGAATTTTACTTTCTGTTTCACTGGTGCATACTTTTATCATACTAACAAGCTTCTTAGGTATTCCAAACTCGACATATATATCATATAATTTCTCTCTTTTGACCGAATCATATGCTTTTTTGAAATCAATGAATAGCTGATGGACATTTTGATTATATTCCCACTTTTTTTCAAGTGTCTGTCTAATGTGAAAAATTTGATCTGTAGTTTATCTGTTACGTTTAAATCCACATTGATAATCACCTATAATTAGATAAATATTTTACCTAATTTAACTCAAAATTTATAATAGATAAACTGATATGCCTTTATCAATAGAGTACCAATTAATCTGCCCCATCCCTAATTAATACATAACTAAACTCCAGCCAGCCAGAGTGGCTTTTCATTGGGTTATGTGCAGTCAGCGCATCGGCTCCCATCCCCACTGTTTTCTGGCATTCGTAACCGGAGCCTGAGCCTGCTACATCTTCCCAATTGTCATCACGATGCTGGATAAGAAAATGGTTTCCTGAATTCTACAGGGTGGGAAATAACCTTTTGCTAGGGGTCTGCAGGAAAACTGTGTTAACATGGAGTCATTTGAGGTTTGGTGTGTTAAAGTAGGCTATTTCCTGTGTTTCAGGAATAAATTCCAAGATGGCGAATCTATTGTGTGACAGTGAGGAGCAATGAGTTGTTCACGGTAACTCCATGCATTCATCAACCGCAAATGGGTCGCAAAGAAACTGCATCGAAGTGAACGTTCTTGACTGCCAAGCTTATTCCATTCCTCAAGGATCCCAACAATACCCTGGATGCAACGGAGGTCTGCTTCCTTCACGACAAAGCACCTTGCTTCAAGGCAAATGCTACCCAAGACTGTCTTCGGCGAAGTGGCATTGACTTCTTCAGCAGATCTAAATGGCCGGGTGCATCACCAGAATGTAGTGGAGCACTTTGGGGCTGTTCTGAAGAACGCAGTTGAGTCCTTGATAATAGTGGAGCACGGACCGGACCGCTATTCCCGGGCAACACTCCTTGCACATCTGGAACAAGTCCTCTGTGACATGGAATGGAATGGAATACGGACTTGTTTACGAATCTTCTGAGCTCCTGCCCTGATCGTCTTCGTGCTATGAGAGAAGCAAACGGCGGACATACTAACTTTTAATTTTGGTTTTGTAACCACAATTGTCGTAGTAAACATTTGGTATTACCATAATTTCTTAATTGTTGTTACTTTTTACTGTGGACCCCTAGCAAAAGGTTATTTCCCACCCTGTAGTGATAAAAAAAAGGTGTGGGCCTGTGAGCTCCCCACCCCATGTCAGATCAGTTAGTTTGTTGTGACACAGGTAAGCTAGAGTTAATACTAACAGTGATTATGTCAAAAAAATAAACATACAAAAATGCTTGCATGAGGCAGGGTTGGCCCAGCGCAGTTTTCCCAACGTGTTTTTTTTTTTTCAGAAAACCCCACCTCGAAAAACCCACTCAATTTTTTTTTTCAGAAAATTTAAATTATTGCTCTAAATAATTGTCAGATTCTACAATTGTCAACAGTTTGAGAAAACTAGTAAAATATAGGCTTAGGCAAGCTTATAATACTCAAAATAATTAATGTGGTACAAGTCTGGATATTTTTCTCAAATTATACTAGAAATGGACTTTTAACAGAAATAATACGAACATATATTTAAGAAATAAAAAATCCAAAGGGTCTAAAATATTTAGATAAAACACTGAACGAATAAAGCTTATAATTTAGAAATGTGGTAGCACTTTAGATATCAGTCACTTCCGGACGTGGGAAAGCCACGTAGTTTCACCTGTGACGATCAACTTTTACAATAAATTTTTCCATGTATAAAACATTACAAAGGAGAATTCAGTAAATTTTATTGAAATGTCATAAAAGTAGAATAAAGATAATTGTGGTATAATGAAATCAAACACTTTTTAAATGATTCATTTCAATTCTCAAAATTTAGTGTGTGCGCAAATGTTCTGTTTTCTCTCCAATGCCTTGCACTGAGACAGTGTTAGGACATCACTTGAGTTTGAAGATTTTTAATAAAAGTTGTGTAATATAGTGTGTGGTTTAGGAAGGGTGGGGGAGTGACACCACTTTTGAGACCACGAGATCTATAGCAAATTTAGAGTTTTTAAGCTGAAATTCATGTTGCAACTAAATACACCCAAGGAATATTTTTTATTTTACATTTCTTGAAAGCATTTGAAGATGATGGATGAAAAATTGATTTTTCATATTCTGAGGTAGCTCCAAATTCTGACGACACTTTCAAATATCTGCCTAAACTACAGTTTTGGACATTAAGAAAAGAGAAATATTTTAGGGCATTTCTTAAGCTATGGCTTGACAATGATTTTTTTAAAAAATATAGTGCATATGTATCTTTGGGGCTAAATAGGGGTCACTAATATTTTGTCCATGGGAACTGTAATTTTCATAGCAACCAGATACGTTTGAGGATGGATACGGTATTACATTTGGATGAAATCAGCCAGGACAATTAAATGTCAGTTACATTTTTGGCATGGTTAATACATGGAGGAGTTATTTAAGCTTGAAACATCCACAATAATAATGGGAAGAAAACACAACTGAGATATGAACAAACTGTATCGAAGCAGATTTAAAAGTGTGTGTGCAGCTATTGTGTGTTGTAGGTAAAGGTAAAGTTCCCCTTGCATATAGCACCGTGCCATAAAGGTACATTCAGGAGATATGGGGGTACGGCCAGAACATTCTCAATCTTGGCCATTTTGGATTTGATGTGATGTGATCACAACCAAACTCAGGCTGCCTTTACCCCCCCCCCCCCCCGGAACCATTGATTTGAGGCTGGGTGAGTCCCAGAGCTGCTTTATGCAAGGACAAGGTCTGAAAAATTCAAACCTTAGTTCACCCACCCCAAGATTCGAACAAAGGTCTCCTTCATGACAGTCAGACAGCCTGTCGACTTTCTTTTTACATTTGTAATAAAAGCAATACCCCTAAGCAGTACTATCCCCTCTGTTTTCTCTAGATTCTCATTGGGACACACATTCATTTCTGAACCAGGATTCGAACCCGGGACCCCTGGCATTGCAGGTTGCTCTGCTGACCACTCCGCCACGGAGGTCAACTAAACCACCACAGCTATCAAGTATTAGTATAGTATTGCAATGCACAACCCTGTGATCTATTAACTGTTACGCCATCCAGGAAGAATAGAATCAAACTGTTGGTCAATATTTCAGAACATAGTATTTTAGATAATTTAAACATTTGGCCTGCACTGTGGCTGTGCGGTCTAAGGCATCATGCTTTGGGCTCCAGCTACTGGATACGTGCAGGTTCGAGTCTCCTGGGGGCAATGTAACAGCTTTCTTCCAGAGATTTTGGCCTGTATTTGAGACTGGTGAACACTCACCATCATGATTAAATTGGGGAGCTACGAATGAGTAGCATAACCCGGTCATGAAAACCTACGACGACGACGACTGGGGGTTCGTCGTGCTGACAACATTTCACCCCATAACTGGTTGGATGATTGCCCACCTGATCAAGTAGGAGTGTGGCCGGAAGTCAGTAGGTAGGCCTGGCCCCCAAATGGTCTGTTGCAGCATGGGTTATGTATGTTTCTAGTTTAAGGGCAGCGGAACAGTTTCAACGGTGCAGTTACTTTCCTCTGTGGCAGTTACTAACTTAGCTCTCTTAGAGCCAGATCTGGCACTCGTTTCGCTGTGAACTGGGGTGACTGCTCCCGTGCCCCACTTTGATACCATCACTGGTTCCGGCCCACACAGACCAACTTTTGCCACAATTATACATTTTGCATGTGACGTGATATTGTAATATTGGCTGCATTGCCCCATTCCCTCTTATATCACCAAACCACTTTTTTTTTATAGCGCCATGATGACGTGAAATTGAAATAATATTGTTATCGGGGAATCCTTTGTTTTCAATTTCATATGACCATCGGTGGATTATTGAGATGGGCGATGCCGCCGGATCTAGATGGTGAAAAGTAAGAATAAATTGTCATTACTTTAAAGTTAACGGTAATAGCAGCACCCCACACCTTTGCCAACTAACATTACCCTAGGAAGCACTTTATCCAGCATTCGCAAATCTAGCTCTTTGAAACTCAGTTTTAACTCCATTTAAGGTGAAATTTAGCTCTAATGCGCATCAGGTTTGGCAATACTGCCAGGATGGCCGTGGGAGGCAAGGAGAAATGTATTGTGCTTATGGGAGTATTATTTGATTTGTTCTCTTGGTAATTTCAAACTTCTGATGGAATAGAAAAATACATCAACAGGAAGAGAGCAGTTTGAAGATGCATTTAACCAGCGGAAAAGTCGAAACTTCCATTTGAATAGCCGAAACTTGATGTTGAAGTTGATTCCCCATAAGGAATACATGGGATTCCGAAAATTCTTATTCATCATATTTTTCAAACATCGTGTCCAGCTTAATAATCAACATCAAAAAACACATCCACTTGCAACATGGAGAGAAATTCATACTCTTGGATACACCCAGGGTTTTCTAGTAGCATTGCATCTTTGGGCGATCTTGAAATAAATGCACAATTGTTGCATAACTAACTCCTCCCCTTAATCATTTCAAAGGTGTGAGACCTTGATTGTCAATTCTTAACTATGTTAACAGAAAATATTAAATAGTTTTTGAATCAGTGAACTAAAACAAATCTGAAAAAAACAATACAACACAATTTTGCCTGGGTTTTTAAAAAAAAACTGGTATACCACAGCAAAAGGTAAGTAATATTATGACAGTTGCAGGAATGCAGTTGTGAATAATTTTATTCTAAAAATTACAGAAAAATTCTGCACTTACTCTATTTCGAGTGTCATCAGATTCCATATCTGGAAACCCCCAAAGCTGAATCCCACAATTACACTTCCTAACTGTGGTACGTAAAGCAATGCCGTTACTAGGACGTCTGCTGTGTTAAAAGTCTCCAAGATGTTATTGTGTCTTGCTTGGAAGCGGAAATTGTTGAATTCGGTCGCAGAACCTACAACATAAGGAATGAAATTTTCAGAACTTAAAAATATACAATATGACTGTATGGATATCAAAATATATTTTTTTTTAACATACATACATACATACAAGGCACTTCAAAATGATTTGAACAATAACAAAATGTTCCATGAGGAATATAACATTACCAGTGATCAAAAGATCCTTTATATTATATGGCATTCAACATCTCCACACCAGGTCACTGCACACTTCTTTATCGAACACAAAACTAAAAGTTCTATGAAGAAGGCAGTGTTTTGTAATGTATGGTTCCATATTGTACTTAAAGAAAAGAAAATTAATGACTTGTAGAAAGCAGAGAAGAAAATATGACTTTCAAACTGTATCAAAATTTTTAGCTATTAAAGAAAGATAATGTTCAAACGATGGACTAATTTACCAAGGAAAAATTAAGAAAATAACTTTGATCTTTATTTGAAATAAGAAAAAATATCTGTCACTCATATGAAAGACATGAAATTATCTCCAGCAACAAAAATAAATTACAAATAAATGTACATTCACTTGCACATGCTTCACCTAATAAACATCATTCAGATATTTAAATAATTATCATAAATAAATATAAAAATATCCCTTGCTGTGTCTGTAGAGAAGACAATTTGCGCTACAACGTTGCCAAATTCAAATTATTTTTCCAAAATGTACTGTTCATCCTGCTCCTGAAGTGCCAAAATGCATGATGCACTGTTCATTGCGATTCGGATCTCACTTTAAACTGTATGTCCAGTCCCAATTAGCCTATAGTGGACTTGAAACAAAAACTTATTCATTGCTTTTGTAGCAAATGTCCAAAGGTCAAGTTGAATTTAAAATAACTCTGTAGTTGCTCTCACAATGCAGAACAATCCAATTTCACTCTTTCACAACATATTACAATGGAACGGAGCATTTGATTGGTTTTCCTTCAAGTAACGTGCTTGTCACTTGGTGAAAAGCTGGCCTTTTCCATCAATTTCGAACCTGGTGTTTACAGGAGGAGTCCCTTCACTTAAGCCAATGAGCTCTCCTCCAAAGAGTTGCACATTTGACACTAGCACCACTGCTTCAAGGTCAGAGGTGCAACAGTTTTTGTGATTCAGACCATTACATCATGAACGTTGATGTTTTCGTGTTTTCATCTCATACGCTATTTAAATTTCAAGGTGATAGTTCTGGACTGTAAGGTGGATGTCCAGAACTATCACCTTGAAATTTAAATAGCGTATGAGATGAAAACACAAAAACATCTCAATACAGAATTCAAACTTACCATTTAGCAGGAGGCAAAGGTGAGAACGGTTCTTCACAGATAACTCCTTCTTCAATTCCAACTGTGGATCTTTAGGCTGTGTTAGCATCACTTTGGCATACTTAAGTTCATCTGATCTTTCTGTATTCTCCTCAGACTTGCATAGGTCCATTAGCAATACATGTCCTCCAGCTAAACCAAGAGCTACAATACCATACATGTGCCGCAGCTCATTTGCAATTGGGTACGACAGTACACAGGATGTCTTGGATGTGTTCAACACAGCTATAGACGTAACCTACAGAAATCAAAATGCATTATCAACTTAGGTTCCAGCAGGGAAGAAAATATGCTTTATACTGCTTCAAAAATAATTTAGTTTTTGGAATATAATTATATAATTTAGTACTATGTTTAACCATTGGAACATAGTGGTGCATCTGTGAGCAAGAATTTGAAACTTACGGGATACTTAGTTCTAGCACTTAAGTGTTGATACTTCACAGTTCTAAGTTATACATGGAACTCAATTTTCACTAAAAGTGGAGTGAAGCAACTTGTGTTCACAGGACAAAAAACTTTTAAGAAATAGTTTTTGACAATTGTCAAATGCGTCTACATTTCCACTAGAAACCTGATATTCTCCATAGGCAACAGTGGAAAATCAAGTGCTAACAGCTTATTCAGGTTGTTTTATTTGCACAGTTATAAACGGTTTGCTGATAACAAAACTATGGCCTTGTAACTGTGTTTCCTTGAATTTGAATGTAAAATTTTGGGAGTGTCAGCACTTAGGTTATTTTGCTCCCTCTGTCACATTATACGAGGTCCAGCCCCTTACCATAACTAAAATAACTGTAATGTCGTTAACTAAAATATTAAAACATTCTGGCTTCCATTAACGCTGAGCTGAGGGTGTAAAGGGGCAGTCAGCACACATAAGGACAAAAAACAGGACAACACACAGAATTATCCTGGCCGTAGGTCCAGACGCCAGAGCCTCGTTAGTCTGCAAAATGCAGTCCAGGGTGTACTATGTGGAAGTTCACCCCTTACAACCCCGTAACTGTGTTTCTAGATGATGTACAATCTGTATCAAAAAGATGGTGAAATTTTAAGATGTTGATTTTCACATACAGGATTTATAGAAGCACAAAAAACATGGATGAAAGTAACACTAGTTCATAGCAAGACATCTCAAGGCTTGGCTGGACCTTTGGGCAAGGCCAGTGAAGCAGTCCTCCCCTTTCAAAAAACTTCTATGATATTCCAAAAAATTAGGATTCCTTCTAGAGTATTCACATGAATCTACATGTGGTTTGCTTTCACTATTGCCTAGATATTCTCAATAGTTACGTGGCTGCATAAATCTACTTAACTATTGACACTATCTAGACAACAGCAAAAGCAAACCACACAAATATTCATATGAATGCTCTAGAAAGAATTCCAAGCCGATTCGGATTTTGGAACATCTTACGGGGTTTTCAAAAGGAAAGGAAAATTCAAAAACAGCTGCCCTGCCATGTGCCGAAGGTCCAGCCGAACCTTAAATTCCAAACTGGCAAATGATTCTCTCATGCACGTTCCACTTTTTCTCCTGACAGAGATCGAAATCCTGAACTTTTTCTTTACAGAGAAAAGTATCCTGGTATCTTATACGAGGGGAAGTCAATGTATAAGTCGCAAAATGAAATATCTTCAAATTGCTGCAATGTGAAATTGTTTTATGAATATCAGTAGTTGCGCTGATCATTTCCGCAAATGTCTGTGTAGGTGGCAGCACCACCGTGTATCGTATATGGCGCTAGTAGTCACGTTCCCGTGCGGCGGTGAGTCATACGAGTGCCAAGTGGGTAAGATGGCACGTGTGTAGGAAGTTTAAGGTCACCCAGTCGCACGGAAGCTGATGGTCACCATAATTTGGGACAGTAAAGGCTTCGTACTCGTTGAATTTCTGCCCCAGGGTTACACTGTCACTGCAGCCACGTAGTATTGCAGACCCCTGACAAACTTACGGTCAGCCATTCGCAGGAAACGTCCAGGTCCTTTGAGAGATGGAGTTCTTCTGTTGGATGACAACACTCGTCCACACAGTGCCAATACCACAGTGGCTCACATACGGTCCCTAGGTTGGGAACGACTGAAACATCCAGCCTACAGTCTGGATTTGGAACCATCAGACTTTCATCTCTTCGGCCCCCTGAAGAATCACCTAGGTGATCACCATTTCCAGGATATGGAGGAGGTCCATCAGGAGGTTATCAGCTGGCTACGACACCAACCACAAACCTTCTTCGCTGCTGGCTTTGAGGGACTCGTGAAACGCTGGGACAAGTGCCTAAATGTTCATGGAGATTACGTTGTAAACTAAACCACATTTCATCAGGTAACCATTTCAACTTTTCTTTCTATTCCATTTTGTGACATATATTGACTTACCCCTGTATAAGGTACTTTATATCAGATTGGTAAAATATGGTTTACCTGTACCAGCTAAAATTTCACATTGGTCCACTCCTACCATAAATGTTCACACACAAATTGCCATACTCCTTTGTGTTTTGTTTTTTAATTCTATTAATCACCAGTTTGAACAAACAGTGAAAAGAGGATAGGTGTCACAGTGAACATAGAAAAATGAATTAGCATGTGACAAACAATTCAAACTAACATTTAGGCAAAGAAAACTAATGCATTTACCACTCAAAAAGCAATTTGTCAAGTATTTCCAAATTATCAAAATGAATGCATCTACCTCTGTAAAAAGCAATTTGTCAACTATTACCAAATTATCAAAATGAATGCAGCTACCTCTGTAAAAAGCAATTTGTCAACTATTACCAAATTATCAAAATGAATGCATCTACCTCTGTAAAAAGCAATTTGTCAACTATTACCAAATTATCAAAACGAATGCATCTACCTCTGTAAACAGCAATTATGTCAACTATTTCCAAATTATCACTATTCATATTTGGAGAATAAAAGATTCTGTTGATAATAATTGAACATAAGCGAGTTGCTACCTTTTCCGCGAAACTTACTCGTACAGGTTCTATTAATCTGATCTGAGCATAGACAGTGGTCAAGTGCATCACATTTTGCTCCCGCAACTCAAACCCAGTGCACGAACTGGCTACACTAGCGCTCCTAGCGGCTTGCAGGAAAACAACAGGAACTGCAAGCCAGTCCAGCAGAGGCCACCAAAATAGTAAGTAGTAAGTTTCACAGAAAAAGTTCGTAACTCGCTTCCGTCTAATTATCACTATTGATTGCATCTTCTGTATTATTCCGTTCATCCACACTTACCTTGCTAGGAAGCTGGACAGCCTTAGTTATTCTGGAACCTGTTGTGTCAAACACGCACACCATGGCTGGCAAAGAGCCATAATCGAGCCCAATAATAATCTGTGTAGATTGGCTGGAATTAGAAGCTTCACCAAATCCTGGAAGTTCAGCGGCACATGTAACCTGTTAACAAAGAACAAATTCACAATAGAACAAAGTATCATGTAAATTTATGACAGTTTTTCAAGCACTGTAGGCGAAATATATGAATATTACACGTCTCATGGCTTCAATAAAACGCAAACGCAACCTGGGATAAAGAAATAAGAAACTACTTACAATCCTCGATTTCAGGCTTCAGTCATCTTTTCCAGTAGTCATCATGATAAGTTTTTCACCTCCTTCTTTATTGATATTTAACTTTTAATTTTTAACTTTTTTTTCACATACATTCAATAACTTTCAACAGGTCATCAGTGATAGATACACTGCTTATTCCGCATCTGTTGACAAATGGAATGTTTTTACACCTTGTAGGCTATGTGGATTATTATTTTTCATAAGTTTGCAACACTGTTAGGGTACACGTGCTTTTGTTTACAGAAGGTCTGAAGTTCTATGATTCTCACTTTAGTGAAATATGCAGATTTTATTTTACCAGAGCAGCTTGTATATAAATGGGTTAAGAAGTATTTTCAACAAGTTCTTTTTAAAGAAATATTTCTTTTCCAAGAAAAAATACGCACCATTACTAAAAACAAAATTTGAACGTGTTATTACTTTTCAACTAACATATTTTATATTTTACTTATAATAATGACAAATATGTAAAAAAAAGTTTGCTACACACTCAATGTTTTTTTAATACAATTTCTTATGTAGACATTGTATTTTTTTCTTGAAAGTTTTGTAGATGTCAATTATAGCACCTGAAAATATATCCATCTGTATTAATTTAATTTCCTGTGATAGGCCTATCATTCAGAAAAATAAACAATCTCGCTTCTCTAATAGTTCTCCAACTGTGATTTATTTTCTACAATATGTATGTGTGTGTGTCGAAGAAGTGAATTTTAACCATATTTAAAAGTAGGGATGGGACCGATTAATCGGTACTCTATCGGTATCGGCCAATATAGGCATATCGGGAAAATTACCGATTATTTTACCGATCCGATATATCGATAAATATATGATAATTTAGTGCAAAAGTCTGCCATTTTGTTGTAATTTTTATGGATAATCAATCTCCGTGCCCTTCTTTCTAAAAAATTAAATGTCTAAATATGCAACTCCTTTTGCACTGCAGTCACCATTGAAGCACACATTTATTAAGGAGGTCAATGAACCTTTCAGGTTCTTCAAGGACCATTTCTAATTTTATATCGGATCAGTATTTTATATCGGTACTTTATCGGTATCGGCCAAAATTTCATATCGGCACATCCCTATTTAAAAGTAAAAGGTAAAGTGCTCCCCTGTGCTTTGCACCATGCCATGGAGGCGTATAGGGGATGTGGAGTTCGGGCCCCACACTTTCTTTATCACGGCCGAAGGTGGGGGTGATGTGATCAGCACCACACCCTTGGTTAAAGTCCGCGCGTTCATTATATCCCCAGCGGTTAACAAAGGGAGCGGTACTCTTTGTTAAAAGAAACACCCAAGCTGGCGGTTTTCTTTTGAAGTAGAAGCACCAAACTGGAGTAGGAAAGCGATGTTGCCAAATTGAAGAGATAAAGAGGAAAAGCACAAGGAAATTGTAAGGAAACAAGAAAAAGAGAGAGAAACAAGATGAAAGAATATGGAAAGAGAAAATAAATACAGATAAAGATTAAAAAGGAAGTGTTTAAGGGTATTATCGGAGGGGGGGAGAAATATCCAACTCTTACATATTAGGCCTTAATTGACACCGGTGTTCTGGGGGTATTCTGAATTAAACGTGTTAAATACTCAAAATTGAGTTTTATAAACCCACTCAAAAATACTATTTATATGCATATTTACATATTTTAATTTACTACATTTAACCAATCAATGTGCTAGCTTTACGTTTTTTTTCGAAAATCGAACAATCAAAAAATATGGACAATGTAACATGGTATTTCATTCAAATAGACATCATCTATTACACATTCATCCAAACTATTTTCGGGGGTTTATGAACGATTTTAAAGGTGGTCTTGAGTGATGGCCACCCCTGTTTAGGGAATAAGGGCAGATCAAGTATAGTGTTCTGTAAAGCTAAGAAAAAAGTTACTTTCTGTAGACACACTGTCGTAATTAAATACTTTGTGGGGATTACGATATGGTTTGAGGACGTGAATGATGTTTTTTGGGGGGGACACATGATATGATCTGGGGGGACGCATGACATGATTTTTGGGGGGAATGCGCCATTGGCTTTGAGGGAGGGTGGGCACCTGTGCTCTGCATGAAGGAAATAATATTCTGCAGTTTTGTCTTCATACTTAGGATTTTCACTCTCAGCCGTGAGTGATAACTTGCATTATGCAAAGTCTAAGGAAAAAACTAAAAGCACAACACTATAACAAAGCAACAAAACTGCACATAACACAACTAGTTAAAAATAATCAACCCCGCACGTGGTTATGGAGCAAAAATAATGAGAGGCGGCTTGCAACTACAAGAAATGTAAGTAAAGAAAACGTGGCAACAACGTGTGAGCGCACGCGCTTATCGGGAGCGGCTTGGCTATTGTTTGCTATTGTTGTCAGTGTTAAGTTTTATAAAAGGGTTGCCGATGGGGACATAATAAACGCGCGGACTTTACCATTAACCCACAGAGTTTCCTCCAGGTACCACACACTATACGAGGCTGGGCTAGTCAGACACCCTAACGACTGAGCTACCGCAGCTTCATTTTAACCATATTTAGTTCTCTAAAATGTAATATTATTTACCTTTGTATTAGGATCTTTCAATATTGCTCCGAAGGTCCAGGCAGCTTGCCTCTCCCCGCTTAAAGCAGACACCACTTCAAAATTGGGGCCACAACTGAGAAAAGCACGAAGGCCATCTGTGTAAAGAAAAATGTACATTTCAATAACAATATAATGGAACAAGGATAAATAATGAAATCTGTTAATGTATAAATGCACAAACATTGACTATTTATATGTACATTTTGTAAATTTATGCGTTTACTCACTAAATATATTCACAGTATAAAAAAAGGTATAAAAAAACTTCCGTGAGTGAGTATAATAGTCGTAAAACTCCTTGAGTAGTCATTCATTCTGTATGGTAATATGGGTATACCGTTCTTTTAGAATTACCTCTTAGCCTACATGGCACTTTTAACGTCATGTAATTTAAAATTCCATATCTCAATACCCTTTTTTACCTAATCCTGGATTTATTTTTACATTTTATGACAAAGTATTTTATATACTGAAAAGAAATACCTGAAGAAGCAAAGTGTAGCTTTGCGAAACGTCGTCTTCAAGGAGTTTTACGACTATTATCCTCACTCACGTAAGTTTTTTTTATACTGTGAACATTGACTATTTTCAAGATACTGGAATGTATTACAAAACTGTTAACATTACCAATAATGTACTTATGCAAGAAATTTGAAAATTTCTGTACCTGTAATCTCTATAATCATACAGTGTGTAAAATTTCGTAAGAATAAAATTTCCAGACTTTTCCAGGTATCCTACACCTATAACAAAATTTTTCCACAACAATTCACTAGACTTGTAGACTTTGTCATTAGACTTTGGTGGTTAAATAACTCTGATGATACAAATTTAAACAATTATAATAGAATAAAACTAGACCTAGAAGTTAACCGCACACTTAGAAGTAAAAAAAGAGATTATTTGAAAAGAAAAATTAACGAAATTGAAACAAATAGCAAAACAAAAATATCAGAGATTTATATAAAGGTGTAAATGAATTTAGAAAGGGGTGGCACTTGATAAAAGATAAAAATGGTGAATATTTGGCTGATCCAAGTGATATTTTAAAGAGAGCAAAGAACTACTTTAACGACCTTTTAAATGTTCATTTGATTTAGTTTGATTTAGTCTATTTTACTTCGCGTTTTGTGCCTCTTGGCTAATTTGCGAAGATGGGGATGAGTGATGAAATTGATGAATGGACATTCACAAACAACCAAGCCCGACCAGGATTCGAACCCGGGACCCTTGGCGTCGCAGCACGATGTGCTAACCACTCGGCCACAGGGTCGGGCTTTTAAATGTTCATGTAGGAGATAAATCAGAAGTAAATGAAGTACACACAGCAGAACCGTTAATTCCAGAACCTAACTTGACTGAATTTAAAGATGCTATTAAAAGGCTAAAAAATAACAAAGTACCTGGTATTAATTTAATACCAGCCAAGTTAATTAAATATGGTGGAAATTCTTTGTCAAGTTCATAAATTAATTTGTTTAATATGGAATAAAGAAGAAATCCCTCAACAGTTGAAAAAAATCAATCGTTGTTCATGTTTAAAAAAGGTGATAAAATGAACTGCAATAATTACATTGGAATTTCTCTACTCTCAACATCATATAAAATATTATCTAATATTCCCTTAACAAGACTAACTCCATATGCTAATGAAATTTAGGTGATTATTAATGTGGATTTAAATGCAACAGATCAACTGTACATCAAATTTTTGACATCAGACAGACACTTCAGAAAAGTGGGAATATAATAAAAATGTCCATCAGTTATTCATTGATTTTAAAAAGCATATGATTCGGCTAAAAGATATAAATTATATATAGCCTATATAATATATTAGTCGAGTTTGGAATACCTAAGAAGCTTGTTAATATGATAAAAGTATGCAAGAGTGAAACAGAAAGTAAGATTTGTATGGGCATTAATGTGTCTGACAAATTCGTGGGCACCCGGGAACAAACAATGCAGTGATGGGGTACCATCTCCGCTTCAAACGCCATACCCTTTTGTGAATGAAGACAGTGGAACTTCGAAATTAATATGACTGAACCATTAAATTGAGCAATGCAGAAGTGCGAAATCTTCTAAATTTCATGTAAGTAATATCAAGGTTCAATTTCAAACAATGGCACAAAGTTACCCAAATTAAACAGCTTTTGGTACAGCCTGTCACATTTCCCATGCTTGCTGATCGTTCACATTTCTAACAGAAACCAAGCGACATTACCACTGTTCACTGCAGTGAACCCTGCATTGGGGGAAGCCGAAGCCAGGTTGTGAATAAGATACATGGGCATGCATACACCAATTCAACACCATGTTTACAAAACAAGCTTCTTCCACATGCAAACAAAACATGCGGAAGTTAGACTACAATGTGGTGCAGCGTATGCAACTCTCTTCTGGCTTCCATTCGCACCTCGCTGCCCATTTAATGACTTTTTCCTTGCTTCTCATTGGCAATGAAACTGTCGACTGATCTCTAATGCAGAAAGTGTGACAGGTTGTATCAAATGCGGTTTAACCCCAATTCTGCTTTCAGCACATGCCTCTTCATTCAAGCAATTAAATTGGTAAGGAAACAAGGCTTACCATCTGAAATCCAACCCATCATTGGGTCAGAAATGTGGAATTCTCCTTCTCCGTCATCAGGGTCCAAATGGTTTTGTACAGCCTGAGGAAACTCGATTGCACGAGACAATTTGCATGGTGCAAGATGGAGCCTCATTGTGTCAGAGGATGCTGTAAGTATATGAAAAAATTATGAAGTAATCTAAATAAATATCCATTGCAGCATACATACCTCGTATTAAAAAGTAACAAAATGGGAGGATTAAAATTACAGACTATTTATAAAAATAATGCACTAACAAAATTTAATACATTTACTGTTTAATGTCCCATTACTATTATAAAGTAATGTCGCAACAATATAAAATTTACAAATCAGGTTGTTAACAAGTAATAAGTCCTGACAACATAGCTTGTCGAATTTTCCATTTGTCATTGAAGATCAAGAATATTTATTCTCTCTCAAAAAGGTGAAATAGCTCTTTATTTCTTCTAACCTAACCCAATATTACTTTTTCCTATCATCACAAATATGAAAAAAAAGCCACAGAAATCATTCATGGTTGCACTTCTTTAGGTCATAACTTCAAGGTTATTGTAAGAATGGTTCATGTAGAGAGAGAGAGTGCAGATTAAATATTAATTTTACTGAATCTGGAGACTAAATCTTCCTTGGAGAAAAAAACTGGTGAGTAGTCAAAGTAAAAATATACTTTCCATTCCTTGCACACATGCCTGAATGAACAGCTCAGCATGTGGATCATAAAAAAGAGGCATTTTAGCCATAAGAAAGAGGCATTTTAGCCATACCTACAATTTTTTGATGGCTCATGATAAAGGTTCCAAATATTTAATTATTTATTTTCAAAGTTTCATAGGAGAAAAACTAATTATTGCGGAATTGTAGAAATTATTGTTACAGTGAATTTGAACCTTGGTGAAAGTAATTACCACTGTTTGGAGATCCGAAAAGCACAATTTATCAGCTAAAAAAGATGAAAAAAATATTTTACGCAAGATTCAATGCTTCCCATCGACAAGGCATTTTTGTTCGGACAATAGTGGAAATGATTACGAAAGCAAATTTGAAGCTTTCTGAAAGCAATTAACACTGTTTACAGTTCCGAAATGTTCTATTTATCGGAGAAAATAATATTTAAAAGGTACCTTACACTAATATTCTTGATCCCCATCAGCTAAACATTTCACACACTATTGCCAACATGAGGCTCGAAGGGATGTCGTACTTGAGACCAACGTGAGATGTTGAAATCATTTACGGAAATTACTGTAATGCTAAGGGCCCTACACCTGGCCCAATTAACCTAACCACAAAAACCAATGGAGCCTGATTTAGTTCATTAAACTAGCTTTCCAGGAGAGTATGTTTTTGCAATGATGTCAACAGTAGGTATAATTTAACAATACAGGGAATTTCTCCTATTTGTTTGAAATTTCGGATACTTACTAATTTGGGTCTCCTAATCAAGAATCTGCACTTAAAAATTGGCGCTCACGTATAGAAATTCCTGAATTATGTGGAATTAACACCGGTATGATTGTCAATACATTCCTTTGGTAGCCATGTTTGATGTTGACAAGTGAGGTTCGGTATTCGTTGCATACTTGTTGCTGTGTCTACAGCGTTGCCGCACTGTTACTTTCTCATTTGGGGAGCATTGATCGTAGCAGAATGGAGGCGGAAAGCAGTGAAAAGATCGTCAATATGGTTCAATTATTGAAATGGAGTACGGAAGATGATGGATGTGGATTGATAAAGAAATTAATGGGTTTTGGGGAGCTCGGAGGAGAATAGCGATAGTGACGATGACAGTGTGGAGGGAGAAGATGTTGTGGATTGCGGCTTCCAATAGAGGTAAGTTTGGCAACGGTGCGGTTCCTAGAGTGTTGTACGAATAGTTATACCAATTGCATGTAATCTGTGAATTGCATGTAGCGTTCATTTGCATGTGAGAAAATGGTGTCTTCAAAAGTGTGGATTACATGTTTCTTCCACGATTAATTGACGGTAAGGATAGGTTACGTTACTTAGAATAACTGAAATATATGCAATTTGTTTGAAATTCGGTGTACTTACTAATTTTGGTCTGGTAATCATGACTGTGCAGTTGAAATTTGGGTACTTGTTTACTATCCTTCGGAGAGATTTCGTACATCGCCCCACGAACCATTTCCAGTAAGGTTAGGTTAGGTAGGGCCACGCAATGGTTACAATAGTTAAATTCGTTTCGAAAAAAATATTCGTAGCCCCACGGACCATTGGCGCTAGCCCCACGCACCATTGGTGCTAGCCCCACGCACCATTGGCGCTAGCCACACGCACCATTGGCGCTAGCCCCACGCACCATTGGTACGTAGTTAGGTTAGGAAACATAGTTAAATTTTGCAAGTTTGACACGTGAGCGCCAAATTTTAACTGCAGATTCGTGATTAGGGGGCCAAAATTAGTGAGTATGCCGAATTTCAAAGAAAATGAAGAAATTCCCGGTATTGTAAAATCGCTCCCAACAGTACAAGCTTCCAGAAAAATTCAGCACAGAGGTACGTTTAAATAGCAATCACTTGGAAAGCATTAAGAAATTTAAAACCCATTTGGGCTTAGAAACTTGTGCTAGGTAGCCAGTCAAAGATGGACTTGTTTGGTTGGTCATCTTGAAAATGAGGTTCCTAGTTCAAATGGGGAGACCAAGTTACGATTGTTTAATTTCAAACTAATCATGATATACAGGCATTTTGGTCCAAGTTCCAAATGTTTTATTGCAATTTCATCATGCTACGAATGCAATTTTAACATGATTCTATCTCGATTTACTTCTGTTAACACACACTGCTGATCTTTAGCAATTACTTAAGACTTTATTTAATTGTATATGCTTTCGTAGTAAGATTAGACAGGCCAGGATTGGTTCTCTTAGCATTAAAATAAAGTACATAAATGCATTCTAACGTTCAGATTTACTTCCACATTAATTCCCACTAGTCTACGATACTTACAGTCAGTCACTTGTCAAGGGAAAATACATTGTTCATGGGAAGGACGCATGCTTGTGTAAGGTAATTTTTAAGTAGTTTTTATCAACATAAGTAACTTTTTTTGGTATGACTTAAGATGACCGGATCCCTCTCAGATTTTCTTCATATTTGACATACTTACTAATTGAGGCCTGCTAATGACTAATCTGAAGTTAAAATTTATCTGAAACTACTAGAAATTGCAAAATAATTGCGAACCATTGAAGCTAGCCCCACAAACCATTGACGTGTTGTTAGGTTAGTTTCGGTTAGGTTAGGCAAACAGTTAAAATTTGGTGTCGTGGTAGTCTCAGGAATATATATATTTCCTTGTGAAACAAAAAATTTCGCGAAAATAGACTGTTTCCAGTCCGAAAACTAACACCTTATTTTCGCATATTTTGCAAATTCTAGACGTTTCAGACAACTTTTAACTTCAGATTCGTGATTAGGAGACCTCAATTAGTGAGTATTCCAAATATGAAGAAAATCTGAGAGGGGTCCGGTCATCTTTAAGTCGTTCCCTTTTTTTCGAAATCCAAACAGTGCTCACTACTTTGAGGAAGGTTCAAATATCGTGTGACAATGATTGCCAAAATTCTACGATAATTAGTCTTCCTGTTAGGAGAATTCGAAAAAAAAAAAATTTAACCTAATTGGAACCATTACATAGTTCTATTTCTATTCTTAGTTTGTTAACACATACTTCAAAGGTTGAGCGATTATTTACAGCATGTGTCTGGAGAGCGATTTCTTTCCTTCCGTATGCAGCTACATGATTCTTTGGTAACACTTCCGCATAGTGGAAACGGATTTCTTCATTTTTACACAAGAAACTACTTACGGAAAATACTTTCTGTATCATCGTTGAAGTTCCTCAATGTGTTTTCTTTCGCTGTGTAATATTTTTTAGCGTCAAATCTTTTTTTCTATAAAAATATCTCTCCCACACGCAATTCCTGTTGCTTCCATTTTCTTCTATAGATCAAGGATGGTCCATGAGTTTCATGACGTAACCCCATGTCAATGTTTCCAAGTATGCCTTTTTGTTGCAAGATTTTTTATTTTTCGAAAATTCAAACTATCCTTGCCTAACCTAACCAAACCTAATCTTACCGGAAATGGTTTGTGGTGCTAACATCAATGGTTCGTGGGGCTAACGTCGATGGTTTTTGGGGCTAATGCCAATGGTTTGCGAGGCTAACGAGGTATTAGCATAATTTCAAATCCGGCCACAAAATCAGGTCTTTTTCGGTGAAGAAGGTTGGAAACACTGCCACAACGAGCGAGGAACGCTATCGCCACATTGTGTGTTACAGAAACCGAAGAATGCAGGCATAACGAAGATTCACATCGGTGTTGGTAATCTTTTATCCACATGAGACAAACTTTGGTTTTTTGTTTTCGAAGATAGTAGCGACATTTCTGTGTCGATACTTGTAAAATTTGGATTGTTGGAGACTCAAACCTTGCAGAACTTAATTTCACCAGTTTAGGTATTTCTGGGCTGCCGTATTTCATCAAGATTGAGATGGTAAGGTGGATGATCATCTTTAATGTTTTCCAAGTTAACACCGACGACACGTGTCTCGCAAAGTTATTGTTGTTGTCGGAAAGGAGTGGGCTGGAGTCCCAGCCTGGACCTTTGTGAATGTCCCTTCAACAAATTCAGACAATCATCATTCATTCTCGTCGTTCTGATTACCCTAAAGTGCCACAAATATGACGTAAACTAAGAAATACAAATATTCAAGTCCCATTTTTTATGTTCTGTGAAAAACACTGTTACTACGAACTAGGGTGGTTCAATTTATGTTATTAACATTTGATCATGTTACTTACCTTATAATTCAATTTTTGCAATATGATTCCACAATGTAATCCAAAGTCAATACCAAGGTCTCCGAACCATGCTGGCTACACACGGTATTTGCGGTCGTTAATAAAGACAGTAAATTTGTATATACAAATTAAGCAAAACTATTTTTCGCAAACTTGACTCGCAACACAATGCAATATTCAAAATCATTATCTGTCGAGTGTGAAATTCAAAATGAACGCAAAAATCACGCACTCTCATACCCTCGGACAGAAGACGCCGCCATCTACGCACATGTCACAACCAATTAAAACAATCGGATTCGGATGACTCCGTGTATACCAAAGAGATATTTCTAAATGTTCACCACCGAATAATATAATAAATAATATATTGCAGAGGAAGATATATGTATCATTTTAGAAGGTGACTGAATCTCATTCTCGAAATTAATTCAATTGAAATGTAATGGAATGAAAGATAGTGAAATTTGATCAATTTATATTCTCAGCTTTACGGGACGAATTGTTTGACCTGGGGTTATTCACAAAAAAGGAATACACCACATAAATGATTTAATTTATTCTACTGTAGTTCAGTCAATTTGTATACATACTGAAAATGTACCCTACGTATTTTTACTCATATCAAATTATACATCCGAATGAATAAAAAGATCCTAAATTCCGTGAATCCGGAACTTGGCATTGCATATTCATCCAGAGCAAGCAACGATTGTGCTACTTGCAGCAGCATTTCGTTACGAGATATGTTAGTGATACTGGATGCAACGCAACCAAAACAACATTTTTCTCTCGCAGAAAATTCGTGGCGTAAATGCGAATTTGCTTGAAATCATGTTTATTGAAGTCTGCTCTTTTATATAAACAATCTTATCTATATTTGGACAAAATAGAAGTTCAACAAAAGGTACGTGCCTACATATTCAGGCTCGTCTGTTTATTGTTGAATGGATGTGGAATATTCATAAGTAGGTGGACCATTTAAATGTCCGGCACTTTGGAATAGAAGTCAAATCTCAGTGCTCACACTTACTTCGAAATGCTGGAGAAGTCAGATGAATTTACATACAACTAAAAATTTCTTACATTTGTTCATATTGATGTTTATAATTGAACAGCATGTCTTGGTATGGATTTTCTCACATTTAAAACACTATTTGCTCCAGTAAGTTCACTGTATAATTATGATTATAAACTCATTGCTGCACTTAAAAAGAAAACCATTCCTAACAAAGGAGTTGGTACACCTAAGATGGCCAAAAACATCCATGGTTCCATTAGATAAAATTTAGTATGGTACTAGTTTACTATCCTTTGGACAGATTTCTACAGAAGAAACTACTTACCGTAATAAGTTCCTGTAGTATTGTCTAACATCGGGAAGGTGTTTTGTGTGAAATTCAGGTAAGTTTTCCGTATCCTGGAAACAGATTTCTTCAAATTTAAAAGTTTGGGGCTCTTTTGGGGGCAGGTCACTTCGGCCAATTTCTAACATGCCCTTAACAGGGAGTCTATAGAGAAACGGGCTGCGTTAGCGGTTGGGGGCGGTAAGTCAATTACCCCAGGGCCGGAGCCCGGAATTGGTGGGAAATTTGAGTCAAAAATTTCAAACGAAAATAAGTTTTTTGTTTAAATTTCGCACCGAGTCCGGAATGGATAGCCCCAAAAACCATTCACGGAATGTTCCGCGAAGCAGATAGGTAAGTACGAATGTCAAAAATTGACGAAACTCAGAAGTTGTAGGTGTCCGACGGATAGTAAACTTTTACCCATTTTTTTTAAAAAAACGGATCTCTCAATCTCCTCATGGAAGAAAACCATGTTTAAAATTATTACTGCAAGTCATTTCTTCTTTTTGCAGATGGAGCAGATGTTGATTGCATTCGACTTTGACCACACAATCATCAATGATAATAGTGATACAGTTGCATGCAAACTAGTACCCGGAGGTATTCCAGATGAAGTGAAGCAACTTCACAGAAAGGACGGTTGGACATTTTTCATGAGGAAAGTGTTTCAGTTGTTACATGAAAGCAATGTATCTAAGGAACACATTCGTGAAGCAATGACCAGAATCCCTTTCACAGAAGGAATGAAAGAATTAATTCAAATGTTGCACAGTAAAGGTGGGGATATCATTATCATCTCAGATTCAAATTCAGTATTTATAAATGATATTCTGCAACACCAGCATTTGGATAATTGTGTGACAGCAGTTTTCACAAACCCGGCAAAATATAATGATGCTGGTTGCTTGGAAATTGACATGTATCATTATCAGGATTGGTGCAATCTTAGTACAAAAAATTTATGCAAGGGTTATGTATTAGAGACTTACATTGAAGAGAGAAGAAACCAAGGAAAGATTTATTCGTCTGTCGCATATATTGGTGATGGCAAGAATGACTTTTGCCCCAGCAGCAAACTGTCTGTAAATGACTTTGTCTTTCCTCGAATAGGTTACGTTTTGGTGAACTATATCAAGCAGATGGAAATCGACAAGAAACTGACTCTAAAGGCCAAAGTGTATCCGTGGAGTTCAGGTCATGATATACTAAAAGTGCTGGATAAATCTGAATAATGTTGAAAATACTAAAAAGATCTGTGTGCCAGTGCATGAATTTGTTTAACATAAAGTGTTTATAATATAAGTGGAGTAGGTACAATTCCCATATACAGTATTTATATTCTTTGTGTGCTTTACAGTTTACTGTGATCATGTTCGAAGATGAGAGTTATTCTTCTTGGCAGGTGAAAATGTACTATATGTAGAGTTCAAATTGAAAAAAAAAATATGCTGAGAAGGTGAGGGGGAGGTGTCACAGTTTCTTTGTCTTGATATTGTGATATCAATTGTTATAATCTTTGTAATACAAATCAAGTTACCATTACAATATATTTGTAACAAAGCAAACTATTTAACTTATTCGATGTTTCACTAGGAGCAATTTTACAATACCGGACCATTCCCCGATTTCGTTAATATTTTGCATACTTAATGATTTTGGGCTCCTAATCACGAATCTGCAGTTAATATTTGGGGGTCATGTGTAGAAATTCGAAAACAAGGGGGTCCATGATCGCAACCGACAATGCACGATTGCTCATTATTTACTGGAAGATTTGTGTTTCCCATACCTAAGAAACAAAATTTCAACCCCAAATTTTAACTATGTTTGCCTACGCTAACCTAACCTTACCGTGAATGGTTTTTGGGGCTATGCGTGAATGGTGTGTGTGGCCTGTGATTGCAACCGACAATGCACGATTGCTCATTATTTACCGGAAAATTTAAACAAACATGCTTTCCATTCTCGTATATGGAGAACCATTGTGGTAATTGAAAAGTTATTATACAACTTCTGCATGTCAAATAACAATATCAACACGTCACCCCCACATGTTAACCTAAGATACTTCATTGGGACTACATATTTTGTGAGTATAAGAAGTAGGATATAAATTACAGCTGTGTCCGGTATTGTAAAATCTCACCTTTCACTACTTGGTTGACCCAGGAAATTACTTATTATAGAAATACTATTTATTGTTTATTTTAGGAAGATGAAACTGTGGTACCACATACATGATGGAGTGAAAAAATGAAAATTTAAATCCAATACTATGCAAAAATTGTCTGTGTTGCTTACAATTCCCATATATATATATATTTTAAATTTCTGAAAAGTTCTACATCCCAAGATTATAGAGTTTATTGAAAAAAAAAAATAGTATCTTGTAGGAAATGCTTGCATTTAAAAACAGCACATCTTATATTATTACTTGTACAGGGTGTTGCAATAAAAAGGTAACTCAAAATGTGCAGAATGTACATGGTTCCGTTACCTTTTTTTTAAACACCCTGTATTATTCGCTGCATATATAGCCGTTACACATTTTGTTCTCATTTCAGATGTGTTATTTAGCTAAAACACACACCACAAGGGATCTGTTGTGTTGCAGACAGCATCTAGATGGCCAGCATAATAAAGGTTCAGTCTGCATCAACTATTTCTGTGTGGACATGAAATACTATATAGTAGTGTTATTGGCTGTTGGTGCAGAAGGATGATACAATTAGCTCAGACAAATTATCCCCTGTGTTTGGAATTCCATTGGAACTAAGTGAAAATATGTGTCAAACTTATTAACCCATTAACTGCGGCGGAACTATATATAGACTAAAATTGGGCTTTTTTTGCGGAGCATCTATATATACAGACGATATTTAAAAATTAACGGTTCTTGTATTGTGGCAAGTCATTTTTATAGGCAACACCTTTTCGTGCTATTATTAGTCTATGTGGATTATTGGCAATCAAACAATCCATTGATGATGCTCTATCAGTTCCTGAAAAATATTTTTTTTGCAATATGGAATTAGAGCCGCGATGTTGTAGTTGGTAAGATGTCTGACAGCAATGCGGAAGACCCGGGTTCGATTCCTGGGGTCAGAATTTTACCACTATGTATAAAGCTGCTCTGGGGCTCACACAGCCTCAAATCAATGTGTACCTGAGGGCAACCCTGGAGGGTAAAGGTGGCCGAAGCATGGTCCTGATAACATCACTTCCAAAATGTCAGAGATCAAGAATATGTAGTGGAGGTGAGGGGTCTATATATGCGGTGGCTCAGTCGGTAACACGTCTGACTACCATGCTAAAGGTCCCGGGTTCGATCCCCGGACGGTTCAAATCCGGGAACTTTTCTAACGGTGGAAGCGGCCCCGGCGCCCACCCAGCATCGAATAACATGGGTACCTGGGGGGTAAAGGTGGTCAGGGGCGTGATGCTGATCACATCACCCCCACTCACGACCAGATCAAGAAAGTGTGGGGTGTTACCCCCACACCCCTATACGCCTTCATGGCGTGGTGCTAAGCACAGGGGAACACTTTACCTTTTACCTATATATGTATATTGTTTTCCTTAGCTTCATTCTGTCGCAAGTCTTTTTATAGTTATTGTTTTGCATTATTTACAATGACATGAATTTACTGTTGCATCTACGAGATATAGATGATTTTTTTTTTTTTGGCGCACTTCTCTTCGTCGCCCCAGGGAAGGGGTTAACAATTTGTGAAATCATACACAAAGACTAGGTGTCCCAAATACGAAGCAACTAACAGCACATTTCGTTTCCACAAGTAGTGTTCATGTTAAAAAAAACACTGTGGCGCAACAACCCTTTGACTACCAAGACATGCCAAGTGGTTTTTCATAGGGTAACACTTGGTCAACACATAGAGTCCCATTGCCACAGTTTTCTGGCTTCCAAGACCATCGCCTGCAACTTATAATAAAATAGCTTCCAATTCTCCTCACAGGGCCTCCTTAATGGCATAGTGGTATTGCCGTCACCTTGTAATCAAGTGGTTCCAGGTCCGATACCCAGTGGAGGCACATGGTGGTTTGGATCCCACTTTAAACTCTAGGCCCAGTCCCGATTAGCCTATCTGTGCATAAAAGAAAATCAAACCCAATTGTCCTGACAATACTTGGTCAGGACTGAGCTCCCATCTGGAATCAAACTTTTCTCTCTCTCAGTAGAAGAGGAGAAGAGAAAGTGAAAAAAGGGTTGAGAGAGAGGTGAAGGGGGAGCGAGATAAGAGGATTTTAAGAAGGGAAGGAGAGTCCTACCTACCAGGAGGAGAAAGAAGTACATCTTTCTCTTTCCTAACTTTCTTCTCCTCTCTCTCTCTCTCAGAGCAATTAGGGGGGGGCAGTTTATCTTTCCAGGTCCTTCCCCTTTCAGCCTCTTTTTTTTTCTCTTCTCGAAAAAGGAGAGAGGAAAAGAAGAAATATTCCTCTTCTCTCTCAGTTGAGAAACAGAAAGAGGAGAAAAAAAGAAAGAAAGATAGGTTTCTTTCTTTCTTTTAGGGACCGGGGGCACTCTTCCTCCTCTTTCGCCACGGGGGTCGGCAAAAGAAAGAAATAGGAAAAGAGAGAGAAAGAGAAGGACAAGAAGAGAAAGGCGAGGGAGGAAGAAAGAGAGTAATAGAGGAGAGAGAAAGAGGAAAGAAATTTCTCTTTCTAAAAGAAGAGGATTTCTTCTTTAGTTTTTTTGTTTTTCTCTCTCCTTTTTTTTATTCCTCTACACGAGAGAGAAAGGAAGAAGATGAAGAACAAAGAAAGGGAAATAAGAGGGGAGAGAGAAAGCAAAGAAAGAAAGAAAATTCTGTCCTCCTTTTCCTTTCTTCTCTCCTTTCGAAAAGAAAGGGAGCAGCAGGAGGTAAGTCCTCCCTTGTCTCTCCCCTTAAGTCCCCCCCCCCATCCAGAGAGAGAGAGAGAGAGAGAGCTTGGATTTGATTGATTTAGTTTATTTTACTTCGTGTTTTGTGCCTCTTAGCTAATTTGTGAAGATGAGAATGAATGATGAAATGGATGAATGGACATCCACAAACAACCAAGCCCGAGCGGGATTCACACCCGGGACCCTTGGCGTCGCAGCGCGATGTGCTTACCACTCGGCCACAGAGTCCAGCGAGAGAGCTTGGACTTTTTGCACCAAGCATGGGAATCCTAAAAAGTTCTGGCAGTAAAACCTTTACACATCACTACCATTGATGGTGCACCATCGGTACTTATATCACAACAGTATTTCCATGAAATGGTATGGTCAGTGAGATAAGAGAAGCTACATTGGTTGTAGCTCCCAGGATTTAGAATGACATCTGCACTATCAATGCAGAATAAGCTGTTTTTTTTTGTAAGACTTGCTCATTTAAATTCGACCACATCTTGGATATTTTACAGGTGATTGTATTCAAGTGGAATTTTAAAATCTTAATCTGAAGGTTCTTAGCCAAGCATGGAATCAACTATCATATTACAGGCATGTCCTGATTTCCTACTGCAATGGTATGAGTAGGGAGCGGAAGTTGATGAAATGGCATCTTTTTTCTGACATCTCGGACACAATGCCCATTAGATACACACAATATTACACTTCATCTAGAACCCAAAAAAAGGTAATTCTAAAGTGCATTTTTTTGCATTTTATGCCAATTTTCAGGTTTTAGGTCATTTTTCGCAATATTCGGTGTATCGTTTTGTCATATTTTGTCACTTCTTTCATTTTGGTAATATTCTTGATTCAGTGTACACAAGTTTTTCATTCAATTGTTTTCAAATTATTCGGTTGTTTCCATTGGAAATCCTTGTTGCATATTTTAATTGAATGTGCATGTGGTATCATTTCGTGCTATTTTTTTTTTTGAAAGCAAGATTGCATTATATTTAATTTACTTTTCATTTCGATTTTTAACCTAAAACTCACAAATTTAATGGTCATTTTTTGCATTTTTTAGGTCATCAACTTCCACTCCCTAGATACGAGGCTTTTTTGGGTGGAGGGGGCTACAATATGGGAGGGAGCAGTCATCCATCAGTAGTTCTGATAAACGCAAAAAATTATTCCAGCAGAACAAAAATTTTGGGCGCAGCAATCTTTAACCCTGAATAACCTCTGCTTGAAGTGTTGCAACCCGATTTCACGTAAACATAAAGAAAATGTTCATCAGGTTGTCTCAAGCCCCTTTATGTTCACATATTCTAATCTGGACTGCTTAGCACAGCCAGGGGTGTAAGGTTCAAATCCTGGGTGTTCTTTGCGAGTGTCCATTCCATCAATTTAATCACTAATCCTCATAGCCCGCATCACTCCCACCTGCCACGGTGGAAGATCATCCAACCCATTACGGGGTGGTGTGGTCAGCACAACAAACCCCCAGTCAATGTTGTAGGTTTCTGCGGCCGGGTTATGCTACTCATACGTAGCTCCCCAAAGTCCTCACGATAGTGGGTGGCCACCTGTCCCATACATAGGCCAAAATCTCACGATAGAAGTTGTTATGCTTCTCCGTGGAGACTTGAACCTGCATGCATCCTGTAATCAGAGCCCAAAGCATCATGCCTTAGACCGCATGGCTACTGTCTGGCTGCCTTAGCCGAGACCATGGACAGATGTGCGCATGTGCCAACCGGACGCGTTCAGTTGGTTAATAGGGGTGACGGAGCTTTGGACAGGAAGGGGGCTCCTTAAAAATCGTCTGCTGTAGAAACAGCAATGAAGTTTCAACGTAATAACATCACCGCCAAAATACATACAAAGATGTTTACGAATAATGTAAGGGTTATGTAAGCCAGTCATATACTATATCAGCAAACAGAACATATCAGGAAAGTATTCATATCGTCACATTAGTAGATAAACTTGTTTGTAAACCAGTAGCTTTATTTTAGATCATTCAATTAAATTGATCTTTTTAGTAATTATTATAATTAGCACAAATGTACACAACCTTAATCACGATAGTATTCAATAATAATAATATTGTTGTATATAGTATTATATATAAATGTAGTAACTGAATGGCTTGTGACATTTTCTAGCATAAAGAGGGTGTTTTGTAGAATGTGCAACAGGGGCCAAAACGTCCCAATTTTCCTCATTCCACTTCGAAACGGTTTGTTGCGAATTGTAAGAGCCATCACAAACACAACACAGAAAGCGGTAATAAACACAACAAGCGAACCCACGCAAGTTTGGCGAGTGCTTCTCCCTGCTTTCCCTCTCGCGTTTGGAATCGTCGTTTCCAGGCATAGGCGCCGACTCCATGGGGCTTAGGGGGGCTCGAGCCCCCCCAATGTTAATGATGTGGGGGCAGAGCCCCCCAAATAATTTCGCTTAAGAGGATCTAATGTATTATTTTTCTTCTCTTGTAAAGTTCTATGAATTGTGCCACATGAACTTAACTTTAAATACACATTTGAAATGTTCTAGACCATCAACGTTGGGGGGGCTGAGACAGCTAAACCATCAACTTTGGGGTGCTATGATCGGAGACAGCAAAACACATGACTTATTACTATATACTAAGTATATAATTATTATTTACTATTATACATATATTAATCAATGACATAATGAATTTATCCAACGACTTGTTAAAGACTGTTTGGGAATCCCCTAAAAGAATGCAAATATTTAATGGTATTATTTATGTGAATGAGAAGGCTGGCCATACTGGACTCCGACCACTTTGCCCTCGTCGGTGGACGTTGAGAGCCTCCAGTTTGCAACAGATCTTAAGGAACTATGAAAACCTTCTCAATTTTCTTGAGAAATTTTCTGAAGAAATTCTACTGACGCAGCATCAAAATGTGCTGGATACCTGGAGACAATGCTTCACTTCAAGACATTTTTCTTCCTCTCCCTCTACTGCCATGTGATGGGTCCAATAGAAGAGGTAAACTGTAAGATTCCGTCTCCACGCATTGGTGCTACAGAAGTGGAATCAAAACTAAAATACTTGACTGACATCTTTCAAGAAAAGCGAATGTGTTTTGTGCAGTTCTGACTGAAATTCACAAAGGGCAAACAGAGCCTAGTTGATGAGCCAGAATTGCCCTGGCAACGTCACGTCCCTAAGAGACTTGAAAATCCTGATGCTGACAAACATCACAAGTTCTACACTCCAAAATAGTATTATAAATCAATATACACTGACGTGTGTGACACAGCAAAATCATGTGTTAAACAAGGACATGAATCTACAGGACTACAAAAAATAACAGCCGTAGAGAAAGAATGCATCTCAACTGTGAACAGTTGCACAACAAACTTTCAGCAAACGCGAGAATTCTTTCGCCAAGATTTGGATGCTGATAGGCTCTCCTTATAGCAAACGCGGTATACACATGTCCATGCTTGGCGATATCGCCAAACAGAAGAAAGTGGTTCTAACTACCATGCGTGACATAAGGAAGTTTCTTTTGGAAGACAGCACCCTCCAGGAGCTTCTGCCTGAAGTTGCTAAATTCATAATGGTCCTCCGCACTGTGCCAGTGACGACAGCCACAGCCGAAAGGTCATTCAGTCCTCTTCGCCGACTAAAGACATATTTGAGATCTACAATGGGGCTGAAGAGACTAAGCAGCTTAGCTGTACTCCACATACATCAAACTGTGCTTGATAATTTGAACCTGAGACAGCTCGTTAATGAGTTCATAAAAAAATAACCCACTCCGTAGAGCAACTTTTGCTTTATTTTTAAATCATGTTCATATGTTTTTGTTGTGTATGTCACTTTATATCGTAGTGTACATGCTATTTTTTTTATTATTGCAAAATTAAATTTAAAAAGTTAAATATTGTAGCAAGAAGAAAAAAGTCAACTATTTTCCTGCAATTTGTGTTAGCATTTATGTAAATAATTAAATAAAACTGTTAAATATTGTAAATATTCGTTATTTTATGGGTACGTCAACACTAAGGTTATTTGCAACCCATCACATGTCTGTTGCGGACATTAAAACAGACCCATGCCGCCGCCGGGACTCGAACCCGAGACCTCAGGATCAAAGCGAGATGAGTCGACCACCCAACACGCTTGCATACTGAGGCTGGCATAAAACTGTTAGGTTGGTCTCTTAATGTAAATACATAATTTTCAATGAAAATGTTAATTGTTATCTAAGAAACAAATGAACAGACACAAAAGACATAAAGAGTCTTAAACATTTTCTAAACGTTTTTCATGTTACATTTCATTTGCATGAGGAATATAATAGCTGCTTAAAAACTGCTATACGAAGACGTAATTTTTATTTTTAAAAAAGGGAGGGAGGGAGTCATTCATTCATTTATTTCAATGATCAGAGCCCCCCCAATAATTTTGACAAGTCGGCGCCCCTGTTTCCAGGTAGTTTTGTCTTCCTTGGCTGGACTGAACAGTGTGGGACATCATTATAATTATGCCACTATGAATAATTTGCAAAACATGGGTGTAGAATCTCTTCAGTAAAGAGTGTGTGTGTGTGTGTGTTCGCGGGAAGGAGGGGGCAATAATTGAAGCTGCTGTTGATTTATTTTACTTCTGTTTTCTGCCACTTTTGGCTAATTGCAAAGACGGGGATAAAAGGATAATCACACACACACTTAGACATCACACAAGAGAAATCCCACAGGGGATTATACTGGTCGTGGATCAAAATGCCAGAGTCTCATTAGTTTGCAGAGTGCAGTCCAGGGTGTACTATGTGGAAGTGAGGTAGACATTCACAAAAGGTTACCGTTTGTGCTGTCCAAAATTTTGCATGCAGTGAAGTTGCAATGGGTACATGGGTGGAGTTTCAGCTTTTGCTTTGAGGGGGGCCTGACCCTGGGAAAAGAAAAGCATATGATGTACCTGAGGGTTATTGAATATCCCCTAGTTTATAAGGGGTCTGGAGGCTTTCCCCCGGAAATTAAAAAAACAACTTAAAAACACTGAGTTTTAGGCCTTTTAGATTTGCAAATGTTAAATTTATTTGCTTAAGTAAACAAATATTAATTAGTATATTGGTTGTCAGCTTTAAAAGAAGCAAAACAGTACGATTATTGCATTTTGCATTTCATTTTTTTTTATTGATAGAATACTCGTATTACTTTAAAAAAGTTACGGTACAATAGTAAGCTTCAGAAATTTTAGAAAAATTAAATTGAAAAGTTCTTTTGATGCCTCAGCAGTAACTGTTGACTCAACACAAAGTCATTTTACGTTTTTCTTTCTTCAAACTGTACACATCAATCAAAGCGTCTAAGACCCGCTATTGCGGCACAACTACCGCACATGCCAAACGTCAAGATTTGCTGTATGGTTTAATAACAAAAATGTAGTAACTGAACTTCATCATGTGTTATTTTTTTAGTCTGGCCCCTCCAGAACTCCACCTATGAGTGGGTACCTTATTTGTGTAGTGTTATGGTATACAAAGAAAGGGTTGAAAGAGGGTTTAACGCAAAGTGAAAAATCAATTTAAAGAATTAATGATAAAAGCATGTTATTTATAAACATCCATAGATTACAATAATGCACATACAAAGGCATACGATCCAGTCTTGTTCTGTTTCACTGGTGCATGTTTAACATACAATGTACCATACAAATTAAGCTTTTAATGAGACATTCACCCCATAAACCAGTTTATAAAAACACATATCACATGCAAAATCTGTACATAGCAATGAAGTAGCATAAAAGTGGTCAAGTTTGTTTCACAGCTCTGACTTGAGACCCAGCCATCTCCAATATTTTCTCTCCAGTACCTAGAAAATAAAAGCACTATGTTAATAATAAAACAGTACTATTTTTTTTTTATTAGGGGTAGTGATGGTATAGTCGGTAGGGCATCTGACTGTCACATGGGAGGCTCGATTCCTGGGGTGGGTGATCTAAGATCGGAATTTTTCTGGCCTTGTCCCTGCATAAAGCAGCTCACCCAGCTTCAAATTAATGGGTACCTGGAGGATAAAGGTAGCCGGAGCATTTTGCTGATTACATGATCTAAAAAAAGCTAAGATCGAGAATTTGTGGGGCCTCTATGGTATGGTGCTACATGCACAAGGAACAGAGAGAGGGAGACAGAATCTCTCCTCCTTTCTTTCTTTCCATAAAAAAGGCTTTCCTTCTCTCTCTTTCCTTCTTTCTTTTTTCTTCTCTCCTTCTCTCTCTCTCTCCATCTTCTTCTTCTTCTGGAAAGAGAAAGAAGTGTGTGAGAGAGAGAGAATAAGGAAAGACACCTTCTCTCTCTCTCTTTCTTTCAGAGAAAAAAGAAGAGAGAGAGAGAGATGGAGGAAGAGGGGGCAAACCCCCCTTTATCCTCTCCTTCTTATCTCCTTTACTTTTCCTGTTCTCCTTTCTAAAAAAAAGGAAAGAGAGAGAGAAGGAAGAAGAATGGAAGAAATAAACCTCTTCGTTCTTCTCTCTTCCTCTCTCTCCATTTCAATCTTTCCTTCTTTCTTTCCCCTTTCTCTGAGAGAGAGAGAAAACAAAAAGAAAGAAGAAAGAAAGAAGGGGAGAGAGAGAGAATGAGGGTGGGGAGACAGAGAGAGAGAAAGGCAAAAAAGGAAGAAGGAAGGGAGAAAAGGAGAGAGAAAGAGACCTTGAGAGAGAGAGAGAGAGAGAAAGAAGAAGGGTTTAAGAACTAATTTTCTCACTTAAATTCATACCATTAAGCCACATTGTGGGTAAGCGGGTGCTTTGAACACCATTATGCTCTGGTCACTTCTACTGAATATTCATAATGGTATGAATTGGAGGTAGCGGCTCACTCGAACAAGGTCTTTCCCAAAATTTGGCAAAATTATCAATGCACCGAGGTTTTCTACAAAAGACTCTGGGATGTGCATGTTACTTGAAAATCATGCTCATGTTTTGTGTGCTGAACTTTCAGTTTGGAAGCAATCAGCAAAGGACCAAAATATTAACAGGAGAAATCAACTAATGTTTAATTTGATTTATTTTTCTTCACTTCTCTGCCACTTTTAGCTAATCGCGAAGATGAGGATGAGTGATGATATAATGAAATTGAAGGACCACTCGCAAAGAATGCCCAGGCCAAAATTCAAACCTGGGACCCCTGGCATCGTAGCACCCTGTGACAACGACAGAGGCCAGTAAAAACTGACTGATGTGAAGAAAGAACTTGTTCAGTACAACAAATAATCTTTGACCAAAGATTAGGGATGGACGATACCGGAAATTTGATATTGCGATATATCGTCATAGACGATACAATACAATTAGGGTTACCAGACGTCCGGATTTTCCCGGACATGTCCTACATTTTAGCCTAATGTCCGGCGTCCGGGAGGAATTTGAAAAATATCATAAATGTCCTACATTTTCAGAGTCACATAATATTAATTAGGAAAGTAGATAACAGAAAAAATCATGCAAGTTACAAATCTATGGACTGCGCTTCCAAACTCAATGGTGAAATTTATTTTGATTCAGTCATTGCCCAAAAGGAAAAAAGTTTGTCCTGCTATTAAAAATACCGAAAAACGGAAGCACTTAATGAGCAAAGTTTTGGAACCACTTTCTGATAACGTAACTGTTCAATGCCTGAGCAGAATCTCTTGCCTTAGGGGTTTATACTGATGGAACAAGGTGTTGCCATTCTTATTCAATATAATTTGATTGTAAAGCAGGGGTATAGAGAACAAAGTTATTCAGGGTGTCTACCAGTCAAGAAAGTCATGGAAGTCAAGAAAAGTAAAGAAATCAACATGTAGGTCAAGCAGTCAATAAAAAGGCAATAAATTATTCTTGTGGTCAAGAATTTTTGCTATCATAATGACTGATTGGTTGATTTAGTTTATTTTACTTAACTTTTTTCTGTCCCTTTGGTTAATCGCGAAAATGATAATGAATGGCGGTAAGGTAAGATGGATGAAGGGACAGTCACAAACGTATAAGGACAATCGACACAAGCCTCACATAAGATTATACTGGCTTGAGTCCAGACGCCAAAGCCTTGCTCGTCTGCCAAACACAGTTCAGGATTCATTAATACGAGAAAACAGATCTAATTCTCTTCTTAAATTCAGCTTCAGTTTTCATCTTAACTAGCCCTTTGGTAGGGGTTTTCAATAAATAAATATTTATTTTCTTAATTACTAATTTCCAATTTTACCTAAGTAGGGGTCGGATAAATAAACTTTGAGAAAGACGGGAAAAAGGTCTAGAAAAAGTCAAGAATTCTCGATGTGTTATTTTGGTAGACACCCTGTTATTGAACTAAAAACTACCCAAGATGAAACTTCTCGAACTTTAAACTTCTGGAATTTTAAATTACGGTAATTGCTGAATATTTGTTTAACATTACAGGTCATAATTCAAATGTTCAGAGGGTACTTTTATTACCATCAGCCCAACAGACTAACGAGATAAATTATTTTTTCATAAAGTCCGTAAAATGTCTGTTACTGGTCCCTATAATTTCAAAGATTTTGACTGTCCACTCTAACATAAATATAATTTGACTAAACCTGAAATTTTGAAAAAAATTGTCTCCTCAGAGAAGTACCACTTAAACCATGTAGTAAGAGGTTCATTGATTAGTATGATTGCAAGTCTTGGAATTTTGCATTTAAAAATTCATTAAGAATTCATTTTTTTAAAACTGAAAAGTGTAATTTTCAACTACTTTCTAACGTGCTCTATAGAAATATGTTTCATTTATTGAAAATGTTTTGTGTCCTACATTTTGATTTATTGTCCTACATTTTGGGACAGCATGTCCTACATTTCCCTTACGGCGATCTGGTAACCCTAAATACAATATATTTCCCATATCATGATATCGGAGCATATATATTGCCAAATATGGTGATGATATATTAGTGATCAATATATATCGTGACGATATATCACCAACACAATATATATTGACAAATAGCATGACAATATCACCCACATGATATATATTGCCAAAATATCATGACGATATATCGTCTAATTGATATTGCCTGGATGATATTTTTTCAATATCGTGATATATCGCCCAACACTAGTGTCAGCCTTCAAAAAGAAGTTGCTGCTTTGTAAGTAAAGACAAAAGCATTGGTGATTGCTTTCGTACAATGAGCATGTTGTTAGAAGAAACAGACCTACAATTAAATCCAACACTGCTGTATGTTTGTTTTCAACATCTATTATCCAGCTTTTCTACTGTTCGTATTTATCCTTATCATCTTGTGAATATCGTTATCACTGAACGAATTAATACCAGCTTGTAAACATTAAAAAATTGTACGTCACCTAAATTAATCAAACATTATACAGGGTAATTCAAAATGAATGGTTCAAATTTACACAGTTATTATGACGTTACTATTTATAATAGAAAAATCAGACAATGCATCAACATGAAGAAAAACTGTGGAAGTTTGTACTCACATGACTCTCATTCCAAACATTCAACATGGGAACCACATGTAATGCAGTAAACATCCAAACCATAATCAAGTACATGCTACACACGAGACAGCAAATCATTGTCCATGGTTTCGAAGACACTAATAATTCACAGTTGTAACTTTGGCAAATCTTTCTGAAAGGCGAAATATGTGCATTACTACCGAAACACATGTGGAAATGTCTTTGCACCATTGTGAGTGAATCAGTTCTTGATAGCTCCAACACACAATACACCTACTGGTTACTAGCCATTTTGCAACACTGGCGATCCTGGTGGAACAGCGGCAAAGCAGCATAAGCCCACTTAGCGAGAAGAAAACTTCTAGTGTTTTTCTCTATATTGAGGCCTTGTCTGATTTTCTGTGATAAATAGTCAAGTTGCAACATTCATTTTGAATTACCCTGTATATTCATTATGTGTAAATAAACACCTGAAGAGATTTTGTGTTGATCTTTCATGGTCACGTGTATTTATATTGAAGGGAGGCGCATGTACATTTTGACAGCAGAGCGGAGCCATGGTAGCAAAATGTTTGAAAACACCTGCTCTATGCCAAGATTCTTTAGAAGCCAAATTGGCTGAATCTGACATTGGTTTTGGCTCTAGTTTTAAAGATTCCAAGGAAACCATCATGTACATAAATACGTGGGTGACACTAAAAGTTTTTAGCTGCGGTAACACTGATTGCAGCAATACATTGTCTCTAGGATATGTTGAAGTTAGTAGTCTGTGAAGTGTGATAATGCTGCAGAATTTATAGTTGTTAATTGTTGTGTGCCAGAAATTAGTCAATTATTGTCGTGTGTGTACAGTAAAATGGATTTAACACGGGAGCACTTCAGAGCAATTATTTTTTACGATTTTCGAGCAGGTTTAACGCAGCTGCAATGTTATGAAAGGCTCCAAAATGCATTTCAGGAGGAAGCCCCATGCCGTGCGACTGTGTTTAATTGGTTTTTAGAATTTCGACGTGGACGTCAGAAACTCAGTGATGAATTACGTGATGGTCGTCCTGTGACAGCAACTTCTCAAGAAAACGTCGACAGAGTGCGTCGCATGATAGAGGAGGATAACTGGGTGACATATGCAGTTATTAGTGCAACACTGGGTATTGGTATCAGTCAGGTTCAAACGATCCTGCATGACCGCCTTGGTGTCAGGAAGCTCTGTGCCAGATGGATCCCACACCATCTTACTCAGGAGCAAAAGCAGGCACGCATCACATGGTGCATGAAAACGCTGGACAAATTTAACCAAGGACAATCAAATGCAGTGTATGACATCGTAACAGGTGACGAAACTTGGGTGTACTGTTATGAACCCGAGAGCAAACGACAGTCGACACAGTGGATCTTTCCAGATGAATACCAACCAACAAAAGTCAGGAAGGGACGAAGTGTTGGCAAACAAATGGTTGCCACTTTCTTCAGTCGGACGGTCCATATTGCAACAGTGCCGCTACAGGGACGTCGGACCGTTAATGCTGAATGGTACACTACGGTTTGTTTACCGGAGATCGTACTGAAAGTTCGTGAAAAACGCCCACGAAGTCGCATTATTGTGCATCAAGACAATGCGTGCAGTCATACAGCAGTACGAACAATTGAATTCTTCAAAGCCTCCAACATCGAAGAAATGACTCATCCTCCTTACAGTCCCGACCTTGCCCCTTGTGATTTCTTCCTGTTCTCTAAAATCAAGGATACATTACGAGGTTCTTCATTTCCTACGCCCGAGGAGGCAGTCACCGCCTTCGTTCAGTGCATTCAAGAGGTGCCTGCAGATGTGTGGTCCCAATGCTTTCACACTTGGTTTGAGCAGATGAACAAGTGTATCAACTGTCATGGAGAATACTTTGAAAAATTATAGCATTCATACTTTTGGTCTCCAGTGTTTTACTTGCGTGTGTCTAAAAACATTTAGTGTGACCTATCGTATATAAAATTTTACCATTTTATTTTTGCTATGTTATGTCATGATGTTCTAAACAATTCCAAAGAGAACATTAGCTACTTGTGTATCAACATGTGTATCCTTATTCCTTGACAGGTTTTCTCTTTTTGTAGATAAAAATATTCTGAATTATGCATATCTAGATATATAGGGTGTCTCAGAAATAGTTTGCTTTTGAATCTGCCCTCTGGGGTAATTCACACATGATGGAGAAATGAGATAGATCGCAAATGCTTGGCAACATTGTTAATATTTAGTTGCCATGGAGCACTTTACGGGGCAGCAATGTGCTTTTTGTGTTTGTGCGTTTTATAAAAACAATAATTCTTATGTTGTTGTGCGTCGTTTGTATCGGCATCATTATAACCTGGTAGGAATGAGAGACGTCCCAAGTGCAAATTTAATTAAATATTGGGTCAGAAAGTTAAAAAGCACTGGAAGCACTATGACGAGTAAACCGTTGGGATGTCCACAAGGTCATCAAGATCGAACAGAAATGTTGACCAGTCTGTTAGTGAGGATCCTCGTGTAATGCCTACCTTTACAATTCCAGCCTCAATTTGACACCAGCAGAGGAACATTAACGGTCACCATTTGTCCAATACTCTTTTCCATAAATAAAAATGTAATGTTTAAGCTTTCTTTTAGAAATAAATTTATCTTTATACAAAAAATGTAAGTATTTATTTTAATAGTTTTAAAAACGAACATATTTCTGTGACACCCTTTATAAATTGATTCATTCAGAATAAATCGTTGTTGTTGTTGAATTGCATGGATGATGGATTATGTCCACATAATAACTCACTGAAATGTGACTCAAACAGGATTTACACATGCCACGCTTTCCAGATTCCACCGGTGGATGGGCTGGTGCACTGCTGATGCATGTTTTGGCATTCCGTATTTCACCAGGGCACACCAAAGCTTTCACCAGATTAAACCATGCCGTCATCATTTTACATTGTGAATCACAATGGCGTTGTCTGCACTGGAACTTGTTCTGATTCATGATGTGTGTTCTATAGGCAATAGTAAGGAATGTCACGCCGATTTTGTTGCACGGAAGGGAAATAAACTGGATGCAGGCATAAACTGTTGATATTTTTAATACTATTGCTTCTTCACTTGCACGCAAAGTGAAAGAAAGTATGCCGTTGCATCAAAACTGTTACGTACCTACGTGCCTGAAATCAGTTGTATATACAGTGGAGTCTTGCTTATCCGACATTACGAACCTAATACAGTAATCATATTTTACAACAATACAGAAAAAATTAACTCGAAAAATAAACTTACAGTTAGTCAGGAGAAACTAAAAATAGACTACGCTCACACTCGCAACTTGCAGTTCTTGTTGCCAATTGATGATTTTTTTTTCCGGTGGCATGTTGGATAAGCGAAGGTCGGATAAACGAGACTCTACTGTAGTTCAAGTGGACGATAGATGGCGGCGCGTGGCAAATAGCATAGTTACATCAACTAGAGGAATAATGTGAAAGGAAATCAAACAAAAACAAATGTATATAGTACAAAATTATTACTGGCATCTGATTAATAATAATATGTCAACAATGAACTGTGTAAAGGTGTTATAATATAATGATCGATCACCTTAGCTATGACATGTCAGCATGAGGAAAGTCAAGAAGCCAAAGAATGGTGTTCGATTTTGAGTCTTTACCATCTAATAGGAACAAGATTTCCTATTAGATTTTTGGTTGTATTTCCCTTGGTGGAACCAGGTTCTAGGCAGCCCCAGAGCACTACTGACTTGAGCATTGTATTACAGCACCAGATTGAGGTTGGCGCGGGATTGGCTGCAACCTTCAATTATCCCTTTTGGTTGTGTTGGCGGTGGCGCAGTATTCAAACAGCGTTCCGAAAGTGGGATATTTAGATATTCAGGGCAAACGCAGAAAGAAATAAGGTCAACGTGCCGGTAGGAAGACCCATAAAGCCTTGTTAGAAAGAAGAAGAAGTCTATCTACGTGTATATAATTCAAATATAGAAGAAGAAGCCAACGTCAGAAGAAGAGACGTAGAAAGAAGAAGGCAACATAAGAAGAAGATACGTTGAAAGAACAAGCCAACGTCAGAAGAAGAGAGATAGAAAAAAGAAGAAGCCAACATCAGAAGAAGAGACGTAGAAAGAAGAAGAAGCCAATGTCATATGATAGAAGAGGAAGACTTTAGGGATATAAGGACCTTAAAGCCGAGATTGTGGAAAGAGAACCACATGTATTGAAATGTATTAATCTCATGTTTTCAGAATATACGGTGGTTTCGTCCTTCTGTTGTGGGTAAACTGATTGTTTCCTTTCATAAACCTTTTGACATTTGTTACTCAAATTTAATAGCCCGAGGTATCTCATGTCTTTATCCCTGAGCTAAGCTGGACGGTGTCTGTACCTAAAAGGGTGTGGCAAAACATGCGTCCCATCTTCTGTTGCAACATGCAGGAAAGCATCCATTTGCAATATTCGAGATTTTTACAAAAGAATACCACTTAAATTCGTAGTGCACTTGCAAAATAAGATGTCGTTAAGTGAAAATATGTAATATTCATGAAATATCTTCTGTGATTTAGTCACTGATGGCAAATTTTTCCTGATAAAACGCGAATATGCGTGCATATTCCGAATCTAACTTTCATTTGTTTTAGTATGAAGCTTTCCTGATTTCAGTGAATTTGACGTCATTTTAGGTGCACCAGTCTGATGCACGCTGGTGAATTCTGGAAAGTTCGGATGATGTCCTGGCATTCTGTGGTGTTACCAGAATGGCAAAATTTATACTACAGGGATCTCTGTGTAAGCATTGTCTATTCAACGTAGTATGCATGGAACATATAGAAAAATCAAAGGAATACACATTTGGTTAAGCCAGACATTTGTTTTGTGGCTCCTTCATTGGGCACTAACAATGACTGTTAGGTCCCAACACCTGTAGAGCTACAATTTTATTAATTAATTAATAAAGTATACTTACTTGATTCATCTGTGATTTGAACAAAGTGTGTCTTAATCACAGAGTTACTCTCCAAGTATTCAACATTTGAAGGGCTCAACTTCTCCCCAAGATGTTTGAGAGCATTCAGAATCTCAACCTACAATATATATATAAAAAAAAATGAACGTAATTCTGGAAAAAGAAAACATTGCCAATAATTACCTATCATATATTTCCATAAATATTCTGTCAGTAATTTTATAACTGTTGTTGTTTTCTGTGGTATACAAAGGCAAAATTCATGTGCATTATTTTGTAGTACTTACATAAACTCGTTTCCAATTTGTAAAACTTTCCATAATCTTGACTAAGACAAGTAATAATCCTGATACATTTTCAAAAATATGCCTCATATGCAAAATAAAACAAAATATGAACCTATTTATGGCAAATTTGCAATTTAAATGTGGTTTCATGTACTTATACTTTTGTCAGAATTCATAAGGAAACAATTGTATTTTAAATGTGTCTTTTCAATACATTCTCTATGTACATCACATACATCAAAGGAGTGGATATTTCACTCAAATCTGGCACTAAATGTTTGCCATTTCATATTATATTAGTAAATTTCATACCGACAAATTGATGCATGTTAGTAAAGCAGTTTTGCACATTTCAGTATAACATTTTTCCATATTTCTTCTCAGTGTGATTCATAATACAAATCGAGATAACTCTGCTGAATATCAAGAAACAATGGATGAAAATCAAGAACATCTACGTGTGGATGAAAAAAAGCTAAATTTAATGTCAGTCAAATTTTGAAGCATTAGAAATTATGTTTGCAAATAACTCAATACTAATGGGTAGAGATATGTATATTTCATTTTTGACGAAAACACGAAATGTGAAATAACACATTATGATGGTAATTTTTCATGTTGAAAAGTGTGAGGTGCATTTTCTTGCATGCTTTGTTGCGAAACAAACTCTTAAATGCGAAATTTAGAGTTTATTTACTGACATGACACTTTCTGAAGTCTGAAGCATCCTGCGAGTTATGGAATTCAGGGAAAGTTGATTAATTCTGCTGTAAATATTTGAGAAGCAAAAATGGACTCCTTTACACAGGAACAAACTTAATACTCTGATAACTACATATGAAGGGAAATGTTTATTTTGTGTAATAAGTGTAATTTTTAAATCAAATTTAGAGTTTTATTCACCATTTTAACAAAGAAGTACCACTTTTAATCCAAAATCTTGATCCTTGATTTATCATAAATACAGTACAACCTCGGTTTTACATTTTTCAGGGGACAGACCAAAAAGAAAAAAAACTTAAAATGTGGGAAAATGTAAAATACAGAAACATTTTATAACATTTTCTCTGTTGGGACCATCAAGTTACAATGTATAATGAGAGAAAAGGTAAAATCTGGAAACAAAATTGGGGTTCCACTGCATAAGGACCTACTAATGGGTTAGTTGATATTACCTTCTGATTACAGAACTCATCTGGAGAAAGTTTTCCTAACCTTCCATCCCTCTCCACTTCGGCTAGTCTCTGCTGCAATTGGCCAGGCTCTCTCCTTGCGAACATTCGTATTACGGCAGGTGTATGAAATGCTTCACTTATAGCTGCCTGTATTGCCTGAAATAGTTACCGAATTATTAATTGCACATTTGCAAGAAAACTATTGGTGAAAATGATAGATTAAATTAATTTATAAACATGATTGATTCATTGATTTGGTGTTTTAAGTCCACTTTATGCACAGTCAGGCTAATCGGGACTGGACCTACAGTTTAAAGTGGGGTCCGAACCACTATATGCCTCCACTGGGTATCGAACCCGGGACCCCTTGATTACAAGGTGGCGACGAATTTATAAACATTACTTCTTGTTGATTTGCTTTGTTTTACTTCGCTTTTTGTGCCACTTTTGGCTTATTTGCAAAGATGGGGATTAGTGATGACATGATGAAAATTGATGAATAGACTCTCACAAACATCCATACCCAGGCCAGGATTCGAACCTGGGAACCCTAGCGTCGTATTGTGATGTGCTAACCACTCCGCCACGGGGGCCGGCATTTCGTATCATGCCCAAGGCATGACTCGAATCCGGGACCCCGGGCGCCATAGTCCGATAGCCTAATCATTTCATAAAAAGGGCCCGAGTATGATAGAAGCTGGAAAGAGCTTCTTTCAAGCAAATGCCACCTGCGATCTTCAGCGGATGTAAAAATCCGCTGATACGAATTCTTCCGGAATCGCAGGAACAATACTGCAAACACAGCTTTACGCTGAAAGCACCGTTATTGAGAGACGCGGTCTCTCAACGGCCGAAGTTCGAATTTTGTTTAAATAGCTTGAGAGAATATTTCTCTCCCCAGTTGGTATCTGAAATCTATCGCGTGCACAGTTAGTGCCTCGGAATTATACAAGTTGTTGAACTAAGAAAGTTATGGCATGAATAGTTGTTACCGAACGTTACAAAAGGAGTTACAGCGAGGAGAAGTACAATATCGGAAAGTAGTTTTATTTCAGGAGAGTTTCATCAACGAACCAGCCAGTCGATCCTCACTTCCAGATCTACAGGTAACGAACGTTCCTCTATCCTTGTCTTACATTCTCTCACACCCTTGCGAGACCAGTCAATTGTAGTGTTTAAAGTTAATCGTGAGTGTAGTTCTTATTTCACGGGGCTAGCCCCCTTGCTTGGTTAAGTGTAGACGTAGCTTTTCAGAGTTATACCCCCTCTTACGATACACCTCTTGCAGCCAAATAACTTCGAATATCAGGCTTCACATAGCCTATCTACGATCCCTTAATTTAAAACAATCGGGTGATTGTACGATTTATAAACATGAATCGAACACTTATGCTTCTAGCGTATTCACACATTTTTGATGGCACCTGCGGCCTCCACACTGGCAGTAGTTTTTATAGGCTTCCTGCTTATGTAATTTTGTGAAAGCACAAATCTTAAATACAAAACACCCTCACAAAACAAACTAGAAGTCAGTGAAAAATAAATGAAAATTAATATATTTTAAATTAAATAAAAATATACAATTTACAATTTCTTGAAACATGCAAGCAACATTTCTTCTTTCCCACTGCATAAAATCAAGGATTTTAATACGTTTTACACTTACGCAAAAACTTCCAGTTTGAAAGCTCGACAAAACAAAAATACACAAATGTATATCTTACTTGTGTTGAACAATGTAATTTTATGTAACAAACTTCTTCCTTTTCAAAGATTATATAATTTTTATTGTACCTAACTGTGTATTTTATGGCACATATGAAATTACTTAGATTTTTTAAGAAGAACCCCCTCCCCCATAATAATGAACATTTTTGTTTATGTCATGAAACAGTAAAGCATAGTGCACACTGCTTTAAAGTCATTAGAGGTAATAAACAAAACTCGGACAGTTATGTTTAGCATCACTTTTAGTTTTGTCCCAAAGAACAGTTAATTTAAGATTGTAATTTGTTAAAACTGAACAACATACATTATATTTTATTAACCATACAGTAAACATAATTCATTTTTTAAAAAGTTCAACTCTATGCTTAGCCTAATCAGGATTGAATTCAAACTACTGTGTATTAGGAATCAAACCTGCAACCCCTTAGTTACTGGGTGACAGCATTATCCCTGCACTATTGGGAAGGCACAGTCAAACATGCAAATAGTACATTAGAATAAAACGTTAATGTATACAGAAAAACAAAATATAATTATGACACAAAATTAAAACAATATAATATGAATCAGTGCATTTAATGTTCATAAACTTATCTCTATTTTGATTATATAGGGTGTTCATAAAGTCTGGAACGAATGGCAAAAATGAAAAAAAAATGCATGAAAACTTGCTTTAATAAATCACCACAAAACCCTGTTTCACTAGTCCACCATCAATTTCCAAACACATGACCATGTTGCCCTGGATTCAGTCCAACATTTCCAGGTACAAAGACATGCAGACTGTAGTAATACATTCACAAATATGATCAAGATATCTGATTTTCACCGCACACACCTGTGCCTTCAGAATACCTCAGACAGCAAAATCTAGTAGGTTTAGGTCTGGTGACCATGGAGCCCATTCCACCAGTCCGCTCCTGTCTGTCCACATTTCAGGGAAAAAGGAAATCCCATTGGTTCCAGACTTTATGAACACATTGTAATATTTTCACACATTGTAATATTTGCAATCTTGTGAAAACTTACCAACTGCATCGAATTTAATTGGTCCACCAAACTAACATTGCCCGAGATCAATTTCGAGAGGCTTGTGTTGAAGTCGTTAAGCTGTGCAAGAGTCTCTGCTTTTGTCTCCGCATATTCACTAGGTTCAAGATCTTCACTATTGGCAAAATAAAGAACAAATTATGAATAAATATTTTTCAAAATACCTGTAAAGTTACATTAATTCTATTCACAATACTAGGAGTGTGCAGGATAAAAAAAATTCTGGTCTGGATGAGATTTTGTTAAATCTCACCTGGCCAAATGGGAGGACTTAAAATATTGTTATATTTTTGTATGGTTCACTTTTTAAAATACCCTCCTTTGGACATATTGTATTTTGTGTCTGGCATGGTAATTAACCATAAAATAGCATTCTATTGCCTTGATGGGACCTTAGGTCCTCCAATCTTCTTGTTTATGCCACCATTTTTTTTTTAAATATATATATATATGCGAGTATCTAAGACCTCCTACTTAGTAACGTATTATTTTTATTTTGTTATTTAGTTTTTAGGTATTTTTGTAGAATACTACTACTAATAATGTAAGGATGTTTACCTGAAGAATTTTTTGAGATGCATCAGAGTCGATATAATTTTTAACATCAAGTATGTAATGCATTTTATGCACCACTACACTACATTTTGTACACTACCAAAATTAAACAAAAATAAAGAGAGAAGTTAATACATATTTGTAAAAAGAGATGACAGCAAATGTGTTTAATATCGTATAATTTAGGTTGGGATCACTTAGGTACCCCACTTCATCGTTTGCGTTAACTTTTAGACCATGGTCGGGCAAGGGTTAATCCTGACATTCAGGCTGAGAAAAATTCTCTGCGAAATTTTTTGGACGACAATTGTTCAAACTTTCTCAAGACTAAAAATCTCAAAACTCTACACACTATTACTCCCTCAAAGTATTGTTTTCATATTTCTGGAATAAAATATGCAAAGCCCAAGAAATGTCAAAAACCTTAAGCACTGAAAACATCTAGAATTAACTACTTTTAAACATCATCATTTTGAATTTCCTGACTCAGCAGGATCCCTAAAAAACTGGGATGGGAATTTTTTTGCAATTCTGATAGCCTCATACATTACTGAACTACACAAACTATGCCAAGTGTCTAAGCTCTCCTTTAAAATAAATTTTTGTTGTCTCAGTCTCAGACCCCAAGGCTCGACTCAATACTTGAACTCTTCGAGAGTTGCACATCAAGAGTACTTCGTTACAATTATACGAGGCACATGGAAAAAAAAACCCAAGGAGGCTGATAATTTTTTACTTGGGACTGGCAACACTGACAAATGTGTGCATGCATGGAAGCATACTTTAGTATTCTGTGCCTCCAACAGAGGTATATTTCTGTGTGGGGGTGCGTACCTGCGAGTAGCAGGAAGTTGAAATGGCTGCGGTAATACAAAATTCCGCCAAATGCGAGGTGAGGTCGGTGATTAGATTTCTCAACGCAAAAGAACTGAGTGCAGCTGACATTCATCGGGAATTATATGCCATTTACGGACAATGGTGCCATGCTTTTCGGGAAGGACTTTCAAATGTTCCGTGCAGAGTGGCAGGCCTAGTGTTCAGACGGACAACCTTCTGCAACGTGTTGATGAGAAAGTGCGATCCAATTGCTGTTTCACCATTACTGATCTAGGCAAGGAGTTTCCTGAAGTGGCTGATAAAACATTGCACCAAATTGTAACGGACGATCTGGGTTATCGCAAATTGTGAGCGAGGTGGGTGCCAAAAATGTTGACGAACACTCACAAAGATGAAAGAATGAAATCAGCACAAGACTTTTGGCCCACTGGGAGAAGGATGGGGATGACTTATTTTCTCACATAGTGACTGGAGACAAAACCTGGATATTGTACGTCACTGGTGACTAGAAGCAGCAATCCATGGAATGGTGTCGTTCCGGTTCACCGAAACCAAAGAAATTCAAGAAAACACCATAACATCGCAAAATCATGGCAACCGTGTGTTGGGACCAAAAAGGTGTAAATCTCGTGGAATTCCTGAACCCGGGACGAACCATCACAGCAAATGTGTATTGCCAAACACTGTCTAATCTGCGACGTGCCATCCAAAACCGGCAAAGAGGAACGATACGGTCTGGAATTCTGCTTATTCATAACACCCACCCACACACAGCTGACCGTACTGTTGCGACAATTCCAAAATTCCGATAGGGACGTTTTAATCACCCACCATACAGTCCCAATCTTACCCCAAGTGATTACTTTATGTTCCTTCACCTCAAAAAGTGGCTTGCTTCGCAACGTTTCGATGCTAGTGAAGTTCTCGAGACGATCCCAGGTGGCAGATTTCTACGCAGAGGGTCTACGTAAACTTGTTCCACGGTACCAAAAATGCTTGGAGCATCATGGTGACCATGTAGAAAAATAGCCAGGGTATGCACTTGTATAGCATCAAAATAAAAATTTTCTCCGCTTGATTTTATTCTCTGTAATAACCAATTGGTCCTTTTTTTTACATGCACCTTGTACAATACAGTTTATTAGGATACTGACATTTTTTCTTCTATTTATTATTTATAATATAAAAAAGGTAAAGTGCTCCCCTGTGCTTAGCACTATGCCATGAAGGCATATAGGGGGTGTGGGGGTAACGTCCCACACTTTCTTGATCCAGTCATGAGTGGGGGTGATGTGATCAGCTTCACGCCCCTGACTGCCTTTACCCCCCAGGGTTTCCCACAGGTAACCATTTTGGTTAATATACAGTGTGCTTTAAAAGTCCTGCAGGATTCTAAAAAGCTATAACTTCAAAGTAATAGGTTTATTAACGAAATCTTGTTTTCTTACACAGATGAAAATTTAAAATTTTGTTCTCCCCACACTGATGAATGGTGCGTGTGCAGGTGATTCCAAGATGGCATCAACGCAGAAAAAAGCTCAGTGTGTGTTATGGCTTGCGGAGTTAAAATCTTGTCTTGGTGCGGAGACATATGTGGGGACATGTCAAGACCTAGTTGTATGCACATAAACCAACAGATCTTGACGACGTGAAGTTCAAGATACGTGTTGTGATTCACAACATACTGGACTACCACCATCAGAATGCAATTCTTGGATTCAAACAAAGATTGCAAGAGTGCTTGGACATGAATGATGCCCTGCTGTAGATCTTGCAATGAACCAAACAACATCAAACATTAATTTTAAAGTTTCCAACATAATTTATTTCGTTGTAAAAGTTTTAAGTTTTTAGAATCCTGCAAGACTTTTACAACACACTGTATACACATAATATAATAGAATTAGTAGTTAGAAGTTGGTTAATGTAGTCTAATTGTAATCAGTATTATACAATTAATTAAAAGTTAGTAAGTGAAGAATAAGAATAATGAGTCATTCATATATTTGTTTCTATTATTTTCTCTGCGTCGTTCATTTAGTTGTGTGTGAATTGGAGGGGTGTGCGTGATCCCGAGCAGGCAAATACCGAATGGGCATTTTAAAAAGTCGTTAATTCTTGACGTTTTCTGCATTGCAAGTGTCTGGAATTTATCGAAAATTGTTAATTTTTATTCCACAAATGCAAAAACAATAACTTAAGATGAAAATAACATGTAGAATTCGAGATTTCCAGAGCTTCGGGAAATTTCGTACAGTTCTAGTCCCGAAAATTTCCCGACTTTTGTCGGAAATGGTAAATATTTCCCATCCCGAATGTCGGGATTTAAAAAAATTGCCTGTTCCAGCCCAAAAAAATTGTCCCGCACACCCCTAGTGAATTGTAATATGTTACACATACTTCAAATGTACATTACATGTTAACATTGTTGATGATAAAAAAAAACCTGATGATTTGGTTTCCATTAATTGTCTACTCTGGAAACCTGAACAGTTTAGGTATAGCACAATTACATTTCTTACTAGAGGGTAAAATTTATAACTTCATAGTTTTGATATCTGTTATAATAACCAATGGTGCAACAGCACATTGAGGGCCTGGCTCTACCTACTAACTGCCGGCTTCACTCCCACCTGCTGAAGTACGAGATCATCCAACAAGTTACAGGGTGACGTGTGGTCAGAACGACAAAACCCCAGTCGTTGTAGGTTTCCATGACCTGGTTACGCTACTCATGCATAGCTCCCGAATTTCCTCACGGTGGTGGGTGGACACCGTTCTCATACATGGCCGAAATCTCAGAAGAAAAGTTGTTACGCTTTCCCAGGAGATTCGAACCTGTGCACATCCCAAAGCTGGAGCCCAAATCATGACACGTACCACACTGCCACGGTGTAGGATTTTATTTACCGACAACAGCCGATAGTTTTCTGGCATTTTGATTTATCGCGGGGTCTGCAAAATTTGAAGTTTGCTTTTATTTTGTACTAATATTGTGTGGACAATTTATTTTGTGAGTTATAACAAGCATTGTAATACTACCTCATAATGAGAAGGTTCATTTACCAAATGGCTTCTGTACTTGTTTTAAAAATGAATAAATGCAGAACACAATTTGCTACACAATACTTTCAGAACCTTCTTCAACAGTAGCGTAAAGTCTTGTAGTAAGCAAGTCCAGAAAAATTATATAATTTTTAAACCTGTTTATTTCATAACTGACATTATATTTCCCAACTAACTTTGTAACAAATATAAAACCTTCATAGGATTTCTTCTTGCTTCTACAAAGCTGCTAGGAGTGGGTCTGTGGACCACTAGTAAAGAGCCACTTATCCAATGCTTTCCTGATATTCGAATACCAGAATTTTTCACAATTAAAATTTTACTCTTTCTTAATGATAATAACTCATCGAAGTTAATTTTGATATTAATGATGGGAAATATCAACTTCTTAAAATATGTAACTTAATTCTAATGTTCTGCTATGCAACTTCATTTCCCATAATAAATATGAGGAAGATACTCTGCACTTTTCGAAAGTCCTGCATTGATGCATCGGTAAATTCTAATTTCATGTGGTATGACTCCTTTCTCGGTACTCTTGATGAGTACGCCCGCAAGAAACTTCAAAATTTTTAGTTGGGGGTTGGGAAGATTGTCATTCATCTGAACGCTTCTCGTTGTTTTTAGCATGCAGATATGCATTGTACACAATTTTATGTGGTGTGAGTTATGACATCATGCACGAGGAATGCCTATGTTGTTATAGTGGAACCACAAGCAAAACAACCTGCGCAGACCCGCAACTCCTGTGCACCATACTCCCGCGAGGGAGGGGAGGGGGGAGAGTTGACCATGCTTCCTTCAAGCCCGAGCTGAACGGAAGAAGGGAAAGCTGCGCGGGGAGTTTTCGTCCAAGGTTTTCTTTCCTTTTGGTCGCTCTATAGGTTAGGCCTGTACGTTTTCTACAATATTTCAAATTTACGATTTCTTCAATTGAGAGCCTGCCATGTATATTCGTGAGTTGCAGGCGGAAGGTTTAGTGGACCAAAACAAGAAAAGTGTTAAGTGTAGCAGATGTTATTTTTTAAAATTTACACATATTTCCTCATTCTTGGATAACGAAAATTGAATACAATAAACGGGGACAGTGATAATTTACCATTTTTCTTACATTAGGACAGTTACTTTTCATGGTGATAGTAATTACACTTTATCCTTCGATATCCGCCATTGATTACTTGGGTGTATGATGAAAATTTCTTTAAATAAGTGGCGAAAGTGGTAAGGAATGTGAAGGATTGCATGTGCTGTGGTTACATTTCGAGGATAAATATCTCACTTATTTGTGGTTTCCGCATGTTAAAATCACTTTCAGGTACCTTAAAACATCAAAATGTGCAGATTGGAAAATAAAAAGTTGGAATTTTCAAGGGTGTATGGTCGGTCACCAGCCCCCGCTTGATAGATATTGCAAGTTACACAAAAATAAACAACTGTTACTTATGGTAATTTGAAATAATAAAGATTAATAAATGCCTTTAGTTCCAAACAAATATTACCCAATCTTACCGACATTCTTCCAAGTCTGCCAGTTGCTGCACGAGACGGCTGAGTTGTTCTTCCAAATTCTTTTTCAATTTTTGTGTTTCTGCTTCTCCACGGGATGTCATTGTCTGACAAAAAAAAAAAAAGAATAAGTAAAGCAAATGCCATGCTGCAAATATTGCATACATCTACATCAAGATCTGCCCCACTTACTTGTCTTACCTCAAGTGGTAAAACACTATCATCATCCACACAATCTTCAACTGCATTCAGTCACACCCTTACCATCTTTCTTCTACAGAATAAACAATGTAACAGACAAGTAGCAGTTGCAAATTCAATCTGCTTCTTAACTCAATTGTGTTATTTGTTTGTTGGACTAATCTGTGTAACTCTTTCAAACTTCAGACAAGGGTAGGCCAAATCCATTTCAATTCAGGCAGATTTGAGAAAATCTGTCAGGGTGATGTCACAGATATCCATGAAACTGAAATATATTATTCTAGATACAAAATTATGAGACACATATTTTTTTGTTTTGCAACTTGAGGTATTGCTGTAACTACCCTGAAATTTTGCAAATTTTTGAGGGTGGCTTTTTCGAGACTTTGGGGGTCCAAAAGGGGGCTAATTTTTTTTTAATTTCATTCATAGCACACCCCAAAAGCTGCATATAAAGTTCGTTGTATAAAAGGTAAAGTGCTCCCCTGTGCATAGCACCACGCCATGAAGGCGTATAGGGGGTGTGGGGGTAACGCCCCACACTTTCTTGATCCGGTCGTGAGTGGGGGTGATGTGATCAGCATCACGCCCCTGACCGCCTTTACCCCCCAGGGTTTCCCCCAGGTACCCATGTTATTCGACGCTGGGTAGGCGCCGGGGCCGCTTCCACCGTTAGAAAAGTTCCCGGATTTGAACCGGCCGGGGATCGAACCCGGGACCTTTAGCATGGTAGTCAGACGCGTTACCGACTGAGCCATCGCGGCCACTTGAAGCCACAAGTTCGTTGTATATGCATTTGAAAAGGCTTTCAATAAACTTACAGATAAAAAAAAACAGAATCCAAATATCTTTAATAGTTCCTGAGAAACAGCCGTTTACAATTTTTGGCACCAAAACTCGTGAAAATTTGGTCCCAAACTTTGAGGCAGCCTAAGTCAACATTTTTTTTTTTCTTAACAAAAAAATATGTCTCTCATAATTTTGTATCTAGAATAATATATTTCAGTTTCATGGATATCTGTGACATCACCCTGACATCCCCTGCCTGTCTGCATTTGGAATAGGCCGGTAGACAAAACTAAGAATAATTCAGGCACCAGACCCTTTTTCTCTGGAGCCACCTTTCTTTCTTTTTCCAAATACGGGAGTTACCTCTGAATACAAGTAAGCAAGACATTTACAGCGAATACAAAATGCATGTGTGCATTTTATTTATAATATCAAATATTTTGACCACCTTATCCCAGCTTTCAAATACCTAGGCTGGCTCGACCATTCCACTCGCTGCTGCTTCTACGCTCTTACAGTGCTCTACAAAATAGTACATTCAAGCGAACCCCCTTACCTAATTCCACGATTTCAACCCCTTCGCGAGACAACGCTCTGCTGAACATCCCCTCCCACAAGACAGCATTTTAAAGAAATTCCTTCATGGTCACTGCTACCAGAGTATGAAATGACGTAAGAAACTCTTCTTCTCTCGGCCAATTGAAATCAAAATTTAAAAATAATCTTCTGGAGTCTACTTACCAATAGGCCTACTGAAAACCAGGAAAGACAATAAAATGAAACTTTTCTTGATGTGAATTTGTAGGACAAACACCGACTTAGTTCTCTGTAGTTTGAGTATTTTTGCTGTGTGTGTTTTCATGTTTTATGTGTATTTTTATTACTTATCTTACAGTGTATATGTGTTCTATTGTGTTTCTTTTCTTCTTGTTTTCCTCTTTTCGTTGGTATTTTGATGTTTTTAGTTTTTATGTATTTCACAACCTGTTAGCTAATCAAATCAACTTGTAAAATGTAAAGTACAGAATACAGATGGTTAAGTAGAAGAAAAGGCTTGTGCCTTAACTTCGCCATTCAAGACAATAAATAAATAAATAAGATAATGGCTGCTGGTAACAGCATAAATAAATATGTAATACATCCTAATGTATGGTCGTTACCATATCGCTGCAGAACAAACATTTGCAATGGCATCCTTATTATTCTGATTGGTAACAGTCTGTTATAGCCAAAACACTCTCTAGCCTTCTTAAACCCCAAGGTTCATGGCTGCAGCAACACAGGCCTTCCATCTTTCCCTATCTTTATCTATAGCCAAAACACAATTCTTCAATTTTACAGGAGAAAGTACTTACGTAACTGAGTTTCTGTAGACTTTTGAAAGGTCGTGGAAGAGTTCTCTCCATTTGTTCAATTTATTTGGCCGGTAAAACATGTATTTTTCAACATTAATGTCTCTGCAATGCAGAAAGGTCTTGCCTCCATTACCTTCGACTATGTGAACCAAATGTTCCGTGTGTTCGATGACGTAAACCCCGGCCAGTGTTTCAGACGCCATTGTTTTCCCAGAACATGACAATTTTAACTATGTCTGCCTAACCGGTACTTGTTTACTATCCTTTGGACACATTTATTTATTTTTACAGAAGAAACTACTTACTGTAATAAGTTCCTGTAGCATTGTCGAACATCGGGAAGGTGTTTTGTGTGATGTGGGAATGTTTCATAGCTGAAATTCATCTTGTTTGTTGAAAATTAATTCTCCGACGGAGAATAGCTAGCCCCACGAACCATTGGCGCGTGGATAGGTTAGTTCTGTTAGGTTAGGAAACATAGTTAAAATTTGGTGTCATGTTAGTATCAGGATCTAGAAATTGGAAATAATTGCGAACCATTGGCGTGTGGTTAGGTTAGTTCGTCTCAGGCAAGCGAAAAGGCTTATCAGAAAGACTTACTGGTAATGTGAAATATTGCAAATAATTTCATCAAAACAACGTTATTAAAATTTCAGTAACCACCAAACGTCTCTAATTCCCTTATTTTCGTATTTTTCACATTGATACTTACATATTCTGCATTCGTAAGGATTCTTCTATTTCGCATTTCGTTTTTTGCAGGCAAATAATCCCAATTTTCGAAATATCGACTATTTTTATTTTGTTCGCTTTTGCTTGCGTTACACGCGATATGGCGGAGAAATCTTGACTAGCGTAGTCCATGATCAGTGGTTAAGCAGTGTTGCACCCATCTTCATAGAAAAATACCTACTTTCGTGTTACTGATTTTGTATTTTTTCAATTTTCGAAAACTCCACGAACCATGCATGGATAGACACACGAACCATTGATAAATAGCCCCCTGAACCATGCACGGCAAGGTTAGGATAGGTTCTGTTAGGTTAGGAAAGACAGTTAAATTTGTTTTTCAAAATTATAATTTTTTTTTCGGGTTCGAAAACCCCACGAACCATTCATAAATAGCCCCACAAACCATTCACGGATAGCCCCACGAACCATTCACGGATAGCCCCACGAACCATTCATAAATAGCCCCACGAACCATTCATTAATAGCCCCACGAACCATGCACGGCAAGGTTAGGTTAGGTTAGGAAACATAGTTAAATTTGTTTTTCAAAATTAGAATTTTTTTTTCGGGTTCAAAAACCCCACGAACCATTCATAAATAGCCCCACTAACCATTCACGGATAGCCCCACGAACCATTCACGGATAGCCCCACGAACCATTCATAAATAGCCCCAAGAACCTTTCATAAATAGCCTTAGAGATACTGGGCGAAAGGGGGGGGGGGGTTTATAACCTCCATCAATCTCACATTAAGCACGACACTGATCCTGTGCACGTCATGTTGTCGCAAGTTCGTAATCAGAAATGATGAACAGTAACTCACGTTTATTTACGTTCTAGAACTGTTACACAGTTACAAAACCGCGTATTTGGAAACACTGACCGGTTGTTACGTCATGAAACGCTCGCAAATATTTGGTTCACGTAGTAGACAGACATCAAGGGAACAGCTTTCGTGCATCGGAGTGACATTAATGTCGAAAATTACATGATTTACCGGCAAAAAAATTTCAACGAGGTGAAAACAAACTTCCAAGACCTTCCTAAAGTATAAATAAAGCCATTTCGGTAAGTACTTTCTCCTGTAAAATTGAAGAAATACGTTTTGGGGATACGAAAATTTTACCACAATGTTGATACACCTTCAGGAATGTTCCACGAAGCAGATACGTAAGTACGAATGTCAAAAATTGACGAAACGAAAAAATTAGAGGTGTCCGAAGGATAGTAAATTTTTACCAAAAATTCAATTTTTTTTTTTCCAAATTTCCAGACGTGACCCCCGGTTTTTTACAACAAATTCATGGTTATGAGGTCAAAATTAGTTAGTATACCGAAAATTAACAAAATTGGAGACTTTCTCTATATTGTCAATTCGCTCCGGCACATGGCACAGTGGTTCCGATCCCACTTTAAACTGTAGGTCCAGTCCCGATTAGCCTTTTTGTGCATAAAGTGGACTTAAAGCAACAAATAAATCATGATAATTCAAATATACCTTTTGATTATCAGACACTTTAACATGCCTTATTAATGCAACTTAACAGTAATGTAGAGTTTGAAATTATTATTTTTATTCTTCTACACCCTTGAACATGCCGTACCTTATCCAAACATTCACTTCGATTCGCTTCCAAAAGTTCCAACCCAAGTTCCCCTAGGTCAAAAGTGCTGTACAATTTCTTCCAAACCGTTTAATATAAACAACATTTATACAGCATGATTGTATATACGGATTGGGGCCTCGCAATGTCGCCCAAGGCTCCGCGATATGTTGGCTACTCACAATATTAAGAAATTTTAATTGTCGATGGAGTTTGTCATTTCTACTTCAGCGTATCATTCTCTTGCGGCCCATAGACTATAGGATGGTCTAGTGGCAAATCCCCCCTCTCCGGGAGGGAGGCTCTCCAGATTCTTGGCTTCACCAGACTAGGTTCGCCTATGTTCACCAGTAAAGTAGCGTTTCTCCATGTTTCTCCGACGCGTTTCACACATGAAATGTCATGCTGACGAATAAACAAAACGTTATGAGTCATTGTACGCATAAGAATCCCAGGATGTTTACTTGACAAACGTTTTTTTGAATTTTTACTGCGTAATGTAGTAAAGAAGGACTGCCGTTGCAATTACAGGTGAAAATGAATTTAAAATGGTTCTAAAATAGTTCTACTCCACATGTTTGCATACCGCAGGCAAACCATCTATTTTTGTGTGCAGAACCTTTCTTTTCTTGCAAGAAATCTTTTTAGTATAATAGTGCTCCTATTCCGTGAAAATAGCATTTTTCATCCTCTACGGTTGAACATGATTCCATTTTGAACATTGTTTTGGTTATTTTTCCGATATTGAATCATGGAACTGTGCTGAAGTTATGAAGCTTTGTTTTTGCTTCTGGAGAAGTGATTCGCGTACGAGCGCTCGAGGTGATAGGTTCAGTCGTAAAACACGGTGCATATCCGACAGAGCAACACAACGCGAGTGATTGGTTCAATTTCGACGACGTTATTGACAAGTTAATTGCGTGTAGAGTGCAGTGCAACGATTTAGTGTATTTTTCCCCTTGGAGTATACCCTAGACAGCGACCCATTAGATCATCGTGGCTTCCGGCGGACAGCCGGATACCACCCAGGATGCCGCAATGTTGGACCCGAGAGAGAGGACGGCGGCGGAAGGACTAGTCGACCTGGCGACACAGGAATTTCCATTAAACCACCATGATGATGACATTACCATGACCGACTCAGTAACACGCTCAGGTAAACGGACCCTGGACGAGGTGAGTAAAAATGATAGCCAACAAGAGAAAATGTTCCGCCCCATTCAACCGGACACAAGACCTCCAACTCTTTGGTATTCGACCGATACCACCGGCCCATTTGTGGTCCTCTTAGAAGGACACAATCAAAACATTGGTAAACTTTCTAGTGGCAGTTTGGGCAACAAATTCCGGAAGGCCAACATACCCGTGTGTTTAGTGGAACAATGTGGCAAAAACAGGGTTCGGGCCACCTTTAAAACAGCCGATACAGCAAACGCTTTTGTGCGGAACGGGACCTTTCTGGACTCCCTGGGAGTCCGTGCCAAAATACCTCACAGCCTGATCCAACGGGAAGGGCTCGTGTATGGCCTCGAATTTGACGTGACAGAACAAGACATCTTAGACGGCATTGACTCACCATTTCGGGTCACATGCGCTAAAAGACTAAAGAAAAAAATCTGGCGCGAGGATGGTACTTCCCACCTCGTGGACACCAAGTTGATCTGCCTTACCTTCCATGGTAAACATCTACCTGAAAAAGTGCTGATCAACAAGGAAATCTTCACAGTCAAACCGCGAGTACGATCGGTGTTACAATGCTCTAGCTGTTATCGTTATAACCATTCCCAGATTCAATGCCGGTCTAAACCACAATGTGCCAACTGTGGACAAGAAAGACACGGGGACGGATGTTCCAACCCCCCTCACTGCAGCAACTGCAAGGGCCCCCATGGGGCACGTGACCGCCACTGTACCTTCTGGCAACGAGAACAAAACATACAAACTCGCATGGCGGAGGAAAATATCTCCTATTACGAGGCGAAGGCCAAACTTTCCGGTACCTTCCACCCACCCCTAACCCGGGAAGATATTTTAAACCCCCTGCTCAACAAGCGCGACTTCCCCAAATTGTCTCCCACACCCACCTCCACCCCCTCGAATGGAACACGCCAATTCGGCGCTTGGGACAATCCTTTCCATACCTTACAGACGCATTTTGCATCTGCACCCCCTACCCCAAGTAGTCGTCAGACCACCACACCACAGGCAGTGGAAACAGTCCGCTCCAAAAACAAAATCCAACCCCGCCGCTGGACTGGCAAGTCTAATCCTCCTATACCCCATTACCCCCAAAAGGAACAACCCCCAGACTCACACGTTAAGGCACCCAGCCCTAAAGTTGACAAAACAAGAACGATTTCTAGTTCCACGACATCAGAAGATGAATTTACCCCCTCTCCCCCCATTGGGCGTAACGCTCATCCGGCCCGGAGGGCCTCCCCGGACACGGTACCACCACTGAATTTGGAACCACAGCAAGTTCCATATCCCGATCAACAAAGAATCTACAAATCACTCCTGGACCTCATAACAACCTTATGGGCATCAGTGCTCCAACTATCAAACATACGCGAACAAAAGATTCTCATCCAGCAAATACAAGCCCTCACGACCCAACTGTTATCCATAATAGAAGGCTGATTACCTTTTCATTTTTGTTTCTTTTTCCTCTTCCTTTTTTCTCGTTTTCTTACCCTATTGACAAAATGAAGATATTACAACGAAAGCCCGCCTACCCCGGCACAGACCGCCTCCATGAATCTCTCTCCCCGTTTTATTTTTCCTTCCTCCCTCCCCCTCCATGTCATTCCCTGTTATCCTTCAATGGAACGTCCGCAGCTTTTCGGCTAGAAAATGCGAATTACAGAAACTGGTGGCGGATTATAAACCGCATCTCCTTAGCCTACAAGAGGTGAAAGGAACTCGATACGAGAACTACAGACTCCCACATTTCATCTCTTACGGTCCCCCTTTCCCCGCAACACAACGAGGTGTTGCTATATACGTCCATGAAAATATACCACATTCCCCCCTCCCTCTCCCTTCCTCCCTTCCTCTAATTCATCAGTTTAATGTCGAACTTGTTGCCGTACGCATTCAGTTTCATCAACACCTATTCACACTCCTCTCCCTCTATATTCCTCCCCACCACTCTTCACAGAATATCCCTTTATCCACCCTCACCGACCTACTCGACACACTCCCAGGACCCTATCTCATAACCGGTGATTTCAACAGCCATAACCAATTGTGGGGTAACGTCCAGACCGATAGATTAGGTTACAACATTGAACATTGGATCTCTGACAACGACTTCATTATAATGAACGACGGTACCCCCACCCACTACCCACACAATGGTTCCTGCCCGACTGCCATCGACTTAACAATAGTGTCCCCAAACCTCTTTTCTCATATCAACTGGACAAACGATTTAGACTTACGAGGGAGTGACCACACGCCGATATTTATTTGTTTACCAAACACCTCTCCGACTACAGGAGTGACTGACATCCCTGTCCGTCGATGGAGACGCGAGTCTATCAATTGGAATACCTTTCGTTCATACTTCCTTAACTTATACTATATGGATGACATACCCTCTCACCGGACAATGACGTACACCAAATTCCTCCAAATGATCACGTTAGCACTTGATCGGAGCGGTACGCGCCAAAAATTCTTTTCCATAGACCGATTCCCTAAGATTCATTGGTGGAACAATCAGTGTGCCGCCATCAAAAAAAAAAAAACCGCACTCAAAAAAGTTTATGCCAAACACCCCACACCCGAAACATGGCAGGAGCTCCACAAACTACAGACGCTCGCAAAAAATACATATACTAAAGCCAAACGACTGGCATGGAAACTCTTCTGCCAGTCCCTCGATGTGACTATCCCCATAGGAGCCATTTGGCGTAAATTCAACTCCTTTCGACACCCCCATATTCCCCGCCCCCGACCGCTCCATAATGCCTGGGAAGCGGAATTTATGGACCTCCTCACACCCCCTACGGTTACCTTACCTCCCCCATCCCTAGCCCCGACAAACTTTTCCTTTACAGCAGATTTCCCTGCCGTTACAATTCCGGAACTTCAACATATCCTAGAGAATTCCCCCTCCACTGCCCCAGGATATGATGGCATCACTTACGACACCCTCAAACACCTCCCAGAACAAGGACTCAATATCCTCACGGCAATCTTCAACTCTGTTTACCGCAGGGGTAAAATCCCACGAGGATGGACCCAACATGTTGTCATTCCAATATTAAAACCGACGAAACCAGCGACCCATGCGACGTCATACCGTCCTATAGTTCTTATACCTGTAATGGCTAAATTATTCGAAAAAACTTTACAACACCGCATAACTTGGAATTTAGAGAAACGAAACTTTTTTCCTCCCTCTCAAATGGGTTTTCGAACCGGACTCGGCAGCCAAGATGCTATCTGTACTCTTACAGTGGCAATTCAAAATAGCCAAATCATGCGACATTATTGCTTTAGTTTATTTATAGATATTGCTCACGCCTACGACTCGGTCCACATTCCCATATTATACCAAATACTTAATACTCTTCACATTCATCCGGGGGTAGCCCAATTAATATGGCACTTATACCACGAACGAATATTGGTTTTTTGGTTCTCCCATAACGTCACGGGACCACGAATAATTCGGAGTGGTGTCCCCCAAGGCTCCCCACTTAGCCCAATTCTTTTTAACATATACACTCAATACTTGCATCAAACGCTAAATTCCAATCATCATATACTGCAATACGCTGACGATTTTTGCTTCTACAATAGCACACCAGATGCCACTAGAGGCATCTTAGACCTACGCAAATTTATCATTCAATTACGTGATCAATTAGCGTTCCGCGGCTTATCATTTTCCCCGGAGAAATCACAGATCATTATTTTCAATCCGTATACGCTTACCCGCTATCCCAATACGTTACCTCATTTACATCAAATTCCGGTGGTCCAAACCTGTAAATACTTAGGTATCCATTTCGACCGTAAATTAACTTGGCAACCGCATCTTCAATACTTGCACACAAGAGGGAAAAAATTGATCAACATTTTGAAAGGGCTTGCCACTACCAAATGGGGGGGCCACCCCTCCATTATGCTATTATTTTATAAGAATTGCTTTCGCTCACTTTTTGACTATTCGGCACCCGTACTGGGAGGGATGTCTGATCGCTGGCTCCAAAAAATGGATATCTTACAGCGACAGGCACTCCGAATCTGCCTCGGACTAATGGCATCTAGCCCTAACGTGAGCGTTTATGGAGAGAGTACTGAACTGCCTCTCTCATTCCGATATCAATATTCTACAACGAAATACATCTTGAAAGCATGGGAACGACATCCTCACCCCTTTAATACCGTATTCGCTATTCAACGCCAACTGAATGCAACTCTCAACCTCGATCGCTCTCGCCTTCGGCTTTTCTTTTTATCTTGTTATAATATTGATAGCGATGCCTACCATCTCAGCTTTACATTTACATCCCCTTTGATATATACTCTCCCAATACTCACCGCCCCTCTTCCTCATATTAACTTTACTGATTTCGGAAGACATGAATATTACAAAGAACTCTGGCCCGACCATATTTTTATCTACACAGACGGGTCCAAAAATGCTGACCGAGTTGGATGTGCCTTTTATGTCCCCCAATACAATGTTATACGCCAATTTTCCCTCTCGTCAGAAGCATCCATCTATTCGGCAGAGTGCTATGCCATTTATCAGGCCTTGATACACGCTCGCGAAGCACAATACACGCAAACTTTAATTCTTACAGATGCCCTCAGCGTATTATTCTCGATCGCTCGTTGCGGTAAGGATGCTTATCGGTTGCAACTCTTCCCCATCTTGATCTTACAAGAGTACTTTCACCTCCAAAACAAAGCCCAACGCGTACAGTTTACCTATGTCAAAGCGCATAGCAATCTCAATCCTCACCAAGACCTTGTGGATCATTATGCCAAAACAGCTGTGGACGTTCCTTCCCCCTCTACAATCCGACTCGCCTATACTGATCTTCTCCCACGGGTCAAAAAAAAAATCCAATCTCAGTGGGAAAATTGGGTTCATGACGCAGTGGCAAAAACCACTACTTACAAATGGTTTTACGACAAACTCCCTATTCGACCTTGGTTTCATCATCTAAAAATACCCCGTGAAGTGATCACCTGTATCCTACGGCTTAGAACGGGACATGTGACCACAAACGAGCATCTGGCACGCATTCACCAAACTCCCTCTCCCACTTGTACCTGCGGAGAACATAAACAAACCCCCACCCACTTATTTTTCCAATGCCCGCTATGGAACACACAACGCCAGGCACTTTTCCACAGACTACATCGACAAAAGGTTGCTTCTCCTTTCTCCTTGCCCACACTACTTTCATCTCCTTCCCCCTCTACTATGTGGATTCTCTATGGCTTTGCCCGACAGTGCGAACTTCGCTTTTGATTCCCGCCCTCACCATAATTGTACTATAGTGACAGTGAAGTGAAGTGTCAATCAATATTGTGATGTTCATCTTAGTGCGCGAACTCCTAACCCTCAATGTTCTCAGACCGTTGCCCAAGACTGCTATCATTTAAGCGGTGAGGGGCATGAAGAAGAAGAAGAAGAAGAAGAAGAAGCTTCTGGAGAAGGGTGAGTGAGTCTCTTTTTCTGTTTGTGTTATTTCTAAGGAATGATGTGTAGTTCCAACAGCATTTTTAATTATGTTTTTTTATGTAACAATTTGTGAATTTTAGAACTAAAACTAAGTATATTTGTGTCCGTGCTTTTCGAAGAGAACCTGTTAGTGTAAGAAACGACTACAAACACTTGTCTGCTAAATCATGTCCGTAGGTACCTTCGTATTTTTCTGCTGCCGGTGAATAACTTACGGAAATATTAGACTTGTAAATGCATTTAATTACATTTTCATGGTGTTCGTTCAAAAGATCACTCCACTTTCCTAGTACAATTGCTATTTGAATATCACTTATTGCAATCTTCATCGGGATTCAAGCAGTGTGTTTACTACGTGAACTCTTTGTATTGAATAACATTGAGTATATCAGAGGAAAATTTAGCTGTACAAGATTAGAAGTTTATTTGCATGATTGATTTCGAATGAATTCACTATTGTTGGCCAATATTACTGCATAATTCATCATTGATTAGGTGTATGATTGTGTTCTCACACTAATACTGAGTCGCTAATGGTAACATTGTAGATCAGGACTACTTTAACCCTACAGAGCTAACGTGGAAATCGAAGAACACTGAAGCTAAGGCGTAGTCAATTTGACAACGTTACTTTTTTGTTTGAAAGAAAGTTTTATTGGCAATTCAAATTGACTAACAACATAAATTTGTTCTTATTTATTTTTATAGTGTTAACAACAAATAGAAAAGATTTGATATCATTTAATGTGCATAGTTAAGTTCATGACAGCAAATGTCGTGGTGTTCTAAACATATTGCTTTGGAACAATGGCTGCGAAACAATTTTATCGTTCTCCTTTTCTTGCTTTGACAGAAGGCAAAGATCTGGCATTTCTTTGCTTCCTGGGCCTCTTGTTTCATCTGTAGGCATATTCACATGTAATATTTCCACCATGGGCAAGAGTAACAGGCTTGGTAAATTTGCATTCCCAGATGGTTCCTTTTTTTCCATTACTGCATTCCAGTTCAGAGCTTAATTCTGAAAAATTACAAGGTTTTGTTGTTTTGCTGTGATGAAACTCTAGATCAACATCGTAGTCATCGTCATCTGTCAACATGGACTCATCAATTTCCATGCCTCTAGCTTCACTAAAACTCTCACTTTGGCAGGCATCTACCCCCTCCATTCCTTGAGCCATTTGCTTTATTGCATGAAAGTGAGATCCACTTTGTTTTGCACAATATCATTTAAAAATGCTCAAACGTACCGCTTGGAATATCTATGTAGAGAGATAAAATACGTATACATATAACACCATGAATCAGAAACTCAGCTTCTGGACTACTGTGCAGATCAGTGAACCAGAAATAACGAATCAAGTGGACAGCAATTTAACATAGGCAATGTCAGTCCCACTGCAGCTGAAGGTCAAGTGAGAGTACTAAATGCCTCAAGCTCATCACCTGATAATGGGGGTTGAGGAAAGCTTTTCCTATTTAAGCATTGTCATTACCGATTCATGCCGATACTTGAAAATTGTAATAATTAAAATTTGTTAAATATTGATCATATCGGTAGATGAATTGTGACCGATATTTTTCGATACTGATACCACTGGTATCGGACGATACCAATACTTCGGCATCGGTATCGGTTCAGAAACACGGGAGACTACTTTACTCATGGACAATCAGCGCGAGTTGCAATAATACACAAAAAAATATTGATTTTATTTATTAACACATTTTAAACTTTCAGAAAAAGGAAATTAGTTTCCGCACCTCCCTTGCGAAATTTTGACACCTCCCCAGGAGACACACCACACAGTTTGAATTCCACTGGTCTACATCATAAACTGAATATGCAGAATTATAGAACATACTTGAAAATTAATAAATAAAATGTACTAACCTTACAATTGTGTATACTTTTATGTCCAACTTATATGAAAGTAACTTTAACCTTTAGGTGCCCAAGCGTCTCGATCGAGATACCCAAAAGTAACCCTCAATTGCCCAAGCGTCTCGATCGAGACGCTGTGTCAAGGTCGTTTTGAGAGTTAGCCCCCTCCCCCCACCACATATACGCCGAATTTGCAAAAAAAACATATAGTCTGAATCTCTGGTTCATTCCGCGTACAACGGTATATCACTCATCTCTTTAGGGCAATTAGCTTCCGAACTACACTCATTTAATTGAAACTCTGCATTTTGCTCAAAATCGGCTTGGGCAACCGAGGCTTACTATTGAAAAAGGGCTTGGGCGTCAAAAGGTTAAACTGAATGTACACCAAATTTCATACCAAATATAAAAAGATAAATTAAGTCAATTTTCCAAATTAAATATGCATTCATGTGAGTAGAATATTGTTGTCCCATATTTACTCGGGATGCAATGCTCGACTGTGGGGGAAATGTTACCCCTCAGCTCTAAAATTTGCTCTCTTGTCACCATATTAATTAAGTATTATGACAACTGTTTAATATAAAATACCTGTGGGTGCAAGGACAATCAGAATTTTGTCACCATGTTGAATCATACATTTGCTATCCCAAACATCCAGGGAAGAATCTGCCTGGCTCAACTTCAGGTTGCTTCATGCTAACTTCATAAAGCGTGCACATGCCATGTAGGTGTAAATAATTCTTACTGCACTTCCTTTTGTGAAGTGATTTTTCTGTCCCATAAACTTCCATGTATGTATTTCATTTGATAATTGTAGCATAGGAAACTGACCAGTCTTCCAACCTTGAAACATTTAGTGTTGTGTTCAGTTTACTTATTTTCTTTTTCCAGAGTTCATAGAAATGTCTTTATATACAGTTTTGAACAGTTAACATTGAAGTAATGGGTTTTAATGATTAAAATGTTTGCAAGTTTTATATGAGCATTAGAAAGTTTGATGGAAGCATTAGGAAATTATTGTGGTCATGTGTTTCAAGCTTTGAGAAAGTAATTAACACTATTAGTACTATTTATCGGAGAAATTATGATTTCAAATATAGCTACAGAGGTCGTTCAACGTTGACCGATAGATTTGTGAATATAAAAGTGGTAAATAGCTGGAAAACAATCAAATTGCCAAGATGTACTTTCATCCTTCGTGAGTATTGCACATTCGCCCCGATATAGTTGGCACATGAGTAGTAGTGTTAGCAACAAGGCCAGCAAGTAGTGTGTCTGTAGCTGTGGAGCAGTGGTTTTGATTGATTTGGTGTTTTAAGTCCACTTTATGCACAGTATGGCTAATCGGGACTGGACCTACAATTTAAAGTGGGATCCGAACCACTATGTGCCTCCACCAGGAATCGAACCCGGGAGCAATGGTGTATGATTAAATTCCTGGTGAAGGAGGACCTGAAGTCAGCTGAAATTTTGAGAGGATTTTAAACACAGTATGGGGAATAAACAATGCCACAGGTGGAATGATGTCAACGTTTTGGTGAAGAATGCTAGTTGCTGACAAATGAACCACACGGACACATTTGTCCGGCCGGGACTTGCAAGGTGTTCTTTATATGAATCGATTGGGGAAAGGGTCATGATTATTACCCAGTATTTCTGCACATTGTTGAAGGGTGCCATACATAATGCCATTCGTGAGAAAACACCGGGAATGTTGTCTGCAAATGCCATTCTTCACCATGACAATTCATGCCCTCACATGGTGAATTTAACGGTTTTGCTTCATGTTCTTACACTCCAGACTTAGCCCTCAGTAATTATCAGATTTGTTTGAGCTGCTTAAAGAGCATTTGATTTGATTGATTTTGTTTTATTTTACTTCGTGGTTTGTGCCTCTTGGCTAATTTGCGAAGATGGGGATGAGTCATGAAATTGATGAATGGACATTTTACAAACAACCATGCCCAAGCGGGGTTCGAACCCGGGACCCTGGCATCGTAGCATTATGTGCTAGCCACTCAGTCACAGTGTCCGGCAAAGAGCATTTGAGAGGGAAGAAATTGAAGACACATGAAGCACTGACAAAAGATGTCCTGCAACATCTATGACAGCAGTCAACTTCCTATTATGCCTAAGGACTCAGGGAACGCACACAATGATGCCTGGATGCTCGGTGGGATGCCTTTGAAAGATCGCATAGTTTGGTGTGTGTAGGACAGTTTTTTCCTAGAAATAATAGTCTCGGTCAAAAAATTGTTAACCATTGTTGTAACTGTATCTTTAGTCAAACTAAAAATAAATGTCTGATTAAGAGAGCGTGTGTTCTCCTGAAACGTCACAACAAAAAACTGTGTTCGTTCTTATGCTTGTAATAACAGTAAACAACATGAGAAATAACCTTGAACGAACCTGGTAGCTTATGCAAGCATCTGCACTTTCCAGTAAGAAGCCATTTAGTTACAGTCACCTTAGACGTGTGCTACTGGTCGATTACTATTTTGTCCTGAAAGAGGGGTTTTGTGTTTGAGACTAGGTGTCACGTTGTCAGCTGTTGGTGATATTATTTTAATACTTGGGAGCTGTAAAACATGCACCTAATATTGAAGAATTGCATCAGAATATTAAAATAGATATTAATAACCCATGGTGCGACAGCCCTCAAAGGACCTTGGCCTATCTCCTGACTGCCAGTCTCCCTCCCACAATCCTATCTAGAGTTGTAGAGAGCTTCAACTGGTAATGGGGTCCACACGTCGAACCCTGAGCCCTTATAGGAGAAATATTTATGCTGGGTTACACAACTCACTCACCCAATTTCCTCAGGATGGTGGGTTGCCACCAGTCCCTATACACAGGCCGAACCTTGACTGAACCTTGGTGGACTCGAACCCATGCTGGGCCGCAGTCTGAGTCCAAAGCACAGCACCTTTGACCGCGGTGGAGAACATAATAGATATTATCTAATCGCAAAGTAAAAAGAAAGTTTGAATTGCAGGTCAATTAGACTATGCGAAAGTGTTGCGCATCATTTTTGCATACCCCGTGAAAGACCAATATGCCGGGAAAGTATTGGCTGGTATTGGTAGATGTTTTCCAATCGATATTTTCCGATACCAGTGGTATCGGCTAGGCCCAAGTGAAAACCATCACCTGTGGATTGCATGTTGTGAAGGTGCACCAAGGAACGTGGAGGTAGGGTTCACACATTCTCGGTTTTGGCCATAACATTCTCGGTTGCCAAGACAATACTTGTACTGTTGGAGATTTATGCATAATTAGAAATTTTGATGTGTGTGGCACCAGGATTAATTATCTAGGGTTGCTGAGGGAGTGCAGAATGAAATTTGAAGGGTGCAATGTTGAAATAAAGAAAAGTTGAAACATGCCTGCAGGCATGTATCTAGAATTATGTATTTGAATTGGGTTCGATCCAAGTGCCTGACATGTAAAGATAATAATAATAATAATTGTAAGAATATTGATATAACAGCATATATTTAGTATCTAACTTTTAGGTCAAGTTAAGATCACTAAGATTTGAATAATAACATCCCTTCTACCAAAGAAAGTAAAAAATGTTTAAAATGTATTATTTACTGAATACCAAAATAGTTGTTACTTTCAGCTGACGAAAAGGGAAGTCCCTGATCATTATATTTATGCGTATTCTTTAACGGATATTTGTTGTAAAAGTTATTAAGCATTTTTGGTTGAAAGTATGTTTTGAAAAAGTGCACCCCTTCACACTCCCTGGTGTTTACATAGATGTGAACTATATTCTTCCTTTCTTTACTTGCAGTTCAAATAAGAGAAATGAACATCAAAGATGGTCAGCTGCATATTGCAACGTAGAACAAATTACAACTAGAAGGAAACTAGAAGGACCATGAATAAGAAGTAAGTATCCATTTTCATCTATTTCTGCACTTTATTCTTGTGCTTGTGGATGTGCAGAGAACATGGGACATTTTTCGTTACTCTGGGAATGGTGATGATAGAAATAGTGTCTTTTGAAATTTTCATTCAGCAAGCATCATCTTTCATTAATACAGTGGACACTCCAAGGGTCCATGAAAAGAAATTCGAATTTAAAAAAAAGGCAGTATAAAAGAAAATCAATAAAACATAACTACAGTGCCCTCTTTTCAAACAAACTACTTCGTTGAGCACTATCCTTTCATGTTATCCACACACACACTGACAGTGGGGCAGGAAATGTGCCGTGGCTCGTGTCGGTCTGTAGATATTGCATACTTTCATATACACTATGTTGCCATTCGTTGTCACCGTGCCGTATGCCCGGTGAACGCTGTTTACAGGAGTGTATCGTACGCACAGTGAAATTCCGCGGAGGTGTGGTCCTGCTTTTAGTTTGTATGGTCTTGGTCCTCTTGTTTTAGTTCGGGGAAACATGAATGCTGATGCGTACCAAAAAGTTCTGGACAATTCTGTGCTACCGACATTGTGGGAACAATTCAGTATTGGCCCATAACAGTTTTAGCATGACAATGCTCCATGTCATACGACAGGCATTATCAACACGTGGTTCGAGAACATGTGTGTGCAGAAACTTGATTGGCCAGCCCAAAGTACAGATATCAACCCCATTCAACACCTTTGGGACGAATTGGAGCGCCGCTTGAGAACCAGGCCATGCTCCCCAAAAAACACCACTGAGCTGTTTGCCGCTTTGCAGGAGGTATGGTGCAAGATTCCCGTCGACACGTATCGCAAATTGGTGGAAAGGGTTGCGGATGTCATTGCGGCGAAAGGTGGCCCTACACAATACTGATGTGGTGCTGCGACCAGATTAACGTACTAGTATGGGGTGTCCTGTGACGAATGGCAACATAGTGTATATGGTATTTGAGTCTTACATAATGGTATACCGGCCGGCCTCCTTGGCGGAGTAGTTAGCACATCATGCTACGATGCCAGAGGTCCCGGTTTTGAATCCTGGCTAGGGCATTGGTCTTTGTGAGTCTCAATTTCATCATATCATCACTCATCCCCATCTTCGCAAATTAGCCAAAAGTGGCACAAAAAGCGAAGTAAAATGAAGGAAATCAATAATGATATACAGAATTATTATTTAGAATTGTAATTGCATAGAGTGATTTCCTTCCATGTATGGTTTTAGATAGACAGTGCTCTTTATTAGACTTTAAAATATGGGACGTTGTCAGTCATTCCACTATGAGTGTGGTATGCTCGAGCGTAACATGTTTGAGCGTTGGAGACTCGAACAAGTTTGAAGGGGTCCCATGCAGCACTCTGGTACGTAGCCATAAAAAAACATTTCCACCACCCAAATTCCACAGTTCTTTATTATAAAAAATACAGATAGGTTCTGTAGATAATTGTTATTCTTGTGCTCCATTCCTTGAGCATGTTACATTACATTGGCGTGACCACCATGTGCTAGTGAAAATGCATTGTGTATTTATTACTACTGTCCTTCAACCACGGGTGAAAATCTTCTCTCTCCAACTATGACTTGCGAAATATATGGATGTTTCAACTTTTTTTTCTTTTTACATAAGACTGCATTTACCACTCATCTTGAAACACCTTGAAGAGAACTTAAAACAAGACCCCACACACCATGCTTTCTGGGAAGAAATTAGAGAGCAGGGAAGGTAGAAGTGGGGATTAATGTCGGCCCCACAACAATGGAGGCTGGCCAAGTGCAACAAGTGCAGATGTTTTCACCTAATTTTCAAATTAATATTGACATTTTTCATTTGTTTGTTAAATTAAACTATTTCCCAGAAGAACACACACGATAATACTCAAATAATACACTGCTCGGCACTGCGCACGTGAAGAGTTTGTCGTAGCGTAAAGAAATCAAGGGCAGACGCTGCCAGGTTGCGGAAGACTTTAGCCAGTTGTCATGGCAACGGTGACGTCACATAGCATTGGCCTTGAACGGGTGTCGCCTTGTAGGTGCAGAAGTTCTCTCGTCGACAGAAAACATTGCATCCAGTGGTTGTGGCAAAATCGTTGCGTTCTCCCGAGATCTTGTTCTGCGTGTGTGTTTCGAGTTTCCTATCGTGTGTTGAGCTGTGGTTTGTACAATGAACCCTGTAAATGACTTAGTGTGTAATTTGTTACAGACACCATTTTCCAGATGGACGGATGAAGACAAAAAGACGTTTTAAATTATGGGTGGGTGGCCCACTGACATTCTTCAAATATCAGTTAAGCGAGAGAACAAAAAGGCAGGGAAATCGTACAACATTAAATTTAAAAGTTCCTGGTTTGTCGACTTTCCTTGGTTGTGTAGTAGTCGATATTTGCAATTGTTGTTCTGCTTTCCTTGTTTACTGTTTAGCAACAAATACAATGTGTGGAATAAAGAAGGGTATAACAATTTTGTCAATATAACGGCAATATATAGGCAATGTTATATAATATAACATTGCCTATAAATGTACTTCTTCACCTGTTATTTTAAGCATGAGCCGCTACTGCCCCACAATGCACCAGCACTAGTGAAAGAATCGATGATCTATGGGATCAGAAACATCTATACAGCCGAGGGGAAAATATAATTTTCAAATACGGGACAATTGATGTCCCAGGTAAGATTATTATGGGATGAGGAACACATTACTTAAATAAGAGACATGCTGAGGTTGAGAATATGTGGGACCTTACCTCTATGACAGACAGGCTCCAGCTGTAAGCTATGTGATTGATTGATTTGGTTTATTTTACTTCGATTTTCTGCCACTCTTGGATAATTGTGATGATGAGAATGGGTGATGAGATAATGAAATTGATGACGGCACTCACAAATGCCCAGGGTGGGATTCGAAACCAGCACCCCTGGCATCGTAGCGCACTGTGCTAACCACTCCACCGCGGAGATCAGCCTATGTGCTTTGTGTTTGAACACACCTAAATGTGTAACAATGTAAGTAAATATCGCAGAAAATAAAATTATTTTGTAGTTTTCGAAGTGTAAAGTAACTTTTGCATCACCCTGTATAAACTATAAACATTTGGTGAAGGTGCTCTTTAAAATAAGGAAGATATTTATGATTAATTTAGCCTCATAATGTTAGATGGAATTTATGTGCAAGTTGTAGACCAAAATCTGTTAGAACCCGCTCTTATATGTTTCGGCAAGGGTTACTTGAAGATGAGCAATTTTTACATATGTGCATTAAAACAATGAACCAACCAATTACAAATGAATGAATCATATATGACTGACAATACATGACAGGAAATACTTGTGCTTTGAAGACTTGAAATAGTGAAACATGATACATATTTATCTGCTGGAGGACTTGAACAATGCGAGCTTATCTGTTTACATAACTTCCAGCACAGCACCATTGTGCCATAACAACTCTGCAGTTTTACGTCACATCAAATACCCTTGTGGTAAGTAACATCCTGTCAGACAGTTGTGCTTGTTCGAACACTGCAGAAGGAACTGCAAGGAGTGCATGTGTGTGTCTGTAAGCGACTTCTGTTTTCCAAATCTCGTTCTTTAATTTCTATCATTATCTCCTAATTAATGTAATGTAAGTACAGGGTGATTCACAAGTTCTGCACCTAAGTCATCAGAAATGAGTTTTCACATTATTGACTTGTTAGTTTTCAAGTTGTTGGCGAGCCAATTTTCAATATTGTTTTTGTGTTTTGAGTCATTATACTTGTAACATTTCAATTTATAGAATGCAACAGATGCAATGAAACATTATTATTAGTAAATCAAGAGGGTATAGAAGCAATTCATTTTCATGGTAGTTATTGCTTGATAATGTGAGTAATATTAAATCAATAGAAATAAATGTTATAATCATTTCTGAGGTTCTAAGCTTTTCTCAGCTTAAATTTTTTACAACAGTATATTTTGTACAGGCCAACAAATTTAAAATTCAACATTTAAAAGAAATCTAGATCTTTGCAGATTTTGCAATGACGTGCTGTGACCTTAGCTTAACCCTTTCGGGGCGGGGCCTGTAGATGTCAGAAGTAACTCAAGGACGGATGACGAATATTTCGGCAAACAAATATTTTGGTAATAAAAGTTTAATAAACAGGAAACTGAATTAAAAAAACGACTCTGTATCTTTTTGGATTTAGTCTCCAAGCTTTCACCTCACATCTGCCGTCATCAACGAGTACACTCTGAGGTCATACTCGCGTCGCCAGGCTGATTGTTGTATTCGCCTTTATATAACTTGGGGCAATCAGTGACCAGTGGCGGTTTGCCCTGATCGAGGGGTGCATTTCTGATAACGTCTCTGTGGCCAGTTGTGATGAAAATTCTTCGTGATTTTGAGTTTTTTCTTTTTTTATTAAATTTACTTTTTGTATTATTGTTTTGATACTACGTATTCACCTTTATATAACTTGGGGCAATCTGCGACTAGTGGCGGTTTGCCCAGATCGATGGGTGCTAGCTAGCGGATGGGCTTGATTTTGAGTTCTTGCTTTTTTCTTTTTTATATAAAATTCACTATTTGTACTATCGTATTCGAATTTATATATCTTGGGTGACCAGTGGCGGTTTGCCCAGATCGATGGGCGCATTTCTGATGGAGTTTCCGGTCAGTTGTGGTAAACATTCTCCTTGAATGTTTTTTTAAAAAATAAAATACCATTTGTATTATCGTTTTGATACTATGTATTCACCATTATATAACTTGGGGCAATCAGCGACAGGTGGTGGTTTGCCCAGATCGATGAGTGCTACCGGATGGGAGCTAGCCAAACTGGAAAAAAAAAAAAAAAAAAAAAATTGAAGTTCCTCTGTCTGTTGCTTCCAAAAATGGGTACACATTGACATGTTTACCTTACCGAATGAATGCCTTGGAAATTCTGAATAAAACGAGCCCTCATTGGCATTTATCGTGTTTTTACAACTTTTTAAAAACACATTTTCCAACATTACATTTTGCTTAAAACTTCCTTGGAGAATTTCCATGGATGACGAATATTTCATCATCTGCCTCGAAAGGATTAATGTCATACCGGAATCGCCATTTTCCTGCCAATAATGGCATTCAAAATACTTTTTCAGCAATGGGACTTCCTCCTTAAAAGCTTTCAGGTTTTGTGCGTATGTATGCAAACACATATGCACAGACACATGTGTACAGCATGAATGTTTGTTTATGGCTGTTCTTCATTATTTCCATAAGTTCCTGAGCCATTTCTATAGTCACTATTACATTTCAGAACCAGAGAAGTTATGTGAAGTGGCAAAAATGCAAATTTGGACAGCAAGAAACAAGTCAAGTACAATACCCCCTCACACATGTATCGGAGTATTTAACATAGTGTGCTTCGATGCTAGGTGTCCTGGGTTTAAATCCATGCATGGACATGGATATTCTTTGTGAGTGTCCTTTCATCATATCATCACCATCGTGATGTGCCAGTAAGTGGCAGAAAAGCGATGCTAAGCTAAGTAACAAAAATCAAATCAAACACGCACATTTTCACATTTCCGAGTGTTATGCTTATTAAATGGTATTCATTACCTTTTCAAATTTTTGGCAAGAGATTAGCATATTTAAATACAGGGTGTTTCACTCGAGGCGGAACCCTGTATTTCGTTCATAACTCTTGACACTAACAAAGATATTGCAACGAAATTTGGAGTGGACTTACCTCTGTTCATGCGAAGTCTTGTGACATCATAAGAAGGGCTGGAAATGGCCACTATTGGCATCCAGGCAGCATTGGAAGCGGCGTTTCATCTTGTGGAAAGTCCGTCTCAGTATGTCAGGTGTCACTGCTGGGATGGCCACGCTGATGTTTGCTTTCAAGGCCTCTATGGTTCGCAGTTTGTTTGCGTAAACCTGCGACTTCAAATGTCCCCAAAAAAAAATCAGGCGGCGTGATTTCACCCGACTTCGCATGAACGGAGGTAAGTCCACTCCAAATGTCGTTGCAATATCTTTATCAGTGTCAGAGTTGTGACCGAAATACAGGGTTCCGCCCCGAGTGAAACCCCTGTTATAACACTACTAAAATGTTGACAACACATTAAATAGGGCCTCCCCGATGGTGCAGTGGTAATTTCGTCGCCTTGTGATCAAGGGTCCCAGGTTCGATACCCAGTGGATGCACAAAGTGGTTCGGATCCCATTTTAAACTGTAGGTCCAGTCCCAATTAGCCTTATTATGCATAAAATGGACTTAAAACCAACTCAATCAATCAAAACACATTAAATATTGTTATTTGTAAATAATAAGACATGTGAGTTTGAGTGATCTATCATTGCTGGACTTGCTACTCCTCATTACACGTCACTGAGCTTGTGAAATGAATGTGGAAAAATGCCCTTATAGTGGTTGAAACTGAGTCGACATTTCGACACGTACACACAAACACGTATCATCCATTCTGTTTCGCAAAGTTCGCTTGTCTTCTTCAGGGATACATTTCAAAACAGGAGCACGTACATGTTGTTAGACTGCAGTGTTAAAAACTTTTTCAAGAAAGGTATCCATAGCAAGCTTTAACGTGTAAAAGATGAACGTTGTAACATGTTGTTCCTACGGAAGTGTCACCTGTTGTACTACAACCATTTAACCTTCCTGTGGATACCTATTTTTATATTTTTAATGCTGCCCGAGCAGTCAGGAAATAACGAATGGTCATTTTAAAACGTCGTTAATTCTCGATGTTTTCTGCATTGTAAATGTCTGGAACTTATTGGAAATTGTTAGTTTCTGTACCAGAAATGCAAAAACAATCACGTAAGGTGAAAATGACGTGTAGAATTTGCGATTTCCAGAGCTTTGGGAAATTTCGAACACTTCCCGTCTCGGGAAATTGCAATTTTTTCCCATCCTGAATGTCTGAATTTAAAAAGTTTCCCATGCCAATTCCGTCCCAACCCAAAAAATTGTGTCCCGCACACCCCTAGTGTACGTTGGCGTTTAACATATTTTTCAAAATACGTATACTGTATTTCACCGCATAATTGTCACAGATGTTATACCATTTTTTCTTTGTTAAAAAGTAGTGTGTGACTTACGGATTAAGTAAGTATTATTAATACAGTAGAGCGTCGATTATCCGAAGTAATTGGGGGACATGGGTGTTCGGAAAACTGGTTTGTTCGGATAATCGAACTGTACATGTTTATTTGCCAAAAAGAAGTACTGTACAGTAAATTTATTCATAAAAACAGGCATCTCTTTAAGTATGTATTACAAAGTAACGTACAAAGGCAACTTTAGTAGGAATATATAGTATGTGGTACAGTTTATTAAACAAAAATATGTACATATTACATACGCATTTTGCATGAACAATACACACAGTACACAAAATTAATGTTTAAAAAAATCCTTTATTTTGGTCTGTCTAAGCAAGCCTACACGCTTACGAGCAGCTAAGTCACGTACTTTTTTCATTACAGATATCTGAAAGTGAGCGAGTACACAGTTCGGTTAAGCGGTCGTTCGGTTGACCGACGTTCGGATAATCGACGCTCTACTGTACTTATACCTAGTCTTACCATAAATACTGTCCCAAAGTTGTAAGTAAATAGACACAAAATGGTGACAGATATTGTAATATCAGAATAACATGAGGTGCATGGATGCATTATGAACCAAAATCACAAATAATTATTCGAAATGGCCACCTTTAGCACTGACACACTTCTGAAGTCTTCGTGGCCACGCATCAATTGAATTACGCAACACATCGACTGGAAAATGAGCAACTGCCTTCAGAAGAGATCGACCGCTTTAAACTTTCAATATTGGGATGTCTCTTCTTCCAAGCCATCTCCTGAAGCTTGGACCACAATTTGTAGTACAAAAGGTATAGGTCTGGACTTGCAGAAGGCCAATCTGAAGTGGAAATGAAGTTTGGAACATTTGCTATGAGGGCACGCTCCATTTCTGTGAAAAAGGGGTAAAAACATCAGCCAAAGTGTACCAGCAGACAGTGCTTGAGAAACTATGCAAGAATCTTACCGACACCATCTTCCATGGAGAGAACTGGAGCTTCCAGCAGGACTCAGCCCCAGCACACAAAGCACACACCACCCAGCAGTGGTTGGAGGCAAATGTTCCTGACTTCATATCCACGTCAGATTGTCCCTCTGCCAGTCCAGACTTAAACCCTTTGGACTACCAATTGTGGTCCAAGCTTCAGGAGATTGCTTGCAAGAAGAGACATCCCAATATTGACAGTTTAAAGCGGTCTCTTCAGAAGGCAGCTGCGGAGTTTCCACTTGATGTGTTGCGTAATTCCATTGATGCGTGGCCACGAAGACTTCAGAAGTTTGTCAGTGCTAAAGGTGGCCATTTCGAATAATTATTTGTGATTTTGGTTCTTAATGCATCCATGCACCTCATGTTATTCTGATATTACAATATCTCTCACCATTTTGTGTCTATTTACTTACAACTTTGGGACAGTATTTATGGTAAGACTAGGTAATTTATTTATTACTAGGTAAAGTGTGTTTGGTGCAAGATTAGGATACACAGAATACTCGTGATTGTTGAAGGGCCTCCCCGATTGGCACAGTGGTAGCGTTGTCGCCTTGTAATCAAGGGGTCCCGGGTTCGATACCCGGTGGAGGCACAAGTGGTTCAGATCCCACTTTAAACTGTAGGCCCAGTCCCAATTAGCCTTACTGTGCATAAAGTGGACTTAAAACACCAAATCAAAATCAAATCGTGATTGTTGAACAAATCAGTGCACATTTCTTCATCACAGTTTAGTGAACATTTTTTCCGGCCTAAAAAAGTTAACACATAAGTTGTTATTCATTTGAGCATTATAGTCGAAATAGAGAAAATTTGCAAAATACGGACTTACAAAATTTAATCTTGTGCATCTGAGGAATTGCACTGAATCCATTGGGTTCGTTACCTGTTGTGTGTGCGATGAAAAGTTATAAACCAATTTTTGGACAAAAATATAAGATGTGACAATTATGCAGTGATTTTTTGGTTGATTTGGTGTTTTAAGTCCACTTTATGCATAGTAAGGCTAATCGGGACTGGAAAGTTTAAAGTGGGATCCGAACCACTTGTGCCTCCACCGGGAAATTTAACCCGGGACCCCTTGATTACAAGGTGACGACGTTACCACTGCGCTATCAGGGAGGCATAATTATGCAGTTAAAAACAGTTTTTAACACTAGAACGGCAAAGGATTTGATACCCCGTAGAACAGCAGAAATAGATCATTTTGACCCCTTGTAAGACATGGATTTAAAGATTCTAATTATTTTTGAATGGAAACATATTTTTAATTTATATTATTTTTGTGCTTTGTATATTATAATCAAAGTGATTAGCTGGTTTGTGATAAATTTTGCTTACAAAATAAAATATAATAAATAAATGGACACTCCAGAATATGCAACATGTTCGGAGACGTCCTTCCTGGTCCAAGAGCACTCACTACCTACACGATGACATGTAAGCTGTGACAAGTGGGAACATGATGACACAGGAACCTCAACCTAACGCTGATATTTCTCCACCCATAAATGAAATAAAAGCAAGGGTCAAATTGACCCCTCCCGCCGTTCTAGTGTTAAGAGCAATATTATTATTAGCTTCATGTGTGTACAGGTGAAACGTTACCACACATACCAGACCCATTTAGTTTCCAGCATGAAACATCCCCTTTCACTGCTGAGATGTGATTGGTCACTTCTTAGGTTTCTTTTTCTACTCGCCACAGCAGACATTCCAAACAGCCAATCAGACAAGCATGTTCTCAAAATCTGCATGCACTCTTATGCTATTGGAGGCCAGAAATTACACTGGTCGTTATCCTGTGCCTCTTTTATTTGCATTATATTGAATATTATGAAGGCTAAGGAAAATAAAATATAGAATAAACCATACCAGCCATATGTTGCAGCACATGCTTGTTGGTGTGATTCATTCATTTTTTCTTTTATATGTAGGAATGCACTTACTTGCATCCTAGCCTAGATAATTGTGGAAAACAAGAATAGACAAGTAACATTCACGCCACAACTTCCAACCCTATTCAGTCTTCACAAACACTTCACAGTTATACTTTGTAATAAGAACTGCACATAACAATTTCAACTAATTGCAATATAATTTTTATTGTGAGAACTACAATTTTTTTGAGTTTATTTTTGCACAAGATGCATCAAATTTTTCAATCAAACAGAATTTTATTTGCATTGTTGCATTTATTTTCTTCCCATAGATTGTGAATTTAATAGCTTTTGAACTGTTCTTTAATTTGCTTAGTAATTTATTTTTTTTGTTTTATGTTTTCGTGGCAATTACATGTTATATAATAAATATTATTTATTCAGAAGAGACCCACGTGCACATTTTCTCGCATGTAAACTATGTGATAAAAATGATTAGTAGCTATGAAGTAGAATTTTAGTTTTTCTTGTATGTACGTATTGCTTGCATTGTAGAATGTAGAGGTAGAATTTGTATTCGTCCAGAATATCATTATCACATGCTTACTCCTAGCTGTAGAATTACAAATATTCTCTTAATATTTTAACCATGAATATATGCTTGTAAGCATGTACATTTTTATATTCTCTTCTGCCTCCTCGATTGCACAGTGGTAGCGTCGTCACCTTGTAATAAATGGGTCCCGGGTTTGATGCCTGGTGGAGGCACATACTGGTTCGAGTCTCACTTTAAACTCTGGGTCCAGTCCCAATTAGCCTTACTGTGCATAAAGTGTACTTAAAACACCAACCAACCAATCTTCTGCAGTCATCAATAGTATAGCGATATCTTCGGAATATTATATTGGGTTGGTGCAAATGAAATGTCCACTTTGACATCTGGTAGGAAACTCACCTCAACAACACAACACAGGGATTGACTGAGGTCATGGGTCTTAATGTCATAAACTCTGTACACGTGCAGCAAACAGGCTGGATCTCCCAGACACTCAGGAGGCATTGTGTTGCTGAACAGGGTCGTCTGAAAGTGCACCATTTAGAACACACAATTGCGAATGATTTTTCTTTACAAATTCAACCTGGGACACACTGCTCAGCAAGCCACCAAAAACATTAACAGTGCATTTGGGCCAGGAATGGCAAATGAACGCACCATTATCAACATCCAGGGTGGTTTCTGAAACCACCTCTCCACCCACGAAAGGTGTTGTTGCTGGTATGGTTTTATGGAGTGTGTGATCCATCATGTCTTTCTCAGGCGAGGTGAAACCATCAATGCAGATCGTTACAGTTTTGAACTCCATTAAATGCACCACAAGCTTCTCCGCAAGCATCCAGCAATGGTCCACAGACATGGTGTCCTTATGTTGCACGACAATACTCGGCCACATGTCGCGCAAAGGACTGTGCAGGCTCTACATGAGTTGCAATATGAAACCCTTCCTCATCCAGCATATTCTCCTGACCTCTCCCCCACTGACTACCATCTCTTCTGGCATCTTGATCACTTCCTGATAGGGAAGACCTTTGTTGATGATCGGGCAGTGCAACATGCCGTTGAGTTCTTTACGTCGCAGACTCGAGACTTCTTTCGCCATGGAATCCAATTGTTGGCTGACCGATGGCAAAAGTGTGTGGCTGCAGACGATGACTATTTTGATTAACCAGGTATTGTAGTTTTGATTTTTTTGGCCTTTGGCAATGACGCACCTGGGCCGGACATTTCATTCGCACCAACCCAATACTTTGAATATTTTTGTTTTGAGCCATCAGCTTTTACACAAAACATAGGTTTGTGCAAATGTTATCATTTACAATAAATAATATACAAAGGGACAGTACCTAATAATCTTTGTCATTTGAGAAAGAAGAAAGTATGTTACAATTTCAGCATATATGGACTTCGTGCTTCAATTTGAATACGATTTAGTCTGTTTTTAATTCTTCAACATGTGTTTCTTCATCTGCTGGATGTACTGTTGTACATCTGTTCATGAAACAGCAGCTTGATAATCTTTCTTGTGAAATAGTGTGTATGATTTTGATATGTAGAACTTTTTCGACTATTCCATGGATTTGTCCAACAATCAGACAAAGAAAACTGAGCCATTGTGGAACTGATGAATGAAGAAGTATCTGTGATGATAATTGTAGGATACATGGTATCCAGAATATGTTACCAGACAGTATTAAGTATTTTAATATTGTAGCAGTAGTATTGTGTGTTGTATGCATTTCTTTAGGAGACTTTTGATCTATTATCTTGCTCAAGTTGATATACTGTGTGATGTATGAGTACAGAGCCGTTGTGAGGATTACTATTCCTGCATAGCATAAGAGTATTGCAAATAGGTATGTTCTGAGAAATCTGTCCGATAGGTGGCAATGTGTTTCTTGTACTGTGTTGTTTGTAATTGTGTTTGTTTCGTGATTGCTATTCTCGGCATTGAACTTGTCAGTAGTGTTTAGAAAAAGTTCATCAAAGAGTGTCTCTTGGGGTGTTCTGAAATCGTGCTTATCCTCAGGATAATCATTCAGTGAAATTTCAGTTGCCGCTGTTAACTGTTCGGTAGATGAGTCCGGGGACATTTCTCTTGTCGGAACTTGTGTTACGTCTATTGGCTGGGTGGTAGATTCTTGGACAATGAAAGCATCACGTTCCTCCGATTGTGGTTCGGTAGAAGTTTCGTTCAGTATTGAATGGTCCCTCTTGAGGTTTCTTCGGTCGTACTTCAGGAAGGTGAAGTCAGGAGTTGATGGTAGAATACCAGATCTGTACGCTACGAGAGATCCGTTGACCAGAGTATAGATTCTATTCACAATGTCAGATGTGATTTGAGAAATCCGGTTTTGTTGCCCACTCTCGTTCACTGCTTTTATCTGCTCCTCACAAGTAATATGGGTAAACGGGCTGGAAGTGCTACACAGACTGTCGAGTTTAATGTTTGTCTCAGATGTATTAGACAATAGCACTATAATGGCTAGTAAGGGAACAAGCCAGTTCACTCCTACAAACAGGATGTTGCAGTTCTTTTTCCGTGTGATGTTGTATTGTGATTTTAAGTCGGAGTAACACTCGCACACGATAGCTAGTATTGATACAAAGGTGGTAGTGAATGGTATCAGGAATAAAGTTGCAAGAAGAATGTAATAGTGACATGGCCGAGGGAAAAAGTAAGCTCCGAAATTAATACTGCTAGCAAGTAGAAAGCACAGACCTGCAATGACAGTCATAATTGTTTGTGATAAACATAGCACTCTATATCTGGTACAGTTATTCCCATTCACACAAAAAATGCACAGAATTGTAAAGAAGCTTGCGATCAGTAAAATCAAACCCAAGCACAAGTATATAGAACCCAGAATCATCTTAACGTTTTGTTTGGTAGTCACCGAACACACTAGGATGGTGCAAAATATCCACAAACACTAGTATTTAACAGTTAATGTCAGAATAATTGGTTTTCCTTTTGGTGCAACATGTTACACAAACACTAATATTTTTTTCTACTATACTTTGTAACCAATATAATGGCTACTTTTAATATCACTAGCACTATTAGTAAGGATAAATTTTCACACTAAGCAGTAACGATTATTCTCTTTGTAATACACTTTGCAGCCACCGACACTTATTTCAACTGACAATTTTTCCATCCTCCATCCTCACCTCTTGCATCTCATTGTTGCACTGTAGCAGAGTTTACATCATATGAGTTTGTCTCACACACTGGATACACTGGTAGTGTTCTTTATAGTAGATCAATTTGTTCTGCAGTCAATCAGAAGCGAGAATATACTTCTTTTTATAAGACCATGCAAAGAAACACATTCTGAAAGGTATGCCACTTGCAAAACCCTTCGTTGATGTAAATTATCCACAATCATGCATGAATAGCATAGAGAAAACCCCTCTCTTTTTTGCTGGTGTTGACTGTGTGCAGAGTATTGACTGATTGAATGCAGTGATGTAGGAAGTGAGAAGTACCCAGGAAATGCTGGTACCTTGATTGTTGGTTCTTGTAAGAGTAAAACTGGGTACCAGCATGTGGTTTTATGATTGCAATTTTCCATACCGTACAATATATGTTAGTGTTTCAGTGAACTCCTGGTTTCTGATAGGGATGGCCACTCTTTTTCGAAAAATTCAAAAAATCATTTTCTTGAAAAGAATAATAAAGAAAAATTTTCCGAAAAATGTTTTTTTTTTTTTGGGAAAGTGAACAATTTTTGGAGATACGAAAAATGAATATATATATATTAGAAACAAGAAACTAATTTTCCTCCACAAAAAAACTAAAAATCGAAAAATTCAGTTTCAAAGTTTCCCTTAATAAGGTTGAGTTTTCAAAACTGGCCATCAGGTAAATAGTGCATTTTGCAGTCATATGCTGGAATATCGTGAGGTAAATGTAACGTACAGTCATACACCCTTATTCGGCCACACCCCTCAGTAGGCATGACCACCATTTTTTGAAAAATTCAAAATAGAAAAATGGGAAACAAATTTTGGAGATACGGAAAACTTTTTTTGTAGAAATCAGAAACTAATTTTCCTTCCCCAAAAAACCCTGAAAATTGAAAAATTCATGTTTTGAAGTTTTCCTTTATAAAGCTGCTTTTTGCAAAACCTGACGTCTTCTGCATTTCCCTGCCATGTGCCAGAATATTGTGAGGTAAATTGTAACATACAGCCGTTCACACTTATTCAGCCGCACTCCTCAGTTGATGTTTCAGTCGGATAAGATGAGTGGTCTGTCGGAATTTTTCTTTTGATGCGATTTGTGCTTAATGGTGAATAAACCAAGGAAGCAGTTTGAAAAGTGTGTAGTATGTGTGTGTAGGGTTACCAGATCGCTGTAAAGGAAATGTAGGACATTAAGTCAAACTGTAGGACGCAACACATTATCAATAAATAATACATATTTCTATAGAACACGTTAGGAAGTAGTTGAAAAATGACACTTTTCAGTTTTTAAAAAATTATTTCCCAACGAATGTTTAAATGCAAAATTTCAAAACTTGCAATCATACTAATAAATGCACCTCTTACTACTTGATTTAAGTGGTACTTCTCAGAGGAGACAATTTTTATGGAGAATGGAATTTCGAAGCACACTGAAGGAAACCTTTTTTTTTTTTTTAGCACAAGTGTCCACAAGTTGCGACAGGGGTTACCCTGCATTGTCTAAAAATAGAATTTCAAGCAGCTGCAAGAATCGCCGCTCATTTTTCACTGCGTTCTAGCTTTTCGTACGTGAATGTTGTGCGCAGGTGTCGTTTTGTGCCCAAGTGCGGGACATTTTTTGGGTGAAGTGACAATTTTTTAAAATAATTTTTGGGGGTTTTCTCCCTTCTCCCTCCATATATATGCCAAATTTGCATAAATTTTGCATTTTGTGCATTTTGACCTTTTTTCAGGGGGTGGGGAGACACCATTTTTTTTTTAAAGAAAAGTATTTTTGAGGGGATTTTCCCCCTTTCCTCCTCCATATGTACGCTGAATGTGCATAAATTATATATCGTCTGAATCTGTGATTCATTCTGCGTACAACTGTATATCTTTCATATCTCTAGGGCATTTAGTTTCTGAGCTATAGTCATTTCAAGGTACCGCTGCATTTTGAAGCTTGAATCAGTGGCGTGCCCACCATTCCTTTTGGGGGTACAACTGAAGTTACATTGGTCATACGACAATGATGCAAATATTTTTCTGTTTCTTACATTCCAGCGATAATTTCTATGTGCATTTTGAACTTTTCATATCCTTTTTTTCGAGGGGGGCGGGGAAACCCCATTTTTTAAAAGAAAAAGTATTTTCAGGGAATTTCCCCCTTTTCCCCCTCCATATATACGCCGAATGTGCATAAATTATATATCGTCTGAATCTGTGATTCATTCTGCGTACAACGGTATATCGTTCATATCTCCAGGGCAAATAGTGTCTGAGCTAAAGTCATTTCAAGGTGCCGCTGCATTTTGAAGCTTGAATCAGTGGCGTACCGACCATTCCTTTTTGAGGTACAACTCAAGTTACATTGGTCATATGATAATAATGCAAATATTTTTGTGTTCCTTACATGTCAGCGATCATTTCCATGTGCATGTCGACTCTGTCATGTACTTTTTTCTTGGGGGGAGGGTGGGGAACCAAATTTTTTTTTCCGAAATTTTGGAATTTTGAGAGTTAGCCCCCTCCCCCCACCACATATACGCCGAATTTGCATAAATTTCATATAGTCTGAATCTCTGGTTCATTCCTCGTACAATGGTATATCACTCATCTCTCTAGGGCAATTAGTCTCTGATCTACACTCATTTAATTGAAACTCTGCATTTTGCTCAAAATCGGCTCGGTACCTAGAGGCTTACATGTGAAAATGGCCTTAGGTGCCAAAAGGTTAATGCATCCTGAACTGTGTTTGGCAGACAAGTGAGACTTTGTCGTCAGGACTCGCAGCCAGTATAATCTTATGTGGGGTTTGTGTCGGTTGTTCCTATATGTTTATGACTATCCATTCATCCATCTAATCTTACCATCATTCATCCTCATCTTTGCGATTAGCCAATGGGACAGAAAAAAGTGAAGTAAAATAAACTAAATCAACCAATCAATAGCAAAAATTCTTGACCACATGAATAATTTGTTGTGTTTTTAGTGACTCCTTGACTTACTTTTTGATTTTTTACTTTTTCTTGACTTCCATGACTTTCTTGACTGGCAGACACCCTGAATAACTTTGTTCTCTATACTCCTGCTTTACAATCAAATTATATTGAATAAGAATGAGCAACACCTTGTTCCATCAGTATAAACCCTAAGGCAAGAAATTCTGCTCAGACATTGAACAGTGATGTTATCAGAAAGTGGTCCCAAGACTTTGTTCATTAATTGCTTCCGTTTTCCCATTTGTTTAATAGCAGGACAAACTTTTTTTCATTTTGGGCAAAAACTGAATCAAAATAAATTTCACCATTGAGTTTGGAAGCGCAGTCCATAGACTTGTAACTTGCATGATTTTTTCTGTTACCTATTTTCCTAATTAATATTATATGATGCTCAAAATGTAGGACATTTATGATATTTTTCAAATTCCTCCTAGATGCTGGACATAAGGCTAAAATGTAGGACATGTCCGGGAAAATCCGGAGGTCTGGTAACCCTATGTGTGTGCTTCTAAATACTGGTAATGTGTAATAATTTGTGTGTAATAAAAGAAAAGGAAGATTCCTGGGCAGGTCAGGTTGCACCAAAGATAATAGAATTTTCAAAATACTAAGGTCGGTTTAAGAAGATTAGAATTTCAAACAACTTCCGACTTCGTACGAGCTTTTGTTGCCACATTCATGAGCATTTCTACATTCTAATTTTTTCATATACGAGAAGTATTTATTTTACACGTGAGCGCTGAACTAAGCTTATATTACATTTCTTGGATCTGAAGTGAAAGAAAGTAATAATTCTTTTCCCATAATTGATGCATGCGTCACTTCAGATCCAAGAAATGTAATATAAGCTTAGTTCAGCGCTCTCATGTAAAATAATTACTTCTCCTATATGAAGAAATTAGAATGTAGAAATGCTCATGAATGTCGTCGCAGAGCAAGCTGTCCTTTTTCTCACAATTGACGCATGCGCAGCATGCACCCGAATGCATTCACGAGACGCCTCTGGTTGCTCGTGCTCTCTACACCATCGTTTCTCAACCCATGGGGTGCAACCCACTGCTGGGTCCCAAGAGGGCATTTGGTGGGTCCCAAAGTCGGGCTCGAAAATTTAATTACTGTCTCTTAAAACCCTATTACTATTACATTTAAATTATTAAGATATATTGTTTTAACAATTTATATTCAACCTGTGTTTACTTAGTCTAAACTCTTTCATATCTGTTATTTGCGCTCTACCATTGCTTTTTACCGGCATCTCTCTCTGATGTTTAACTCAAGGGAATCGGATATCTGTCATTTTCGTTTACGTTGCAGCAATGAGTTATTTACTTTACAGTGGCGTACGCAAAGTGGGGGTTACGGGGTTTAAACCCTCCCCTTGAGCTTGTGAAATATTATGAAAAATGCTGTGGAAAAAATTGAATGGCCAATTTTTCACAGTCAAAGATCTGGGACAATAATATTACTATTACTACTTCTACTACTACTACTACTAATAATAATAATAATAATAATAATTTGAATTATTATTTCCATGCAGCATGGAGAAAAGCACAGCATTCCAAACACACGCATCTTTCAGAGTGATGCCTTGAAAATAAACACGAGTTTATCCGGAGGTCTGGTAACCCTATGTGTGTGCTTCTAAATACTGGTAATGTGTAATAATTTGTGTGTAATAAAAGAAAAGGAAGATTCCTGGGCAGGTCAGGTTGCACCAAAGATAATAGAATTTTCAAAATACTAAGGTCGGTTTAAGAAGATTAGAATTTCAAACAACTTCCGACTTCGTACGAGCTTTTGTTGCCACATTATCAACATCCTTGTAGGGATTATATAAATGGTGGGGTTTGGCAACAAAACGCTTCAGGCCCATACCCAGATGATTTTTTTTTTTTTTGAGGGGGAGGCCACATCCGAAAATGTGGAACAGAGAGATGATTCGAAATGCTGTTGGATTAATTGAGTTAGGTTATTTTACATTGTTAATTGTTGCCACTTGTAGCTAAATTTTGACAATGGGGATTAGTGATGATATGATGAAGGAACACTCGTATAAAACACCCATGCCCAGGCTGGAATTCAGACGCAGGAACCCTGGAGTTGTAGCATGATGTGATTTGACATTTGACCTTTTATGCCATTCCCTTGATGGAGTAGGTTGTGCATCTTACTCTGAAGCTGTGTGTCTTGGATTCAAAACCTGGGCGAAGACATGGATTTCTTTTTTGTTTGTTAACCTTATTTATTTATGGCATAGAAGTAACTTAAAATAATAAATCTTCTGAAAAACTCAATATGCTGACCAAGGCAGAAATTAATTTTATTATAAAACATAAACTAATTTAAACGTAATTACAAACATGTAAACGTAATGTACAAACATTTGTACTTGGTGTAGAGTCTGAAGAAGACCTTGCTAGAAGGTTGAAACGTTACGTTTAGTTTAGTTTGTTTTATAATAAAATAAATTTCTGCCTTGGTCAGCATATTGAGTTTTTCATATGATGGAAACAAGACTTAATGGTGTTATAAATCTTCTGATCTTTTGAACCCCTTAGGACATATTGGTATGTGGTAATTTATCATTTCTTTATCTGGAAAGTTGTGTTACAAAGTTGCTACAAAGCTGCTTATAGTGGTGGGGATTATGGAGGTTGGGGGCAATTACGCCTCTGCACTATGCTACACCTTATTTTCAAACAGAAGAAAACTGTTTTTGTCCCCCCCCCCCCCCCGTAGTGGCTGCACCAGGATTGACCGTGTTGGGGTGTGGAATGAAATTTAGGGGGTGCGATGTTCAAAATTAAGTTGAAATGAAACATGTATGTTTACTTTAGACACCACATCAAATACCAATCAACTTTTAGTGGGCTTGTGTGAAAATATGCCTATATATGCATATATGACTACAACATGTAAGTAAATGTGGCTTCTGTTTTAGATTAGTATCAATAGCTTCCCTTTACAATAACAGTGCTCTCTCTTCAATATAATACATTTTTTGCTAATGACGACATGGTTCCCATAAGCCATATTGTAAATGACACTGCAACACAGAAAAAAATGATTTCGTTAAATTAACATATTATGTTTGGTTATGATATTTGGAAACTGTAAACAATAAACATAGTAACATTTGCGAGGTGCTACGCACAGGGGAGCACTTTACTTTTACTTTACCATTTACTACAGTTGGTAATTCTGAACAAATTACTTGGTAACTATAAGCACATGTGTTCCATTTCTGAACATTTAGTACGGGTGAATAATTATGCGTTTGTCACTTCTTTAAACAAATATTTGATTGCCAGAAACTATTTTTAGTTATTCCAATTTTTTTCTTCTGTGAAGAGTTAACAGTACTTTCGGTTGAAAATCGGTTGAAAATTGGTTTTGCAGGTTGGCTACTCACTGGGATTTCCTTAAATTTGGAAATTCTGCATGAATTTTTCTCCATAGACGTGAAAACTTGCGACTTTTATAAATCCAATTCCACTGAATTTATACACCTGTATAAATGTCCTGAGGCGAGTTTTTCATAGTTTAGCTTGTATTTTTATCGAGGAAGGAAAATAAATCTGCATGGAAAATTAAACTGAATTCTCTCAACCCATTTACTTCGTTAGTGTCTTTTGTAGAATCCTGTATCTGACAGACGGAAGATTATTGCAAGATATTTTGTAGTTGATTAGTTAAATTTGAGTTTGAAATACTTATTGTTAATTATTAACAATTTTCCGTGTGTTATTATATCCGTAGCATTTGTGAGTTGTAGATGTATTTCTTGTATGAGTATGTGAAATGACAAATATAAACTCTGCACCTTATTTTAAATGTTTAATATATATATATATATATATATATATATATATATATATATATATATATATATATATATATATATACCATTAATGTAATTTAAATAGAATTTTTGAATACATTAAAATCACACAGAATCTATATTGTTAATATATTTGTGGTGGAAGGGATGATAGGCGGTAATACGTAAGGTTGGAATAGATAAAACATCTGCTTCTACCTTTGAATTTTTGGAAAGTGCACCTTGAAAACCACAAATCATACTGAATTTTATCATGGTCCTAGAGTGGACACCCTGTTTTGAGAAAGGGCTGCTTCACACTCCTCTGCCCTCCTCCCCCACAGATTTTGAACCCAATCGCTGCCACTGGCTGCTTATCTAAATCTTGGAAAGGAGAGAGAGGAAATTACATTTCAAGACCCAGTGTGTATTTAACGTGCTCTGGTGGAGTTAATTGCAAACAGGAAGTTGACATTCACCTTTGAACACCTGCTTACCCCCATGGGTTCAGGATGAGGGTCCTGAACTCTTATCATTATTGAACTGTTTTCTTGTTGTCCCACATTTGCATGAACAGTTACACTGAGTGAGGGGGAGGTTGCACATGTCTTAACAATACAGCATGTGCTGTTTGTGCAGTTATAAATTCCATTCAGCTCTCATGATTTTTGCTATACTTCATATATACTCTCTCTCTCTCTTGCTCTCTCTCTCTCTCCTCCCTCCCCCTCCCTCCTCCCCTCCTTCCCCATGGTACAGCAAGAAATATTTGTGGTGCAGGTTAGATTGATTGAATGATTGAGTTGGTGTTTCAAGTCCACTTTATGCACAGTAAGGCTGATCGGAACTGGACCTACAGTTTAAAGTGGGATCCGAACCACTATATGCCTCCACCGGGTATCGAACCTGGTACCTCTTCATTAAAAGACGACGACACTACCACTGTGCGATCGGGAAGGCCCTTTAGGGAAGATTAGACTTTGGTATAAAATTGCATAATAATAATAATAATTGTAAACTAATAATACAAAACTGTTCTTTTATTGCCAACTTATTATGATGTCCACAAGATCAGTGATCATCTAGAGCATTGTTCTTGTGTTCTGTTAACTTTTACACATGCTCTTTAAGGCAAGTTATGAGGGAATCTTAGTCATGGAGTTTACATTGTGTGACCTGTCTCGTAAAAATATAATGTTTGGAAATTTCAATACCTATGGAACCATTTATTCTTTGGATTAAGTTGTAGAATGAAAAAGCATAGTTTTGATCTGGTTTCAGCATTTTACACTCAATTTTTGACCTAATAGTTTAAAAAAAATCATGTTACTCTGGTGGAACACAAATTAGCTAACGTTTATTTCTGTAATCGAGTTTAAAAATGGTAAGCTTTTTACTTTTGGGGGAGGGAGTCACTGCCTGGTTTGTTCTCTTCCTACCCTCATGATGCTTATGATTCATTCTGATTTACTGACTTGCATATTGAATTGCCAAGTCAAGGAAGTGAACTAATTACTGTCAGTGGTTATTGTAACAAAAGATAGCACATTTTAAACTATTTATTCTGCATGTTTAAAAAAAATCCCCTAATGATTAGAGCTGAACTATTCCCATGCCTATGCCATTAGTCTTAACCAATTTCCATTGATACTCATGCTTGAACATTCCAATAATTAAAAGTTGTGTTCAGCCTATCAATAAGTATTAATAGGGTGAAAACTTAATTTTACATTTTTAGGGGATCAAGATGGTAGAACTTTAAAATAGGGCTGTGTGATATTTCAATATATCGATACTGAGTCCATATTTTTTTAAATATCAAAGCGTCGATATCATAAGAATATCGACGTCGATATCTGTATTTGATATTCAAATTATCTGTATGGTTGTGTTGCATTCCTCACGTACAAGTTATGTCAAGCATAAGGATGTTATGATGAAAAGTAAAATGTGCTCACCACACGGGGATAGAACTTGGGAGGTGAATGATGAGAGATTGCCTCTGATTAACATGGAAAGCAAATACGTGCAACAACCAATAAAAAGAATAAGGTTCCTACTTTATAGAACTAGCTGGTTACCCTTGTGTGCCCAAGTATAGGGATGGTATCGATACAAGACAATACTTGGCAAAGACTCAGTCTCAAGTTGTAAATGATTGTAGCGTTCTTGGTCTCGGCTCGATATACAGCATATAAACAGCACACAATATTTTGTAATTGCATTTTTCTGTTTGATGCATAGTTTCAACGCTACGAACAGGGATAGCTCCAGAAGAGGGCAGGGACGAAACTTCAAATTGAAAGATATAGATGTGTTGATATTGTCGCAATCGTCAATATCAGTATTGTCTGGATCATCGATGTCTGTATTTTCGGTACCGTCAATATCAATGTTATCGGTATCGTCGATATCAATATTCAATCGATATCAGACAGCCCTACTTTAAATGCGAGAAAATGTTAAATCGGGGAAAGTATTGTAACATTTTGTTATGTTGAGACCATGAAGAATAAATGTATAATGTGGGAGAATTTAACATCTGAGAATGTAAAAACAGGTTTCTAGTGTATATGATTATTTCATTACGCTTATATCACATCAGTCTATCAGAGTATTGCTTCAAAATATTCAAAGCATTACATAAGAGATAATTGAAATATTAAAAAAAAGTATAATTATGAAATCACTTTGGCTACATAGTGTTGGTGTAAAATGTTAATGTAATGATGCATTTTGCATAATATACAGGATAACAACACACTGCAAAGTGTGGAATTTTGTGCATCCTTTGAGATATACAGACCTTGGAAAACTTATCGTCTAGTGTCCGTAATTAAAGATGAACCGAAACTTTCATATACCACTCATATTGCCTCATACTGATTTCCAGCTCGAGCGTAAGTATGGTATAGTTTGTTATTGGATTAAAAACATAGAACCCTATTTTTAAATATGTTGGAAAAGTGTTAATTTTAAGTAGACTCATATCGCAATTCTTTTTTTCTAGGATATTTTTAGCAATGTCCAGGAGAAGGTTGTCTTGTCCACAAGTTACTCAGCATTTATGGGATGCTATCAAGGTGATAAGGTTCCAGAAACAGATTCCAACATTGGACAGAATATGCCGTTACATGAGCAGACTTCACAACGTGAATGAAGGTAAATGAATTGGGAACGAATTGGTATCCTGTCTACTTTATTACATATTTTTTTATCCCACAACAACCATAACTTCAATATTCCTTCCTAAGAACTATGAAACAAAGATATTAACTTTTTGCAAAATTCTTATATTGATATTTCTGTTTCCTTACAGTCACTTCATGGAAACATTGGTTGTTTAGGAAGATATTTCTAATCTGCTTGAGTACTTCAGAACTTCATGTTGCTAGGTGTTAAGTTACTTAGCATATATCGCCGGCCCCCATGGCAGAGTGCTTAGCACATTGTGCTACAATGCCAGGGGCCCCGTGTTCGAATCCCGGCCTGGGCATGGATGTTTGTGAGAGTCCATTCATCAACCCTGGACCGACCCTAAATATGTCTTCGGCACATAGTAGTTCAGATCCCACTTTAAACTGTAGGTCCAGTCTCGATTAGCTTTACTGTGCATAAAGTGGACTTAAAACACCAAATCAATCAATCAACGAAGCATATATTAGGTGGTAATGAGATAAACAACTCTAAGGTGAAGTTCCCTTGAATATGTCACTCTTACACTTTCAGATGAAGTGCAGAGGCAGCTGAATCATTGTGTTAGGGATGGCCTAATTCGGCATGTGAGGACCGTTGGTGTTAAGGGTTCCAAGACAGGGGTCGAGCAAGATGCGTATCGTTTACCTCTTGATGATGTAAGTATAAATTGCTTGTCGAAATAGTTGCTATTGTATTAGTGTTATATTTATAATGAACACTATCTTTGTAGGTTGATCACAAATCAGTGAGAAAACATTAAATCACTACCTTACTTGAGACTTAACCCAGGACCCTGTTTTGTCATTCCTAGGGCTCGAATGTAGATGACAAGTCACATTTTATTGTGAGCCTTGAAAACAATGCTAAACCTGATACCAGTCTGTTTCCCTTTAGTTAGAAGCAGAAAACATTATTTTTACTTATTTTGCATTTTTCTTCATTTTCGAGACTTTTTTTTCCTCCTGTTGTTTCGTGAATTTTTAAATGCATTTGCTAGCATAACTTCTACATTTAAATTTCCTGACATGGTGTTTTTAGCAAGTTCACCATTAATCAAAAATACGATCAAGGGAAAATAAAATAACTGAAATGTTTGGCAATGCATTTAATAATTTATTGTGGTAAATTTATTTTTCCTCCATCAAACTTAAAATACTTGTGTGAAGGTTCCCTTGGTGGCCTCAATTATTGCTTTAAAATTAGTCAATATTGAAGAGAATCTGATGTACGCGAAACAGTGGTATTTTCAGATGCTGGCTGAGTACTGTATCGTTAAAGTTCCACTCTGAAAGAAGATGAAGATGACTTATACAGAAAATATTTGTGGTGTATTTCATATAATTTTGAAGTGAAAATAGAGAAAACTACATTAGCAATTAATTGCTTTTATGCCTTTGCTTCAGTGGTTTAAACCACCAAGCAGTGGTTTTCATCGAATTTTTCAAGTAATCTCTTGTTATTTGTGAAAAAATCAAGTTTTCATTTTCAGAGCTTAATTTTTTTAGATCATCAATAGGGCTTGGAAGTTGAAGACCTATGAATTGCCAAAAAAGACCTAAAAATGTCAAAAAAGGACCTAAAAACAGAAAAAAGGGCATAAATGTGATCTAAATTAATTAATAACCAGTTTTAATTACTTATTTAATGAATATGCACGGCACCTCCTTATCTGACTTGAGAACTTTGCAGGCACGTGCTGAAAGCTTCAAGACAAGAGAAAGTTACGGTTAAAGGACCTTGTACAGTACCTGCTTCAGTCATCCAAAAATGTTTTTCTCTCGTTTCAGGGATGGTTTAAATATATTTATTTCTTTACAACAGAAAGGATGTTTTAGAGGTGATGAACTGATGATGATTCGAATTGAGAATGGGCAGTAAAAATGTAGTCGAAAGAAGGTGAAGTTGCAAAAAAAGCCGTAAAGACCTAAAAAAAGGCAAAAGAGGACAAATAAAACCCACCTTTTTCTGGCCTACAATGACTGGCTACTCGTGATGATTTAGATGAAGGATGATTACATGGAGTTGATGAAGGGACACACACAGACAACATCCATGCCCAGGTCGGAACTTGAATCTGAGAACTTTGTTCGCAAGATCAAAAGTCCTGTTGCCCATTGAGCTAGCGACTAAATTTAGCATTACCTACATTGTTAATGGGCCTTTAATTCAATTTTTGATAGTGTCAAAAAATTCATGGTCAAGATTCAGTGTGTGTCGAATTGTGTTTAGTCTATGTACACATAAAGCAGATTTTAAAACAATACTACGAGGTGCATTTAAAAAAATAAGGGCCGATTATTTATAGAAAAGTGACTGGCAACACTGATCGGATCGTAACATCACCTAGTCCATTGTCAACCCAACAATCATATTTTCGCTAGTCAGCTGTTGGTTATTGTGTGAGTTAAGAGCGTGTTGAAATAGCTGCACGATTATGCAATCCTGCTAGTTGAGAAGTACAGTCTGTGTTTTGATTTCTTAATGCCCAAGGTCATAATGCTGCATAAATTCACCAAGAATTGTGAGAAGTTTATAATCCGAGTGTAATGAGTAAATGAAAAGTACGGCAATGGTGAGAGTATACACCCACCAAAGGCGAGAAAGTTCAAGCAAACTCCATATGCACGGAAAGTCATGGCAACTGTTTTCTGCAACCAATTAATTTAATTAAGGAGATTTAAGCCAGAATAAAACTTTAATTCACATTATAAAGAGAAATACAATTTATTACATAAGATGGATTATATTGAATTGATTATAATTAAAAGTTATGTAGGTGTGCTTTGGTGGATTTCATGGAGCCAGGGATAACATCGCAAGCGTACTGTGAAACGCTATCAAAACTTAAGGCGTGCCATACAAATCCAAGGATGTGGAATGCTGTGTTCAGGATCTGTTCTTATCCATGACAAGGCAGGATCACACATTGTTGCCCGTGCTCTCTAGACCATCGTTTCTTCAACCTATGGGGCGCAACCCACTGCTGGGTCCCGAGAGGGCATTTGGTGGGTCGCAAAGTCTGGCTCAAAAATCTATTTACTGTCTCTTAAAACACTATTACTATTACATTTATATTACTAACATATATTGTTTTAACAATTTAAATTTAACCCGTGTTTACTTAGTCTAAACTATTTCATTTCTGTTATTTTCACTCTACCATTGCTTTTTACCGGCATCTCTCTCTGATGTTTAACTCAAGGGGATCGGATATCTGTCATTTTCGTGTAGGTTGCAGTTATGAGTTCTTTACTTTACATATTTACTTTTCTAGAATGAAGTGCAATTTGTTTAACACATTCGGGTCTGGCCTCATAATACAGCATTGTTACCTCTGGTCTGCGGTTTTTCGTTGTTTTTCAAAAAATCATAGAAAGAATATTTTTAATTTGTTTTTATTTATAACATTTTTCTTAAATCTACAAAACTTCCACTTTTCAATGAACAAAAATTTGTTAAATTTTATTTTCATTTTCAGACGTTTTTTAATATTTTTTTCAGCAATGTTTTGTGAAGAAGGAAAAAGTACAACATTGTAACAAATGTTAATATAGAGATATTTTAAGTTCGTAATCTGGAAATTTCAACAATTAACTACATAAACTATCAATACATCTTTTGAATCTTGCATAAGAATACTTCTTATGTGCACATAACAAAAAATAATTAGAAATTACAAGTAATTATCTTTTGTATGAAAAAGTGGCTGCAGGACAGGACCAGACGCTGTATCAGTTGGTTCTGCGTCATCTGTAAAAATTAAACAAATAAATAAATAAAATAAATTTTACATACACTATACAAAATAATAAATGGAAAAACTAAAAATACATCAGTGCATGTAGGAGAATCAAGCAAGAGGCAAGATGAATAGACCGAAAAAAATTACCTCTTCTCACTTCATTCATAAAATACTAGAGTTTGCAACACTGTTTATATTGTCGACAATAATTATTACGAATATAACCTACCTTCCAAATCTTCAAATTCATCTGCATCATCAAAATCTTCGCTAACTTCAAACTCTGAGACAGAATCCTCTATGCAGTCTTGATCTAACGACGCCATTCTAAACAATGCACAGTACATCAACCCGACAACAAACAGTCACAGGTGCCAGATAAAAATAGCACATGAGTCACTTAGCGGTCGGAATTTCAACATAGGAGCTTGAATGAACACGCTCATGAGACGAAGTACGAGCATAGCCCGTCGTTCAATAGGCAAAGCGATTGCATACCGCAGGACAGGCTATGCCCGTCGTTCGTCCACATTGACTTTAAGTGCACTGCGGGCTATGCCCGTCGTGAGACCCCAATGTGTTAAGGAAGCTTAAAGTACTCGATGTTAGTAAAAATATGATTATAAACTGTGTGCACACCCCTACAAGTAATTCTGCCAGCGTCCATGCTTATGGGTGTCATGAAGTATAATATCCTTCAAGGTGGGTCCTGGGCCTCCCCGATGGCGCAGTGGTAGCGTCGTCGCCTTGTAATCAATGGGTCCCGGGTTCGATACCCGGTGGAGGCACAAGTGGTTCGGATCCCACTTTAAACTGTAGGTCCAGTCCCGATTAGCCTTACTGTGCATAAAGTGGACTTAAAACACCAAATCAATCCAATCCAAGGTGGGTCCTGGACTGAAAAAGGTTGAGATCCACTGCTCTAGACGATTCAGGGGTGCAGATGGGAACTTTCTGATCACTTCTTGAATAGACTTGACCTTGGACCTAGTGACTATGACGTCTCAAAAAGTGGCATGTGTCTCAACGATTTGAAGAAACTGAGGTGTTGAAAACAGTAGTGTTGGTTTGGCTAACCTCCCAGGCAAAGAACTTCTTTACAGAAGGTACAAAGAAACCTTCCACAGTACCAAAAGGGTTTGGAAGACAATGGTTACTATGTTGAAAAAAAAAGTGGATATGCATGTGTTTGTAACTACTGATACACTGTTTCTACACTTTTTTTTTCTCGTTTCATACAATCAGTCAGCCCTTCCTTTTGAAATGTGCCTTGTATTAAGCCATGTGAGAAATTTGTCACCAGACAAACATTCTCAGAACCGTTTATTTAAAAAGTAAATTCTTGTAAGACTGGGATACTATTAATCTGTCTTCTTGAGTTACCATAAGTTAGATGTAATGTGCATGAATAATTAGTACTTCGTTAATAGCTTGAACATTTTGTGTTGTTGTTATAGGAGGACCGTGATAAGCATGACTGGTATTGCTTTGAGTGCCACAGTGGAGGAGATGTTATATGTTGTACTGGTTGCCATAGAGTTTACCACTTGTCTTGTGTTACAAAAGAGGACATGCCCGAAGATGATGTCAAGCACAAATTCATTTGTGCAGTTTGTAAGGTAAGTGATATTTGTGCGTTGGCAGATTAGGGAGTGTGTGGTGGAGGAAGCATTCTCCCCCCCCCCAAAAAGACACTAATGGAGCTTTCAGATCGAGGCGACAAGTGACACACAACAGGCAGCACGAGGTACAGGTATTTCGAAGCGACAAGCTACACAAGGCCCTTCAGCCTTATGTGACTACCTAAATACTGAGGTGTCATGATGCATGATAGTTATTAAGAAAAACAGGCCAGTTCAGGTGACATACAAGCACTTATTACTGAAGGTTCGTTTCCAAGCAACATGTGTGGCCTTCCTCCCCACATCTTACTGAAATGTAAGAAAAAAATAAGTGATCTATCTCTTCCCCTTTTTCTTCTAAAATTAAGTGATCACATCACTCAGGCAGGCATCTAAAACAAAATTGCCAATTAACATAAGAATAAATGGTGATCACTCACATTTTGACATCTAAAAGAGATCACCCATTTCCATTGACAAAAAAAAACCAATTGCCCTCTAGAAAAGGCACAAATCTAGTGGGCAATAGCTAAAAAAAATGTAATTCTTTTCTTACTTGTATGTTGTTAATTCACCACTATAAATGTTTACTTGTGTGTGTAATTACTATAATTTAACTAATTTGTGTTGAATTGATTAACACCTAATTATGGTGAACAAAATAATCAAGATTTTTGGTACAAGAGCTGAACACATTTTGGGATCAAAAACAGTACACAAAATGACATTTTAGTGTTAAAATATTGAATAACATCCCTAATTTGTTTGTTAAAAACAATAAAAAAAACACACAAACAGCACCATAAAAAACACTTTAGGAGTTCTTCCAAACTTATCGTGCTGTTTGTGTGTGTTTTATTGTTTTTATCAAATATGTTGCTGGCACGTGATGTAAGAATTTTTTTATTGTCATATCCCTAATTTGATTTAACTTTTACTCTGCCGAGAGGGTCGTCAGAAAGGAACCCCAGTTTCGCCGAGTACTTTGGCGCAAATTTTAAATTTGTACACTTATTTGACAAAAAATGTTATAACTCGTAGACTATTTGACCAATCTACTTTGGGTAACTTTTATTTTTCAGCTAAAACATCAGGGCATACAATGGTGCAGAAATCAAAATGCCAAAGCCAATAAGAGGGTTTGGGTGATCCCAGCCCACAACTGTCAATGAAAAAATCATAAAAATGGGGAGTTTGTTTCACATATTTGATAATGTAATGCACCCAGGAACATGAAATGACTTTCATTCGGTTGAGAAAGGACCATTCTTTGAAAATAAGGCTAAAGTTTGCATCCCCTTCCCAAAATAGCGGGTGAAGAGTTGGCAAACTCCCCATTTTTATGATTTTTTCATTGAAAGTTGAGGGCTGCGGCCCATCCAACCCCTCTTATTGGCTTTGCTATTTTGATTTCTGCACGGTTGCATGCCCTGATGTTTTAGCTGCAAAATAAAAGTTACCCGAAGTAGATTGGTTAAATAGCGTACCAGTTATAACATTTTTTTGTCAAATAAGTGTACGAATTTAAAATTTGCACCAAATTTCATATGTAACTTTGGACTCGGGGGAGGGGGAAGGGCGGTGCATCCACATGACGTGCCAAAGCATCGTTTAACATACTGTAAGTGTTTCCGACCGAACAGAAAAGAATCAAGATAATAAAAAAACAGGAATTTTGTAATGGGCTGCATGGTCGAAATATCGACCAAAATACGAGTAAAGGTTAAATACTATACTTAATTCTATACTACATTATACAGAGTGTCCGAAAAGTCACGCAACCTGGTGTTTACGACCGTACAACGGAATAGCGAAACGGAATGAGAAGAAACGCTTTCTGCCAAGAGAATGGACTATATATTGGGAAAATTTAGAGACAAACATGTAAGAACAAGCATGTTTTAATAACAAATAAGCATAGTGTTGCCAAAGGCGGAAATTTTTTTTTTTACAAATCGTGTGTATTGATGCACAGAACTCACTGTGGTAAATTATTGCAACATTTCACAATACCAACGAACAATTTGGATGGCCATCTATTGAATTTGACAAAAAAAGAACTTTGACGAAGTTTCAAAAACATTGCACAAGGAAATAAATGGGCTCTTCCAAAAATTGATGTTTTCACAATATTACGAGGGACACTGGCAACACTGTTGTTTTCTTTTGGGGGGGTGATAAAGGCAGGCATATTTGTCGTACTGATGGCCGATAACGCTTTTGAAAAAGTCACGCCATGCTGCTGCTTGAATTCTTTGTATCAGCCTACAACATATGTTGATGTACGAATTCTTTGTTGCAGATGTGCAGTAGCCAAACACCAGATTTCAAGATAAAAAAGAGCGAGTTGAACCATCTCCTGATCTTCACATGTGCACGATTAAAGGAAAGGGTAAGCAGCTTTCCCGTTAGTACTTAATTTTTAATGAAAATTTTGACATTTCAAAATATAACAGTTGTCGCTCATAACTGTAGAGAAATACTGCAGCGTTAAAATGGAATTGCTTTGCTTATTTGGTTAGGCTTGAAGTCATACTAATCAATATCTGAATAAGTTGTAGTCATTTTAAATATCAATAATGTACGAGTTTACCAGTTTTCTTGAGGTTAGAGTTAAGAGGCATTTCTTTATCCTTGGTGAGAGCCTTGCATTTTCTTGTCGAATGCTACTTGCTAACATGGCAAATGTTTGAATGTTAATGCTTTGCTTTGCTTTGCTTGCCTTGTGTGTATGCGGAATTTATTACTTGTGTACATTTAATTTTTCATTTTTGTAAAAAATTAGCTATGCTATTTTTCCTTTTATAATGTTCACTATTACAAAGTAGAACAACTAATGGAAGTACAAGGGTGATTCAAATGAAAACCTTAATTATTTATTATGAGGCAAATGAGGAAATACAGAAAAATAATATATACATCATTTTTCGACATAGTCTCCATGACGTGATTGCACATATTCCAGTGCTTCGGAAGTCCATGGATACATCGTGAGAAGAATTACTTTGGTTGTGACTGTAGCCATTCGTGCACCGCTGTTTTCATCGCTTCGGAAATACAAGGTAGAATCAAAAAAGTAAGGTAACAAGTTTTTTTCCACAGAAACCTTTGTCGTGGTTTCCTAAACTGTGACAGGGTATACATGACACTGCACACTAACATTCCACATAGTCACCATATTTGTCTAAGCACGTGTTCCAGCGGGTGACCAATGCATCAATGCCACGAGTGAAGAAATCAGTGTCAAGGCTGTCCAACCATGTTTTCACTGCATCCTGTGCCTCTTGCCCTGTGTTGAAGCGTCGTCCTCGAAGATGCTTCTTCATTGGTCCGAACAGATGGAAATCGCTGGGTGCAAGATCAGGGCTGTATGCGGGGTGTTCCAAATCCTCCCAGTGGAAACGTGTGACTGGTCACGGGTGAGCTGCGCTGTGTGAGGTCGAGCGTTGTCGTGTAACAACAATACACCCTCCCTGAGTGCTCCAGGTCGTTTCCGACGTATGGCCTCTCTTTTTGGATGGGGGCGATGATGGATGTTTCTACATCATGGAGGAACGTTTGGATTCCGGTGTCCACAATGGCATAGGTGTCTCATCACCCGTAATGATGCGATACAGAAATGACGACCCTTCTTGTTGATAACGGATCAGGTGGTTCAGACTCATGCCTTTGTCATAATCAGTGAGATTTCTTGTTACCCAATGTGCACACACTTTGCGGTAGCCAAGCGTGTTGTGCACAATACTGTGCACAGAACCATACGAAATGTTCAGTGCATCTGCAATGTGTGACAGTGTGATTCGCCTATCCTCCCTACTCATTCCCTCCACCTGACAAATGTTCTGGTTGGTAGCTGAAGTTGACGGTCTGCATCTTCGCTGATCATTATTAATGTCAGTCCTACCATTTTCAAACTCCTTACACCAACACCACACTTGATTCCTGGATAACACGTTGTTTCCATACACCTCCACAAGTTCCCGATGGATCTTGGCTGGTTTCTTCCCCTTCGCATGCAAAAACCTGATCACACTTCGCACTTCCACATTTGACCATATTTCCAGTAACCCTGCCATCTTCGAAGTGCGATTCTCTGCAACTGTGTCACCGTGCTGCTCTAGCGGTCACCAGGGATACTATCCATCAATACCTACAACACACAAAAAAAAAAACTAGTTACTAGCATACCGTTGTACATTTTCAGGGCACTTGTTACCTTACTTTTTGATTCTACCTTGTACTTGCCTCCCATCTCCTCTTTGAGCCTTCCAAACACATGAAAGTCATGGGGGGCAAGGCCTGGTGAATAAGGTGGGTGTGTGAGACATTCAGATTTCATATCCTGGGTTGTCGCAACTGTTAAATGGGAAGTATGCCGTGAGACATTGTCATGCAGTAACAATACACCTGAAGTCAGAAGTCCTCATCGTTTATTCCTGATTGCAGGGCGAAGGTGATTTTGGAGCAGATCAGCATAAGAAGTACTGGTCACTGTTATTCCCTTTTCCAAGTAATGTTCAAAAATTACCCCATTTGCATCCTCGAAGAGAGAGAGCATGACTTTTGCTGCTGATGGTTGGGTGTGGAATTTTTTGGGTTTTGGCAACGAGCCTGATCTTTTTGTTTCAGGTTGGTGATAGTGCACCCAGGTTTCATCTCCTGCAACAATCCTTTCCAGAAATCCATTACCTTTGACCTGGAAACAACACAAAAGTTCCTCACAGGCATCGACACAACGGTCTCTCAATTCAGCAGTCAACTGGTGTGGCAGCCATGTTGCCAACACTTTATTGAATCGCAGCACATCGTGGTCAACGTTGTGTGCTGAACCAACACTAATATCGAAAATGGTGTCTATTTCCTTTACAGTAATACACCTGTTTTCCTTCACAAGATTTTCCACTGCAGCGATGTTTGTTTGTCACTACGCAGTATGCCTGGCGCGGTTGCTGGGGCATCCTCCACAGAAGTTACGCTGCTTTTAAGCTTTCTACACCACTCGTACACTTGCTGCAGGACGCACACGAATCACTGTACTGCGCTTTCATACTGCAATGAATTTCAAGTGGTTTAACACCTTTACTTCTCAAAAAATGCATCACAGATCGCTGCTCTAATGCGGTGCATGTCGACAATAGGCGGGCCATCTTTGCACTGACGCTGCTTCCTTCTTCAGTGTTGCAGCATCATGTTGCCACCTGTTGGTCATTCTTTCAACCACAAGGATAACTCCTGCCAACTTACAAATCAATCATACAACTTTTTGGAATTTTATTGAACTTTTAAGGTTTTCGTTTGAATCACCCTAGTACATTTTTTTCAACAATACATGGAATTTTGTTTGTGACAACATAAGATTTTGTTAACGCTTATCAACATATTCACATTGTACATAATCTTTTTCATGAGTGATCAATAGGGTCGCATATTTATGGCAAATAAAAGATCAAAATTTGGTACAAAAACTGTGCACATTTTGTGATTAAGAGCAGTATATAAAATTACCTTTTGGTGCTAAAAAAATTGTGAATATAACCCTAAATTTGATTTTAGAAACTAAAGTTATTATCAGGGAACGGATTTATGTGTTAATACATATCTTCATACGATGCTATTATGTTTGCGAATTGTGGTATGTAAGTGCGACAAATGCTATTTTTTTCCATATTTTTTTTATATTAGCTTTTAGCACATATTTTACATATAATTTCCATATTTTCAAATATTTGTTCTGACATATACTCCATATTCTTGCTATTACTACATTTTTCCTTCTTGTGTGAAATAGCAAAGGTTTTTCCGTTCATCTTTATTTTGTTTGTTTTGTACTCACTGTTTATTTTAAATCTTGACAATAGACAATGCATCTGTTATTTAATATTCCTGTTAACAATAGGAAATGCAAGCTCAAACTTTCGCAGTAAAATACATTGCATATTTTTAATATATTTCCATTACTTCATACAGTCAATACGTATAAATCTGTCTTTATGGACAACACGGGAGATTCACGTTTTAGTACTTAAAGGACTGTTTGGTAATAAAAAGTAGAGCATATTTTAATTTTGCACTACAATTATGTAATGTCATGTGCAAGTGTAGTTTGGTAATCCTTTGCTTTGGTAAAATAAAATAAAGCAAATTTGTATCTTAATTTTGCATTACAATTATGTCACCTAAACCTAATGCATTTATTTAGCTAGGTGAGCTGCTTGTTTAATGAAAATAGTCATTTTTCTCAATTTAAGTCCATATTTAGTTTCATATTTGGATTAAAATAACTATATATATATATATAATGGATAAAAGCAAGGAGGGGGGCCTCCCCGATTGCGCAGTGGTATTGTCGTCGCCTTGTAATCAAGGGGTCCCGGGTTCGATACCCGGTGGAGGCACAAGTGGTTCGGATCCCACTTTAAACTGTAGGTCCAGTCCTGATTAGCCTTACTGTGCATAAAGTGGACTTAAAACACCAACTCAACTCAAAAGCAAGGAGGGCCAAAAGGGCTAAGTAAAAATCAAAGAAGGTAAAAGGAAACACTCACCGGACAGTAGAAAAATTCAAAATTTTCGCTAATTTCATAGCATCATCGGTTCCGTCTATTTCTCCTCACACCGATGATGCTATGAAATTAGCAAAAATTTTGAATTTTTCTACTGTCCGGTGAGTGTTTTCTTTTACCTTCTTTGATTTTTATATAAGGATAAAAGGAAGGAGGGCCACAAGGGCTAAATAAAAAATGAAAGAGGAGAGAGGAAACACTCACCGGACACAGAAAAAATTCGAATTTTCGTGATGGTATGTCACATCTTCAGGAGTAGAGAGACGTTGTATAACTAAGTGACTAGAGGGAAGAGTAAGCATGACCTGCAGTGTTGCCAGGTCCCGAAGGAAAAAAAAGTGTTGACAGTACCACACAAAAAAAGGTTCTTTCGCCAGGCTTGTCGAAAACTGTGATTGGTGGGGGGGGGGGGTTGGTTGGGAAAAGGTGGTGGTGAGGGTGAGGATAGGGGATGAGGGGCATTACTGGGTGGCCTTGTTCAGGCCTGGAGGTGTGGTTGCATTCATGGTCGATATGTAGGCCCTCTCCCATCTTCTACGTATTGAGGTGTTGGTGGATTTCCATCAAATACGAAATATGCATGTCCCTAGTGATTGATTGTACTATTCTGTTAGCATCTTTTTCAGACGTATGTGCACCTACTAGAAAGTGAAGGGGGCGGGGTTGATTGCTTGTGAAACAGTTTCATGGCACATGAATATGTTGATAGGAGTTAATTTTGTAGCTTCATGAATTCATGACAGAAACTGTGTTATTTGACATGCACTTAATGTGAATTATGTTCGACGAATATTCAAGTTAAATGTTGCGAAGAAAGAGGACCCAACAGTGCATGTGAATTTTTGAGTGATCTTAATATTTTCAAAGAAGGGTGATAAAATTTTATACAGATATTGGGTAATTTTCTATCCAGATTTCAATAACCACATATGGGATATTCTGATATCCAGATATACAGTGTGTTTCGGGCTAGAGGTATACAAAAATGTATGCTTATAAAGAACTATACATTTTATGGTGTTGGGTAAATGCTCAATCGATAGAAAATTTCCCAGATTTTTGATCGTCACCATTTCAAGGTCAGCACAGAGTCTTATAGATCGTGCATGCACACAAATGTTCAATGTGACGCGTTAGCATCAAATCAGTAACACATGTTCAGCGGCGTACAAGAAGAGAATGGAACGTGGACCCTCCCACAGGTAAGTCCATTTATCAGTGGGACAAAACTCTGCGAGAAATGGGAGGTTTGATTTCACAAGCTGGAAAACATTCTAAAAAGCATGTGAATGAAGAGACCATGGATTGTGGGCACGAAGCATTCTCTAGGAGTTCACGTAAGTCACGAGCTAGTAGGGAACTAGCACGACATTGTTCACAAACATCTCCGGTTGCGTGCTTACACGTGTTACTGATTTGAACTCTGCTAACGCGTCACATTGAACATTTGTGCACATGCACGATCTATAAGACTCTGTGCTGACCTTGAAATGGTGACGATCAAATCTCTGGGAAATTTTCTATCGATTGAGCATTTACCCAACAACATAAAATGTATAGTTCTTTCTTTATAAAAATATATTTTGGTATATCGATTTTTCAGATATCCAATATCCAGAATATCTGGATATTTGGATCGTCCGAAACATCCAGATTATCTATCGTTAATCCATTTTACAGGTTATCCGCATGTTATTTTCTTTGTCGTTCGTATTTTACTATCACTGTATGGATTTTCTGCAAATCCTTCATTAAATCTGTACTATCCAGATATTTTTATTATTAAGATATTCATCCAGACATCCAAATTATCCTGATATTTGGATATCCAGATCATCTGTTGCAACCAAAAAAGATATTGGATAATTTGAAATCCAGATATTCATTATCTGGCTTTTGTGGGCGTCCGTAATAACTAACCAAAGTTATCAGTTATTGTGATAGCGTTACGTGCAAAAATGTAGCTTAAGTTGCAGGAGACAATCACAATTTCCAAGCCCTTTCTTTTCGTTGTCCTGTTTTATTGTCTTTAATTTTACCTTTTTAGTAGTTAAAGAAACTCCTAGATAAAGGAAGATTGGAGCAAATTAATATTCGCAATCTCTTTTAATTATATCAATTTTTATATATTTTATGAATTTATTATCCTTTCTAATCTTTTTTCTTCAGAACTGATATATTTATTGTTTATTTTCTTATGTATGTACAGCACTCTATCTAGTTATTGCCTACATATATGCAAAGTACAAGTAAAAATATTAATGCCTGAACACTCCTCACATAATAGTTTCTTGCTGTTTTTCACTTAATTTTTCTTACCAACAGCATAATCTCATGTCTGCCTCAATAAGTATACACCTCTGCCCTATAAATGTTAAGGGCACATTTCTTAGTTGTCATATGTATTTTTTTTTGGCACACATGTGTAGGTCAAGTTCTTGAGGATGATAGCAGCATTGCAAATTCTTTTGCATATTGTTTCTGTTGCATGTGTCTGATATTATTAATTATACTGTGTATGTTGCTGTTGTGCATTTCTTACCATATTTACTCATGTGCATTGTACTGCTGAATAAATTTACCTTACCTTTTTTTAATGTTGAATGCATTCCTACCACATAGTCTCTTAGGAACTACAGCTGATAGACACAGAAATTGCCTGGGTTCGATCTCTGAAGGAGATATGGATTTTCTTTATCAAGGAGGAGCTATACCATGTTGAACTGATGATGATACTGATATTGATACTTGAAAATTATAACAGGGTCCATATTTATCCTAATTTTCCTACTATACTTACTTTTTAGTAGAGAGCGTTGACATAATTTGCATATCAACTATGACTATTTTTAGATATTTATTTATTTAAGCTTGCACTAATGTGCTAACTATTTGTGCCCGGTAAAAAATGGTTTAATTGTGTCTTAAAGACATGTGCTGAAGATGCGTTCCAGGTTTTGAGGAGCAGTGAGTTCCAAAGATGAGAAGCGGAAACTGAAAAGGATGATTAAATGTTATTAAAAGAATTGATAGCATTATATTACAATGAAGAATGTTTGACCAATCCTTTACCAGAAAGTAAAATAACAAAACAATGTTTGACACAATGACATTAATAAGGACTAGATTTACAAAAGACTTAAATAAGTAGACACCGGAAATTTGAGCTGGAGCTTGTTGGGTACAAGGCAATAACGTGTACTGGTGAACACAAAACGATAACATCTTAGGTCAAATATTTCCCACATTTATGACAGTTTTGTATGAGGAAATGAATTCTCAAGCTTATCTCTTTATTTCTGTAATCATTGTTAATACAAATAGAAAATAGAATGACATATGTATTTTACAAATATCTGCTATCAAAATATAATCAAAATGTCCTGGGTTCATTCACTGTGAAAGCACAGTGGTTCATAATACCGTATTTACTCATGTATAATGCACATTTTCTTCCAAAATGTTTGCCCTCAAAAACTACAGTGCGCATTATGCACGGAATAATTCGGAGAATCAACATTAATACTATGCATGTTTTCACTATGTCACTGCATATAGCTTGTATATATAAACAGGCAAAAATACAAATTACTAGGTTCTTTAGTAATCATAACTTTTAAAGAAACCCTATCAAGTGAAATGGCCATTTACCATGATTTTTTTTCACTTTGTGAAGAAACTTTTTTGCTACACCGAGAAAAGCAATAAGTTGCTGACCAAGGCAGTTTATTAAGATAAAAACACTTAACACGTAACGTTTCGACCCCGTATCAGGGTCTTCCTCAGACGAAGAACTAAACTAAAAAAGAAAAAAAAGTTTAGTTCTTCATCTGAGGAAGACCCTGATACGGGGTCGAAACGTTACGTGTTAAGTGTTTTTATCTTAATAAACTGCCTTGGTCAGCAACTTATTGGTTTTAATATGGAAACAAGGCTTAATTATATTACGAGAAAAGCAGCGCTGTGCCATTCTGGCAGAATTTCAGCATCCATCTTCTGTCACACAAGATGTGTATCAGTGGTATTTGTCAGGTGAGAAATAATAGAAAATAAATTCCTGAGTGCTGCAAATCGATAACATAATTTTCATCTTGCTTTCTTCTACTGCAGAATAAACAATGAAAGGTTTGGGATGCTAAACACAGTGGAGGGAGATGGGCAAGGTGGTGTGGGTTTGTGACTCATTGTATACACAAGACAGTATTCTCCTCTTGGTTCACATAGCAACAGGTGGAACACTGAATAGATATGTCATTCGCTCTTAATTGGCATAGCAACAGCTTTACTACCTACAACTAAGAAAGCCATTTCTTGAACCTGAAATGTTTTGTGCATTAGATAGGAGACATAATTGTTTGTTGCTTTTTCCATCATAAACCAGGGGGTGCATTACTCACTTAAACATATTATACATGCATAAATACGGTACCTTTTTAAAGATCCATTCTATATTGGTTTATCTTACCACAAATTGGACCTAAAACAAATCCTTTTAATTATGCTGATGTGTAAGCTGTGTTTAATAACCACAAAAATCTGCAAGTTATATTTCCAGTGTTAGATCTCTCTTTATATGCTTACAGCATATTCTATGCCCCTCCCAGAAAATATATAGATCCACCCATGATTCCACACCCTCCACATATCTTCAAGGCATGCAGCTAAAGACAAGAGATAACATTTTATTTTTATAGTTGTTTTTTAGGACAAGTGCAAATAATTGCAAGGAGCATGGAGAACTATCTAGAATAAATTAATGAAGTAATGTTTTTCTTTGTACTTGCATGCTATAGTGTTGACGCATGGCATTCGACTTGGTTGTGGCGCTTTCCTCGTTTCTTCTTGGCTTCTTTTTTTTTTGTCAGAATAAAATATTACATTTTGAGTAAAACTGAGCCAGTGCTATTGTAAGTACAAATACCGATGTTGAAACTTAAGTAATTCCTACTAAGCTCATACTTAGCCCATTGAGCAGAACGCAGATTGACTTGCAACTGACTCCCCATATAGTGAGTTTTATTTGCATCAAATTAGAGTACAAGCATGTTATTTTTGCATACCCGGCCTCAAATCAATAGATACCTGGGGCAAACCCTAGGGTGGGGGGATAAAGGCAGCTGCAGCATGGTGTTGATCACATCACCTGCAAAATGGCCAAGATCGAGAATGTGTGTGGCCCTACCCCACATGGGAAACTTTACCTCTTCTGATTATTATTATTATTAATAAATAAATTTTCTCGGGATATCAGCCAGATGGTTTCCTGATATCCCAAGGAAACCTCTGTATTATTCGCTGCTAGGGAATCTTTCAATAATTTTTATTAATATCATCATAATTATACGTAATAATAACCGATAGAACAACAGCACATGAGGGCCAAGACCTACTTACCGACTGCCAGCTTCACACTCGCATGCTTCAGTAAAGTTTAGCGATCATCCAACAAGTTACAGGGTGATGTGTGGTCAGCGCGACGAACCGCCGGTCGTTGTAGGTGTACGTGACCAGTTTACAGTACTCATTCGTTGCTCCCCAATTTCCTCCCGATGGTGGGTGTCCATCGGCCCCACTGGCCGAAACCTCAGGAGAAAAGTTGTTACGGTTAAGCCCCATGCCGTAGACTGCACTGTTATGGTGCGCGACTATTATTATGACCATGAATAATAAAAATGGAACTAAACGTAATATTTTTTTATCCTTGCAATAATTTTAAGGATGTACAATTACTTACATTTTGTAACAATGTGCATTACAAAATAAAATAATCAAATTACAAGCATTTTTTTTGTAACTATTTTTATCATTAATAATAAAAGTAATAGTAATTGTTCACCATTTATGTTAGCCAATGTGTGTACAGAGTCCTGTACCGTAGCTGTGTGGTCCAAGATGTCATGCTTTGGGTTCCAGCTACATAACCGCATCCAGGTTCAAGTCTCCTGGTGGAAGCAAAACAACTTTTCTCCTGAGATTTTGGCCTATGTACGCAACTGGTGGCCACCTGCGATCATGAGGAAATTAGGGATCTGTGAATGAGTAGGGTAGCTCGGTCATGGAAACCTACAACAAGGACTGGGGGTGTTCGCCATGGTGACCCGTAACAGGTTGGATGATCTCCCACCTCGGCAGGTGGAAGTGAGTTCGGCTGTCTGTAGCACTGGCCCTCACGCCCTGTTGGGCCATGGGTTGTTAGAAAGACTTCAGGGTGCGGTAGTCCTCAAAGCAGAGAGTTTTGTCACCAGCAGAACAAGCTTAGATAAATGAAAGAAGAGCTCATGTCCAAAGCAAAATTAAATGGAGAACTTAGACTGACAGATATCAGCATACTTGGAAGTAAAGTAGATGCTGAACATTATGTTACGTCAGTATCACTTTGGCACAAAGTTCAAAATGTACACTATGTTGCCCGTTCGTCACCAGACACCCCTCAAAAAGTGCTTGGGATCGTCTGTACACATCATACAATCTATAAAAGGCGTTGCCGGTTGAGAATACACTCATACCAGCTGCTTTTCATGGTATGGTCTTGGTCCTCTTGTTTTAGTTTGGCGAAACGTGAATGCCGATGCGTACCAAGAAGTTCTGTGCTAGCGACATTGTGGGAACAATTCGATATTGGCCCATACCTGTTTCAGCACGACAATGCTCCATGTCATACGGCAGGCATTATCAACACGTGGTTTGAGGACATGGGTGTGCAAAAACTTGATTGGCCAGCCCAAAGTCCAGATATCAACCCCATTGGGACGAGTTGGAGCGCTGCTTGAGCGCCAGGCCATGCTGTCCAATAAACACCACTGAGCTGTTTGCCGCTTTGCAGGAGGAATGGGGCAAGATTCCCATCGACAAGTATCTCAAATTGGTGGAAAGTCTTCCTTGAAGGGTTGCGGACGTCTTTGCAGCGAAAGGTGGCCCTACATGATACTGATGTGGTGCTGCGACCGGATTAACGTACTGGTATGGGGTGTCTGCTGACGAATGGCGTACGTCCATTCTACAGTAGGTCAGATCATCTAACGAACATCTGTAAATGAATAAATTAACATCCATACTGCTCAATGGGTTAAGTATTTATAGTGTTTAAGCTTATCTTAAATAATTATAAATAGGGTGTTGCCTATTTTTATATAAACATCAGTGTTATATTTCTTTTTCCATTATTCCCCTCCAAATCTGCATTTTAAGAAAACAACCTGTACACATTGTATTGTACACAGAATATTTTTATGTAGCCTTTATTGCTCACTACAGAAATCAAGAGAGCAAATTTCCAAATTAATCAATGTGTAAATGCTTGCAAAAAAATTATGAAATTAACCTTTTTTTTTACTTAAAACATTATTTAAATCCTTACATAACATTCAGAGTAAATAAGTGCAATATTAAATAGCGAACACTTAATTGTTGAGAGCCTATTGTAATAATCCTCCTTCTTACTCAATAAATAATTATGATCTTTTATTATTAATCACTATATTGTTCTTGAAGAAGAGTGTTCGTTAGAAAATTATTTTCCTTTAAAAGTAACATTTTCTACTACCAGTGATGTAATGAATTGATTTGAAGTTTTAAGAGAAACCTACTCAATCATTTTTTGGTCAAATTCATTGAAGAAAGCAAAAATAAACAATTTTTCCATCCTTTGTGGTAGAGTGGTTAGCACTCCATGCTACGATGATAGTTTTATGGGGTTCAAATCCTGACCTGGGCATGAGTGTTCTTTGTGAGTGAATCTTCATCAATTTTATCACATCATCACTCATCCTCAACTTCACGATTAGCTGAAGTGGTAGGAAATCAGAGTAAAATATACCAAATCAGTCAATCAGTTGGCAATAATTTTGTAACTTAATTTTTTCATACCCTTCTCTAATAAATTATTATGTAAAGCCAGATATTTTCATTCATTTTTGATGTGGTTTCTCAAAGTTTGGTTTAAGTAATAATGTTAATAAGAAATGCATTAAAAACTGAAGGTTACATGTATAAAATCTTTATCCTTTCATAAATAGTACTCTTTACGATATGCACCAACAGAAAAATCACTAAAAATAAATAACTCTTCAGTTACATAACTCTTTTGTTTTACTTTTGTACAGTTGAAAAAATTTAGCTAAAGATCAATAAAATATGTGCCAGTCAATTAAGTCACAGTGATAATGTAGGAGAGACAATCCAAAAATAATATATATTTTTTAGAGTCGATGGATTTAATGGAATGGTACAAACACCCTACAACTTATAGTCTAGGACTGATGTTCTCATTCACGACAGTGTCATGATGGCTGAGACAGCTGATTCCCTTCCTTCCAGTTTGCTTTCAAATTCCTCCTGGTGCTGGTATCCAGCGTAGGGCTACCAGATTTTTAAAAGGAAAAGCAGAGCATTATACACAAGAGCAGTAGGTTTCTACATTTTTAAGCTTCTTCCTTCCACCCACCCCAATGGTAAATGCACACATTTCATGTGTAATGTCGGGGGTGATTTTGTTATTTGGCAAGCCGTTATGAAATTATATTGTACAAATGGAACAGATTAATCGGTACTCTATCGATATAGGCATATCGTTAAAATTACATATTATTTTACCGATCTGATAAACCCATAAATATATTATACTTCAATGCAAAATTCTGCCGTTTTTTAATAATATTTATGGATATTCTCCATGCCCTATTTTTAAAAAAGTAAGTTTGTTAATGTGCAACTTCTTTTGCATTGCAGCCACCTAGAAACATACTTTTATTGAAGTCAATTCAGGTTCTTCAAGGATAATTTAGAATTTTATATCGGTATTGGCCAAAAGTTCATATCAGTCCACCCGTATTACTTGTATATTGTTTACTCATGTAAATAGCTTTCAATGCTGAACATTACGTGTTTGTCTTACTTGTCAGTAAACAGGAACAAACCGAAACATCACGCGTGTTTGTAAAAGTTTTAAAAATCGGATGTTTCACCAGCATTTAATAAAGGTTAAATGTGTAAGTAAACAAGTCACAGAAACATCGTCACTGTTGGTAAAATATAATTCTTGATCGGCAGCAAGTTTTGCAGGACATTGTGTCCCCTTTTTTAAAAGAAAAAATAAAGATATAGCATTATCGTAGTCACTGTAGCTCGGTGACTTCCACTTCTTGTAGCTTTGCAAAAGGCACTAGTTCAAAGTAAATTTTTTTAAAACATTTTGTTTTATGTAGGACATAGACTTTTGCAAAGGGACCATCTTTATTCCAGTACAACAAACACCAAGTACAAAACTAACAAGGTACAAAAACAGGACGATTTATATACATAAACATTACTCCCCTCCAGACTATTAGAAAGTTGTTCTGGAACATTCTAGCAGAATGGAAGAAGGTGTTAGAAAGAGTGGAAAGGACAAGAGAGAAGAAGGATGAAGAATGAAGGAAAAAGAGTGTGAGATAAGAGTCCAACCACATTCTATATGGAAGTTAATATGTTTAGCCTTTTAGGTGAAAGTACAATTGACAAGGGAAAGCCACCTGCTAGAATGTTCCAGAACAACTTTCTAATAGTCTGGAGAGGAGTAATGTTTGTGTATATATATCGTCCTGTTTTTGTACCTTGTTACATTTGTACTTGGTGCAGAGTCTGAAGAAGACCTTGCTATAAGGTTGAAACGTTACGGTTAGTTTATGTTTTATAATTAAATAAATTATTGCCTTGGTCAGCATATTGAGTTTTCAAGAGGAAGAAAAAGATAGTAAGTTGTTTTCCAAAATGAAATGAATCATTGCTTAGAAAACTTATTTTTGGACTGTCTCTTTGTAACTAGCAAATTTTTGCCATACTAGTACACCATTTAATTAATGAATCAATAATACTTGCCTCTAAAATGATATTTGACAGTGTCCGTGAATATATGAGGGTCATCCAGAAAAAAAGGAACATTTTGGTGTAAAACACAATGTATGGTATAGGAACTATATACCTTACTCTACTTTTCCACATAGTCACCATAACCATTCAAGCACTTATCATAGCATGATACCAATTTGTTGATGCCATCATTATACTCTATTGATGTCCACGTATTCAACCATGTAGTAACAGCGTCTTTGAGTTCATCAGCCGTGGCAAAGTGCTTTCCGGAAAGAAGGAACATTTGACTATAGCACACAGCACCTACAGAGGCATTAAAGACAAAGGTTGATGAAGCAATTCAGACTGACCAACCTTTCCCGTTAGACATTCACAATCTCTTCATCATGAAATCGTTACAGTACACCTTTGGTGTAAGCAAATCTGTGCCTGATGGGTCCCTCGACTGCTGATCGAGGAGCACACTGCCATTGTCACTACATGGTTGAAGACATTGGCGGCAATTGAGTACAATGATTGTGTCAAGAAACGTGTCACGCTATGATAATGATGAGTAAGGCGAATGTGTGGAAGCATAGAGTAAGGTATGTAGTTTCTGTACCATAATTTGTTTACACATATAAATTGTCGTTCGTGTTTGACACCCAAACGTTCCTTTTTTTATGACCCTCGTTCATGCACACACTGGAATAACAAAAACAACGATACCAGCTGGTTTCAATAACGTCGGTATTGGTACTGGCTCAGTTTTAATTTTGAGTAAATACAGTAAATACGAATTGTCTCCATTTTATAGCTTCCACCTACCATCACTGATCGGCAATTACAGTTACCTGCAAGATCAATCATGCCCACCAGCACTAAATCCACATACACCACTGATCGGTCTGGTGCATTACAGTGTCGTGATCTTCAACATATCAAATGGGTCATTGATGAGGAGGATAAGTGGCGAGTTAATTATCTGATATACCAACCGATGGATCTCCTCACGATGGAAGACAAGGCAGATAACAATAGGTACCGGTCGTTAGAAGAATTCCAAGCCGATGCTCAGGTGATTGTGCACAATGTCGTTATATACCATGGAGGTTAGTAAACGTTATTGCATTTTTATAACTAATGTGCAGTAGTGGAAGTGTTGGATACGTACTAAATTGGCTGATAGTTAAGGTATGGTGGCATTAGGAAGTATAGTAAAGTCTTGATTATACAGGGTCGCTATAAAGTCTTTGCAACGTTACAAAGGTTTATTACAAAGAAACTCTTACAGTTACAGCTGCATGGCTTGTGTCAAAAGGAAGAGAAACTCTGAAAGTTTTTTCCTGTTACATATGTGAATCCGTGTTGCAAATTGGATAGTTTTTTTTTTCCCCGATTAATATCGAAAGCTCACTGCCTTCATTCACAAATGAAGCATCTGCAACTAAGATGGTAGGCCATCACTTCTATGTTTGTTGCCATTATTAATAATAATAAAAAAAATAAAAAACCTAAACACCTGTCCAATTTGCAACGTGGAAACGCACATTTTCAGATTTGTGCTAGGGTAGTTTGAAAATTAAGGTAAACAAAGCAGAGATGGCTCGGTGGATATGTGTGATCCTTCAAACGAGCACGTGCAGAGTTTCAGCCCAGTGCATTGTGAGGTTATTTATTGTTTGATCACGCTAAGTAGGTGAATGTGCTAGCGTTTTCAAAAATTATTGACAAAACCACCAGGACAATGCACCTGTTCACACCTATGGCTAAAATCTATGAACTAAAATTCGAATTGTTGGATCATCTGCTCTATTAGCCCAATCTAACTCCCTCTGACTTCCCTAACCTCAAGATGGCTCAGAGGACAACAATTTTCCGATAACAATGAAGCAATTCATGCTGTGAACAGCTATTTTGCAGACCAGGAGAAATCATTTTATAAACAAAAACCTCACAACGCACTGTGCTGAAACTCTGGAAGGGCTCATTTTAAGGATCAAACTTGTCGACTGTGCATCGATTTTGATTATGTTCTACCATCTCTGCATCATTTACCTTACTTTTCAAACCACCCTCGTAATGCTAAGCTGCATTTACCACATCCATCATGAATTTTTTCTCCATTGTTCTAGGTAGAGATCGAGCTGCAGTAGCTGGAACTGAAAATGGTGTCAGTTTTGAGATAGCTCGATGTGCTTTCATGAGAGAGTCACTGATTGTTCTACAACAATGCATTTCTAATCAGGTGGTGGTCATCCATATTCCCTTCTAAAATTTTGCTGTACAGCAATCAGTGAGATGGTCTCACAATGCCATAAAACACATTAAGCTTTCTCCTGCACTGACGCCATTTTCCGTTCCAGGAACTGCAGCGCCTTCTATATCAACTCAGCCTCTACCTACAACAAAGGGGGAAAACCTTGAGTTTCTGTTTATTTTGTCACAAGCCATGCACCTGTAACTGTAATAGTTTCTTAGTAATAAACCTTTGTAATGTTGGAAAGAATGTATGGCCACCCTGTATATTTTCCTGTATCGAGATACTATGTTATCCTCATATTAAGACATTTTTTGCACTAACTCGCCTGAAAATATATGATGAAAGTTGTACTGCGTTTTGTTTTACATTTGTAGTTCTTTCTGTAGACAATGTGCGAATTCAGTTTGTAGCGAAGTATTGTACAGGGTTTTTCACAATCTGAAAAGTAATTGAAATGCCAAGGAAATTTCTTGTGTTTCTGGATAAATCAAAATTTTTGTAGTAGTGCACTAAAAATAGGTTTTTGAAGAAAGAAAGAAGGGGAGTCAAGCAATTTCTAATTTATTGTGGACAAATGTAGGAAATAGATTCATCTTTTTTCACTATGCTCATCTAGAACTGGACTACAGTAAGTGCGTATTGAAATTTACCACTTCCTTCTTTGGGAGAGGGAGTTGTTTAGTAGATAGTTATTAGGATTAATATATATATATTACTCAATTGTACCCTAATCATGTATTATTTATGCTGTAATTGATATGATTTTTTATAAAAAATAATTTTTGTCCATCATTAGTCAGTATGTGCTAAGTATCGCTCATTGTTATCTTTACATGTGAAGTGAATATTCTAATACTTTGTTAATTTGGATTCTAAGTGTGATTATTTAGCTAAAATATTGTGATCTACCAGCCATGTTCACGTACAATACCGTATTTACGCGTGTATAGTGTGTGTGCATATATAATGTGCACTTTGGTTTTGGATGAGTAAAAGTGACAAAAAATTATATCTTGTATATAATGCGCAGTACAATCCAGTTTCAAGAAATGGCTTTCTTAGTACGAGACACATTCAGGACCTTCCAAATAGCAGTTGGCAGCACAAGATTTCTTCCATTAAGGAATTTACACACTCCATGTATGTCATATTATTTGGCCAGTAATACATTTTAATTTTTATTATATTTTTCCTTATGTTTTCTTTAATCCAAAGTACCATAAAAATCAGAACGTTTCTTCATTTTGTGATGAACTTATTTCAACCGCATTTCACATTAGTGTCGTTATCTTGAATGGAATACTGTTTTCATATTCAGAAACTGCAGGATTCAAGCTTTACAATGATATATAACATGATAGGATTCCGTAAACATGAAAAATCAATGCAAGTGTCACAAAATCATGGAATGACCCTGTACGGTTTCATGTTGGCTGTCTGAATTATTCCATGCATAATACACACCACAGTTTTTGGGGGCAAAAATTTTGGAAAAAAGTGAGCATTATACATGAGTAAATACGGTAATTGCACTAATGATTTGATCTTTATAAAATTTTGGTTCTTGGTCAGGCAATTTTGTTTTTACGAAATTGTAGATATTGTGTGGCAATTATTTTGGGTGGGGGTGTGTGTTGTAAATTGTTTGTATACAATCAAATGAATCATGAACAAGTTGTTGAATTGAACGTTTAAAATCGACAATTGAAAGTCATTGAACAGGAAATCTTGAAATGGTCTGAAATTACACATGTACACGATAAAAGGAAAATTGGACAAGTTCACATTTTACCAAAATGTGGCAGTGTGTACAGCACGAGAAGATGTAAATAGATTAGCGATTAACTGTAACAATATAATAATTTTCTTTACATAGGAATATGTAGCGCATATTGGAAACTTTAAATAAGAGGTAATGATGATGTATTTTCTCGGCATTTATAATCTAAAATAATGTGAACACAGCAAAATAATTTCATAAATATCTCATTTCCACAGGTATGTATAGTTATTTTTCATTGTGTTTATCTAAATTTCATTTTAAGATCAACACAAAATATTATGTTTTACGGTTGGTTGTTGAATATATTATATTATTACCACACCCTAATTGGCAGGAAGTGCCGTTCTTGCAATAGCAAGCGGTCCAGGTTGAGTCGGTGTTCTGAACGATACTCGTACTCTTTCAATGCGAGGGCGAGGATATAATACCTTGAAATCTATTACCTTAATTTTACCTGACACCTGTCGGCACACAAAAATAGTAACAAATAGCATTGTACATGACACACCTGGTACCTGTAAACATCAAATGATAACTCGTACAAATGGTAAAAATATGTGTCTTGCATAGAATCCCGTTCGAGATGACGAAGTGGTCTTTCACGCGCCATCAGCAGGTTTCTAACCTTCCAGTACACTGAAAATGAGTCCAACCACATTCCAGATGAAAGAAATTGTTTGGCCTTTCAGGTGAAAATACAGCTGACAAGGGAAAGCCATCTGCTAGAATGTTACAGAACAACTTTCTAATAGTCTGGATTGGAGTAATTTTTGTGTGTATATATATATCGTCCTGTTTTGTACCTTGTTACATTTGTACTTGGTGCAGAGTCTGAAGAAGACCTTGCTATAAGGTTGAAACGTTACGTTTAGTTTATGTTTTATAATAAAATAAATTTCTGCCTTGGTCAGCATATTAAGTTTTTCATAATCATGGAAACCAGGATTAATGGTGTTATAACTGAAAAACTGCCCGATATCAGCATCTTCGCGTTGAATTTCTGCAAACCGCTCACGACTGAAGGTGGTTAAGTATGGGGAATCGAATTGCATAAGATTCACGCAAATCTTAGTTAATCCTTTTCCTTCAACGTATCTTGACAAGGCATCAGGAACAATATTATCACGCCCTTTCACATACTCCACATCAAACTAATATCGTTGGAGCTGGTGACTCCACCTAGTGAGACGTCCGCTCCAATTCTTCGCATGGTGCAGCCATTGTCCTTACTACGAATTGCCCCCACCACTGCTAGACACTCTAGTTTGCCGACGGAGTAGTTCCTTTCCGCCCCCTTCAAGGAACGGCTGGCGTATCGAATGACATGCTTATCTCCCTCTTGCTGTAGAAATGACATCATTCGTTGTTGTATAATTGTGATTAAATGCAGATGAGAATGTTCCACCACTCCACCTTTACTTTCTCGCAAGCCACAGACATGTGTTGCACTTTCCACGTCATTTTCTCGTCACCACAGAATAGAAATAAATAGCATTCTGTACATGCTTCTTTTCAATAATTGATTTCAACAGCATGTCCTCTGATTGAGCAACAGTCAGGCTTGGATGGCATTATTTAGAACCGTTCCTAATTAAAAAGTCTTGGACCTAACCTTGCCTCGTCATTTCCTTTTAAGCATTCAATTCAACGACTTGTTCGTGAGTAATTTACGTGTACAAACAGCTTAAGATAGATATCAAGATTGAATGAAAGAGGAAAACTCATTGAGATGGGAAGAAGCTGTTTATATCTCTCAATCTGGTTGCATTTTCCTCGAAGATGAAAATCATTGATAACACTTGGAACCAATATTGATACCACTTAATAATTCCCAATGAATATCACCCAAGTAAAAGCCACCACAGAAATATGGTGTAAATATATATACAGGGAGTCCATAAAGTCCTGCAAAAAACTAAAACTCTATAACTTGAAAACTATTAAGTTTATTAACAAAATATTTTGTGTGTACTTACAGCAAGGTTCAAAGTTTATTTCCTGCTTGTTAGGTTCATCGCCAAACCTCCAATTGTGCACCATTCATGTCCAAACACTGTTGCAGTCTTTTTGTGAAACCGAGAATTGCGTGCTGACGGTGCTCTCCTGGGATATTCAGAATCACATCTCTTATTTTTTTCTTTTAGGTCATCCAGATTAGCTGGTTTCTGTGAATACACCTCGGTCTTTACATGTCCCCACAACCAATAATCGCAAGATGTTAAGTCTGGTGATCTTGCAGGCCAAGGTGTGGGCCCTCTTCGGCCAATAAATCTACCTGGAAATTGTTCGTAAAGAAACTGCATTCTCATGTCACAGTCTACGTCTTTCAGATCATGTACAAATTTTAACTGGCCTTCACCTTCTTGCCTACCATCTTGTGTAATGTTGACTTCGGTATTCCCAGTTCCAGTGATCTTCGTTTCAGCGATTTCAATGCACGCTGTCCTGCACTGACTGAATCACATCGTCACTCGATCCTGGCCTTCCACTGCATGGCAAATCTGACACACTTACCGTTGCCTTGAACTTTTCATATCATCTCTTGATACTTGAATTTGCTGGGGGTGGTTTCCCATATGTTGTCTGGAACTTTCTCTGCACTGAAACACAAGATTTTAACTCTGCAAACCACAGAACACATGTGTCTTTTCCTGGATGGACGCCATCTTAAGTCACATGATCACGTGATTACCAGTGCAAGCGTCACTGAGCAGTGTGGGCAGAACAAAACTTTAAACTTCCACCCTTCTCACCAAAAAAATGTGTATTGTTAAACCCAACAGCTAAAAAGTTATAGAGTTTTAGTTTTTTGCAGGACTTTATGGACTCCTGTATATATATATGTAAATATGGTTATTCTGACAAGTTTCTTTTAGGGGGGGGGTGTAGGGTAAGTTTCTTGCAGTAGTGTGATCTCCTGGATTGGGAGAAGTTGCATGGGCAGAGAGGTGCTGGTTGCTATCTTATTGACTAGCAATTGTAAACAGGTTTGAATTAGAAGGTATTTTGAATTATACAATATTGGATACTGAGGTTTTCCTGTATATATGAACCTAAGTCACAGGTTAATGAAGAAAGTGAATTACTAGTTGCAGGACCTTCATGAAATATTTACCATTTTAATATGGTATGTGCAGTATTTGCTATTGGTATTATCCTTAGGATTCACAAAATTATTTTACATTATATTCTTAGGATCGTTTATTGTAAATACAGTGGGTCTCACGGTTGAAGTTGGTCGTGGAGCAGCAGCTAGCACGACGGGCTGCGAGAACATATCTGCCGACACACTGGGTACAATATCCATGTAGCTGGAACCGCTAGCTATGTAATGAAATAAGCTCAAACAATTACAATTAAAATGAGCACATACCTTGTTACAAGAGGTGTTGGAAACGTTGTCCTCTAGCATCCATAAATTTATGGCATCTTTTTATGAAATTCTCACTAACATGCTTGAGCTCCTGTTCTGAAGTTTCTTCAATTTCTCTTTTGATATTTTCTGTGTGGAACAGGAACGTCTGGGAATTCTGCTGCAAAACACCTTCTAACCAGGGTTGGCATGTTTTAAACAAAAGTGTTCAAAACAACTTGTTTAGAATGCATTTTGATACTTGATGTTTGATAATCTGTCGCTATTTGCATGTTTTGTAATTTTGCCTTTTCATTCAATCCATGCCATTTTGTTTACTTTGCACAGAAATCTTTTCAGTCGCTGGAAATGTGTTTCAGTTAACAGAGAAACGTATCATGATGTATACCCATGGACCACATTTAAAACACGTGGCCAAGTGTTTAAAACATGTTGTTTTTTTGTTCATTAAAACACTTTTTTAATGAAAAAAAATTGACCAACCCTTCTTCTAAATTTCTTCCCTACAAGAATTCGTAATAACATAAGAGTCGTACATAAAAATTCATTGTTTTAAATTGTATGTATAGCGTGGCATTATTAAACTGCAGAAAAGCACCAGCAATACGTAATCAAAAACAAGACAATCTTAAAACACTTGTTAACACCTTAACACTTCACAAACACAAGCATCCAGTGCCAACGTCGGCGTAAAGCTGTATGTCTACATGGTGGTGGATGCGCTCTCCACTACTAGTCACGCTGGCCTTCGCTCCGTGGACAACTGGACCATGAAATGCACTGTATATCACATATACTGATTGACATACTTATAAAAAAAATACTGGGCTGATATTCTTTTCAAATTCTCACAGATACTTGATATTTGAAAATTGTAAGAATTTAAAGAATTTCTGAATACTTATAAATTGTAATATGGAAATTTTTCATTGTAACAATATCATATCAAACTTTGAAATATTCTTAATTTCACATAAGATAATAATTAATCACAAATTCAATTTCTCCCCACAATGTCGTTGCAAAAATTATGAAATGAGCAAAATTTCTAGAATATTTAAACTCCGGAAAAGCACTTTTGCGAACTCAAAGAGACACCTAGACTAAGAAATGCATCGATTGGTATTGATAATGAAAAATCTAACCAAAACTTTCTAATACTAACGATGTATATTATTATCAGTATCAGCACAGACCTAATCATTATAGTTCTTGTACATGTGTAAATAGAATATATACAGGGTGGCTCAATAAGTCACTTAACACCCTCAGTACAAGGCCACTGCGGCATGGAATTTGAAATTGGCGATGACCAATCGTTATCTGGCCAAGGGGGAACCACATTGACACCACCCCAACGGTCGGTGGCCATCTTGATGTCCGCCATCTTGAATTCAACTTCAGAATTTTAAATGGGAAGGGGGTCGTGCAACATATCAAAATGTGCTAGAATTTCACGAGAAATGCAATGGTGAAGTTTTTTTCGACGTATCTTTAACCAGTAAAAAGTTATGACTGAATTCTTGTACCAATTTGCTCCTTTTCGAGGTGTTAGAAAAATGCCTTAAAATTTGTTTAGCGCTTCGGTAATGCATCGAGATCAAAGTGACGTCTATGGAGAGACGTTTGCATGCCATTGCACATTATTTTAATCGGATACATCCATGAAGAGCTGTGCATTATGAATGGTTGTCGCGAACAATTTACAGTGTGACGCTTCCATTGAATTAAAAGTCCTTCACAGTGACAAGGCTAATGTTTATGTTCATAAGGAAGTTCATAAACAGAATATGTGACCCTTGTCATCTGATAACTAACTTTGGACAAAAACTGGTTCATAACGTTCCCATAAGTGTTCTGGTGTTCTTCCCTATTGAAAATACTCTGTAAAAAGTACCTTCTTCCATAAGCAAAGATGAAAAAAACTGTTTATTTAACAAATCCAAGTAGCCCTAACCATTTAAGGTTCCGTTGATGGAAAATTGACTAACCAATCGTGTTCCACACAGCACGCCACACCATTAACTTACCAACACTAACCATTCAGCTTTGATCAGATAAAAATCATCGAATATTCTGTTTATGAACTTCCTTATGAACATAAACATTAGCCTTGTCACTGTGAAGGACTTTTAATTCAATGGAAGCGTCACACTGTAAATTGTTCGCGACAACCATTCATAATGCACAGCCCTTCATGGATGTGTCCGGTTAAAATCGTGTGCAATGGCATGCGAACTTCTCTCCCTAGACGTCACTTTGATCTCGATGCATTACCGATGCGCTAAACAAATTTAAAGGCATTTTTTGAACACCTCGTAAAGGAGCAAATTTGTACAAGAATTCAGTCATAACTTTTTACTGGTTAAAGATACGTCGAAAAAACCTTCACCATTGCATTTCTCGTGAAATTCTAGCCCATTTTGATATGTCGCACGACCCCTTTCCCATTTAAAATTCTGAAGTTGAATTCAAGATGGCCGCCGACCGTGTGGGTGGCGTCAGTGTGGTTCCCCCTTGGCCTGATAACGATTGGTCATCACCATTTCCATGTTGCGCGCTGCAGTGGCCTTGTATTGGGGGTGTTAAGTGACTTATTGAGCCACCCTGTAGTTTCCTCTCAACACTTGTTACAACTTTTTTCCATGTCGTTGTTATGCAGTGCACAGTAGTTTGGCTGATATGGCCAGGCAAATGTTGAGGGATTGTATATATGACCTCCGAGAAATTAAGCAATGCAGAGATTGTTACCGTGTATCCAATGAGAAAAAGGATAAATATTGGTTTTGCCAGCCATGCAAGCCACCTCACGAGCTAGTGTACGCAAAGCAAAAGGGATTTCCGTTCTGGCCGGCAAAAGTAAGTATTTACCTCTACTCTTCTTCCTTCCCCATTTTGTTTACTTGTTAGATGATAATGTACATGATGGAATAACACTTTTAAATGTGTGTGTCTTTTTTGAAGGCTTATGTATTGTTTTGTGAAGATATATCATGTTGCCTGTTGACACTTCTGGTTTATGATAGGACAACAGTGATTTTGGAGAAAATTAAACCGCTTCTTACTTTATTCACCTATTGATTTCTGAGACTCGTAGAAAAATACATGGTCTGATCGCCACGGTGCCTAAAAACTTTCACCAGGTGCCTGAATTTTCAAATTCAGTTTGAAATTATTATTTTTTTTTAATATTTCCTGTTGGCTTACGGAATTTTTTTTACTCTTTTTTTTAAATAAGTATTTGGTTTTTAATATTTGTGTGTTTTCTGTATCACGTGTATCATTAAATCAGAATAATAAATTAGCCATTATAAATTTCTGCCCTACTCCTAGCCAAATTTTATATCATATGTTACGAGTCGGCCATACATTACAATATGTTTGTATTATTCATGCTGTTACCAGTTGAGCCTTATTTAGAAAGGTCACTCCAGTGCAAGAATAAATTACTTTTAATCCAATTTTGTATTAATTAATAACTTTAATGGTTTAAGATTGCATACGAGGAGGATCCAGAAAGTAAGTTTCCCGAAGGGAATAGCAGGCCATGCTTTGCGAGAGGTTAGTGTGCATGCATGAGAGATGCATGACGTGGCAATCGTATATCAACAGGCAGCACTCCCCAACAACTCACAGTAGCACCGTAGTAGCGGTTGAAGATGGTGGCTCTTATTCCAGCTCCCGCCAACTGTGAGGTTCGGTCGGTGGTGTAGTTTTTCAACACACAAGCCATAGCACCAATCGATATCCATCATCAGGTGTATGCGACAGACATTAGGAGCAAGCAGATGGTGCATCGCTGGTGCAGCCAATTTGCAAAAGGTCGGCAAAATGTGTGTGATGAGGAGCGCAGCTCCATTGTTTCGGACGACCTTGTGGATTAGGTGCGGCAGCACATTATGGAGAACCGTCCCCTCACAATTACGGAACTCAGCAGCCATTTTCCGCAGATTTCTCGCTCCTTGTTTCACGAAATCGTCACGAGGAACCTGTTGTATCGGGAATTATGTGCTAGGTGGGTACCAAAGCAAATGACACCCAAACACAAAGCAAAGCACATGGGAGCAGTATCGAAATTTCTATAGCGGTACAATGATGACAGCGATGAGTTTCTGGACCGGATCATCACAGGCGATGAAACGTCGGTCTCAAACTTTACCCCAGAAACTGAGCAGCAGTCTATGCATTGGCATCACAGTGGATCTTCATGCAAGACAAAAATCAAACTGACTGTGTCGGTGTGGAAAATGCTGTGCACGACATTCTGGGACAGACAGGACATTCTGCTCATCGTGTTCTTGACTAGAGGTGAGACAGTGAACGCTAAACGGTACTGTGAAACACTACGGAAGTTGCAATGGACCATTCAAATGAAGCGGCGTGGGATGCTCAGTACCGGTGTTGTCATGCTGTACGATAACGCTCAGCTATATACGGCTCAGTGCACAACAGATCTTCTGCAGGAGTTCCGCTGTGATGTGTTTAACCATCCACCCTATAGCCTGGATCTTGCTCTCAGTGATTATCATCTTTTCTTACACCTCAAGAAATTCCTGTCTGGTCAGCATTTACAAAGTGACCAGGAGGTGAAGACTTCTGTCACACACTGGTTCTGATCCCAGGTGACAGACTACTACGACACAGGGTTACATAAGTTGATCCCACGGTACGACAAATGTCTCACTTCCGGTGGGGAGTATGTTGAAAAATAGCTGAACAATTGCTGTATCTGTTGCAATAAAATTTTCCATTGCAATTGTGTTTCTTTCTGTGGATGGCCCCAGGGACACTTACTTTCTGGACGGACCTTGCTTGGTTGAAATCGTGACTTTTTTTAGCTTGTGTATGACAAAAAGCTGGCTTCCAAGAATAAGATGCTAATGGCTGAATTATTTTTAGTTTTGTCTACTCATTACTGTAACCACAGAAGGCTGTTGATTGACAGTGAGGCACCAAATTGATAGACAAAGTAAATTTTCACAAAGAGAAACATGGAATTACTATGTATTTGCGTGGGTGTGAATTCAACCATGTTTGCACTATAAACTTGAAAAGTAAAACCAATTTTTCTTGAATGATTTCCACCACAAGGATTTAGATTTGATACTTTTTTATTACTTTATCTAATTTTTTGTCTGCCATTAGCTGAATGTCTTAGATTAAGCCCATTCAGGTCTCTACATGCCTTCCTTTTCTTGTTCACGATTTTAGGACACATTTTACCAACACATTCTTATTATTGAATATGCCATGACTACAATTTTCAGCAGCTTTTCCAGTTGGGATAACTATACTAAATCAACTTTTTAAGTTTTATCTTTGTGTACCATTCAAGTTTGACTGCCTTTTTTGATATCAAGGAGCTGTTTCCAGTCGTGTCTTTTTACATACATTAACTTCATTTTTGTTTTATCCAATGAGCGCTCTTGAAATTTATTCTGATAGAATATAAAATGTAGCATTCTAATCATTGGTTATAATGTTATAATAATGTATTGTCTAATCCTCTCTCTTGTACCAGTATAAATATTACAATGAATGAGTCTGAGTTTTGGTTCTAAGTGCACATTATACACAGGAAAGCTAATCAGGACCGGACCTACAGTTTAAAGTGGGATCTGACCCACTTGTGCCTCCACTGGTTATCGGAATTGGAACCCTTTGATTACAAGACTATTACAATGAAATAAAAATATATAATCATTCTTACTGGATTTGTTTTAAACATTCAAAATTTACTTTAAGCTGTGGTAATAAATTCTGACATGATCATCCAATGACAAATATTTGATAAAATTCATAAAGGGTAAAAAATGTCAGTATATAAATTTTATATACAGGGTGTCTCAAAAGTAATAGCACAAACTGGCACAGGTGAAAGTACACGATAATAGAAGCAAAAAAGTCTCAGTAAACATAGGTCTGCAAACGTGCCGTTTTCAAGATAATTGCGAATGTGTGATTACAAGCTGCCACTGACTTCATTGTTTGTAAACGTCGTCCTAGTTGGTAAAATGCTATTAATGTGTGGGTACAAGCCGTCACTTTTTTCATTTTGTGAAATGCTTTACTCCTTGCATGTTCCGAGGTTTGCTCTTTGTTTACAAAACAGAATATTTCCGAGGGGTGGCGTTGGAATCAAACAGGATGGATACAATCAGTGCACAGTCCAGCAAAGATCTCCAATTACTTTTCTTACTGTATTATTAGCATTTTACCAACTAGGACGACGTTTACAACCAATGATGTCAGTGGCAGCTTGTAATCACATTCGCGATTATCTCAAAAACGGCTGTTTTCAGACCCATGTTGACTGAGACTTTTTTGCTTCTATTATTGTGTATTTTCACCTGTGTCAGTTTGCGCTATTACTTATGAGACACCCTGTATATATTCATTATTTTATTATCACATTAGTTGTAGTGCACATTGTTTATGTTATGCTTTATAATAGGTCTTGTAAAGAATCTGATCTTCACAATTTTTTGTTGCAGGTTATAAATATTAATGGCGATCAGTACGATGTTAGGTTCTTTGGTGGATATCATGAGAGAGCTGTCATAGAGAGAAATCACATAAGGCCTATATCAGTCAACATACATTCTCTACAGGTAATCAATGTTTTTCAACTGTTGATTGATATTTACTGGTATCATAGGATTTGTAATTCTATTTCTGAAATTTTTTTATTCGCAATATCATCCCTTTTTGTGTGTGTGGGTGGGTGGGGGGAACCCCCTGATAATTCATACATTAACCTTGGTGTATTGTAGTTGAGGGAGACAGTATGTTCAATACAAAATATAGAAATGCTTCTTTCAGCCTGCTTGCTGACAGGGCATTAAGTGCCTGACTTTCAATCTCATCACCAAAGTTGCCAGTTTCATGTCCCGGTCTAAACATTTGTTTTGTTTGGGAGTGTCCCTTCGTCAATTTTGTCTAATCAACACATCCTCATTGTCGGGATTATGCAAAAGTGGCAGAATATATGCAAATACTAATACAGAAATGCTGCTTCAGCATTGTACACCCTGTACTGCATTTTGCAGACTAACGAGGCTTGACTCACAGCAGTATAATCCTCCTTAAGGCTCATGTTGTGTCGTCCATGTATGTTTGTATTATCCGTCTCACCTTGTCACCATTTATTCCCATTGTCATGATTAGCCTAAGTTGCAGAAGTGATGTAAAATTAAAAACTGAACCCTGCAATATACAAACTGTTGAATGTCAACTGTATTGCACTTAAATGTAACAAAGATGATGGTTAGGACTAACTGACAAAAATCATATTAAGAGAAAGCAAAATGAAAGGACAGTAGAAAGACAAAGATGAAGGTAATTGATTGTGTTGAAGATTTGAGTAGTATGAAGATCAAAGGTTGGAGAAAGGTTATCGTGGAGATGTTGCACTTCTTTTGTCAGCATTCCACGACGTTTCTTCTTCGTTGCAACCCGCAACTTGGTAGTACCGCCCAGTGATGGTTTGCCCATTGTTTGCATAATCTTTGCAGGATCACACTGCAGAAATCCCAAAAGAGACTCAGCATCACCTCCCCTTGCGATGTCATAACCTTTTTTGGGGGAGAATTGGTGGTCCAAAGTGCTTCCACTGCTTATTTTGTGTCTTCATCTCTGAGTCACAATGGTGCAACCAGCACTCATCCACAGTGGACAATTTGCATTTGTTCCTTTCAAAAACAAAAGCAAATTACACCTCGAACTTCCGCTGGCTCCACATGCTGCGTCATCTTGGTTTTCTGGCCCTCTAGCGGTGTTCTGCAGAACCACTATGCATGGAATGTGCACCGATCCAATGGCTTAAGGACCAATGGCTTCCTCACAGTGCAAATTCTTGAAATAAGCATACAAATAAAATGCAAAAATTATTACTTTAGCAGAGTGTCTACCAGTCAAGAAATCAACAGTTAGGTCAAGAAATTATGCTTGTGGTCAAGAATTTTTGCATTTTTTTTACAGTATAGTGAATTTACATTGTTATATACATGTACTGGGATTTGTTAAATTGAATATTTGGAAATCTAAAATTGCATTGAGTTGTGGTTATGATTTGTGTATTTTGTTTCTTAAAAATTTTATTCTTGCATGTAAGTTGTGTAAAAATATTAAATATAGTAATGTGGCCATTTCCCATCCAGAATGAAGTCTGAAGCATCAATTTTTACATGCATTAATATTTAAAGCAAGTCTAAATCTCTTGTTAAAGTACACCTTCAGTTTTCATCTTAACCAATCCTGTAGTAGGGGTTTTTCATTAAATAAAAAAATATATTTTCTTAATTTCCAACTACCCCCAGTAAAGAAAAAGAACAAAAGGTCCTGGAAAAGGAAAGAAAGTCATGAAAAAGTCAAGAATTTTCAATTTGTTATTTGGGTAGACACCCTGTTCATGAACATCCCTTGTACATGCCTTCATCGGGTATTGAACCTGGGACTCCATTGAGTACTTTACCATTATGCCACTGTAATCAGCTGTTGTGAACATACATAAGTAATTGACATTTGTATAGTTCCCATTTATGCAAATGGTTTGCACTCTTGCCTTTGTTATAAGAATATCAGGTTTTGTCCCCTGACACTACTCCAATATGTTGGTGTTGAAACAACATCATGAGGAGAAATGTTGCACTTCTCAAAAGCCATAATGGTGGACTCCATTATAAAAAGTGAAAAAAACATTGGTGATATTTAGAGCTCCGAAGTTGATGACAAATTATGTTTATTCCTGAGGTTTGAAAACAATGCTATCTGTTGATAACTGTCCGTTTCCCTTAAGTTTGAACCAGAAAACATTATTTTTAGTTTGCATTTTTTAAGTATTTTTTGTCATTTTTCTTCATTTTTGAGGCTTTGTGTTTGGCAATTTTAAATGTATTAGCTAGCATCCATCAGTGGCCTCTATTATCGCTTTACTCTGTGGTTTTAAAGTAAAATTAGTCAATATTTAAAAGAATCTGATGTACACGAAACAGAACCGTATTTTCAGATGCTGGCCGACTACTGAATTATGGAAGGTTTATTCTGAAAGAAGATGAATTACTTATACAGAAAAACCTTGCAGTGTATTCTTAGTAACCATGAAGTAAAAATATAAAAAGCCACAATAGCACGTAATTGCTTTTATTCATTTGTTTCTGTAGTTTAAACCACCAAAAACAAAGGTTTTAATCGAATTAATCAACTACTCTCTTGTAATTTATGAATAAACCCAGATTTCATTATCAGAGCGAAAGTTATTTTTAGGTTAATTTTTGGCATGTTTGAGAACATCAATTTCCGAGCCCTAGTGATATTATTCAGTGAGACCTTGAACTTCATTAATTCCTACTTTTCCTATTTCATTCAGGTCAAAAGAACATCTACATGGAACAAGGCGTGCGAGGAACTGAGGAGACACCAGGAGCTCATGGACAAGCTGCGTTCCGAAAACCAGAACCAGAATCTTAAAGAGGAAGAATCTAGCGAGGACGAAAGTGAAAGTGAGGTGAGAGGTTTGCATTGTGTTAAGTAAATGTTAATTTCTGGAGATTGCAGGTTCAAACCCTAAGAAGAGTAGGGTATATGTTCTGTTCTGCCACTTTGGTGATCTTTGATTTTACTAGAAATTTACGTGATTTTCAGACTCTTTCATCATAGAAAATGTATTCTTGTAGCTGTGATTTTGAAAAGCACCTAGCGATTTTAGACCCTCTTCAGGTTTTCCTGATCCAATTTTCATGATTTTGATCAAAAAGGGCATTTTTCTAGCTGTGGTTGAAGTCTATCTAACATTTTTCGATTTTGATATTCGGGACTTTCCCCGTGAGGGCTGAGTTTTTCCTGTGAACAAACACTGATTGTTTGGAAAGCAGGTTATGTGTTGCTGATTGGCTTCGTAGTTGGTCATGTGATTATTTATTAATGTGATGGGCTAGGGTGTGCATGTATGTCTTGGCTTGTCCGTACATGTTCTGACTTGTGTGTGCAAGACTTTTCTGACGAAGGACCGATTTTCCAAATCAATCAATTAGTCTCCCCGATGGATTAGTGGTACCATTGTTTATTTGTAATTAATGGGTCACGAGTTCGGAAAAGTGTTGCACAACAAGTCAGGACATGCATGAGCAAGCCAGGACATGCATGGAACAAATTGGGACATGCACATCCTAGCCCATCAGATTAATAAATAATCACATGACCAACTATGAAGCCAATCAGCGACACATAACCAATCAGGGTTCGCTCACAGGAAAAACCCAGCAGTCATCAGGAAAGTCCTGAACACCAAAATCAAAAGTTGTTGTGTAGGCTCCAACCACAGATAAAAAATGACTTTTTTTGGATCAAAATCATGAAAATTGGATCAGAGAAAAGTAAAGAGGGTTGAATATCGCTAGGTGTTTTTCTAAACCATAGATGGAAGAATGCATTTTCTACAATCAAGAGTGTCTGAAAATCACGTAATTTGCAGTAAAATCAAAGATTACCGAAGGGAGGAAAAAAGGCATTGGCCCAGAACAGAGCATATTCCCTTCTGACCAGCAAACTGTTAAATACTGTAATTACAGGTGGGCCAATACTACTTCGAACCGATATCTATACCGTTGCTGATATTCTCACTGATATCAGTGCTTCAAAATTGCAATAATTAAAAGTTTTTCAATATATTGAGTAATGTTAGTGTGTAAGTATTGCATTCCGATTGCAAGCATTATTTTATCAAGAGTTTTGCTTCAACATTTTCAAGAATTACGTCAGAATATTAAACTACCTCTCATGGAATCAACTACAGTTTTTGCACACAATATTGATGCAAAATAAATGCACCGACTTCATGATCACTGTTTGTTTTGGTGTCTTATGAGGGTTGTTTGGAAAGTTCTAAGAATCGGTCAGAGATAGCATTGCAATCTGAACAAAAGCATGTGCATCAGAAGGCCACATCTATTCTCAACGTGCAGTGAAAATTTCATCGCCACCCTTCCAATAATACAAGTGACGTGACAACATGGAACAAAAGGAAGTTCGTGTGGTCAAGTTTCTGCTGAAGAAAGGATTAAATGCGACAGCCATCAAATCCGAATTGGACAGTGTTGGGAGACTCTGCCCCATCATTTGCCACTATTGGCAAGTGGACGACGCTGTTGAAGCTTGGACGGGACAGGATTGAACACGACCCTCGCAGTGGACGTTTGGTGCTTTTCCAGAGGAATCCTCAAGAATTCCTGCGGCGTTACGTCAGTATGGACGAAACTTGTGTTCATCACTACACGCCTGAGACAAAAGAGCAGTCCAAGCAGTGGGTGGTAAGAAATTTCAACCCAATGAAGAAGTCATCCCCACAGTGACAGGCTATTTTGCAGACCTGGACGAATCCACATATTCTGCTGGTGTCAAGGCATTGGAAGACCGTTGGCAGAAGTGCATTAACCTTTGAGGAGATTATGTTGAAATAAAATCTCAATCACTCTGATATTGTGTTTCTTTCTACCTGATTCTTAGAACTTTCCGAACAGCCCTCGTAAGACACCAAAATGTATGATACATATTCCCTATTTGCCTGCCTCTTTTAAAGGTTAAAAGTGCCTAAAAATCTGCTCCCTGTCCTGTGCAATTGTAAATTGCTTCTATTTTCATTGGAATGTATAGGAATCAGTGAAAAGCCAGCATCAATTCAAAGTGGTATAAGCTCACCCTTTCTCATATTGGGAAAACCTCCTCTCTATTACACTATTATGCACACACATGATCCTACTTTTTGAGAGAGTCTATTCTCTATTTTTTGTTTCCTGTTGCAGGAAAGTGAAGTTGAAACCAAGATGGCTCCTACTCTGGCGAGGCAAGAGGAAGTAGAATCTGATGACCCTTCTCAGGACGAGGAAGGCTCCATATCGTCAACAAGTAAAGCTGTAAAGATGGAAAAGGTCAGTTTCAGCGTGAGGTGACAAAAGTCATACTTTGTGTGGTAATTTTGTGTGCTGCTTCTAATTTTCATAGCTTTCTATCCCAAGCACCTTGTTCTCTATCCCAGGTGACTAGTCACCAGAAATTTATTAGTCCAAATTCTATTGAATCTAAACATATTTATAAATGCTCTGGGGTATGTTTTTCACCGTTTAGTTTTTGTGTTTATCGAGGAAGCAAAGAAACTGCAGTGGAAAAGAAAACCGATTTCTCTCAGTCTGTATACCTCGTATGTCAAAAAAAGGGCCGATAAATTTTTACGCAGGGTTGGCAACACTGATGAATTTGAGCATGCGCAGGAGCATGCCCTAGTATTCTGTGATTTCAACAGAGATATAATCATGTGTGGGGTTGCATACGTGCGAGTAGCAGTAAGGTGAAATGGCTGCCGTAATACAAAAGCCTGCCAAATGTGAAGTGAGATCTGTCATACGATTTCTTAACGCCAAAGGACAGAATGCAGCTGACATCCATCGGGAATTGTGTGCCATTTATGGGCCGACAGTGATGAGTGAAGGGAAGGTCAGACAATGGTGCAGAAAGTTTCGGGAAGGACGTTCAAATGTCCATGACGATGAGCGTAGCGGAAGGCCTAGTGTTCAGACGGATGATCGGGTGGAAAGCGTTAACGAGAAAGTGCGTTCCAATTGCTGGTCCACAATATCTGAACTCGCCAAAGAGTTTCCAGAAGTGTCTGCAAAAACAGTGCATCGAATTGTGACTGACAACCCGGAGTATCACGAACTGTGTGCGAGGTGGGTACCAAAAATGCTGACAGACGCTCATAAAGAGCAAAGAAGGACAGCTGCATGTGATTTTTTGGCCCACTGGAGGGAGGATGGGGATGACCTCTTTTCACACATAGTGACGGGGGATGAAACGTGGATATCGTACGCCACTGGGGAGTTGAAGCAGCAGTCAGTGTAATGGCGGCACTCTGGTTCTCCTAAACTGAAGAAATTCAAACGAACACCATCAATTCACAAAATCATGGCAACCGTGTTTTGGGACCAAAAGGGTGTGATTTTTGTGGAATTCTTGGGAACCAGGACGAACAATTACAGCAGAGGTGTATTGCGAAACACTGAATAATCTGTGACGTGCCATCCAAAATCGGCGGAGAGGAATACTATGCTTTGGAATTTTTCTGATCCATCAGAACGCCCATCCACACTCAGCTGCTTGTACTGTTTAGACAATTGAAAGATTTCGATGGGAACTATTCAATCATCCCCCTTACAGCCCTGACCTTGCCCCCAGTGATTTCTTTCTTTTTCTTCACCGAAAAAGTGGCTTGCATCGAAGCTTTTCAATGACAGTGACTTGCTCAAGACATCAGTTCTGGACAGTGCACTCTCAGGCGGCAGATTTTTACGCAGAGGGTATACGGAAACTTGTGCCACGCTATCAGAAATGTCTGGAGGTTAATGGTGACTACATCGAAAAATAGCCAAGGTATGTGCTTGTTTATCAATCACAATAAATTTCTTCTCCTATCATTTTCTTGTTTTTTAAAAAAATATCGGCCCTTTTTTTTGACATGTGCCTCGTACTTTGTTAACCCTTAGATGCCGAGGCTGATTTTCCAGGCACAAGATTTGCACTAATGCTGAGCGTGTTTTCAGCGGGAAATTTGAAATTCTGCATGCTTCTAAATGAAATGTTATATTTCAGGAACTAAGAACGTTAGAGGTACAAATGATACCTCGTTTTCTTCAGTATACTTTGGGCTATAATCCTGATGGAAGAAATATAAATTTTCCGTAATCAGTTAGAAGAAGAAGAAATAAAAGGGAAAGTAACTTCTTTTTTCGCAAAATTTGAAGTTCATTGGACCCCACGCAGGCTACGCCAGGACATGAATTTCAAAAAGGTACCCGCATAATGCCTGGTATGTTTGTCATTGATGTGGAAAAATTTACGCACTTATTTGTAACACTTTCGGAGGGGGGAAAATATTTTTCAATATAGCACAAAAAAAAATTGAAGCTACAAAAAATGATTTATCTTACCTTGACCCTGCCTGGCCACCATGTACCTCCTACCGGGCATGGTACTTTTAGAAGTATGAGGTGCAGAGGGGAACATAGCTTGACCGACAGAAACAAGGCAAGTCATTCAACAATACTTCCTTTATAATCATATGGCGCCGTTTTGTGAAACAGCAAAGAGCAGTCGGCTGTTTTCCAACCCTTTGTTAATGGCTGGAGGCTTTTGACTTTGTTTCCCTGCTACCCCCACCCATCCTTTTGGCTCCAGGAATGTCCAATGAAAATAAATTTTTTTAAAAAAAATCACAATTTTTTGGACATTGTTTCCCCCCCCCCCCCCAATAGTAACAATGAAATTAAACTTTACTAATTGTTAATAACATACCTCTAGACTCACGCAGAACTCAAAACATGTTTCTCCAATCCTTATCCAAGTTACAGTATGTTAAAGAAAAAGTAACGTACTATGAGAAAAAGCTGTTTGTGACACTGGTGTCACAAGCTGTCTTTAAGGGAAATACCTGCTGTGACACCCATGTCATGACCCGTTCTTTAAGGGTTAATATTCTTCACATAACAATCTCTCTGACAGACATAGCGACTCATATAATGGCAGCAAATCTAACCTTTTTCAAGATTTTTAGCTACGAGTTCCTTTATGACGGAAATTCGACTGCATTTAGCGTCAGTTCATTGTCTGGATACGTTGGAATCATATTGACCCTTTATATTGTTAATATATTTTTGGAGGGGGAAGGGGGGTAATAAGTTAGGTTGGAAGAGAGGAAACTTTTACTTGTAGCCTTGAATTTTTGTAAAGTTCGCCTTGAAAAACTGGAATTGTAATTGAATTTTATCAGGGTCTTAAAGTAGCCACCCTGCTCTCTCTTACCACATCTCCGCATTCCAACCCTTGCTAACCTTAAAAAGGGGGCTGGAGCGGTTCTCTACCATTTGAATAGGTGTTCATTTACTTGCAGCTTCAACCAGTCAGTGGCAACATTGAAGACAGTGATTGGATCTATCAGAAAGTTGTGAGGCTTTTATCCTGTGTTTTGTAACATAGGTCGTTTCTCTTTTGAGCACATAGCTTGATGAAAGTATGTTTGGGAAACTAAATCATCAGTCAAGTGAAATTCAAGCATCTATGAACATGCATAGTGGAACCTCAATTTTGTGTTCCAGGATTTTATATTTTCCTGCAATATACATTCATCTTGATGATCCCAACTAACTCTCTAACCTTCATGAACCCAAAGGTTTATTGCTGCAGCAACACAAGCCTTTCATCTGTCCCTATCTTGGGCAAGGTCAATCAAATCTTTTCCATCCTTTACTGATTTCTTTTAGGTGCATCAACGTTATCCCACCATCTTCATCTTGGCTTTCAATTAAGTGTGCTTTTTATTTCCTCTTTAATATCATTTTTATTTGTTAGTATGACTCCTAAGTACTTGAATTTGGAAACTCATTCAAAGCAAGTTGTTATCAATAATTAAAATTTTATTATTACCTAACACTTGATTTTGGCCTGTAAGCATATACCGTATTGGCCCAAATATAAGCTGCACATTTTATCCAAATTTCAATTGTGAAAAATTAGGATGCATCTTATATTCGTGACCTTAAAAAAATTATAACATTTCGTCATATGCTGTTAAAAATGTGCTGATTTCTCATTTTCAAATAAGGATAATGCAACAATAGCATTGTTGTTTCTAACTGGAACAATAGCATTGTTGTTAACAGAAAGCTACCTTTGAAGTAGGTATAGCACACAACTGTAACCTTAATTTTTCAATAATTATACTGTATTTTGTATGGACTGTATTGATGATAAAATAAAATATGTACCTACCTAATTATATTTCCCTGAATCTGCCGGTAAATGGTTACCAGTATTTTCGTTTCTTCCCTCAGCTTATAGTTTGGTGTCATCTTTTCTTTCTTTCCGCTCCTTCAAATTTTAGAGTGCGACTTATATGCGGGCCAATACCGTATTTAGTTTTCTCTTTGCTAACTTCAAACCTATCGCTGCATAATATTCTTACATTTTCCCACATTTGAAGTTCTTTCACCTTGGTCCCCTGAAAAAGGTAAAATCAAGGTTCCACTGTATTGTGAAATAGTGTGTTCATACGAATCGTTAAGAAGGAAGTGTAAGGACAGTGATAATTTTTGAGTAAATGTACTTGCATTGTCTTGAAGTTGTTAATATTTTTTTGCATTTAAATGTTGAAAAAAATGACGTAATATTCTTTGTTATGCTGCACCCCCTCCCCCACCTTTTCACATAGGTCGAACTTGGTGAGGTGGCTTAGCATGAAGGCAATTCACTCTCACTAGAGTGAGTACTATCTCACTTCATGCATCATTGTTCATTGATCCACTAATGATCTCTCAGTTTTAATGTCTGAAGTTCTTGGTAAGTTTTCATCTTTATTGTGTGCCCAGGACTTACTGGTTTCAGTTATAACCCGGAACACTAGGGATGGGCCTATATGAAATTTTGCCTGATACCGATAAAGTACCGATATAACATTACCGATACTGTTATTCTACTGACCGATATAAAATTCCAAATGGTTTATTGACCTTCTTAATAAATTTATGTTTCCAGACAAACCAAGCATTCTGCACATTTGAACATTTTCTTTTAAGGTACAGAATGGAAATTGCATGTTTATATCCATGAAAATTGTAATAAAATCGCCCAATATTGCACTAAATTGTAAGATATTTATAGATATATTAGATTGGTTAAATAATACTGATAAACTGATACACCGATATGCCTATATCGGCCAATGCCAGTATAGTGCCAATTATGGCTAAGCCGATGCTGATGCCAATCTATCGGTATCGGTTGGAATTTATCTACCGATACCAGCTGGTACTTTTATGGCATATTGGTCTTTCACGGGGTCTGCAAAAATGCCATGCAACACTTTCGCAGAGTCTAATTATCCTGAAAATTATGCAAAATTGAAATTTTATTTTTATTTTGCACGAAAAGCTGTATTTTTGCGGTTACATGACATCTATTTTCATATTCTGATGGAATTCTTGAAAACCAAATTTCTTGATAAGAATATTTACACACTATTATTGATCAATATTTTGAACAAAAATTAATTATTGTAATTTTCAAGTACCGGTATCGGTATCTGTGGGAATTGGTAAGAGTATCGGTATCGGTTCAAAGTGATATCAGTTCAGCCCTAGTGCCAATTAATCTGTCCCATCCCTCCGGAACACCATCCCACCACCACCAACAATTGGCCCAATTTTCTTACAAAAGTACCAGATACATGAAAAATGCAATATAATACAATACTGATTATTGAAGAAATAAGTTATAATCTCCATTAACGAGATTCCTGGCCATGGCCTTGGACTTATCTGTTAAAGATAAGATAAAGAGGCTAATATTATGATGCCAAACACATTAAATTTTTATGCTGTGAGAAGAGTTCTTGTTAATCTCCCAATAGTTTGAGAAAGAGTGAGTACTGTTAACTACATCAGTTGTTTAAAAGGCATGCAGTCCTTAAAGTAATCTGGAATTATCCTCGAGATTTGTGAACAAATTTTTTGTTGGAAAGTAAATATTTAAATGTGTACTTTGGTGTCCAGATCAACATCAGACTTGTTATCTCACTTTGTGAACATTGTTCAAGGTGGTTGAAATATTGTTAAAACCAAGTACAAATACCAATTATAGTGAGAATCATAAGTGATTCCCAAATATTCATTATTTAGAGTTGCGAATTTTTTCTTTTAAAATAATGCACATAAAATTCTTCTTTTTATTTTTTTGAATGTAAGAAACATTCTTGTTATAAAATTTATAGAAAGCATTAATCTATGGAAACATTTCCCAAAAGAAATTACTTATGGGCTGTGAATCTTGCTGATTTTTACGTAGTCACCATTGAAGTTTCTTATGCAAGTATTTTTTTCCTTTCTCTCCAATTTAGGGTGGACCAGTACCAGAAGACATGGTGTCGTCATCATCTCAGGAACCAATTACCAAAGTAGTGTCAACACAAACCCCTCCAAGGTTTCTTAAGGTAGAGATCTACTATTATTCAGCATTTTGTTTGGAGTTTATATCGTATCAGTTTTTTAGTTTTGTTGTGTCATTATTTACGTATTTATCCCCGAAAATGAAACTGGGACTGACATGTCTATGACAGGGTCCACTAGTTGGTGTCAGAAATGCAAAGTAAAATGAACCATATCAATATGTCACTGTTTTTTTTTTAAGTAAAATACTGATAGATTGATGTGGCATAAATGCAATATAATTATAATATTGCACTATTTATAGCTATGGCAAAACTGCTACAATGTTCGTAGCCTCCCTGATGGTGCAGTGATAGCATCACCATCTTGTGATGAAGGGATCCCAGGTTCGATACCAGGTGGAGGCACATAATGTTTCGGATCCCACTTTAAACTGTAGGTCCAGTCCCAATTAGCCTTTCTGTGCATAAAGTGGACTTAAAACACCAATTCAATCAATCAATGCTACAATGTTCAGGTATGAGTTGAAATTCCTGTTTAAAATATATTTACCACATACATAATTTTGTGTTATTTTTGAAGTGATGAACAAGGAAAGAGAACACATCTGCTACAATAAAAGATTAAAATATATCATCATTTTGACCCTCAGAATCAGAGAATTAAGACATTTATGTGTTTTAACATTTTACTACATCAGGTATGTTATTGTTGTTTACTCATCATGACTAACATGGGCAATTGATATGAATTTGATTTTGTAATGTAATAATTCCAGTTCACAACCCTAGTAAGTTAATCAGGGATTTTCAGTGTAACAAATCTCTAGTACCACTGTGTTACATTAATGCTGTAGAATGAAGCCATTGATTATTGCAATGAGTACTTTTTTCCCCCTCTATGGTATTAACACATTGACTGCCACAGTAGATTTTTTTCCTTGTGGGCCATGATGTTTTATTCCGTGAATACAATAAAAGCATTGAAAGCAATATGTTTCTCGATGATTAGATGATTTATTTTTATGTGCATGAGTCATATGCAACTCACAGGGCATTAGAATCAATTTTTATGCTGCAGCCACGTGAGTTATATTTGGCTCACAGCATATTTATTGTTTTTTCTGAGCATTAAGTCTTTAGTTCTTTGGAACATGACTCTGCTGTACACTACTGTACCGATATTGTTCAAGGAGCTCGCCAGCAAAAATTCAAGGTCAAATGCACAATCAGAAAAACTTGAAAACAATTCATGAGGGAATTTTTTTTGTTGTTGTTTATTTGTCAGATTTAAGTGAAATTTAAAAGCAAAAATAAATCGAAAAGAAGTTAATGTACATCTCTTCATTTGATCCATGGTTTTTAAATTGTTCGTATTAATTGTAACAATAACAGCGTCAATAAATAAGATTTTTCGCGAACCATCAGCAAACCTTTGTCCACGGTGCCACTCTTCATTTAACATGTATGTTACAGCCTGGTGTATGCAAGGTAAAGAGACGTGCGAGTCAAATATGCTTCATGAGGCCCCGGGTTTAAAACAAGCATGAGTTAAATACAACTCAGTTAACATGTTACAATATCCTGCTGTTGATATTGTTTACAATTTGTGTTTGTTTTTTGCAGGCATTGGAGGAACTTTCTGGAGCCAAAGCAAAAAAGAACAATGCCAAGGACACAGAAAAAGCAGTAAGAGAAGTACAAGAAAAGGTATTTATACTTCATAATTCCCTTTATTTTAGTCATAAGCTTGCATATATTATCAGTAAGTTTATTTGATCAAAAATAGGTGAATAGCAGGTATAAGGACATGAAAGTTGGTGGAGTGGTTAGCATATACAGTGTCTGAGGTTTCAGATTTGAATCATGAGTAGGCATAGATGTTCCATATTTTTTGTCCATCATCTAATTCATCAGCCGATGAATGAGTAAAGATGTGCATGGACCGTGGCAACACTGCACACAGCAATGTCTGTTGAACCGTGGAAACTGCAGGCTGTCAGCGTGTGCTGTGGTGCCACATTATCACACACGTTTACTCTATTGAATAAAAATCTGTACAAAATCTATTTTGCATTCACAATGATAATGGGTTTTGAAAACGGCTGCAAGCGGCTTCAAAACAAAACCAATATTGTGGTTGTAGGACAACCCAATACTAAGAAAAAGTTGTTTCACAAAATTGATAAGAATGGTTTTTTGACCAATTTTGAAAATCTGAAATTAAGAATTATTTTTAAAACCTTTCTGCTTGCACTGTATTAAAGTTGCATCATGATTGGATCATTGGGTTTTTTATTTACGGAATTTAAAGGAGAGCAATCGTTCCAAAAACTCGAAAGAAAAAAAAAATATTGGTTGCCATAGATTAATGCAGAATTGAATAAGCTAAATTTTTATGTAACTATTTTATGTGGATCTACTGATAAGTTTTTAGTTGGAGTCCAAACTCGAGTATCCATAATTTTTTGAGTAGGACTCAAACTCGGCATCTTTGCGGGCAGGATTTTTCAGTTCAGACATAGTGTAAACATTTTTTTTTATTGACTCAGACTTATTCTGAGAAAATCCTATATCTTGTTTCAAGAAGATTATGACTTCCTCTGTCTTTCAGTCATCTTGAAATAGATCAAAGTGATAGTATGCGAGCATCAAAAAATTTTAACAGAAATTTAATTTCCTGTGAATGATTATTGCGGGAATATAAATTTCACATTGTGAAGAAAATATGTTGTTTTTGCATTTTCTTCGTTCCATTTGCAACTTTTATTAATCCAAATCCCATTGAAATTATACATATTTATAAATGCCCTGAGGCAAGTTTTTCACAGTTTAGTTTATATTTTTATCAAGGAAGAAAAAGAGAGCCACATGGAAAATAATAACACCATTAAGCCTTGTTTCCATGATATGAAAAACTCAATATGCTGACCACGGCAGAAATTTATTTTATTATAAAACATAAACTAAATGTAACGTTTCAACCTTCTAGCAAGGTCTTCTTCAGACTATGTACCAAGTACAAATGTAACAAGGTATAAGAACAGGACGATATACAGGGTGTCATTTTAATGGCGCCCACGGACCACGGAAACGTATAGAGGACATCAAAACAAACAACTTTTCTCAGTAACATTTTTCTCGTTGGTGCGTCGTTTCGGCGCTACAGTTGTTCAAAAAAGCCCGTTTAGCCGCCTGAATGCTGGCAACCACACACAACATTTGATTGCATTTGTGACGTATAGGGTTGCCAGGAACACACATAATCTGTGAAAAATGACATAGCTACAATCAGCCACATTATGTACCGTAACACAAAACGAGAAAACACGTTCTGTAACCTAACAGGAAGTAAACAAACTATACGAAAAATAGTAGAAAGGAAATAGAATTCAAGTGGAAGTGGTCATATCGAATTTTGTCTCAGCTTACATGTCACATAATTGCAAATCTAGTTACGAAGTTGGCATCTACAATTTAGTCTATCCACTTCGTTCTTCTGATACTATTTGTCTGTGACACACTGAACAGATGACAAAATAGAAATGAAATAACTCAAAATTCCAAAGGTAAGCAACATATATTCAGAGAATTATGAGGCAAGTGTCAAAAATGATTGAAAATACAGGGATATAAGTAGTAGTAATACAAGCTCTAAGACGACTATGTGTTTATCTATGCACAGGATACACATGTAATAGTTTGCAAATGTGAACAGGGTAGTATATTCGGTACTGATTCATCATTAGATTGTTACTGTGGTTGTACTTGTTTTAGCCGTAATGTAACAAAGTGAACCTCGGATACTTCCGTTATCAGCACAAAAGTACCACATGGCATCTGGACATAAACCTGTAGATATCAACCTTGCAACGAGATTTGCAAATATTTGACATGTAGTTGAGCGTAAACAGCCACGTGTAAGCTGTAAGTCCAATAAAATGTATTGTTGTTGATATTTTAGATGTAGACTGAGACAAAATCCGACATTGACATTTCATTTTGAATACGTTTTTTTACCATTTCTCATATCGTTGGTTGACTTCCCCCTTCCCCTGAGATGACTGCTGATCTTTTGGCTGGTAGGCTATGGTGTTCGGTCTGCTGGATGTGTTTCTCGCTTCGTTTTACAGCTAATAATGTGGTTGGTAGTTTGTCATTTTTCACAAAATGTGTGTGTTCCTTGCAACCCTGCCGTGCGCTGTTTCGCTGCAGAATATGAGGTCACAGGTACGATCAAATGTTGTGTTGGGTTGCCAGCATCCAGGTGGCAAAATGGTCTTTTTTGAACGGCTGTAGCGTCGAATCGATGCATCAACGAGAAAGATGTTACTGGGAAATGTTGTTTGTTTTGATGTCCTCTATACGAATCTGTGGTCCGTGGGCGCCATTAAAATGACACCCTGTATATACACAAAAATACTCCCCTCCAGACTATTAGAAAGTAGTTCTGGAACAATTTAGCAGGTGGCTTTCCCTTGTCAACTGTACTTTCACCTGAAAGAGAGTGTGGTTGGACTTTTTATCTCACGCTCATTTTCCTTCATTCTTCTTCCTTCTTCTCTCCTCTTTCTCTCTTGTCCTTTCCGCTCTTTCTAACACCTTCTTCCATTCTTTATCATCAGTCCCCCATTCCAGTTCATTGTGTCTTCTTCACCTTTCTTCTCTATTTCCTTGGCTTCCTTCCATTTTCTCACTAGCATTCTCTTCTCCCTTCCTATCTGCTTAGCCTCATCCCACTCGATGTCATGTCCTGTTTCTCTCGTGTGTTTAAATATCACATTTCTCTCTCTCTCTTAAGTCGTACATCATCCCTATGTTGCTTCAACCTGTCTTTCAGTCTCTTTTTCGTTTCTCCAGTGATGTGCACTGAGGAGTAGCTAGTCTAGCAGATATAGATCAATCAATCTCAAATCTCTAATTATTTTCAAATCACAATATTTATTGTTTTGTTGAAGCCACAGTTCATATGCAACACTTTTTTTCACACGCTTCTCGTCCCTCGGTGCGTTCAGCGGCCTAGCTCCCTCTTTCTCCGCCTCACAGTTCCAGGTAGAAACGGGTTTTCGAAGGGAAAGGGAAGAATTCTGCCTCTACCTCCCTTGCCCCCTCGCCCCCGCTCCAATAGTTGAAAGCCCGTTCTTGAGGTCCCTCAGTCCCTCCTATAGGACAGATAGGGGATTGGATTCCCTTCGCTTCCTTTGAAAATACTCTAAAGAACTAAGGGATTTTTTTTCTGCAGTACTTATTTTCTCTGTATTTACACTACTTTTTACACGTTGTACAATATTTATGTATAATATGGGATGTACTTTTATCATTTATGCAATTGGAACGTCTTATGTGCAGACATTTTTTTTTTTTTAAATATGGAATATATAATGATTAAATAACAAATATTTGCTCACACGCTCTCTTGGTCTCATTTTAGTAGTGTTTTATTTAAATATACTAATCTCTTGGCCTCCAATAAAAAAATACTAACTAACTCTCTAGCCTTCTTAAACCCGAAGGTTCATGGCTGCAGCAACACAGGCCTTCCATCTGTCCCTATCTTGTGCAAGATCTTTATACTCTTTTCCATCCCTACCGATTTCCCTTAGGTCCATCTCAACGTTGTCCCTCCATCTTCGTCTTGGCCTTCCTACTGGTCTCTTACCATCAGGTTTCCCAACAAGAATCCTGTAAACTCCTCTTTCCTCTCCCATTCGTGCCACATGGCCTGCCCACCTAAGTCTTCTTGATTTAATTATTCTAATAATGTCTGGACATGAATACAAATTATGTAGTTCTAAATTATGTAACCTTCTCCACTCACCTGTCTCCTCATCCCTTTTAGGTCCAAATATTTTCCTAAGGATCCTATTTTCAAATACTCTCAATTTATGTTCCTCTTTCAATGTAAGGGACCAAGTTTCACACCCATATAATACTACAGGCAAAATTACGGTTTTGTATATTTTAACTTTTAGTTTCTTAGATATTAAACGAGAAGACAAAAGTTTATGAAGAGAGAAGTAACATGCATTTCCTGAATTAAGCCTACTTTTTATTTCCTCTTTAATATAATTTTCATTTGTTAATATTACTCCTAAGTATTTGAATTTGGAAACTGTTTCAAACGAGTTGTTATCAATAATTAGATTTTGATTATTACCTAACACTTGGTTTTGGCCTGTAAGCATATATTTAGTTTTCTCTTTGTTAACTTCCAAACCTATCTCTTCAGCAGTTTTGAAAAATATTTTAGCATTATTCTTAATTGTATTTATGTCATCCCCTAATAAGTCTACATCATCTGCATATGCTAACAACTGAGTCATACCATTTAATTTTAGTCCTTCTTTAGTTTCGTTTACCTTCCTAACAGCATAAATAACAATAAAAAAATGGATAAGCTAAACAATCATAAATATAATGTACTTATTTGGGCAAGAGAACGCACGTTCTAATTCTTGTTGTTGGTTTGGTTTATTTTACTTCGCTTTTCTGCCACATTGGGTTATCGTGAAAATGAGAATGAGTGATGATATGATGAAACTGATGAAGGGACCTCACAAAGAACAATTCGTGACGAGCGTGCATTCTTGTTCTTATGTGTTGTACTCGGCCTGCAGTGAATAATGAAAAAATTAGAAATGAAAAATGTATCCCAGAACTCAAAAAGCCAATTGAATATCATTGAAGAAAGTAGAAAAATGGTTTGTTTAAAGTTGTGTTCTGTTACCCATCGCTTTTTCTAGCTGTATAGATTTAATCGGAATAAGTAGCTAAGAGCTTGAAAGTCGTGAGGGACAATCATAAACAGAGAATTCTAGGCTCCTGATTTCACAGTGCCCTGCAGATGCACTGGTGGAAATTATTTGTATTTTCTTCTCTTCCATCGCTTTACCTAATTTCTGCCATGACGATGAACGTTGATTAAATTAAACGGGTGAAGATGGGTTGCAAAGAAACACTCATGCAAAGGCCAGGGCTCAAGCCCGGATCCTTCAGTAATGAGATTGTGAGATGGGGAAATTAGGGAAATCAAACAATGCAAAATTTGTGAAAAAAAGTTAATCATATATAAAGATGGTATTTCAAAAATTCAATTAAAAATTACTACTCAGGAGAAATGCAGTATCCGAATGGTTAGCGCCGTCCTCACATGTTTGTTGTCGGCCAACCTACGTGGGGGAGTGGAAGTGGTTCTGGATCTGTAGATGGAGGCATATAGTGGTTCGGATCCCACATTAAACTATAGGTCCAGTCCGATTAGCCTTTCTGTGTATAAAGTGGACTTAAAGCGTCAAATCAACCATCAATTCAACCAACCGTGGGGGAGTGGTTACCACAGCACGCTACAACACCAGGAGTTCCTGGTTCGAACCCCTACCTGGACATGGGTGTTCTTTGTGTTTGTCCCTTCATTAATTTTGTCGTATCATCTTCGCGATTAACCAAATGTATAAAAAAGTGAATCAAATAAAATCATTGATTGTTTGATTTGGTTTATTTTACTTCGCTTTCCGCCATATTTGGCTAATCGCGAAGACGATATGATAAAATTGATTAAGGGCATGGGACACACAAAGATCACCAATTGCCAAGCCGAGATTCAAACCCGGCATCTCTGGCCCAGTAGTCAAATCAAATCGTTTTTGATTTTCGAAAGTGGGTGGAAGTTATGTGTACAATTTTTTGTAGTCATTCCTAACTTTGCAATTTTTCCTGTATTTGACGTTCTTCTTTTAGGAATACTGAGCCCAAAAGGGGGGGGATTATAACCCGTTGGGCATGCCACTCATTGCTACCCCAAGTGTCGACGTCACCGCTCGTCACTGCGTTTCTCCTATGTACATACTCTTACATTCTTTACAGTTCACTTCGTAGATAATCCCTTCCTCTTCTCTGTTTTCTTAAGATGCTTCTCCTTTCCTCCCTGTAAGTTTTAATGCCCGCTTTTCTAAGCACTTTGCATATCTTTTCTGTGGTCTTCCCCATACTCCTTATTCCAAACCTCAATATCAAATAAAACGGAAATCTCTCTATCCATTTACTTTGTTAGTGTCCTTTGCAAAACAATCTATCTGACAGAGGAAAGATTATTGCAAGGTTTCTTGAAGTTGATTAATTATTAATTAGTTAATTGTGAATGTGAAAATGTTATACAATTAATTATTTTTTTCTTAAATTAGTATATCCTGTAACATTTGTGACTTGTGTTTGTAGATGTATTTGGAGTCGTGAGTGTGTAAAATGACAAATATAAACTCCACACCTTAAATTAAATATTTTAAATACATATACCAATTATTTGAACTGATTTAGAATTTTTGGATTTATTGGAATCGCATAGACCCTTTGTATTGTTAATAAATTTGTGTGTCTATGTGTGTGGGTGGCGAGAGATGGAAATTCATAAGGTTGAAATACAGAAAACATATGCTGGTACCCTTGAATTTTTGGAAAGTTTGCCTTGAAAACCAGGAATTATACTTGAATTAATCGTGGTCCTAGAGTGGCCACCCTGGGTTCAGATCCCACTTTAAACTATAGCTCCTGTCCCCCCGATTACCCTTACTGTGCATAAAGTGTACTTAAAACACCAACTCAATCAATTAATCAGTCATTTCCTAAAGTATCTTTGAGGCATTTGTTGGTACAGACAATATTCTGTTTCATTAAGCTTGCATACTTATCTACTTTGTGACTCTTCAGAAGATTGTAGTATACTTCATGAATTTTGTTAAATTGCCTCTTGTTATGGATCTGCCGATGTCTCATTCTTCTTGATCCATCAGCTAACGTTCCATGTAGATGAATATACCATGGAGCAGTTACACAGTTCGGAAACTATCTGAGAATATCTCTTTGTAAGTGGTCAGTGGACTCAGTTTGAATGATTTCTGCCATACACTTCTGCTTGAATCTTGCCATTTGTACACTTGCGTTAGAGTACTGCATTGGACCACTTTCGCTCACTCAAACTCGATCGAATCTCCCACGCTCGAATATCAAATATCATTTCAATGTGACAATAATCCTACAAATATATGTGTAAAATTCGTGTTGGTAGTTTCAGCCCATAATCCTATTCATTTTCATATATTGCTATGTATTGGTAAGATAGACAAAATTACATTTTAACATGGATATGGTGACTTTGTTCACTTAAGTTTCAATTTCACGGTGTCTTTCACTTCACGAAGGATATTTATAGGTCCACTACCACAGACAAATTACGGTTGTACGTAAACCACTGGGCTTCGAGCGTATACCAATTGTTTGCCTGTTCTAATGCTCAAGTAAGAAACGGTCGATTCCGCAAGCCATCTAGCATCAGCCATGCAAACTATTAGACGATCGAGATAGAAAGCTTCGATGCAGCACTCTAACTTGTGTATTTGAGGTTTTTGTACCTGCTTTGAATTCACTATGACTGACTAGCTTAATGCTCTTATTTTTATTATATTTTTTTTTTGTTTGATTTTGTTTGTCAGCTCTACCTACCTGTCATTATTATTACAGGGTTGCTATTAAGTAGGGATGGCCGCAGAATCTGGATAATGGATATCTGGATAGTACAAATTTGAAGAAGGATTTGTAAAATATCCGTACTGTGAAATACGAACATGATGAATAAAAGAATATGTGAATAGCCCGTGAAACGGATAAACAATAATTCTGAATAATACACACATTCGGATATCTGGACATTTTTGGTAATCCATATATCAGATATCCGGATAATTAGGATAATCCAAGTATCCAGATATCAGAATATCCAATATCAGGATTTGGCCATCCTTCCTATAAAGAGGTGCCATTATTTTATTTAATTCCAGCATTTTAATATTATATGAGATTGTATTAGAAACACTAGCCATTTAGCTAAACTAGTCATGTTAGGTAACACTTGTTCTCAACACACTTTTGACTGTTAATCAAAGGGTCCCAGGTTTGATACCCGGTGGAGGCACATAGTGGTTTGGATCCCACTTTAAACTGTAGGTCCCATCCTGATTAGCCTTTCTGTGCAAACAAACAAATCAACACACTTTCACGTGCAAGTTACAATAAACCCCTTCTCCTTTTCTGCCTAAAATTGAAATGGTGGCATTCTTGTGACATTCTTAGTTTTGGACTTGGTTTAGACATGTGTTATTTTCCACCCCCTTTCATAATCAATAGTGTGTGTATTAATCAATTACTTGAAAAGGAAATCATCTCTTATTGTAGTTTATATATTTACAAGTTTCTTCTGATGAACAATATTTCACCTTTATTTGAAAATTTTGTAATTACGTTGGTAATACTCTTGTTTCAGTTTGTTTTTAAGTGCACCAAAAGACTAATCGGGACTGGACCTAAAGTTTAAAGTGGGATCCGAACCAGTATGTGCCTCCACTAAACGCACAGCCATGAAATTAGGTGGGTAACAGAAGTTGACGTTGCCACGTCGGAGCACAACTGTGTGTGTTTGGAGGTTTAAGAGAATGAAACTGACAGTATTTGTGCGAAAGGTCAGGAATGAACCCAGATAGAGGTCGATCTCACGTTCGGACTAGGCAACGCAACCCAGTTGACGTTGCCACACAGTGCGCGGGAACCAGTAACTTTTGTCCCTCTCTCGCTTTGCTTTCCCATATGTGGCACCAGCGTAATTCTACCCAGCTGCCTATTTTCATGGCCGTGTGTTTAGGTATTGCACTTGGAATCCATCTACATCTTGTGGAAATGGGGACATACACTTGGTCTTTAAGAGAGCCCCAAAGAAGAAATCACAAGGTGTAAGATCCAGGGAGTGGGTTCAAATTGGGGATGAACGAAGATGCATTTCTTACACTTACACTCTTCTGCTCCCCACTTACGAGGAAATCACAAGTACATCTGACAAACTTTCAGATAATTAACTCATGTAATACGTTACTTATCAAAATATAACATATCTGCATTGTAACTATGAAGATTGAATGTACAAGGGTCATTTCATAAATAATGCAAAAGATGGTAACACTGCAGAGTGAATGATACAATCAGAGTAAAAGTTACACCAGTTGCAGATAAAGTCTTGTAGAAGCAGCATGTGTGTTACTCAGTTCCCTAGTGTACGCCAGTTGGTAGTGAGAACTGTTAGAAATGGCATCTGCACACACCTCGGGTACTGTGATGGTTGAAAACCAAAGTTTGTGGTGAGCAAACGGCTGAAGTCTCAGTCAAACAATGAATAAGTCCATCATGGACATGGCCAAAAATATTTGACAAGCACAAGCAAAGGTGAAGCAAATGATCACTTTTGCCTAAGATCAACAAGGAATTATCATTGCTGATGTAGTCTCATGTGGAACTAGTGTGACATCAGCATATTATCGTGCCCAAGAAATATCCACAAAACCGACCTGTCTTGCTTCAGAATGGACCACTCATTTTGCATTTTGCACGCCCGCTCCTGAGAGAGGTTGAGATCAATTTTCTGAGCAATTATGAGAACAAAGTATGGACTCACCTGCCATCCATTCCAGACATTAATCCACCAGACTTAACTTATTTCCCAAGTTGAAAGAGCCCAAGCATTTTTCCTCCCTGAAAGTTTTCTTCAGCGGTACCTGAGTCATCCTCAGACTGAACAGCAGTGGTACCCTAACTAGCATAGCAAATCTCCCCGAAACGTTGGGACACAGTTATTGAGATGTAGGTGATTAATCCAGAAATGAAAGACAATACATTTTAAGAGGCAGGAGAGGAAAATAAGATTATCAAGGAATGCAGGTGACTACCCATTACCTTACTTACATGAAATTTAGAAAATTTCGCACTTCTGCGTTGCGCAATTTAATGGTTAAATCCTATTAATTTCGAAGATTCACTGTCTTCATTCACAAGAGGGTACGGCGTTTGAAGCGGAGATGGTACCACGTCACTGCATTGTTTGTTCCCGGGCGGCGGTAGTTGCGATAGGATTTAACGTTTACCGCAACCATCATGTACCCCTTACCTATTCCCCATTTTTTTTTTTTCATGTTGATCGTACCATAATTTATTTACTGTTTTGTCTCAAGTTTCAATCATTCATTTCAGTGAAATATTTTATGGTAAGTTACCTAACACAAAACTTATTTGTGTATGATGTGAGATTGGTAATATGCTACATACACCCAACATTTTTTAAATTCACATTTTTAATTTTTTGGTGTGATTTGAGTGGTTTTCTTTTAGTGTGGTAATTAGGCACTGGTGTGAGGTTGTTTTTTTTTTGTTTGTTTTTTTACAAAATTGGATCATTTTTACAATTTGCACAAGTTTGCCAATTAGATTGTAATCTTATTCGAATCGATTTAGTATGAGAAAATGTAGAAACAATAATTACATTTGTCAATGCTCTGTGCTTTGGGAGATCATTTTTACTCTCATTTTGCCATGTGGAGCTCACTCCATAAGTAAGAGAATGCCATGAATGTGGATTCTTCACATGTTATTAATCTTTAATTTGATACAAGTGCTTGCGAATAAATGCATACAAATATGGCCTTCCATGTAACTGGATGCCACTGTTCGTATTTTCATGAAAGTAATATACAGTAAACAGGATACAGAAACGTATTTCAAAATACCTGGAAAAGTCACTGAATTTATGTGGGCTAAGTGAACCTTGCCTTACTGTACTTTTCACCATATTGTTTCTCTATGTGCGCATGGGTTCTTTTTTCCAAGTTACAAATTGACTTTGGGTTCGTGGAGATATCACTGATACCATGCCGGTTTGAGGCAGAGTAACCCCCAGAGCCATTTTATGCAGGAACAAGGCCTGAAAAATTCTGACCTTAGATCTCCCACCCAGGGAATCAAACCTGGGTGTCCCACGTTGTAGTCAGACACCCTACCGACTAGGTGCAATGTATCACCACACAGAGAGCTAGAGCAATGAAAATGTAGTGAAATCAGGACTGCGGGTCAGATAAAACATTGCCATTGGATACCAGGATGTGGTTTTGAGTCATCGTTGAATCATGTTCTCACCCAAAATGTCTACATTTGAGCAACTTATCTCATGCGTACATGTCCAAAATGCATTTAAATTCCACATGAAGGAATTTATTGTGCTTTGCCTTCTTAATTTTTTGATCCTGAGGGATCATAAACAAAACTGAACTCTTCATATACTTTGTAATCTCGTGCAATAATTTTGTTTTTGTTTTGTTTTTTTCCTTTTAGACTGAACATATCTTCCATGTCTTACAATAAAACAAAATGCAGTTTCGTCAATAACATAGTATCATTTTTCATCATACTTTATGTCCTTTTGCAGATGAAGCGGGAGTTTGAGGCAGAAAAGCAGCGAGCTGTTGCAGCAGCAGTGAAGAGTTTGGAGCGTGACCTAGAAAGGTTGAAAGCTGATCATACAACAGAGCTGGAAGAACTGGCAGAAAAACACAAACTACACATCTCTGAAACCAAGAAAAAGCAGTGGGTAAGTCAAATCCACCATCAGGGTATTTAAGGAGCTTCCAGACAGAAGAGGCAAGTGACAGGATGCAAAGGACAACTGACGAGACAGGCTACAAAGGACAAGTGACATGAGAATATGCAATGGAGAACTGACATGTGACAGGCTACAAAGGACAACTGACATGGGACAGTCTACAAAGGACAAGTGACATGGGACAGTCTGCAAAGGACCACTAACATGGGACAGTGCAAAGGACAACTGACATATGACAGGCTACAAAGAACAAGTGACATGGGGCAGTCGGCAACTGACACATAACAGGTTGCAAGGAACAACTGACACGTGACAGTCTGCAAAGGACATGTGACAGGCAGCAAAGGACAAGAAGTGGCATGGGTGAGAGTGCAGATAACAGCTTAAAACACTAGACAATGCATCCACTGAGAATGTAAATGTTCTATGTCCAATTTTTCATTTTTCTTGAGAGACCTTTAACCTTTTGGATACCCAAATGTAAGCCTCACTGTCCCAAGCATCTCGATCGAGATGCTGTGTCAAGGTCGTAGTTTTTATGTTATAACTTTTCTATTTTTGGCTAGAATTTCGATTTTTTTTATATTGTTCCTAACACATGTATTTAACAGAAATGTTTCTTGCACCTTTTTTTTTTCTTCATGAAAATGGAGGTGAAAAGGCGGGAAAAGGGACTTCTCTTTTGCATCTCTTTTCGAGGGAAAATATAAATTTCAAACATTTCAACAATTTTTAAAAATATTTTTTGGGTGTTTTCTCCCTTCCCCCTCCATATATATGCCAAATTTGCATAAATTTTGCATTTTGACATTTTGGGGGGGAAACACCATTTTTTTTAAGAAAAGTATTTTTGAGGGGATTTCCCCCTTTCCCCCTCCATATGTAACCCGAATGTGCATAAATTATATATCATCTGAATCTGTGATTCATTCTGCGTACAACGGTATATAGTTCATATCTCCAGGGCAAATAGTCTCTGAGCTAAGGTCATTTCAAGGTACCGCTGCATTTTGAAGCTTGAATCAGTGGCGTGCTGACCATTCCTTTTGGGATGTACAACTCAAGTTACATTGGTCATATGATAATAATGCAAATATTTTTGTGTTCCTTACATGTCAGCGATCATTTTCATGTTCATGTCGACACTGTCATCTACTTTTTCGAGGGGGAGGGTGGGGGGAAACACCATTTTTTAAAAAAAAAGTATTTTCAGGTGATTTCCCCCCTTTCCCCGCCACATATATGCCGAATTTGCATAAATTTCATATAGTCTGAATCTCTGGTTCATTCCACGTACAATGGTATATCACTCATCTCTCTAGGGCAATTAGTCTCCGATCTAAACTCATTTAATTGAAACTCTGCATTTTGCTCAAAATCGGCTCGGGACAGAGAGGCTTACATGTGAAAAAGGCCTTGGGTCTCAAAAGGTTAAAGTCACTATTATGCTGAAAGTTTGTATCATTGCAAAGCCTCATATATAGAAGCCCTTCAAAAAAAAAGAAGTGGGTATTTATGCTGTAATTAATTATTGAAATTTCAGATAGAATGCTGCACGAAACACCAACTTTGATTTCATTTTTATTTTATTTTGATTTGTTTTATTTTACTTCACCTTTTGTGCCACTTTTGGCTACTTTGCGAAGATGGGGATGAGTGATGATATGATGAAATTGATGAATGGACACTCGCAAACATCCATGCCCAGGCCAGGATTCGAACCTGGGACCCTGGCATTGCCGCCACAGGGGCCGGCAAACTTTGATTTGAGAATGCCAGTGTTCTATCTACCAGACAGAACACTGCTTTTTTAGAAATGAGGATGAAACAATTTCATTATAAATTTATCATTCAGTAGCAAAGTAAAATAAATAAATTTAAAGAGTCAACTGCTTTGATTCCACTCTTATTCAATTCTTTTGTCTGTTAACAACAAAAGTAAGAACAGAAGTCTGCTATTATTTCTAAGCAGCTCCCACAAGTGACCGAGGTTAGAATGCAACTGGTTTATCTCATATTCAGATGGCACCTGTGGTTGGTTGATGGAAATTGTCGTAAGGTTCATTGGCTGTTTGAGTTTGCATTCTCGTGGCTGCTTCCAAATTTTGTAGATGAACCAAAAACACTCTCAGTATATCAATATTGGTCGTATGTAGGCATCAGATGATAGCAGAGATAAAACAATTGCATCGTAAATAGAGAACAGCCAAAATATCTTTGATTTGTTTACAATTTGGAGGTAGAACATTTGCATTGTCAATGGACAATTGGGTAATGTCCAATAAACATTGCATGCTAATTCTTTCTTTGCCTATGCACTCAATGGTGACAAAAACTCAGAATGTCATAATTATAGACCTTACAATTTGACACACACAGGAGATGTACTGTGTAGAAACTACACCGACAGAGCTGACTAAGTATCTCAGTTGATAGAGCAATGACATGGTATACCAGAGACCTGGGTTCAAGTCTGGTGGAACGTGCATTTTTTGCTGAAATTTCTACATAATTATACAGGGTATACACAAATGAATGGTGTGGTTATAAATGTCAATAAAAATTTTATTTTTCAACTAATGTGGTTGCAGCAAACACTGTTAGATGCGGAAACTGTCCCAGTTTTGGATATGTAAGTTAAAATTACAACCCTTCAATGTGTGCTACCCTGGTCACACTACACACATCAATGCAGTAATGAAACTCGTTCCAGACATGGTGTAACATGTCCAGCACTGCATGGATTATCCAATCATAAAATTATTGGATGGAAGTTGACTTTGGTTGTGCATAAACCCTGTCTTTAATAAACCCCCATAGAAAGAAATAGCATGGCGTAAGATCCGGTGGACGAGTGGGCCAATGGCGAATGTGATTTTTTTGTGGAAAATCCTTACGTGATGAGAAAAATGGAGGTCATATTTGGAATCAGCGTATCAAAAATATTGTAATTTTAACTCGCATATCAAAAACTGGGACTATTTCCACCTCTGACAGTGTTTGCTGCAACCACGTAAGTTGAAAATTAACATTTTTATTGATATTTATAACCGCACCATTCATTTGTGTATACCCTGTATACTATTGATATTATTAAAATATTCCAGTTCTGTGCATTGAGTAACTCAACTACAGTTGCTCTTCTTAAAATATAATCCCATTAGAGTTGCAATCACAATTATGTTATTCTAGGTAAGGTAAGTGTAAGGAAGAGAACATCGTGCATGTATGAATTGCAAATGGACCATTCTTTTACTGACATCCTAAAGATAACAGTAATTATCATTAAATTATAATTAACTGCATGTGTTTAAACAAACCGTTATGAAAAATTTTTCACATGAAAAGTTATGGTTATTTTTTTTTCTATTTTATAATGTTGGAACATACAGAAAAGTGACTAAGGCCTCCCTGATGGTGCAGTGGTAGCGTCGTCGCCTTGTAATCTAGAAGTCCTGGGTTTGATACCTGGTGGAGGCACGTGGTAGTTTGGATTCCACTTTAAACTGTATGTCCAGTCCCAAATAGCCTTTCTGTGCATAAAGTGGACTTAAAACAACAATTCAACAGAAAATTGACTGTTAATTTTGTTAACACTGTTAAGCCTTGTTTCCATGTTAATAAAACATTAAAATGCTGACCAAAGCAAACTTTTATAGTATAAAAATATACATAAAAACGTAACGTTTCCACCCTCTAACAGGATCTCCTTCAGACGAATATTCACAATAACTTGATGAAAGATACAAACCATCATCTTATACTGGGTGATTTTTTTAACCTGAATCATTTGAATATCTTGAAAAAAAGTCATCCTACAAAAAAAAATGTTCCAAATAAAAAGTTGATAGTTTAGAGGGGGAAGTTTAGTGGTGCAACAAAAGAACACCCCCTCCCCCTCTTGTAGGTGGGGCGGGGGACAACTTTGAAATTTCAAATAGAAACCCCAATTTTTTATTACAGATTCGGATTTTACGGAAAAAAAATACATAAGTTTTGTCTGAAACATTTTTTTCGATTCGTAATAGATGGCACTATAATCGACAAATTTTAATTTCTTGAATGTTTACACTTTAAAACCAATGTATTTCATTTCGCAATTCATTTAAATTCAAAAAATAAAACATTTTTGTTCCAGGACTTGAAATTGTTGTAAAACAAATAAATTTATTTTGAAAATACAAAATTACTCGACAATTCTTAGCTCTAGATATCTCGATGGCTAGTAAACTACATTCACTTCTCAATTACTTAAGTGTTCAAAATGGTGACCTTCAACTTCAATACATTTATTGATCCGCGCTTCGAATGAATGTACACAACTCAAAAGTACCTCTGGTTCAATTATGGCACAAGCATTTTGCCACCTACAAGAGGGGAGGGGGTGTTATTTTGTTGCACCACTAAACTTCCCTCTCCAAACTATCAACTTTTTATTTGGAACATTTTTTTGTAGGATGATTTTTTTTTCAAGATATTCAAATGATTCAGGTTAAAAAAATCACCCAGTATATACACTCCCAGTACAGGGTCCAAACATAAAAGAACATGAAGGCACCAAGCAGTCCGTACCTTAGGACATTTCCTGTCAGGAATTCCTGAGTGTGGAATCTCCTGACAGGTGATTGACAGGTATCTGGTGAGAGTCTGTGCCTTATCAATCTCCTGTGTGTGTCTAATTTAATGAAGTAACATCTCTACGCTGGGAGGAAAGAGGCAACGTCAATGTCTACTTTGTTTCAAAGGCAACAGATCCCATTGCGGGAGCACTGGCAGAGACGATTCCACACAGGTAAAACAGCGGAAGCGAAAAATCAGGCAAAGCCAGGCCAGCTCGGTAGCTCAGTGGTAGAGCAATGGCACGGAATGCCAGAGACCCAGGTTCGAGTCCTGATCGAGCCTGCATTTTTCACTAACAGTTCTACATAGTATATACCGTTTAATTGAATTGGATTAGAAATTTTGTATACATTGGAATCGCACAGACCCATTATACTGTTAATATGTTTGTGTGTGTATGTGTGTGTGTGTCGGTGGTGAGAGGCAGTAATACATACCTTGTACATGCTTGTACCCTTGAATTTGTGGAAAGTTCACCTTGAAAACCAGAAATTATACTTGAATTTTATCTTGGTCCTAGAGTGGCCACCCTGAAGAAGAGATAGTCATTGATGTGCAAAATTAATTTTATCATTTATTTCAATTGCTTGTTAATTCTTGATGTGCAAGTAAACACTGTATTTAAAGTATTGATTAATTGTTAAATTTTGTCTTGCAGTGCTATAACTGTGAGCTAGAGGCTATCTACCATTGCTGTTGGAACACTGCATACTGCAGCATTGAGTGCCAACAGAGTCATTGGCACAAGGAGCATAAGCGTCTGTGTAGAAGAAAACGTTAGATGCATTCCTATCCACAAGCATGTGTTGTGTAACGGATTTTGACTCGGCTTGAAACAGTTTTGTAATATAATGCAAAAGAACTCGTGAAACGTGACCACTGCTTACATTTTATTAGTAAGTTTTAAAATGTAATGCTGAGTGTTTTATTATTCAAGTTGAATACTAGATGCAAACATATGAGAGTGCATGTGACAGTTTATTTTTTTTAACATATGGCTGGAGATACCATAAGCCATAACATTAACATGTGTTCGTGATTGCCAGATGAGAGGAAAACTAAAGTAGTGCAATCAAACTTGAAGAAACTAAAAGTGTTTGCAGTGTCAGAAGATAACAAACACTTGGATTTATTGTTGAAGAAAGTGCATTCAGTGTTTTTTTGGGAAAACATGTATGTTAAGAATTATTTTGTGTCATATCTTAGAAGTTAATTTAGAGCTTATAACTATGCATGATTTGAAGTATTGTACCAAACAATTACTTATTAAGTGCTAATCATTTAAAAACATGACACATTTAAAGTTGGTACGAAGAGAGTCCTGAGTGGATTATATTAATGATTGATATTTATTTTTACAGTATATTGAGAGCATTGTAGTAAGTTTGTAGATCAGTTTTTTTAGGAGCCAGTTTATTTTGAAAATGATCATGGTATAGTACTTTTGCTTAACTAAATAATTACACTTATACCTTAAGTGTGCATATATGTTTACATGTATTAACTTGTCATCATCTCCTTTGAATAATTCATAGTTCCTTACTTCAGTATTTTATTTCCATACATGTAATCTAATTAGATTATACATAATGAAAAATGCTTCGCTCAGATATATTTGAATGCAAAACTTAACATTTGGACCTTGAGGTAAGCAACAGACTTCATCAACCATTTTAGAAAGATTTTGTTAATCACAGTGCATTTTTTTTGTTTTGTACAAGTGCTTTTCTTGATCTCTTATATTTTCCCTTCCTGCTAGGGAACATACATTTGTGCTACAACACGAGCAAGAGTATGCTTGTTGTATTTAAATGTTGAGAATGTGTATCCATTGTTGACTTTAATGTAAAGTTTTTTTTTATGTACATATATATAGAGTTATAAATATCTTAATGTTATGGGTAATACATCTCACATGCTGTCATGTACAAAATTGAATGTGAAGTTTGGAAAAGGATAATGAGATCGTTAATTTTTATGGTTTTACAGACTCCCTCATGAGGTCAAAAAAGGCATTGAAATGTAAAATTATTCCTTGAATTGTCAGTTTATAGGAACCCACATGTGCATTCATATTAAGAGTGTAAGTGCTTCAGAATGGACAGCTCGTAAAGTTCATAAGTAAAGATGTGTTTTCAATTCTGCAGCTAGTGCTCTTTAGGTAAAGTGGGATAAAGACTAATGATCTCAAACATTTATTTCAAGGAAGTTTGAGAAAAAGCGTAAGAGTGCAGTGCTGTTACAAAAAGCAGTCCACCTACAGAGTACAGTGCCGTTCAAAAAACAATCCACCTACATATTATTTTGGCAGTGTTCGTTGGAAATTTGTGAGATGTTAACAGTGTTTCACACACAGAATAAGAAGATATATATAGTGATGTGGACAACAACTGAAGCATGATGCGATGCTAAATTAATGTGTTGAAGGAACACATGGAAGTGGTAGAAAAAAAATAACTGACATGAAACTAGTTTATACGTTTCTACCTTTGTTTTAAAAGATACTGATTCTATTATGGTTCAAAGTTAAGAGGAAATATTCTACATAAATATATATAAATATATTTTGATTTACTTTAAGAAGGAACAATATGATGTTACCCAATGTGTCCTAAATAGAACATGTTACAATGTACCTATCAGCAGTGGCATTTCTTTAAACAGAATATAGGTGTGTGCATGTGTAAATATATAGTGAAAAAGATCATGGATGCATGTGTTCATGTGTTTGTAACGTGTTGTATTCTTGGTTACCATTCTCAGCAATGAAATTCCGACATATTCATTGGTGTCATACATTTCTGACAGAATTGAACAACGTGCCAATTGGACTGCTTGAACACATTTTTGTTTCCTGGTCATCACACATCATTAACTATGGCTCCGGTGCTTATCAACTCCAGAACAGTGGTTGAATTGCAAATTACGATAAATGAAGTCACAAGAAGGCTGTTTCATTGTTTATCTTTGTAGTGGCTTATCATTTACTGTTTGCATTTTCAGTGTCATTTTTGTAATTTTGGAAATGTAAAAGAAGTAAATAAACCAGCATTTTCTGTAATGTATGTTTAAATGGTGTTTTTCCTGATTTATGATTTAGAGATGCACATGTTTTCATTTCAGCTTTCCACGTGCATCAGATGCCTTATCGTTCCTTGCCCTTTACACTAACCTGGAAGTGTGGAAAATCAACTATGAGTGAAAAAGTTAGGGAATTTTGGAAATATGTTCTAAAACATGAGAAGTCAGATTTTTTTTTTATCAGGATTTGTGAATGAAAATATATTCAATTTTTACTTGAGTCAGCTTCTTCGTTAGAGTTGATTTTGTTTATTTTACTTCGCTTTTCTGCCACTTTTGGTTAATCGCAAAATGAGGATGAGTGAAGACATGACGAAATTGATGAAGGCACACTCATAACGAATACCCATGCCCAGGCTGTAACCCCTGGTTCATATTGCCCTGTGCTAACCACTCTGCCAATTAGACCGGCTCAGCTTCTTACTGGGTAATATTTATTTATTATACTGTGCACAACAGGCATCTACCCTTTTGCAGTGTACAGTAAAATTCTAAACATTTGGAGATTTATGTATACATTAAAACAATATTTATACTTATTTTCAAGCATCCTTATACATTATCTTGTATCAAAAATTAATCAAATTTTACACAAAGAAAATAAAGAGAAAATTAAAATCAAAAAGATGTTATGTAAGAATGCTGTGCATTAAATTGCGCAACGAGAGGATGATGAAGGATGGAGGTAACAAAAAATTAGAGGATGAACCAAATAAGGATGATGGTTAGGGAGCAACGAAAGATAGGGGACGAACCAAGATAAGAAAGATGGGGGTGACGAAAGATGAGTGTGAAGGACTAGTGTAATATTACTGGCGTTGATGAAAGGATTCATGAAGCAACCGTTCCTTCCTGCCACCTCTGCCTCATTCACTATGGAAAGACAATAGCCAGGAAGGGGCAGCAACTGACATGTACCCCAGCACCACTAGAGTGACAATGGAAAATAAACTAGGTGAACTACAACTACCAATGTTAGTAGCTTGCTGGAAGGGTGGATTAAAGCCTTGAGGGGGCGATCATTCTTCTCCTGTGCCCCTCACAAGGACTTTATTATTTTCTTTAGTTATTGATAAATTTGCATAGTTGGAATGAAATATCAAACATTGTGGCATTTTTTGACAAGGAGTAATTCCCCTCGGTCTCTTACAAATACCACCCTGTTTTAATTTTCTTCCAAGGTACAGTATGGTTTTGCATTTAAGTTTCATTCCCTTAGAACTGACAATATACAGGGTGATTATAAAGTCACTATACATTTCTGCATGAACAGGATTTATTGCACAAAATGCAATATGTACTGAAACATATATTACAGTAAGACACAAAATCAATATAACTCAAATGTTACCAGCCCTTAAGTCTAGGCACAATTAAGTCTATCCACCACTGCCTGAAACATCATCTCCAACGTAGCTGGTGTAATGTGAGCAATATCAGCCATAATGCGTTGTTTCAAGTGACAATCATGTGGATCTTCACCTCCTACACCATAGACTTGATTAGTTGATCCCATCTTGCTGATACACAGTAGGGAACTTTGTGTTCCCCAATCCACTGTTCTATCAGCCACAGGTAGTTGATGGAATTGTGGATACTGAGTCTCCTGGTTGATGCGGTGGGACTACGTGTGATCGTGCCCCATACACTTTCCACAATTTGTGGTGTTATGGTTGGCCTACCAGGACGTTCTTCATCCACAACACTACCAGTTCGCTTGAATTTGTTGACCAGGTTGTTGATAGGCAACCTGGTGGGGCCTGGTTTTCTGAATTTCCAGGTGAAGTCCGTCCGCACCTGTTCATACGTCATTCCATACAGACGAGCACAATCAACGTCTGCAGTGGCGTGCCCAGGATTTTCGAAAGGGAGGTGTTATGTATACTTTTTCTTGGTAGTGAGCTCTCATTTTGTCATATTTTCTTACTTTTGACGTTCTTTTTTAGGAATACTGGGCGAAAGGGAGGGGTTGTAACCCCCATCAACCCCTCTTTGGGCACGCCACTGAACGTCTGTTCTTTCTTCTACTGTTAGCATTGATTTACATAACCTGCAAAAGAAATGTATTTTGCCACGATATCACTAAAATGTATAAATACTTTATAATCACCCTGTATAAAAAATAACTGAATGCGAAACATTACACAAGCATGTTCCTCTTGCTAAAACAAGCTTTCTTCTCAAATGTCTTGACATCTGTAAATCCACCGCTTGTCGAAAAAGCAACCCTCAGTACAGTACCTTGTCCTCGGAGGTGAGGGGAAAGATGTGGGGTGGTTTGGAGGGTCAACACATGGGTTTCTCCTAATCCTTACTATAAATATTTTGGAAATGAAGACATATCGTGGTCACATGACCTGTCTGCCTCACTCCCACATTTCTCGGTAGAGATATGCGATCATCCAACCACTTACGAGATCATGTGCAGTCAGCAGGACAAAAGAAAATCGGGATCAGGATCGGAAGAAAATAATTTCCAGGCCGATCCCGAACAGTCGGGGAATTTCAAAATCATAATTTTTCAAGTGGTTAATTCTTGGTGTTTTCTGTATTGTAAGTGTCTGACACTTCTCGGAAATTGTTAGTTTCGTTCCAGAATTCCAAAACCAAACACTTAAGGAAAAATAACGTGTGAAATCGAGATTTTCACAGTGTCGGGAATTTATTTTTAACATTTCCCTTACCAAAAAATTCCCGACTTGGTCGTGAAATTGCAAATTTTGCCCATCTCGACCGTCGGGATTTTAAAAAATTCCCATCCCGATCAAAAAAATGCTGTCCCGTACATCCCTAATGTTTACATATCTACATACATATCTGTACAGGGGGGTCACAAAATGGGCATACCCTCCTTTTTTTTTGATACTACAGTGGTGGTTGTTATAGCGATGTGATCACGTACCCGATAGTTCACTTGTCCAGGACATTGGTATGGAGACCATCATATGATCGTCGTGCAGCTGAATGATGTGCCATGTCCTGGCAGATGTTTTGCGGAGATATTCCGGCGTCACGTCCTATCAGCATCAGAGAGTTCATTAACCTTTTGTTTATCAAGCCCATCTTTGCTGGTAAGCTCCCAGTGACCGGGCCAATTTTGAGGAAATTACAGTTTTATGTTCAAACAACTGTAACTTGGAGACTAATTGCAGTAGATGGATCATTTATATAGCGTTGCAAGCTGAATGAACCATAGAATCGAACGATATAAAATTTATGCGCATTCAGTGTATTTGTGGGGGGTGGGGGGAAACAAATTCAAATATTTCTAAAAAAAATTGGTTTTGCCCCTCCCCCTCGGGCAACAAACTACAGCAAATTGTCAAAATACACATGGAAATGATCGCTGGCATGTTTGGAACAAGAAAATAATTGCCATATTATGATATGAACAATACAACACGACTTGTACCGGCCAAACCATATGTCTGTATGCCACTGAGCCATTCAGGCTAATGCGCAGTTACCTTGAAACAACTGTAGGTCCGAAGCTAATTGCCCTAGACAGACGAATCAAGTACCTTTATACACGGAATGAACCGTAGAATCGGACTATAAAATTTATGCACATTGAGTGTATATGTGGGTGCAAGGGGGGGAGGGAGGAACCGGAAAATTCCAAAATCTCAGAAAAAAAATGCCCCTCCCCCTCTGTGCCCCTGGACAACATAGTACAGGACATTGTCAAAATACACATGGAAATGATCACAGGCATGTCTGGAACAAGAAAATAATTGCACTACGAGCAATAGAACACGACTTGTAGCCCCCATGGCCCCATCCCCCCCAAACTACATGTCTGTGCACCACTGACTCAAGCCTCGGATTGCAGAGTTACATTGAAACGCCTGTATATTGGAGGCTAATTGCCCTAGACGGATGAATCAAGTACCGTTATACGCAGAATGAACCATACAGGCCTGTAGCCGGGGGGGGGGTGAGCCCTCCTGTAACTGGGGTCACCCCCCCCCTGGCACTGCCATCAGCTCCCCTTGACATTAGGTGAAACTATTTTGTATAGCTACATTGTTTGCAGTGAAGAGTGAAAATGTAGACAGCTCACAACTTTAAATATAAATTCACAATACATGAACAATAACTATTAGTACATTCGCTCATCTTGTTTATGAGCTGAAGCCTAAGTAGCTACAAGCAGTGGCGGCGATTAGGGGGCAGTTGCCCCCCACTTTTCGCCACTTTTGCCCCCACATTATGAAAATCTTATATACAAAGGGAAATATACTCCCCTCCCCCCGGGTTTGGAACTCAATCGCCGCCAATGGCTGCAAGTATTTATAAGATTATCTAGACTTTGTAAGTTCTATCATAGGGGAGCTTCCTTATATCAGGCGCGGCTCGTGCATTACTTTCCTGGGGGTTCACCGAAGTCATATGACACATATTCAGTTTCCGCAAAAAAACTTTCTTCGCGAAACAAAGGGATCGGAGGGGGGGTTAAAAGATTGGTACATAATTTTTTCATAGAATGAGGTTTCATAGTAGAGGTGTGCGAATAAATTTAGGAATAAAGCTAAGTACAATATATTGTGCCTCTATGAAAGAAATTTCGGGTCTCATTAGAAAATCATGGACGTCCTCAGGATTTGTTCCAGGGATGGGAAGCAAGATCATTTTTTTTTCCAGGGGGGACAAACGAGGCACATTTTTCCCTGTAATAGTGTTGTTCTGTCAAAAAACACTCCTTCGGTCCCTGCAACGCCTTTATAATACTTATCATAAATTACTGTGACTGAAATGAAATTATGTGTGTGTAATACGTAAATAGTTTTAGGTTGACCTTAATTTTCCAGGCGGGTGTGGCCCCTTTTTCCCTTCGGGCGTCCATGTCTGCAATTATAAAACGACTAAACACAATGGTCCTACAATTATTAAAGGGAAATGACAATCAATGGCATGTGCGTACTAGAAACCTGAGACCCTTTCACTGAAATGCTACAGCTTTTTTTCTATCTTCAAATTTGGAGTTGGTCGACCAGCACACGCTTTATCTCTAATTTTCTTTCAACAAACGAGAAAATTTATTTCCGTTAATTGTATGCATTTTAGCGGTCATTTCTTACCTGCGCAGACGGCAACACCTACACTGCATCAAATGACGTAACATAGTCCATCCTTCGGAGCATCAATACTTTGCAACAACTATGAAAGCACTTCGAAAACTTACAAACTTGAAACATTGACCCCGACAGGGTTTGTCACGTCTTCCTTTCTTGTCTAAGATCGCGGCATTCTTTTACTTTCACATATCCGAAATGTTTCCATCTTTAAGGAAAAAGTCTGAATGCATGCTCGAATTATTTTAGTAATGTATTTCTTTTATTTTAATTAATCGCCTCTATTTCCAGCTTTCATTCATTTCTACTCATCCTTCTCTGCCCAATTTTGCATTTATGCCAAGAAGTTCGGCACAACAATTATTCAACAGAGACGATTGAATATGTAACGAATGCGCTTCAAACTTGAACCTCACAAGGCAACACTGGAAGTAAGAAACCAGCTGGGCCACACTAGCAGCGCGCAGCGAGGACGGTGTCTTCTGGCTTCTGCTGCGGCTTCTGAGAGAGCACGAACTGCGCATGACCGTTGGTTGGAGATCGAGATTTCTCAGTATCATCTGCCATGTATTTTGCCTATATAGCTGCCCCGAGCTTCTGCCTGCGCCCGAACCTTTACTATGGCAGGAGCTCTCCTGTGGGGGTTCAGCTGAGGGTCTGCACGAGGGCGGCCGACTCGCGGTTTCTCTTTCTCAGCAAAAAAATTTGCCGTGGTACGGACGCAAATATATGACTTCTTGTGTAGAAATTTTAGCGAAAAATTGTCAAAAGGTAAAGACATTGTTTATTGTCCATTCTCGATGTAAATGACATATACTATTACTGGGGGTTCACTGATCCTGTGCGCTATAGGGCCAACCGCGCCTGCCTTATATGTACCTTCACAGTCCCTGTTGCGATCTCCCGTGCGATCACAGAAATCTGTGACTGTCATCATGCAAATTCCCTTCGAATCTGCATCAAAGGTCAACTGCTCCCAGGTTTTAGGAAGGAAGGGGAGTTTCATTGCTTCGGCCGGGGGTGGAATGTACTGTTGGCACTTTGATCAGGGGCGCCGACTTGTCAAAATTATTGGAGGGGGGCCTCTGATCACTGAAATAAATTAATGAATGACTCACTCTCTCCCTTTTTTTAAGTTTTGGCCTCAGTGTTCGGAATCTCATAAAAGCCCATGAATTCCTCAAAAACATAAAAAAAATTATTCGCAGTTCTAATGCAGAATATGAATTGTCCACGGATGGATATGTCACAAGTTTCGTCAACCATAATAGCAAAATATTCCCGACTTTTAATATCTGCTACCAGGGAGCTCAAAACAGATCTCCCTAATATATCATTGATCTGATTGTCATGTTAGAGCCATTTGTAGCCCAAACGTCCCATCCACTACCCTAGTTCATGCACATCTTCTTTTGAAACTCCTTTTAGTAAAAATTTTAACAAGAGTCATAATTACATACTTAGTATATAGTAATAAGTCATGTGTTTTGCTGTCTCTGGTCATAGCCCCCCAAAGTTGATGGTTTAGAGGTCTCAGCCCCTCAAATTGATGGTCTAGAACATATCAAATGTGTATTTAAAGTTAAGTTCATGTTGCACAATTCAGACTAAACTTTACAAGAGATGCAAAATAATATCTTAGATCCTCTTAAGCAAAATTATTAGGGGGCTCTGCCCCACATCGTTAACATTGGAAGGGGGTACTCGAGCCCCCCAAGCCCCATGAAGTCGACGCCTATGACTGTGATTGAATATTGTGTATTTTTTGTTTGATATAAATATCTGTATCATATAAAGTACATAGTATGGAAAGTGTAAGGGATGATTTCAGCATCAGAGATGTTTTAAAAGGTGTAGAAAAATTTAGTATTTGTATGATATTTATAATATTTTTATAACTTTATGACCCTCCCCTCCCCCCCTCTCCCCCCCACACAATTTACCTTGATTTAATACTGTTAAGTTTTTGAAAAATGGACTTGGTTTACAAAGCCCTCCCTGATAACCCTGGAGATCAATTCTAGCTACGGGCCTGATTCGGTACATTCAACAAGAATGTTCCTAATACCTGAAACAACATTACAAACACTACACATCGGACGGAGGGTCCAGCCCTTGCAGCAAGCGGCCATGCGTTCGACTTCGACGGATGTGTCCAATACGCAGTCGGGTAAGTAGAGTCTTCTCGACGAGAGGGACGGAACGAGGAACGCCATGCGCCTATGGCGTGAAGCTTGTTCCTCGTTACCGCATCCCACTTTTTCTGCCAACTGTCAAGAACGCAACCACGAAACACATTCTGCAAGTCCCCAGCTGGCAGAAGATGGACGAGAACGTCGCCGTCTGCACCAGCAGGCTTGGCAGCAGCATCGGCTCCTTCGTTCCCCTTGATGCCCACTTGACTAGGGACCCAGCAGAAGCGGACAATGGAATTCGGCAATTCCAGACCCTGAAGCACACTGTTGGAATCTGTGCACAAAAGGACTTTCTGCAGGGCGTGAATATCAGCAAAATATACTGCATACAGTTCTGCTGTGTAGATGGAACAGGCAGGGTGTAGGGCGAAACTGTAGCTTTGGGAGTCCACAACAAAGGCGCATCCCACTGATTTAAACCCCTATCACACGGAATTGGATTTCTAGTTGGAATGCCCTAGTTGGCGATGAACTGACTCTGTAGGTAGAAATCATGGCCGCCTGGCTGACTGCTTGACTGGTTTTGAGGAATAGGACATGTTCTAATTGCTACTAAAGCCCGCATCACACGGAACTGGATTTCCAGTAGGTATGCCCTAGTTGGCGCTGGACTTGCTATCAATTTGCTAGTTTTCGCCTCACACGATAATTATCAGTGTACTTGTCGATAGACTTTTGTTCCCATACGAGGGAATTGTAATGGCGGCCGCGTGAGAAGTAAACAATGTATCACTTCACATTTTTAAAAGCCGATAACTATTCAACCGAGAGGAATAACGTTTCGTATAAAACATTATTAGGTACAAAACAATGGCACTGCTTAAATACATACTTTACAACGTTTACTGTACACGTATTGGAACAGGGTTGGCAAAATTTGTTTTTTTTAAAAAAAAAGAACAAAACAAACTGTTTTTTTGTTTAAAACATGTTTTTTTGTTTTAAACATAGTTTTAAACATGCGTTAAAAAACACGTTTTAAACAAAACAAATTCAACCTTTTCCCAGTAAATTATAGTTAAAGTTAAAGAGAAAAAAATACTCATTTTTATGAGTACAGTGGCGACAAGGACAGTTTATTTACCTTTGGAGATAAGGTTTACCATACTGCGGGGTAGGGGTGTGCGGGACAGAATTTTTTGGGTCGGGACGGGAAATTCTTTAAATCCCGACATTCGGGACGGGAAAAATTCTCAATTTCCCGAAAAAGTCGGAAAATTTTCGGGACGGGATGTGTTCGAAATTTCCCAAAGCTCTTGAAATCTCGAATTCTACCCGTAATTTCCATCTTAAGTGCTTGTTTTTGCACTTCTGGTACAAAACCTAACAATTTCCGATACGTTCGAGACCTTTACAATGCAGAGAACGTCTAGAATTGACGACGTTTTGAAAATGACCATTCGGAATTTCCAGACTGCTTGGGATCCCAAAAAGTCGGGAAGTCATTTTCGGAAATCGGGATAAGGACGGAAATTTTCTTTCCCGATCCCGGTCCCGACTTTTCGGGATCTAGCACACCTCTACTGCAGGGACAAAAGTTGTGGGTAATAGTCCCACTTTTTCCGCCACTACTGAAGTAGGTTATGATTTATATTCATCTAAATTTCAAGAAACTAAATATTATAGAATTACTATCCTCGTCCTGAAAAAAATCACGGTGAAATATTTCATGCTGCCTGAACAGTTTATATAGCAGAAAACAATACAATACAATACAATACAATATATTTATTCATCGTTAGACATTGTACAATGCAATAGATTCAGTGCCATAATAGATTCTCCAGATCAATTTATCTTTCAAAGTACAAAATTATGTTACCAAAAGTAAGCTTCTGCGCTTCATTCAGTTATACAGACCAATGAATCGTATCGCAAAAGAAAAAAAATCACATCATGATCAAAATCACGCATTCTGTATTCAGATATTAGTTTCCATTTCCAGCTTCCACCAGTCTCAAACTTACAGGACGATACGAACAGGGGCACCGACTTGTCAAAATTATTGGGGGGCTCTGATCACTGAAATAAATTAATGAATGACTCACTCTTTCCCTTTTTTAAGTTTTGGCCTCAGTGTTCTGAATCTCGTAAAAGCCCATGAATTCCTCAAAAATATCAACATTTTTATTCACAGTTCTAATGCAGAATATTAATTATCCACGGATAGATATGTCACATGTTTCGTTAACCATAAGAGCAAAATATTCCCGACTTTTAATATCTGCTACCACGGAGTGTAAAACAGATCTCCCTAATATACTTATCAATGATCTCATTCGGAATGTCATGTGAGAGCCATTTGTAGCCCGAACGTCCCATCCACTACCCTAGTTCATGCACATCGTCTTTTGAAACTCTTTTTAGTCAAAATTTTAACAATACTCATAATTCCATACTTAGTATATAGTAATAAGTCATGTATTTTGCTGTCTCTGGTCATAGCCCCCCCCCCCCAAGTTGCTGGTTTAGCAGTCTCAGCCTCCCCAAATTGATGGTCTAGAACATTTCAACTGTGTATTTAAAGTTAAGTTCATGTGGCACAATTAAGAGTAAACTTTACAAGAGAAGCAAAATAATACATTAGATCCGCTTAAGCAAAATTATTAGAGGGCTCTGCCCCACATCGTTAACATTGGGGGGGCTCGAGCCCCTCCCCCCCCAAGCCCCATGGAGTCTGCGCCTATGGATACGAAACAAGAAACTGAGAGGTTTCGATTTCTACAGTAAAGCACGGGTCTTTCTTGTCGCACAACAATTTTGCTACCTTGTGCATACATAGCTAGCCTGCCTAACCTAACAACATAGGCATTTAGCCTAAAATTAAAAAGCTTTCTCCCGTGACATCAGAACATAACGTTGCTCAAGTGTTGTGCGATACGTGAGACCTGTAAAGCACGGATTAATTGACACAGATTCAATGAAAAACAGGGTAGCCTAACAAAAAAATTTTCACAGACTACAAAATATATACAACCAAAATGTGTTTTAAACACTTGTAAAAAATCATGTATAAAACACATTGTTTTAAACGTTTAAAACATTTGTAAAAAAACAAAGCCGTGTGTTTTAAACGTTTAAAACAAAGTGTTTTAAACACTTTTGTTTTAAACATGCCAACCCTGGTATGGAAGCATATTTTAGTTGTTTCAAATGTAAACACCGTGCCCTCAGCATAGTCAACACGCCTTTCATGCTGTATACGTTATACATTGCTGGAGTAACACTCGCAAACCACAGACAAAAACGCTCCTTTGCACACTCACAGATTATCTTCACATGGCGATACTTCGCTCTGATTGGCTGTTCCACAGAATCCAGTCGAGGAAAGCAAGTAGCAATTAGAACATGTCCTATTCCTCCAAACGAGTCAAGCAGTCAGCCAGGCGGCCATGATTGCTACCTAGAAAGTTAGTTAAGCGCCAACTAGGGCATTCCTACTAGAAATCTAGTTCCGTGTGATAGGGGCTTAACTTTCTTCGACTAGATTCTGTGGAACAGCCAATCAGAGCAAAGTTTGGCCATGTGAAGATAATCTGTGAGTTTACAAAGTAGCGTTTCTTTTCTGTGGTTTCCGAGTGCATACAGCACGAAAGCCATGTTTACAATTGAAAAATCTCCGCTTAACGTCTTATCCCTCACTTAACACCATTTTGCGGTTGCTCAATGTCCGCCTAACGTTAACTAGTCCCGTGTAACGTAAGTGGCGGTCGGGGCTCCGCCTAACGCGTTAAGTGGCAGGTAAACATGGAAAAGCAGTACACTGTGCAGCCAACAGATACGTGCAGCACCTAGTATAATCTGTGTTTACACTTTTATAGTTGATAAAATGGCAAAGTCTCGATCAGCTGTTGCAAATTGCGAAAGTTTGCTGAATGTTTTGCATTACCAAATAACAGCAATAAAAGGCGGATTTGTTAATTATCCCAGGAACGGCAATAAATAAAGCAACGTTTGTAAATATATGTGAAGAAATGAATATTAGATGGTCATTTTCGTGTGTGTTCCGAAAATGTTGTATATTGATATTAGCATTAGCAGTTTCACTGTAATTTCGTATGTAGGATTTGAGTGCATGCTGGTACAGAAAATAAAACCAGGTTAAAGTAATGCGTTTGATGCTTGCAAAATTGTATTAAAATGCCGTTCCAAATAAATGAATGTGTGTTTGCTGTAACAATTTTTTTCAACCAAACGCAATACACGAAATGTACACCATGCATCAGCTGCTTTTTCGCAATGCTAGTAATTTGTAATCTTTAAGATTAAAACACGTGTAATATTATTAGAGTCACTTCCGTCGCCATTGGTGTGAATGTAACATTGCAAATAAACAAGTAATGTGTTGTTTCCGAATAACAACTGGCAAAGAATGCACGTATAATATTTAGCAGTAGCTACTCTTACCGTTCAGTTCATACATATGTACGTACAAGGAACAATTTCCGAATGGTGTTACAATAATAACCTTGCAAGAAACTACATACCTAGTAGTACATAAGACGTAATACCAATCTTTTAAGAAACGTATACATTGTATATGTGTGATTTTGTATGTTAACTTCCAAAATTGGCAAAAAAAAAAGGTTTACTGTTAACAAACATCCTTACGATGTTGACATGCATGTACAAGGAACAATTTCCTACTGGTTTTGTACCTAACCTAACCAACCCTACCCTAATATTCATGGCAGAGCATAAGACGTAAATGCCAAAGTTTTTTTTTCGGTATTTACTACTTAGAGGAAACGTTTTATGCGAAGTAACATATTTTTAATTACATTGTGCGAGATTTTGTACTTTAACTTTAAAACTGACAAAGAATAATAATAATAGAGACAGGTACAGCAGTATCTTTGGTGTCCGGTAAAAATGGCAAAGGAAAAATTGGCAACGGAAAAAATGGCCAAGTAAAAATGGCAAACGGAAGAAATGGCAAAGGGAAAAAATGGCAACGGAAAAAATGGCAAACGGAAAGAATGGCGAAAGTAAAAATGCCGACAAGAAGAAAGGAAAAACAAATGATAAATAATTGATATAAGTAATTCACATGTAAATTGTAAAGAGTATTCATCAGGTTCTTAAGAATGCAATAACTGATACGTGTGAAATTAACTTATGATAATTTATACACTATATTACCGAATAAGGTTACCAAACCTAATAAAATGTTCGTGGTACAGTTCGAAATCAATCTTACATGATTGCATTAACGTAACAAAGTATCAGAATACGACTACTACAGACTTATTCTTCTTCCTTTTTAGAATGCGAACGACTACATGTACCCACAAAGGCAAAAGTCATAGTCACGTATTCTGAAACTTTCACTTGGTTTACAGCAACAATTCTTATTTATTGTACATATCCAGTGGTTGCGTTTGGGTTCCAAAACTATGGAAATATAAATAATTGTTATAAGCAAATCATATGTAATTCGGAAGGAAGAAAAACATTGATGCAGTAAGCACACCTCCACCTTATAACATTCTTCAGTTCAAACTGTTTTGTATACGCGTATCCTAGGAAGAAGAGCTTCTCACCACCTTTCTGCGATCTAACAATTTCCATTTCGAAGAAGTAAACAAGTTCGTCTCCCTGAGCGGAACGAGTGACACAAATTAGTGTTGGGGGTTGATAAGGGTTGGGGTGAAGTCATACTTGTATTAAACACGTGTGATTGGTCAGCAGGTGCGCGCAAGATGTAAACTTGTTTTCAGTCAAAATTAAAACGCCTGCTATGCTACCCTCCAAGTTTCATTTCACATGCTTGAAATTATTCACCTTTCATTAACATGTGATTTTATAGTAATTTTATAGGAGCCCCAAGTTCTACCACATTAAGGAATGAAGAATTTAAACGGCATAATAATAATTCTTGGGAACATCAAATACAATTTATCTCTTCAAAGAAAGTGTTAAGACATCAAAATTATATTTTTATATTTAATTACAAATGATGCAACGCTAGACATAATTTCTCAATTTTCAGACAAAATCAAAATATATTGCATTTCCCATTTCTACCGTTGCCATTTTTTCCCTTTGCCATTTTTTCCGCTTGCCATTTTCATTTTGCCATTTTTTCCTTTGCCATTTTTACCTAAATTCGTATCTTTACGGCATTGATACGTATATACAAGGAACAATTTCCGAATAGTGTTACGTTTCGTAGATACAAAGAAAATGCACCATTGTAATAAACCTTGCACGAATCTACATGCCTGAAAATGCATAAAACGTGCACTCAAGTTTTTTCTGTTTTTTTTTTTTTTTTTAACATTCATATGCAATACACATGATCTTGTATTTGATTTTTCAAAATAACTGGCCTAAAAAGACGAGCGGCTATGGGCAGCATTAGCACCTTGGGAAATACATGCTAACAACACCAAACCTGGCCTGCCTAACCTATCCACGTAGACATATAATAAAGTCCGCGCGTTCATTATATCCCCAGCGGTTAACAAAGGGAGCGGTACTCTTTGTTAAAAGAAACACCCAAGCTGGCGGTTTTCTTTTGAAGTAGAAGCAACAAACTGCAGTAGGAAAGCGATGTTGCCAAATTGAAGAGAGAAAAGAGGAAAAGCAGAAGGAAATTATAAGTAAAAAAGAAAAAGAAACAAGATTAAAGAATATGGAAAGAGAAAATAAATACAGATAAAGATTAAAAAGGATGTGTTTAGGGTTATTATCGAAGGGGGGGGGGGAGAAATATCCAACTCTTACATATTAGGCCTTAATTGACACCGGTGTTCTGGGGGGATTCTGAATTAAACGTGTTAAATACTCAAATTGAGTTTTATAAACCCACTCAAAAATACTATTTATATGCATATTTACATATTTTAATTTACTACATTTAACCAATCAATGTGCTGGCTTTAAGTTTTTTCGAAAATCGAACAATCAAAAAATATGGACAATGTAACATGGTATTTCATTCAAATAGACATCAACTATTACACATTCATCCAAACTATTTTCGGGGGTTTATGAACGATTTTAGGGTTGGTCTTGAGTGATGGGCACCCCTGTTTAGGGAGGAGGGGCAGATCAAGTATAGTGTTCTGTAAAGCTAAGAAAAAGTTACTTTCGGTAGACACACTGTCGTAATTAAATACTTTGTGGGGATTACGATATGGTTTGAGGGCGCGAATGATGTTTTGTGGGGGGGGCACATGATATAATCTGGGGGGACGCATGACATGATTTTTGGGGGGGAATGCGCCATTGGCTTTGAGGGGGGTGGGCACCTGTGCTCTCCATGAAGGAAATAATATCCTGCAGTTTTGTCTTCATACTTGGGATTTTCACTAGTAGCCGTGAGTGATAATTTGCATTATGCAAAGTCTAAGGAAAAAACTAAAAGCACAACACTATAACAAAGCAACAAAACTGCACCATAACACAACACAACTAGTTAAAAAGAATCAACCCCGCACGTGGTTATGGAGCAAAAATAAAAAGAGGCGCCTTGCAACTACAAGAAATGTAAGTAAAGAAAATGTGGCAACAACGTCTGAGTGTACGCGCTTATCGGGAGCGGCTTGGCTATTGTTTGCTATTGTTGTCAGTGTTAAGTTTTATAAAAGGGTTGCCGATGGGGACATAATAAACGCGCGGTCTTTAGCATAAATAAGCATGTAAATAGCTTTGGCAAATTATAATTTGTTTATTTAAGCTATTATATACATACATGGATGGATTAGGCAGGCCATGTTTGGTGTTGTTAGCATGTATTACCCAAGGTGCTAATATTGTCCCTATCCGCTCGTCTAAAAAGGACCACAGCTTGTACGTATGTACAATGTATATTTTCCTGGTGAATATTACTATTTTTTTGTAAAGAAATATATACGTTCTTGCATTGCACTAGCATATAACTTTGCACGAAACTACCTATCGGAAAGTATACAGCCTGGAGTTTCTTCTTTTTTCTTAATAAGAATAAAACATGCGTACATACAGTACTACGGTACTTTACATTACTATTTGATTCTTCCTTTTGTGCTAAGATGATAGTAATTCCCAAAATGTACCTTGTACATGGAACCGTTGATTAACGATTTTTTTGTGCTATTCGAATTTGTTTTGAATAAAAAAAAATATTTTCATCTGCATCGTTATTACTCAACCAACTTTCAATATTAATCTTGCACAAAAGCTGCTTTATAAATAAAGAAGAAACCTATAAGATGGTCAACGTTGATAATACTATACTCGCTATTCGCTAAAGAAGGGGTTACGGATTGATAAATTATTAACAGAAACGAATGATAAATTAGTAAGAGCAGAATAGAAGATTGCTCTTCTCATTCCGTATATTTTAACAAACTCAGATATGTCAGCCTTGCACTAAAAATTGAATAAATTTAACTTGCAGTTGTTACGACTTCGTAAAATTTTGGTCACTGTTTAGTAGTGTTTAATATTTTTTAAAAAGTGACCGTATGTCTTACTGAAAGATAAGACGAGGAATATTCTTTTTTGCATTATGTTAATTGGAGTAAGTGAAAAATAAATTGAAAATTTTGTAAGCTTCCCACTACTTCGAAAGATTACGGGTTATATTGTATCATATAATATACATTTGATATTATGTGAGAGTACGACACATGCATTACCTACTTCTATCAGCTGTTTCATTTTATTGCAATAAATATTTAGTTTTTTTAAACATATTTCAGTTGAAAAAGCATGCATTTGGAATTGACAAGCAGACATTAGCACGTAATAAACAAACAAAACACAATCGAAAACACAACTTTCTCCAGTTTCTGTTGCCAGGTCGTACGGCAAGCAGGAGAAAGTTCCACCTTACAAGGCTGAGGATAAAAATGCTTGGTGCAACCCACCGCCGCCTAAATCTCCCGCCTGTCGTTATCCAGCACTTTGTAAAGTGGCAGATTGAGTGGCGATGGTGCAACCGGCCCTTAAAGTCCCGTGCAACGTAAGTGGCGGTCCGGGCTCCGCCTAACGCGTTAAGTGCCAGGTAAACATGGAAAAGCAGTACACTGTGCAGCCAACAGATACGTGCAGCACCTAGTATAATCTGTGTTTACACTTTTATAGTTGATAAAATGGCAAAGTGGCAGTTTAGGGATAAAATGGCAAAGTCTCGATCAGCTGTTGCAAATTGCGAAAGTTTGCTGCATGTTTTGCATTACCAAATAACAGCAAAAAAAGGCGGATTTGTTAATTATCCCAGGAACGGCAATAAATAAAGCAACGTTTGTAAATATATGTGTAGAAATGAATATTAGATGGTCATTTTCGTGTGTGTTCCGAAAATGTTGTATATTGATATTAGCATTAGCAGTTTCACTGTAATTTCGTATGTAGGATTTGAGTGCATGCGGGTACAGAAAATAAAACCAGGTTAAAGTAATGCGTTTGATGCTTGCAAAATTGTATTAAAATGCCGTTCCAAATAAATGAATGTGTGTTTGCTGTAACAATTTTTTTCAACCAAACGCAATACACGAAATGTACACCATGCATCAGTTGCTTTTTCGCAATCCTGGTAATTTGTAATCTTTAAGATTAAAACACGTGTAATATTATTAGAGTCACTTCCGTCGCCATTGGTGTGAATGTAACATTGCAAATAAACAAGTAATGTGTTGTTTCCGAATAACAACTAGCAAAGAATGCACGTATAATATTTAGCAGTAGCTACCCTTACCGTTCAGTTCATACATATGTACGTTCAAGGAACAATTTCCGAATGGTGGTGTTTTTTTTACAAACACACACATTTACAATAATAACCTTGCAAGAAACTACATACCTAGTAGTACATAAGACGTAATACCAATCTTTTAAGAAACGTATACATTGTATATGTGTGATTTTGTATGTTAACTTCCAAAATTGGCAAAAAAAGGTTTACTGTTAACAAGCATCCTTACGATGTTGACATGCATGTACAAGGAACAATTTCCTACTGGTTTTGTACCTAACCTAACCAACCCTACCCTAATATTCATGGCAGAGCATAAGACGTAAATGCCAAAGTTTTTTTTCGGTATTTACTACTTAGAGGAAACGTTTTATGCGAAGTAACATATTTTTAATTACATTGCGAGAGATTTTGTACTTTAACTTTAAAACTGGCAAAGAATAATAATAATAGCGACAGGTACAGTGGGATCCATGAGTATTACCGTGCAAATTGTCCATCACCATGTTCGTGTACTTTATTTTACCCAACAAGAGCCTCAAGAATTAAAAGAAAACTCAAAACAAGCTGTTGACAACTTCTGCATCAGCATACATAAAAATCCATTGCTTGAAAACACATAGGAGATAAGAGAAAAAATTAATGAAAATAGTCATGGACAATTTTCCGAGTAATACTAGTAGATTCCACTGTACAGCAGTATCTTTACGGCGTTGATACGTATATACAAGGATCAATTTCCGAATGGTGTTACGTGTCGTAGATACAAAGAAAATGCACCATTGTAATAAACCTTGCACGAATCTACATGCCTGAAGATGCATAAAACGTGCACTCAAGTTTTTTCTGTTTTTTTTTAACATTCATATGCAGTACACATGATCTTGTATTTGATTTTTCAAAATAACTGGCCTAAAAAGACGAGCGGCTATGGGCAGCATTAGCACCTTGGGAAATACATGCTAACAACACCAAACCTGGCCTGCCTAACTTATCCACGTAGGCATATAATAGCATAAATAAGCATGTAAATAGGTTTGGCAAATTATAATTTGTTTATTTAAGCTATTATATACATACGTGGATAGGTTAGGCAGGCCATGTTTGGTGTTGTTAGCATGTATTACCCAAGGTGCTAATACTGTCCCTATCCGCTCGTCTAAAAAGGACCACAGCTTTTACGATTTTCCTGGTGAATATTACTATTTTTTGTAAAGAAATATATACGTTCTTGCATTGCACTAGCATATAACGTTGCACGAAACTACCTATCGGAAAGTATATACAGCCTGGAGTTTCTTCTTTTTTCTTAATAAGAATAAAACATGCGTACATACAGTACTACGGAACTTTACATTACTATTTGATTCTTCCTTTTGTGCTAAGATGATAGTAATTCCCAAAATGTACCTTGTACATGAAACTGTTAATTAACGATTTTTTTTGTGCTATTCGAATTTGTTTTGAATAAAAAAAATTAATTTTCATCTGCATCGTTAACCAACTTTCACAAAAGCTGCATTATAAATAAAGAAGAAACCTATAAGATGGTCAACGTTGATAATACTAATACTCGCTATTCGCTAAAGAAGGGGTTACGGATTGATAAATCATTAACAGAAACGAATGATAAATTAGTAAGAGCAGAATAGAAGATTACTCTTCACATTCCGTATATTTACACAAACTCAGATATGTCAGCCTTGCACTAAAAATTGAAGAAATGTAACTTGCATTTGTTACGACTTCGTAAAATTTTGGTCACTGTTTAGTGGTGTTTATTATTTTTTAAAAAGTGACCGTATGTCTTACTGAAAGATAAGACGAGGAATATTCTTTTTTGCATTATGTTAATTGGAGTAAGTGAAAAATAAATTGAAAATTTTGTAAGCTTCCCACTACTTCGAAAGATTACGGGTTATATTGTATCATATAACATACATTTGATATTATGTGAGAGTACGACACATGCATTACCTACTTCTATCAGCTGTTTCATTTTATTGCAATAAATATTTAGTTTTTTAAACATATTTCAGTTGAAAAAGCATGCATTTGGAATTGACAAGCAGATATTAGCACGTAATAAACAAACAAAACACAATCGAAAACACAACTTTCTCCAGTTTCTGTTGCCAGGTCGTACGGCAAGCAGGAGAAAGTTCCACCTTACAAGGCCGAGGATAAAAATGCTTGGTGCAACCCACCGCCGCCTAAATCTCCCGCCTGTCGTTATCCAGCACTTTGTAAAGTGGCAGATTAAGTGGCGATGGTGCAACCGGCCCTTAAGTATGTATTTTATCAGCGCCATTCTTCTCTACCTAAAACCATTTATTACGAAGCGATATTCTTATCGGTTGAATAGTTATCGTATTTTAAAAGTGTGAAGTGATACGTTGTTTACATCTCGCGTGGCCGCCATTATGGGAACGAAAGACTATCGACAAGTACGGTGCAACAATTACCGTGTGAGGCGAAAACTAGCAAATGGGTAGCCAGTCCAGAGTCAACTAGAGCATTCCTACTAGATATCCAGTTCCGTGTGATTCAGGCTTTAGACTAATCCGTCTAAAACATTAAAATTGGGGTACTATAAAAATCGAACCTTTAAGGCTGTGTCCAAAAGGTACAAAGTACATACTTGAAGTACAGTCTTGGCGGAAGTGACGTCACCTAGTGCAGTTCGAAAGCGCCAAGCAAACGAGTGTACAAGACCAGAGGACGCAGCACACGAGCGGTGCACACTTGCGATCTGTGCTTGCTTTCCATTTGTTAAAAAAATGGACGTCTGAAGTCAATCAGCTGGTAGTTGTAGTTCTTCCATTGTGTGGAAATGTAAGTAAACAAGTTTTTAAAATACTATGTAATTTTATTTATTGGTTTTATTCATATATGTGTGGTTTCTTTCTTCTATAGTGAGAAGGTGTTTAAAAGTGAGAAAACAATTTCTTTTCCCGCGATCGTAAACCATGTTGCGGAATGTGTGAAAATTAATTTGAAAGAGCAAATTTCTTTCATATTTCTATAATTAATAACGTGCTGTGTTAAATAAACTGCACGCCGAGTCATGTGTGTGTTGTTCACGGAAAACAAGAGTGGCACATACAGTCGATGTTTGATAATTTTAGTTTCGAAGCAACTTTTGTTGCATTCCTCACTTGTGTTGGCGCTGCAGTCGAAGTGCAGTTCGAAAGCTTCTGCGAGTATGGTCTCGAAGTATGCTCGCTTCAAGTATGGTCTTGCAGCTTTCGGACACAGCCTCAGTTTTGCAAAACCATATAAAGATGAAACTTTTTGAAAAATCATTATTGAGAGAGGCAACAATTCAGTTAGGGAATGATGGACCAATACCAGTTTCATAATGTTTCTGTAATTGCTCTGCTTTTGCTATCAGTTCGTCATGCGCTAGGTTGGGTATGCAGTAATGGTTAGGTAAGAAAATCACAGGTTTCAGGGTGCCCAAAGTAAATAGTAATTTCGTTCTATCTTTTTTGTGTCTTGCACCGCCGGGTTGGGCTTCTAGTAAGAACCTTTCACCTCTTAACTCATATGTACAGCTGGCAGCCGACGAGAAGAGCGCTGGCAGAAGAGGTGTGACGTACTGCCAGGCGACTCCACTCTTTCGTGTGGGTGAGGTGCTCTTCCGCCTAAACTCTTCTCGTCAGCTTGACAATGACCCGCCAAGAATAATATAAGACTTCCTTCTGCCCGACCACCCCCAACCACCCCTAAATTCTGCAAATGAACCTGACCCTCCCTTTCCCTCTGTGCCCCGTCTCCCTTCATTCAGCGATCTTCTCGTCGGCTGCCGGCTGTACAGTCACTGTCATCTAGATCCTGAAATACACGTTTCCCCGCATGACGTTATGTGTGTTGCCTAAACAGCGATGAGCGAACGTGAGGCCGTGTCCCAAAGGTGCAAGACCGTACTTGAAGCGAGCATCGTCCGAGTATGGTCTTGGAGTGCGGTCTTCAAGTCGTGGACTGGAAGTGAAAGTCTTTCGAATTGCACTTCGACTGCAGCGCCAACTACGATCAGTAGATAAAACTGAGTACTCGTTGTTTTCCCCACGTTTTAAACACTTGTTTTTCACCATAGAAATCACGTTGCATTTTCAAATGTTCTACACATACATTTCCATACATTAGAAGCACTTTAACCAACAACTTGCTGACCCATAACGTGTATTTAACTTGTGTTGCTGCCTTTCTATCTCCGCGATTTTAAACAAATGAACAACGAGTGTGGAAAACACGTGACCGAGTCAGCTTCCATCTGCACTGCGAGCTCTGCACTTGCGTACTCCTGCTCTTGGCGCTTTCGAACTGTAGGCTACTAGGTGACGTCACTTCCGTTAAGACCATACTTCAAGTCTGTACTTTGTACCTTTCGGACAGAGCCTGAATAGCAAATCTTCAACAGGGAAGCGAGTATTCCAGGATGTTGGTGTCCCATTTGTATTGCCGGTGACTGTACAGTAAAATCTCAATCCTAGTTCACACCACAGAGCTGGGGAAGAAACATTTGCGGTTAGAAAGAATTAAAGTTCAGGTATGGAGCAGTGGCGGCTCGTGGTCTGGCTCTATGGGTGTGCACTTCAGTCTCGCGTCCAGAAGTGTTATAACACCCCTGTGAAATACTCGCACCCGTTTATGCGTACATAATGATGCTTAATATATTGGCAACCCAAGTTTTGATCACCTTTCACTGAAAATGAGGCTATGACAGAGTTATATTTCATGTTTTTTTTTTAACACGGATGTTTTTACAAATTTCAAATATTTCAGAAATTATACAGCCAATCACGAGAAGAATGATGTTATTGTGCAGTATGTAATTCAGCATTCGATAACCTGATAAAATCACTCAAAAGATAGAAATGCCTATCTACAATATCAATACTATTGTCGATTTGCAAAATATTTCGTAAAAACTTCCTCACTCGCTCCGCTGATATTAATGAACAAAGAGAATTGGCGTACACCAAAGAAGCCGATCCAACTACCACATGGAGGAAATCAGTTGTGATATATTTAGACACTGTTTATTTCTAATGACAGACTGATCGAACCAAGCAAATCAAGCGAAATCAAGAGAATAATAAATCTTAAAAGAAAGTTACAGTACTCAGTCTACACTGCTCTGCTTCCAGGGGCGCCGACTTGTCAAAATTATTGGGGGGGGGGCTCTGATCACTGAAATAAATGAATGAATGACTTACTCCCTCCCTTTTTTAAAAATAAAAATTACGTCTTCGTATAGCAGTTTTTAAGCAGCTATTATATTCCTCATGCAAATGAAATGTAACATGAAAAACGTGTGTCTGCTCATTTGTTCTTTAGATAACAATTAACATTTTTATTTAAAAGTAGGCTATGTATTTACATTAAGAGGCCAACATAACAGTTTTATGCCGGCCTCGGTAGCCGAGCGTGTTGGGTGGTCGACTCAACTCGCTTTGTTCCGGAGGCATAGGCGCCGACTCTATGGGGCTTTGGGAGGCTGGAGCCCCCCCAATGTCAATGATGTGGGAGCAGAGCCCCTCAAATAATTTTGCTTAAGAAGATCTAATGTATTATTTTGCTTCTCTTGTAAAGTTTACTCTGAATTGTACCACATGAACTGTAGACTGAAAATAAAAACCGGGCTAAGTGCCACAACAATCGATTTCCATTTTATTGCTAAAATATGGGCTATGGGCCTATGCCAGTGCGGTAAAAACCGGGCTATGTGATATGCAGTCTGCAAGTAGTTCAAACTTTAGACATAAGAATGCGCCTTGGCCTAAGTGCCACCTGCTGTGTATCAAAATACCGGCTATGTGCCAAGCGACATGTGACTGGTTTTGTGGTCAGTTGGACGTCTTGGAGGTTATTGTGTGCTGCGTTTCCTCCAAAACAAGCCCCGTCTAATGAGGTAAGCCTAGAACGGTAACGTTAACCTTGTAGGATATCTTCCAAGACAATGTTTTTCCTGTTTTTCTCGGAACTTAGATTTTGGCACTTAGCTCGGTTTTTGTTTTCAGTCTACAACTTAACTTTAATTACACATTTGAAATGTTCTAGACCATTAACTTTGGGGGGCTGAGACCGATAAACCACCAACTTGGGGAGGGGGGCTATGACCGGAGACAGTAAAACACATGATTTATTACTATATACTAAGTATATAATTATGAGTATTGTTAACATTTTTACTAAAAAGAGTTTCAAAATAACGAGGTGATATGACAATTATACCAGTATGTTGTTCAGTGAATTCTGAAGAATTTGAGGTCGTAAACACGACTTTCAGTCAATATTGATATGTACGATATTTAGTTATCCTCGAAATCTCTTCCTCTAGTACAAAGAATAAGGGGAAAATAATTCTAAAGTCTTTGAGTTTATTTAACACTGTCTTGCAATAAAGTACTCAAGGAAAGCTTATGAAAAGTCTGGATTCCGAAAGCGGGAACGGCTTTGCACTGAAACAGGTACGTCCTTTTGACAGCGCTAAACAATTTTGCAACGGAGTAACAGACGACATACAATGCAAAACAGCTGACTGATTGATGCACGCTCCCTCCGCGTGGGGTTATAATTTGGCTACTGCGCCACAGAGACAGTTTTCTTGGCCAAGATGCACTAAGCAAGGGCTATGTCAGGCATGTTTAATATATTCGTTTCGCTTTCAGTTGCCCTCCCCTCCTTCCTTCCCCTGTCATGCTCGGGACAGAATCGGAGCGACAATATACCATCGAAATTTCCCTTTTCTAAAAAAAATATCTTTCAATTTCCAATGATGTATGGGTTGCCTCTACTCCGTCACACGATCTCCAATGGAATTGGTTTGTAACACTACATTTGCTCGCAAACTGATCGCTACGTTCACGACTTTCCTAAATGATCCAACCTCCCCTCACACGACACTCAAGCCAAAAGACCCAATCAGCGTCCTCTACGTGACTGCTTCAACAGCGTCATAGGGAGCTTAACTAACATTGTGTTCAAAGACCAGGGCGCGGCCCGGTCTACGAGCAAGGGCGCCGACTTTCCAAAATTTCTGTGGGTGCATATCAATGGCGGTTAGATCTGTAATTATCAAGTATTGTATACTTTAAACAACTTACATGCACAATGTTTGCAAGAGGCAATTATATTAACTAAAAGAAAATACCACATTCATACAAATTAAAATGAACAAATCTTCATAAATGCAAATAATTTTAGTTGTATTGCAGAAAGAACTATGCAAGGATTTTGTTGTGAACAGAAACTACAAAATGACTAACTTTATGTACCAAATAATAGTAATAATAATCATGACATGTTACCTTTCAATATAAAACACAATCCTTCTTACATCATTTGCAGTTATGAATTTGTTTGCAATTTTGGTAATGTCAATATTTTTAGTCATTTCTTTATGAACATGCAAAATTGCCAAATCATTCAATCTTTCTTGGGTCATTGTTGACCGCAAAAACGTTTTCAATCGTCTAAGTGCTGAAAATGACCGCTCAGAGGTACAAGAAGTAACAGGTATAGTTAAAATCACCCGTACAAACATCACAAATTCTGTGAGCATTTCACGAATGGGACCACTGTTTTCTCTACTTAAAATATTTGTAATGTCTGACAAGTTGGCCACTTTTTCTTTGTTCGTTCTGCACACATCTAGAAACATGTCCCTGTGCAATGTTAGCTTGTCTTTATCAAAGTCTGTCCCATAGAAGTGCAGAATTCGATCAGCACCAATTTGACCGATAGCAAAAACTTCAAGTTGTGAAATAAGTTCCAAAACCTTTGTTTGAAATCTACGATTTAGCGAATCCACAGACACATCAATTATTTCAAAAAATATTTGTCTGTACATTTCCTCCGGCGTTTGATACGTATGAGGATCACTACCTTCGTCGTAGCGTTTTGACATCTTCCTTTTTCTAGGCAAAACTGGTTCATCAATGTTCAATTCCTCCGCTTTCCTCGTGGTTTTATTCCACAACTCAAAAAATATATATCCCTTTGTGAAGCTAAACTTACAGACAAAGTTTCCACCAAAGTTTTGGTTTCTCGGTATGGCAATGATTTCTTCTGAAAAGAAGAATGAAGTTGTTCAATCCTGCCGAAAACTGAAATTAACATTTTCAGGAAAATAAGAAATCTGAATTGATGTAGGTTTGAAAAATATCCACTAGCCTTCCCACCGACTTCACTTTTTTCTTCTGACAGATCTTCCAAAAATTTCAAGAGAACGTCATAATTACTTTCCAACGATTGTAGTGATTTTACCCTCACACACCACCTTGTGGGGCAGATTGGTCGCAAAGTCAGTCTGGGAATGTTTTTTACAACACCATCTTCGTTGTCTTCTTGTAGCGATTGAAACACTGCTAGCCTCTTTGGCGAATGTCTTACAAATGATATTAATTCACAAAAAATCACCAGAAAGTTTTGCACATACATCACTGATACATCTTACACTACCAAATTCAAATTATGCGCCGAACAATGAACAAATATAGCTCTCGGCTCCAACTGAGTAATCCTACTTGGTAATCCTGTTAAATGTCCACTGACATTACTCGCGCCATCATAACATTGACCACGACAGTATTTTATGTCGAGAGATAAACGTCTTATGACATCCTGGACGACTTCAAATAATGTCCTAGAACTTGTTGAAGCTACTTCATAGGAGCCCATAAACACTTCTTCAACTTGCAGATTTTCATCGACAAATCTGAAGCATATGGATATTTGTTCCTTCATTGATATGTCGGAAGTCTCATCTACAATGAGAGAAAAATATTGTGCCGCCTTAATAGATTTCACAATATTTTGCTGTACATCGCTGGATAATAAAGAGACAATTTCATTCAATATATCGTGAGAAACCCACTTATATGTAGTTCGCTGCAGCCAAGATTTCAACTCAGGAGCATCTTCTGCTCTAAGCAGCAGCAACTGATGAATATTTGATGCTTCATCGGTGTGTCCTTGCTGACTTAAAAATTGGAGGGACGTTATTATCTTTAAAATCGCCTTGCGTGCATTTTTCATATCTCCTAATTTATGTGTTGAGATAAGAGATGACACATTGGTTCCTTGTTTCGTAGTTGCCAGAGCAGTCACGGACGAACGATGAAGTGTACATTTTTCGTGAACCCTGAAACATTCAATTGCCTTTTGCCACTGGGAAAATCTATTTCGAACAAATTACACGAATCTCTGTCTGCAGAAGTAGCAGTTGCCGACGGAAGCACTATACTGGAATCAAAAGCGTCTTTACACACACTACAGAACACTTTGTCCAATTCTTTGTCGTAATAAATCCAAGGAAATGTCTTTTTCCATCCTTCATGGTATGACCTGCCTGACGATTTCTTGACACTTGTTGCTAATGTACTACAGGAACAGGCAGAAGACACATTTTCGGGTTCCTTATTTTTTGATTGAACATGCTTTTCACTATGTTCAGTGTCAGTAATATCCACTTGTGATGACGACGACAAACGTATAATGAATTTATCCATAGCGACTAGCAAACCTACTGTTCGAATTCGAAAGTATGTAAAGAAGCAATACTCAATATTGTGTTTCAGCTTTTCACACGCGTCCCGTACCACGTTTGAAAATTGCGAAAACTTTTGCCCGGCGAAGAGCTTTTGCTCCACGCATCCGGTCAGTAGACCCTCTTCTTTGTACTAACTATTAACACGGTAACACCCCTTTTTTCTGAAAATGAGAACTTTCCAGTATACAATCTAAGCTTCCGCGTCCTTCCAAGCCATTGTGTATCGAAGAAAAAACAAATGATAACAATATAGATTACATGAAAACAACTTCACTGAAATCGTAAACCACGCCGCTCTTATCTGATTGAAACGAACAAAATAAGAAAAAAAATCAACTATTGAGGTAATCGGTCACAATCGGCTTCCTTGTGTTTCGGTTTATTCTTTATTAGTGCTCAATATCGGCAAGTAGTTATTTTAAAACAATTGTTGACGAATGGAGTGGGCGTATTATAGTGTGTCACTTGTAAGGAAACATCAAAGCAAGCCGAAAAGACGGCATTCTATTGGCAATACAATATACTTCCATTGTTATTGTGGGGACTGCCTTTGACTTGGCCAGAGACAGGCAAGGAAGGGAGGAATGTGTTGCTTGGTTGCCTTTGCACAAACACATTTGAAACAATTATGTTTTAGAGGTTAGAAATTTTAACTCCCATCTCAATGTTTCAATTGCTTATTATTTTTTGATAATGGCAAGCGAGAAATATTTATTTTATTTTGTTTTTATCAAACTAAAAATCTTGTGGGTGCGCCGCACCCACAAGATTATCTATGTGGGTGCTCGAGCCCCGGAGCACCCACGTAGTCGGTGCGCATGTCTAAGAGGGTTGATATCTCTGTTCTGCGATGCTGAAGAAATTACTACGTTTACTGTTTTACATTGCCTTCCCTCAATGCCGGGTTTTCCGGTTTATAGACCCGACACTGCTCTTTTGTCTCTTTCCTTGTATTTTTAGTTTTCGGTCCCTTTTTTCAGCCCTTTTACCTATTCGTTCCTGTTTATGAAAACAAACTCCCTTCTATAGAGCAACCACAAGGAAAACAAACTTGTTTCTCTTCTTCCGTTCAGCTCGGGCCATAAGGAAGCATGGTCCACTCTCCCCCTCCCCTCCTAGCCGGAGTAGGGTGCACAGGAGTTGCGGGTCTGCGCAGGTTTCTTTGCTTGTGGTTCCAATTATAGACTATTTCTTTTTCCTCCCATTTTCTGTGTTTCTTCTTCATTCCTTCCAACTCTTTATCTATCTTTTGTTCTGCTATTTCCCTTCCTTCTCTCTCTCTCTCTTTCTGCTTGTTTCCTACTCAATTCCTCTTTTCTTGCTCGTATTTATATTTTCCCTCTCTTTCCCTTCCTTCTCTATCCTTGATATCTCTCTCTTTGTTCTCTATTCTACCGCTATCCCTGTCTCTGTACCTTCTGTTTTTTTCCTTCTCTCTCTCCCTGTCTCTGTCTGCCGGTTATTCACTCAATTCCTCCCTCTCTGTACCATCTGCTATTTATATTCCATCTCTCTTCTTTCTCCTTGTTTTTTCTACTAAATTCCTCTTTCCTTTCTCGGTTTTCTACTATTCTTTCCTTCTCTCTCTCTCTCTCTCTCCCTTTCCTCTATATTCTGTCTCTTTCTCTTCCTTTTTTCTCTATTCTCTCTCTCTGACCTCTTTCTTCACTTTCTCTTTTTTCTCATTCTTTATCTGTACATTCAGCTATATCTCCTCCTCCTCTCTCTCTGTCTTTTCTGCACATTGCTATTTCTTTCTCGGTTTTCTATTTTCTTTCTATCTCACTCTCTCTACCGCCAGCTTCTTATCTTTCTCCTGTCTCTCTTTCTGCTTGTTTTTTACCCAATTCCTCTTTTCATTCTTGGCTTTCTATTTTCTTACTTTCCCTAGTCAGTAGGGCATCTGACTGCCACGCGGGAGACCCACGTTCGATACCTGGGGTGGGCTCACTCATCCTCAAATCAATGAGTACCTCTGGCGGTAAAGCCGGCCGCAGCGTGATACTGATCACATCACCTCCAAAATGGCCGAGACCGAGAATGTGTGGGGCAAAATGTAAAGTGCTCCCCTGTGCATAGCACCACACCATTAAGGCATATAGGAGGTGTGAGGGTAACGCCCCACACTTTCTTGATCCGGTCGTGAGTGGGGGTTGATGTGATCAGCATCACGCCCCTGACCGCCTTTATCCCCCAGGTACCTATGTTATTCGACGCTGGGTGGGCGCCGGGGCCGCTTCCAACGTTACAGAAGTTCCCGGATTTGAACCGGCCGGGGATCGAACGCGGGACCTTTAGCATGATAGACGCGTTACCGACTGAGCCACCGCGGCCGCCAAATCTCCTAAATGTGCCTTCATGGCACGGTGCTATATGCACGCGGAACTTTACCTTACCTATTATTTTAAGGACCCCCCCCCATTTTGATGGCGCGATCAGCCCCAAACTTCCCCTTGCGGGCATCTCTGCAAGCACTACTTCTTTTAAATCAACATTTCCAAATGCCTTCTTAATAATAAACAATTCACTAAATAAATTTAAATAGTACTGTACATACTGTGATAAAGATCACATACCAAAAGATAGTTTGCAAATTCGACGAGAACAAATTTACTCTTTTCAACCATACTAAAAATAATTCTGTTTGGATCTCGAATGGCACTTATTGTTTATCACATTCTCTTCCACGTAGGATATGTAAGTTTGACCAGAGCCAGACTTCAACGCGCCAAAGATTGCGGACGACAATATGTCTGAACGTACTGTTCTTTGCCTACTGTGTAATTTCGTGTGTATGTATTAGGATTTATATTTTTGTTGAAATGTGTAGTATGTTAGAGTAATTACTTTGCGAGAATTAATTTGTTGTAAAATAGCGAACGCATTGGTGCCATATTGTGAACTTAAACCTAACGAAAAGATCCGAATTCGTTCCGAGAATGATCGAATTGTCTCCTTGAAATACAGGGAAAGGTGCGGGATTTTATATGATATTTGTATAAATCGTTTATCATCTACATTTATACCTGAAAACTGAGCTTTATCTATATTTTTAAAAATACGCAGAATGCTTCAATGTTGTTTACATGATAATATTTTCTTCCTTCACAGGAGATTCATCAAGTTAAAAAATAATAAAAAAGGGAGGTCCTTCTATGAGGACTTCAAACCACCATAATACACGTTGCCATGAACGTAATACCAACTAAAGGAAAACAAGGCCAAACACAACCAGGATATCAGCCGCGTTATTCTATACAACAGTATTCCTACAAGAATTTTGCAAGACAAGAAATTCAATGTGGTAAGTACAATTGTGGAAATTTATTATATATATTTATCATTGACACTCATGTTATTGGCCGTTAAATGTGTATGAAATAATACGCACATATCCGCAAAACGAAATTATGCAAAATGGTAACGTAAGAATTATTATGTTGAAATACAAAAAGGTACAAAAGTATTTCGTCCCGTTGACTTTCAACAGTTGTACGTTTCAAATACGACTAAATTAATTCATTTTTAGGTGTGCTTCGAATGTAGGTGTGGTAAGTAAACCGTGTGTTTGTATAGGATAGAGTAGGTGTGGAGTTGTGGTGTGTGGACCGTGAAAAATGATAGAATTTATTGCGAATTTCTTGTCTGTATTAAAGATAACAGCAGTTGCAATTTTTTCAATGTATTTGAAATTGTCAAAAAGCATGATACTTGAAAATCAAAAAGTTGTTCAATGGCCCTTGCGAGTTCAGCTCATGAAGACTTTAATATAATGTATTTTCATCCTTGATATTTACTCAGTTATACCATACTTATGACAGAATGACATACTTTTCCACTTGGATGTGTAAATACCGTAGCTAGTGTCAATTGAAATTAATTTATCCTGTCGGCTAGAAATGCTATTTGAAGAAAAACTTAAGTATATCCCAGAAGATTGGAACCACTTTCATTGGTTCACTTGATTGACAGTGTTTTCTTGTACTGCTGTTCTGGAAATTAAGGATGAAACTCTTCTCTCTCTCCCAATCTTGACACTAAACATGAAGTATCATGTGTCCACCACAGAAGACATAGATGTTGCAGATTCTTGTAAGGTGGATGGATACCCACGAAGTGTCTCCTTGTCTTAGTTCCTTTGATTCTGCACAATTTTTGCCAAGTATTTTTTGCAGTGATTGATGACACTGATGTACAAACATGTGAGAATTTTGAAAGCACAACCTCAGGGTACCAGTTAGATATCATGAAAACACATTTAAGTTAAACACATTTATTTCCGAATTATTTACATTTGTTACCTTACATGCATAGTGGAACTTTTTTCAACTGTAACACTTTACTATACCGGAGACGGATTTCTTCAAATTTACAGGAGAAAGTACTTACGCAAATCATTTTCTGTAGTGTTGTTGATGGTTGTGAATGTAATTTTGATCCATTTTAATGTGAATGCATGTGGTTTTCTATGAAAATCTATTTCCGATGTGCTATTGCTGCTGCCGCCATTTGCTTTCTGCACGAGAGCACAATACGCTCTCATATTGTCCGTATATGTTAAATTAAACGAAAGGAGTGCTAATGGATCCTAACCTAGCAGGCCTAACCTAACCTAGTAGGCATACCTCGTCCCCGTGATGGTTTGTGGGGCTATTGTGAATTTTTGGGCTAACGTCAATGGTTTTTGGGGCTACCCGTGGAAGGTTTGTGGGAAATAAGGAACAACAGTAAGTACTCGTTATTGTAAGAAATAGACATTATTTCACCTAAAGAAATGTTCCACAATGCAGAATAGTACGTTAGCAATGTAAAAAAATTGCGAAATAAATCATTAATAGGTGTCTCTGGTATAGTAAAGTAGTACCTTTTCAACTTGGGATTATGTTTGTTCACTGCAAAAAGCGTAATTTTTCACATTACGAGTATTTATTTGTTTTTGCTAATTCGCTTTCATTACACACAATATGTTGGGCAAATCTTGACTCACGTTGTTTTTTGTCTACTGATATGCAGCGTTTCCAAACTTATGAACCGAAAAATGCTACACAAACCATTCACGGAAGGTTAGGTTCAGTTAGGTTAGTCAAACATAGAAAATTAAATTGGAAAAAAAGACCTGCTCACACGTCATCTTGTAAAACTACTGCGTGGTTGCTACACTGACAGGGTGTTACATATTCAAACGCACTGAACATTTGATTCACGTAGTCACATTAATGTCGAAAATTACATTATTTACCGGCCGAATAAGTTGCACGAATGGATAAAACACTATTCCCAGCTTCCAAAAGTGCACAGGAACTGAATTCTGTAAGTACTTTCCCGTCATTTCTCCTGTAAATTTGAAGAAATCTGTTTTCACTATATCTGTTACCCAACCTCAGATAATCCCCCTCTCTCCGTCGCTCCCTCTTGGTACATTTTGGGGAAGAATGATGTAGGGCTTATGTTTTTTTCAGGAGAAAATGCCTCTTTATTAATGTCCACAAGAATATTCTTGTCTTATGTGAGGATAAAATTACACGCAATGTAGGTGAAATCACTACTCGAACCAACCTCAGCTCAAAAAAAATTGAACACTATGAAATTTAACTAGTTTTGATTATCAGAGTGACCATCTTCACCAGATTTTAAACTGCACGTAATCTGCAACATGACCTGCCCTGCTACACTGATGTGTGTTCTTTAGATGTTGATGTCTATCAAGCTTACATTCGTGTGCATTCATTTTCATGTGGGCAACAAGTACTTATTTTTTTTCTACACACCATGCGGTTGGAAAAATACCACAAGGTGTTTCAATATGAACTGTTGCTGGTATATATTTACAATACCAGAAGTATCTCGGATTTGTTTGAAATTCGGTATACTTACTAATTTTGGCCGGTAATGGTTCCGATTGTTTTTATGATTTCTCCTAGCACAAAGACAAATTATCATAGAATTTTGGAAATCATTGTCATCAAAATCATTACATCGAAATTGAACCATGTAAAACTTGCATTCATAGCATGATGAAATGGCAATAAAACAAAAGGAACTTGGGCCTTTTTGGCCTCCTAATCACGAATGTGCAGTTAAAATTTGGCGCTCACATAGAATTTGCAAGAAAACAGCTTCAATTATTGCAATCATTCTTCGTATATAAGTGTGGAAACCATATTTGTTGATATGGACAATTGACGTTCGCAATTAGTTTCCGTGTCTACAGCAGTGCCACAGTGTTGATTTCATACTTGGAGAGCATGGATTGTGTTAGAATGACGGAAGGGAGCTGTAAAAAAGTTGTGAATGTTGGACAGATCGTTAGGTACAGTGTGGAGGAGTTTGGCTGTGGGCTAATTAAGAAACTTATGGATTTCGATGTTTTGCCCAAAACTATCCCACAGTGAAATGCATCGAGGACGGAAGTGAAAGTCACTAATCACGATGTAGAAGAGGATGTGGAATGCGAACTGATTTAATTAGAGTTAAGTTTAGCAACAGTGCATGGATCGTAATATTGCAGGATATGAAAATGGCGTCTTCGATAAGCAACGTTGGCCATGAAAGTGCTATGAAAATAAGATTTCATATCGGTTCCTTGTCGCAATTACCGGAAAACCATTGACGGATAGCCCCACTTACCATTCCGGTTAGGTTAGGCAAACATAGTTTAAATTTGAGGTCGTAAGACTATGCACGGGTGCACACACCATTGACGGATAGCCCCAAGAATCATTCACGGTAAGGTTAGGTTAGTTTAGGCAAGCACAGTTAAAATTTGGGGTCGTAGCAATATCAGGGGTGTATATATAGTTTTTTTAAGTATTTGAAACATAAAATTTTCCGGTAAATAGCAATCGTGGACCACTCAATGTAGCTTATTTTGAAATTTCTACATGTGAGCACCAAATTTTAAATGCAGATTCGTGATTAGGAGGCCAAAATTGGATGTTGTGGTATGATTCAGGTAATTGCTTTTGCTGATGAAAATAGGCCAGTATGCTGTTCTCACCACCTGGCTGAACGTAGTAGAGGCCGAAGCCTTTAATTATTTTGTTGAATGGAAATACTCAACATATAATGCTGTTGCATGCTTTAAATTTCACTACATGTACTAATACCACTAGATGCAACAAGCATGTTTTGATTAGATAGTACCTTACAATATCATATGTCAAAAGAGGTATCTGAAATTATTTTATTTTCTTTTAAGCATTGAGAATTATTTATGATGACATAATTGTAATAAATGACATACTCTGTTCTTCATACTTTACTGTTATGAGATTCCAGTATCTTACTTGGTTTAGAGTAATTTCCTATATTTTTTGTAGATAGGGTGTAATCATGAGTTATTGAATGTTATAATATTAGTAGTTCCAGCAATTTGAAGTAATGCCAAGTAGTACTTTTACATGCAAATTAAAGTAGATTTTACACATAGGTAACTAATGAATCTCATAGAATGTTGATGTGATTGCTTTTGCTGTTACTGTAAAGGCACTCAACTGGGATACTTTCTATAATTGGTTCTAGAATGAATGTTAATAGTGTTTTGGCTTTCGCTGCTTGTAATTTTAGCATTAGTTGAACTGTTTAGGCAATTTTTCTATTAAAGCACACGAAGACTTGATGCTTGAAGTGCTATTATGCTACTAGACCCACGTTCCAATTGAATGCTGGTATTATTTTTGCGTGATTAGACTTCCGTTCATGCCTGTAAGCACATACTGAAATGTTATACTCATTACTTACTACATCTTGGCGATTTTTTTTTTCTCATACAATGTGCCCCCCCACCCAGTGAACAGTCATTTGTTTATTCTTGTCTTGGATACTTAATCCTGTGTTGGAACATTTCACAGGTGCCCTTGACACACTATCACCTTGAGAAAGTGAAATGTTTTGCATGGTTTATGAAGATTTTGTTTAGGGTTGCTGCACATCTGGAAAACCTGGAAAGAGGGAAATGTCAGGGAATTTTGCAGATCGTCTGGAATTTACGTGTATTTTGGAGTCTGCAAGAGAGTTGCAAACTGAACAAGCAGTTCACTTTCACTTCTGGATTCGGTTCTTGTGATTCCACTTATTTCTTTCGTTCTTATGATTCTCAGTCTTGTGCAAAATTATGATTCCTTTGAATTTCTGTAATAAATTTTCACTTTTACAATACTAGATATTGGAAAGAATATCAAAGTAAAACTTGCACTGATTGATAGCTAAAGTACATTGACAATATGGTCATAATTATCGTAAAGGTTGGTGAAGATGAGGTTATCGTCTATTATTTTATAGATCTTAGTCTTGTTGGCATTTCCTATAGAATTCCTATACGCAACAAAAATTTCTCTAGATGCTGTACTTATAAATGTAAGCAAAAAAAGCAGCATTTTCTATGACACTATGAAAAATTGTGTATGGTTTTTTTAACTTTGTCCGTTTGTATATTGTGGAGATCTGGTATGATGAACTAATGTACCTCTGTTACCTTAGCCTGAAGGCTAGATGCACATGATTGTAGCACCCAATACATTCGATGCCGATTGTAATTTTACTCTTCGAATTTTCACGTGTTTTTGGTGTGTAGAATGAAATTTGCTAAAAGAAAGTTGTGAAAGTGAACGTTCATAATAGTTAATGGATTATATATTTAATTGAAAAACTCAAGGTTCGAAAGCAAAGATCATGATAAATATATTTGGAAAAATTTCATTTTTGGACTGGAAAACCTGGAAATGTCTGGTAATTTCATAATCAAAAAATCGTAGTAACCCTGTTGTTGTTTGTGAAGGTTTTTAGTTGTTTGTATCTCGCAGAAATGTTGTGAAGGAAAGTATGTCTGTTACCTTACCGTGATGTAAATATAGCATCCAGCACGACATTCACAACAGCAAGTATAATATTAAGTCATTAGGTTTGGGGCTGATATTTATATTCAATGTGTTCTTTCACTATTTGAGCATGCATGCAAACTGTTTTGAAAGTGGCAAACTACTACGAAATGGCAGGTTTTTTACTTACGCAGGCCATACTTTCGGATCAAATATCTCTCTTGAGATTTCCATGTGCTGGAACTATTTCTATATATTTGTAAAACATCGAAATCTGTCAATTTAAATAAAAATCAACACAATCGTCGAGGGCGTGCAGTGGGTGAATCGGTCCCAATTTCACATATCTGGAAAGTGGCATATTACTTTAAACTTGTTTTTGTGTTTTCTTACATTCAAATGTTACACTGGTTTGGAAATAATTACACTTAACGTGTCCTTGTTTAAGTAGAGTTAGATGGATCAGATTTGAAGTTGTTAGCATTACAATCTTGCTCCAAAATTCTCACATGACTGATATGTGTTATGCACCAGTGCCTTAACATTTCCGTGTATTCATTCCTCTCATCCCATGTGTAAAGAACATTTTCTGATAATTGCTCCGAATGTTTGATTTTTGCGAAATTCATCTGAGAAAAATTAAGTCTTGCAGAATGGTGTATGTGATTGGAAAAGCAAATTGAAGCTTAGAGAAAGTAATTACAGGTGTTGTAAGTTTCAAAAAAAAAAAAAAAATCTTAAAAAGTAGCTTACTCTCTCTTGGATACAGACTACTGCCGTACGTTCACATTTGGGCTTGAAGCTATCTCGTACGTGGGACTGGTTGCAACTTAATGAACTGTTGAAAGCATTTATGTATGTTATTGTAAACCTACGAGCCCTGAACTTGACACACCTAACATAATAATGAAAGCATTTGCAAAGTTTTTTTTTATTTCTAGGAGTTGTAAAATCTGACTTGCCTAACCTAACAACGGAGCATGTAGAGATGTTATTTAAATGCTAAGAACTCTAAACTTGACCTGCCTGAAAGCACTTAGTAACATTAGTGACATGCAAATTTTACATTTTACATAATTTACAGTAGTGAATGTACATGGGCCACTCCACAAAAAGTGGTCCTACTCCATGTGAATAACAAAACAAATTAATCTAAAAGTTATTAGTGCTTTTAATGGAATTGAGGTTGAAATGTTTGTGAATGCATGTAATTTGCATATTTCACCAAAAAACTTGTTAGCATCTGTAGCTTGTATACTTCACAGACAAATGAAGTCAAATTTTGCTACATATTTAGTGTGTCGCACATAACACATTCTGGAAAAGCATTCAGGCTATGTTTTCAATTTGGTCGACACCACAAAATGCTTTATAGTTCTATGAAATCAGTTCACTATAATGCTTTAATCCAATTTTGTGTCTAGAACCTTATATTTTGTGTGTGAAATGTCACATACACCTTATTCTGCAAACATTTTCACAATGTAATTGATGCAACAGAATAGCTCATCACGTGGTAAATAGGCTGATACAGAAACCCTTTCACAATACACACACGTGACCTAGATGCCAGCAGCAGTCCGTAACCGAGACAACAGTAAATGATTGGCTTGTGGCAAACAAAGAATGCCAATAAATCATGATGTAAGTAATCACTAATTCTCTGAAGCATGTGTTAAGAGAGAAATTGAACTAATTAAAAATGCATGTTCCATGTTTAGCTTGGAAGTAAGTCTGAGCATAAGCTTCAGTATGCCTTATGGGCAGTGGTAGATAAAACAAAGTAATACAGGCGTGAGTCCGTTTTTCTCAGAAGCCAACCTTTCTTCTTTTTTGTTAGTTTTTGCAAATATGATATAAGGTAGCTATGAATCCAACTAACATAAAGCTACACATATTGAAATATGCAGGCACGTCGCCTGATAATGTTCGCATAAGCACGTGAACACTCATGTATATGTCGTAAATTACGTACATATTAAACACACACACACACACACATACGTATATATATTTGAAAAAATACTATGTTTGATGTACGAATATATACACAAAATTTACTGTGACACGACTTCTTTCACATCTAATAACTTTTTTTAGATAGTTGGTAACACTGACTTCTACGGTGTTTCACGGAGGGCGTTGAACACAATTGCTGTGCGTGTTGCATAGAGCTGACAGCTAAGGGGCTGTTGGCCACTATACCCCGAAGATGTTCACTTCGCTGTGCGAACACTGATGCAAGCGACAATACTTCTTACATTCGGCACCAGAGCGCAGCATGGGTCTAGGGGGACTCGAAAATATCTGTGCTACATAGTTGCAAACTTAGCGACAATTCGCTAAACCTGGTGGATTTTAAGCGGGAGAGGGACAGTTTCCCCTAGATTCACACTTTTTCAATTGAATATGAAGTTACAAGGGAGAGGAGTAAATCTGCATTCAGTACAAAAACATTACTGACCACTCGTATGCGAACCACATGCGACGCCACTGGAAATATGTTCTTCAAATATTTAATTTATTAATTAATACAAGTTGGATTAAAATTTATTATTTCTTTTGCCAGAGTAACCTTCCTAAAGGAGGCTCAACTTGTAACATGAATAACTATGCAATACGTTCTAATATATGGTAGACTCTTCCATATTGCCATAGATTTTAAAATTCGCCTAACAACAGTTAAAAAATTATAATGGGATGTTTATTGTTCTGATTTAATGACAGAAGTGATACAGAAAACTAAAACATTAAAAACCACATACTGTGCTAGTTATTTTGAAAAAAAAAAAAGGCAAGGGAAATTTCTAATTTTTGACCTAATAGTTTATATTGGAGGGAATAATTTTCTTTTTGATATAATGTATCACTCAAAAGAAGAATGTTATCAAGTAATTTATTTCAATGACATTTGTTCACGCCACCTCCAAAAATTGCTTATATCAAGAATGTGTGGGACTCTACCTCAACAACCGTGATGCGCCTTCATGCATGGTGCAACGAGTTTGTTTTATGTCCACTTTATGCACAGATAGGCTAATCAGGACTGGACCTACATTTTAATCAGATCCAAAGCACTATGTGCCTGAACCCATGACCCCTTGATTACAAGGTGATGACATGACCACTACACCATCGAGGTGTAGAAATGGTGAGTATTATTACTTAAAGCCTTTTTTTGTGCGGAAATGTTTTTTTTTTTTTTTTTTAATACTAACAAGCATGCTTCCGAGTTAATAGTCATTTGTTCACTGTTGCCCAAGGTATGGGCTTTTCATTCTTACGTAATGAATAGATTATCCTATAATTCCTATAATACATCCTTCTCGGTATGCACACAAGTTAATGGTAGAAATTTATAAGCAATGTGGGCCAAAATCCAGCACACGCCCATGTGGTCTTAAGATTTCATGCTTTGGACTCTTGCTACAGGTTTGAGTGTCCTGGGTGAAGTGTAACAACTTCTGTTTAGCTGTGTACGGGAGCGGTAGCCACCCACCATTATGAGGAAATTGGGGAGCTAAGAATAAATAGTTTAACCGATCATGGAAACCTACAACAACGACTGAGTGGGGGGGGGGTTTCATCGTGTTGACACGTCACCCTGTAACTAGGTTAAATGATCTCCCACAGTGAGGCCGGCAGTTTGTAGGTAAGCCTTGGCTCGCATCGGCTGTTGCACCATCGGATGTTATTACCATTTTTAGGTGTGTATAGTGCGCACCCTGGTTTTTGATGGGCAAATGTGACAAGCAATTATATCTCGCATATAATGCTCAGTATAATCCAGTTTCACATACTAGTATGGTGCTGACTGTGCCAGTGACCCTTATTTAGTAATTGCTAAATTAAGAGAAAGACTCGCAGTAATAAATCATAAGCAACAAAATCTAAAAGTTCTAAAATTTAATACAGGAGAATTTGCTGATGAAATAATTAAGATTACCAAATTAAACTGTCAAATTGATTCGATGTTTTGCAGATTTAAATGATAATGAAAATATAAACGAAACAGACGTAAATAAGAATTGGGAGCATATACGTAATGCAATAAAATCGGCAACTAAAGAAAGAATAGGATACCATAAACCAAGAAAAAGTAAGCCATGGTTTGATAATTAATGTCATAATCTAATATAAATAAGAAATCAGGCTAGACTTAGGTGGTTAAATAACTCTGATGATACAAATTTAAGCAATTATGTAATAGAATGAAGCGAGAAGTTAATCGCACGTTTAGAAGTAAAAAAAGAGATTACTTGAAAAGTAAAATTAACGAAATTGAAACAAACAGCAAAAACAAAAATATCAGATTTATATAAAGGTGTAAATGAATTTAGAAAGGGGTGGCAACCTAAAGTAAACTTGATAGAAGATAGATTTTTTGTCCGATCCAAGCAATATTTTAAACAGATGGAAGAAGTACACACAGAAGAACCTTTAGTTCCAGAACCTAACTTGACTGAAGTTAAAGATGCTATTAAAAGGCTAAGAAATAACAAGCACCTGGCATTGATTTAATACCAGCTGAGTTAATTAATTATGGCGGGAATTCGTTAATATGTCAATTTATAAATTAATTTGTTTAATATGGAATAAAGAAGAAATCCCTCAACAGTGGAAGGAATCCATAATTGTTCCTGTGTTTAAAAAAGGTGATAAAATGTACTGCAATAATTACCGTGGAATTTCTCTACTCTCAACGACATATAAAATATTATAAAACATTCTTTTAGCAAGACTAATCCCATATGCTAATGAAATTACAGGTGATTATGAATGTGGATTTAAACGTAACAGATCAACTACAGATCAAATTTTTCACATCAGACAGACACTTGAGAAAAAGTGGGAATATAATCAAAGTGTCCATCAGCTATTCATTGATTTAAAAAAAGCATATGATTCAGACAAAAGAGTTAAATTATATAATATAGTAGTAGAGTTTGGAATACCTAAGAAGCTTGTTAATATGATAAAAGTATGCACCAGTGAAACAGAAAGTAAAATTCGTGTGGGTATTAATGTGTCTGACAAATTTACATTTCATGATGGGTTAAAACAAGGAGACGCATTATCTCCATTGCTCTTTAATTTTGCCTTACAATATTCTGTTAGGAAGGCAAAGGAAACTAACGAAGGGCTAAAATTAAATGGTGTGACTCAGTTGTTAGCATATGCAGATGATGTAGACTTATTAGGGGATGATATAAATACAATTAAGAATAATGCTAAAATATTTTTCAAAACTGCTAAAGAGAGAGGTTTGGAAGTTAACAAAGAGAAAAACTAAATATATGCTTACAGGCTGAAACCAAGTGTTAGGTAATAATCAAAATCTAATTATTGATAGTTCATTTGAGTAATATTAATAAATGAAAATGATATTAAAAAGCAGGCTTAATTCAGGAAATGCATGTTACTTTTTTTCCTCTTCATAAACTTTTGTCTTCTCATTTAATATCTAAGAAACTAAAAGTTAAAATATACAAAACAGTAATTTTGCCTGTAGTATTATATGCAGTGGCGAAGCGTAGAGTTCCAAGCAGGGTAGGCACAGAAGTGCGATAATTTTCATTAGTTGCTTAAATCTGTAAAAAGAAAGGGAAGGGGGGGGGGGGCTATGTCACGGAGAGTGGTTCAATGTCTCTCCAGACCGCTTCTTTACTTGCCAGTGGCGTGACGTTTTCAAAAGTGTTGTTACCGGCCATCAGCACGATAATTATGTCTTAGACGTTCCCCCCACCCACCAGAAGTCATCGATCTAGATTTTTGTTCATTTCTGTTTTTTTTATTTGTTTGTATTTTTCCAACCCCTGATTTATGCACACACCTCCAGAAAGAACTACCAATCATGAGACATCGCGAAAATCCAACGAATAGTGCTCGAGCCCTGTTGTCAATTCTTCATCACTTTTTTCTAAATTTTTTTTTTTTTTTTTGCAATTGAGGTGAAAAGGGCTAGAAGAACTCCATAATTTTCGGGTCAGTCTGACGTTTGTGCCATGAGCAGACGACAGAATTCCGCACTTTCAGCGACTGTCAGTTTGGTATGTTCTATTGCTGCCAACTTAGTATTTTTTAGCAAGACTTCCTCGCACCGAGGAAAACACCATTGTTATCTGTTGTCTAACTAAAGGAATGGTTGCAGTTAATTCCAGTCTTGGCTTTCTAGATAAATGAATTTCTGACACCTGTATGTGCAAGTAAACATAATTTAAATTTTGAATATTTTCGTCTCATTTGTTCTGATCTATGCTAATCATGACGATGAGAATGTATGGAGAATGAATTAAAGATGACCAAGAAACATTGACATGACCACAATTAGGTCACCTGGCTTCGTAACGTGTTAGGATGACGACTACGGGGCTTTCAAGAAAAAACATAAGTATAGGTGACCTCTCTCATTCAGTGTGTATACTTCGCATCCTAGTTTGTTCTACCCCTTGTGTTAGTAGACACCTTTACGTGATAACAGAACATAGGATCCTTGTTTGGGACCCGGCAACACGACAGGTTACTATGTAACATATAAACAGGTTATAATAAATGTAGTTGCTTGAGAGAATAGAATCCCAATTTTAGGCGCAATTTAGCTCTTTTCTGCCAATCCAATGTGACAACACTGGCCTGTTCCGCCAGACCTGAAACAGACATGGCCCGCGCAATAACCCCATAACACAACACTCTTTGTCCTAAACCCCAAAAAAGTCTTCCCTTGCATTGTACTTTATTTGGCCGCCCTCTTCTCTGTTATCCCTTTAGGGTAAATGAAACTGCCTACCTCTTCGCTTGTATCGGCTGCATAAAACAATGCCTGCTTGTAATATCTATTCGACGACTTTGTTAACGTATTAAATAACGTTTCAACAACTTTGAATTTTTTTAAATATTTTGCTGTCACTTGCCACTGCTACTTGCAAAGGAAAATATAGTTGAAAACATTTTAGAAATGATTGTTATAAGAAAGAGACATGAAAGACCAAAAGTGGGTCCTACCTTACCGATGATTACATCTTCACTCAATTAAGAACTCGATTGTTCTTGTTGTTCTTGCATTTCAGTCCATCACTTTTTTCATAAATCTGATCGCTTCACACGACACCAATCAAAAACAAAGCTCTACCATCAAGAACCTCGCGCTCCGAGCCAAGCGCCAAGCTCCCTTCTAGCGTCGTGAGCAGGAGGCAAGTTTTCCCAGAGGGTGAACGAGCGGGGGAATCCCCGTTCACGATAAAAATAAATTATTCTATTCCCAGTGAAAGTAAAACTATTTTGTAAATATAAGGCGTAACTATCATTTTAATTTACGTAATTTGGTATGAAGACTTACTTTACAAATATAAGTTCTTTGGACTTTCTGTTTATGCTACGGTGTTGGGTGAATCGACAAGACAATCAGCACTCTGACCAGAAAACAGTCAGAACTACAGTTATGCTACAGTACTCCGTAATTTTCAATTTCACTTACACTTGTCGATGAAAGGAAGGAAAACCTAAGTTTCGCACAAAATATGGAGAATGTACAATGAAAAGAAGTCTCTCTGCACGAACACGGGCTAATGTTTATAAAAAATGCTGGTACACCACAAATTTCCAACCCTGGCGGAAATGCAGTGTTGCTGATAAGCTGTTCGTTCCAGTGGGTAACACCGCGAGGCCGGCCTCAGGAGCATCTTATAAGCATACGTACAGTACTCGTAAGATTAGGCTTCCCGCATATACGACCGTAGGACGGAATGTGAAGAGAAGAGGCCCCAGCAAATGTGCCTCACTCCCTGGAAAGTTCGTATACTGGACAGGGTTAGAATTTTTTTGTAATTATCATAAATGAAAATTCCAAACTTTTCCATTGCATTACATATGTTTTGACGAAATAAGTAAATACACCTTTAAAAGAGTAATGGCGTGGGTAGGCCCGGCCTCCTGGCCTCATAGGACACTTCGCCACTGATTATATGGGTGGAAACTTAGTCCCTTACATTGGAAGAGGAACATAAATTGAGAGTATTTGAAAATAAGATCCTTAGGTAAATATTTGGACCTAAAAGGGATGAGGAGACAGGTGAGTGAAGGTTACATAATTTAGAACTATATAATTTGTATTCATGTCCAGATATTATTAGAATGATTAAATCAAGAAGACTTAGGTGGGCAGGCCATGTGGCACGAATGGGAGAAGAAAGAGGAGTTTACAGGATTCTTGTTGGGAAACCTGATGGTAAGAGACCTGTAGGAAGGCCAAGACGAAGATGGAGGGACAACGTTGAGATGGACCTAAAGGAAATCTGTAGAGATGAAAAAGAGTATATAGATTTTGCTCAGGATAGGGACAGATAGAAATCCTGTGTTGCTGCAGCCATGAACCTTTGGGTTTAAGAAGGCTAGAGAGTTAGTTTGTTATAATCCAGTTTCAAGAAATGGCTTTCTTAGTTGTAGGTCGTAAAGTATTGTTATGCCTATCAAGAGTGAATGACATCATATTCAATGAATCACCTGTTGCTATGTGGACCAAGAGGAGAATATCCTCTTGTGTAAACAATAAGTCACCAACCCATGTCACCTCCCCCCCTCTCCCTCCACTGTGTTTAGCATCCCAAAGATTTCACTCTTTAACCACCATATTTATTCTGTAATAGTAGACAGCAAGATCAAAATTACATTATGGATTTGCAGTGCTCAGGAAGTTATTTTCTATTTCTTGCCCAGCAAATACCGCTGATACGCATTACATGTGACGGAAGGTGCATTTTCGAATTCCGCCAGAATGGCACTGCTTTTCTTGGTGTCACAGAACATTACATTACAAAGTGAAAAATCATGGGAAATGGCCTTCAAAATCCAAAGTATCATAAAAATCAGAACGTTCCTTCATTTTGTGATAAAATTATTTCAACCGCATTTCACATTAGTGTCACTATCTTGTATGTAATACTGTTACCATATTCACAAACTGCAGGGTTTAAGCTTTAAAACAATATATAACATGATAGGGTTCCGTAAACATGAAAAATCAATGCAAGTATCCCAAAATCATGTAATGACCCTGTACGGTTTCATGTTGGCTGTCTGAATTATTCTGTGCATAATACGCACCACAGTTTTGGGAGCAAAAATTTTTGAAAAAAAAGTGTGCATTATACATGAGTAAATACGTTATTATTAATATGCGCTAAAGTTACAATTGTTTAATTTCTATTTCATCATGGTACACAGGCATATTTTTTTCATGGTTCGATTTCTATTTGTCAGTGAAAATATACTTCGGAGTTTTAGCATTTACTTACTGCATGTTTGCTTAAGAATGTTTTTTCATTTCCATATACTCCTATATGAAACTTATCTTGCAACCTGCCATATGTTTACTGTCGTCTTGGTTACAGACTACTGCTGCCATCTAGGTCATGTCTGGGGCGAAGGTTAGGCTAGTCATGTTTGGGGCTCTAAATATTCCAATAACGTCTGTAAATTCTTTCTTGGTTAGGTTACGTGTGCCAGGTTTAATGCCCTTAGCATTACAATAATTTCTCTAAATACTTTCAACATCTCATGATGTTGGTCTCAAGTGTGACACCCCTTCAAACTTCGTGTAGGCAGTCGTCTGTGGAATGCTTAGTCTATGGTAAGTGGTGATGTTTGCGTAAGGTATCTTAAATCTTTTTGCAAAAAAATAGGACCTTTTGGAACTGCAAACATTGAGGTAAGGTAAAGGTACCACTGTGCATATGCACACATGCCATGAAGGCATATGGAGTGATGTTGAGGTCGGATTAATATTGGCAGTGGCAGCTGGCAGCTAGTATGTTGGGTAGTGCCAACGTGATCTAGAAATCGAAAAATATTCGCTAGCATATGTCATAGAAATCTAATGAAAGAGGTAATTTTAATGGAACTTTGTTTACTAAAATTGCAGACAAAAAAATCAGACTTCCTAATATTGGTTTGTTTTACTTCACATTTGTACTACTTTGGCTAATCGCAAAGATAAGTTGAGTCAACACTCACAAAGAACACCGATGCCCAGGCCAGGATTCGAACCCGTGAGCCCTGGCACGGAGGTAGGCCAGAGTTTCTATTAAAATATCGATGCCGGTTACCTTTACCACTTTTTTTTAAAAAAAAATAGAATTAATGTTTTAATCTCGCGTGGGACGGCCAAGTTGTTTAACTTTAAATTTAATATTGTATAGTACCTTGGAAAAGGAAAACTGTGTATATAATAATGCTCCAATCTGACTCATCTTCACTGACTACCCTTCCTTTCATTCACCATCGGACACTTGCACTTCACTAAAAGGAAAAACACTGAATAATTAGACACTGAGTCGAACACTGTATTCTTGCCTTGCTTTGTTTATAATTTGCAGCCCCAGCACGGCAGACGGTAATTACATCAACAATCGGTGTTACTAACAAGTGAAATATGATTATCTGCTAAATGAACTGTGGATCTACAAGCTTTAAAATTCAATGCAAGAAATTGAATTATATCTCCAAGTGAAATTATTATACTGATAGATTTTCAGTGTTGTTTTTACAAATATTATAGTAAAAGTCCCCTGGTGATGCAAAATCCCTTTGATATTTAGACAGTTCTTTTTTACAGAAAATGTCTTCAATATTGTGAATGGCAGTTGCAACACGTGAGTGTCTGTGTACGTGAGAGCAAGGGATATAACAAAATAGTCTGGATGGCTCTTTAGATGCATCTATCTAAATGGTTATATAAATTTGGGGAAGATATTATGTTTGTTCTTGCCAAGTAGGCAGGAAAGTATCTTTCACGCGAATTACTTCTCCGAGTATTACAAATCGGTCAGCATTAGTCACTTCTCTATGATTTGTAACTATGTCAACACAATGTGAAAGCTCTCGGGTCGTGCCAGCCGGAAATGGGCGCATCTTGTTGTCTTATGGCTACTACCTCCTTTCCAGATTCCTGCAGAGCCTTTTTCATGCCTCTGTGCAAGGGCAACACTATACTGGCCCAGAGCAAGTGAGAGAACAGCTGTGGATGCGGCACAGGAATTGAGGTCGCCATAAGCTCAAACGCTTACGAGATTCAATTCTCCTTGTTCGTAAATGTATTAATTTAACGATATTTTCCTGAAGCAATTCCTTTTTCGTTTTCTGAGGGTAGTGCCATGACATGGTGGCTCTCCCCTTAGACAGGATGACTACTCACCGGGAATTCCTTGAAATTCTGGGAATTATGTGTGAATTCTACTTGAATTTTTCTCTGTAGACGTGAAAAATTTCAACTTGTATTAACCCAGATCCTATTCACATTTTTTCCAAAAAAAAAATATTTTCGTAAATATTTCTTCCTCGCTTCGCTCGCAGCTCCTGCTTTTCTTAGTGTTATCAAGTTTATAACCATAGCTAGGGGGCGGCGGGAATCGGCCCTGGGTGCCAAACTATCTAAATGAACAGAAAAGTTGTAAAATTGATTGATTGATTTGTGGTTTTAAGTTCACTTTATTCACAGAAAGGCTAACCGGGACTGGATCTACAGTTTAAAGTTGGATCCGAACTACTGTGCCATGTGCCTCCACCGGGTATCGAACCCGGGACCCCTTGATGACAAAGCGACGATGTTACCACTACACCATCGGGGAGGCACAAAAGTTGTATAAGAGATAATGCATTGGCAGCCCATGAAATTATTTGCACCCTATAAAATCAATATTGATTTCAAAGAATTAGATCCAAAATTTTTCATTCTCGCTTCGCTCTCATTCTTCTCCTTAATGCATTGTATTGTAAATTATCAGACAGAAAAATAACACTTGTCAATTGATTTTGTTTTAAATGCATTAACAATTGTTTTGAGGAAAGGGAGCATGCACATTTGAGAGACAATTTATGTAATTTTTGCTGTTGTATATATTATGTATTAAAAAAAACTGAATTAGTGTCCCCGTCACTGCAGGTTGCATATATGTGACACACACTACCTGCATGAAAGTTATACATGTTAATGTAAAAAATAATTATGTTTGCAATGCATTTATCAAGCATTTTCTGCCTTTCAAAAATAGTTTGTCTGCTTGTTTTCCATTATGAAATTGAACGTCTTGAAAAATAATTGAAATAGTTTGTTTGAACACAAATGCTTTAGCACCAACTTCTACCCCCTTTTTTGCATGATTTACGAGGATGATAACATCTTTGATACTTCCGCTGCTACTACTAATAATAATATTGCTCCCTGCTTGGGCATGGGTGTTTGTTACTCCATTCATCAATTTCATCATATCACTCATCCCAATCTTCACAAATTAGCTTCTTGGCACAAGAAGGGAAGTAAAATATAACAAATCAATAATAATAATTATAATTAAAATATTAACACTATTATTATTAGTACGTTTATCCTGGCATTTTCTCCCCGCCCGCCCAGACAAAAATTCGTGTGGTTGCGCCTCTGATTGTAAATAGAAACTCAACACCTTAAATATTTTAATTATATTACGTATACCATTTAATTGAATTATAATTTTTGGATGTTAGAATCACATGGACCCTTTATATTATTAAGATATTTGTGTGTGGATGTTGAGAAGCGGTAATACATAAGGTTGAAATAGAGAATACATCTGCTTGAATTTTTGGAAAGTTCGCCTTGAAAACTGGGAATTATACTTGAATTTTATTATGGTCCTAGAGTAGTCACCCTGTTAGAGCCGCCGCTGAATATTGCCTTATCACAAGCTACGAGAGCACACCAGAAATCAGCCAGCCAAATGTATTTTACTATTGGTGCACAAGCAGAAGCCAATGGACAAAGTATCAATAATTTAAGTGAGGATTGTCTTAACTGATAGTATGAGATACTTGCATCTCAGACTACCTACTTAATTTAAGGGGAAAATTTAGATGTGCCAATTAATGCTACAGAAAGTGACTTTTTCAATTGCCTGAATCAAGCAACATGTAATTAATTTCAAAAGTTGTCAGTCAGTCAGTCAGAATCCTGTTATGTATCTACAGCAAAAGAGAGTAATTTTGCCTTACATGCACTTCCTCGTCTACAACAAAATTCTGTTTCATAACTGTGGCAAAGCATCATGTGACAACATTTAACGTCTCGTAACTTCAAAACTAATGATTATATTTTTCATTTTCCTTCGTTCATTAACATACATTTGATTTTTTTGCATACTCGAATACCAATACAATAGAAACACTTTTTTATGAAAGTCTATTCAACCGTTTTTTTTGTTTTGGTTGTTGTTTACCTGCTTTCTAATTTTACTCTTGCTTTGATTGTAGTACCCTGATTCGGCTTACGAGCTCTGGGTTTATGGCACCAGACCAACCAGTCACTTGCAAGTCTTAAGTTAGCTAATTTGCGTAATGTGAAAAGATTAACACAAAACGAAATAAACCACTAATATCTAATTTTACCTTGTATTTGAAAACTAACCTTAAACTCCAATATTCACTGAATTTTACACTATAAACAGTGGTATCAACTTTTCTTCTTATACTGTTCTTATGCCAGAGAATGTGATGTGGGATTATAAAAGTATTTTCGCGACGCCCGGATAAAGTTTGATCAATCGCGGGGAACTCTCAACGCGACGTCCGAAGGCACTACTGCCAACCGAGGAAAATCTTTCCGCACCGAGAAAGTTGATGTTACTCCTTTTCTGTTTTCAACCGCACTGTTCTCGTCCTTTTTGCATCACTCGCCCCATGCAACTTTAAGACTGTGATTGGTCTTAGCATAATCACACCATGCAATGTTAACCAATAGCATTCAACCTCTTACCCGCCTAGCGACAGCTTCTATTGCGCCACTATACAAAACCCGCTCACTGTAATCCAACACTCTTCCTACGCACTATTCCTGTTCCTTGAAATCACCCTTTCGTCCTATGTGTGCGTTATTTTATGTGACCCAAAGTAATCGGTCACAGTCTGCCCCTCCCTGGGCAGAAATAAAAATTTCGAGTCAAATGAGCAATTTTTATTTCTGTAGGTTGGTCCTAAATGATCAGTTCTATTTACTTTCGTCACTTGACTTCCTCGGTTGGTCATTCACTTTTTGAACACTCCTCGTATAATCACTACACACGCATCATCATTCCCTATCACCACATTGTGTTGGCAAAATTTATATTTGAATTTGACATTTATTTTATAAAGCACAAAATATAAAAGTACAAGAGATTATACAATATTAGGTAAATCCCTTATTTTCCACCATCCTTTATCCTTTGAAGTAGTACACTGTATACCTAACAATAATTAATACATATTAACATATCAAGTTCTTATGAAACACATTTCTCTAAATACACCAATAATATAACAAATACATAGGAACCTATATTCCAATTTTTATATAAAATATAAAATTTTCTTTTTTCTTTTTTACATTCAAAAACTCGACAACATGCTTCCTTTCATTACACTTAAAAAAACACTTCACATTCTTATCCTAAAAATTAAACTTTAAACATATTAACATTTATACAAGCTTTTGTAAAAGCTATACTTTTCTTTTCTAATCAACTAATTACTAAATATTCTTCAAATTCTCATTGAAAGCTCTAAAAATTAGTACCTTCTAAATTCAAATGAAAAGTATTTTTCGGTTTTCAAAACCTAGCCTATTAAATTGTAACATTCAATTTCTTACAGTACTCAATTTTCTTTTCCCTTGAACATCTCCATAACTTAAGGTTTTCTACATGTTGGTCACTTACCAACTCCTCAGTATCACAATCTAATAGATCAAAAACTCCATTTCTAGTTTGTTTCATACAATAATAAGGCCCTCTAAACAAGTCAAAATATTTAGCAATCTTTTTATCAATTAATGAACTATGCTTATGAGTCTTTAAAAATACTAAATCACCTTCTACAATTTCAGTTCTACCTACTTCTTTTTCAGCATGTTTATCTACAAATTTCTGTCTTTTTTCACAAGTTTTGACTTTCACCATTTTTAGTTTATTACTCCAGTTGACATTAATTTAATTTTTGATTCCAAATGTAGCTTTCAAATTTCCATCAATCTGTTCATTTAAATGTACTGAGACAGGAGCTTTTCCTAAAGTTTCATTTATGGAATAATTCAATAAGTTAACAATTGTACTAACATACAACGGCCAATCTTCATGCATGTCTTCACAATATATTCTCATGAGTCGGTTAATCTCCTGGTGAGCACGTTCTACTAAATTGGTTTTAGGATGATAACTGCTACAGTAATATATCTCGAACACCAAACTCTTTCATTTTCTGTTTGAACTGTTTACTAATAAAACAAGACCCTCTATCGCAAATCAATCTTTTCGGTATACCCAAATGAACAAAGTAACAATTTACCAGCTTATCCAGAACTTTTTCTGTAGTAGCGTTATGTATACCGTAAGCAACTAAATACCTAGAAAACCCATCCAACACTGTTAACAAAAATTTCTCTCTACGAGGCCCAGTAGGCAACTGGCCTTGCAAATCTACAAATACTTGCTCCCTTACGGTATTAATGACATGCATACCCAATTTGGCTTTAACAGGGTGTTTATCTGGTTTAGTTTTAGCACAGATAACAGTCATTTATCCAATTTCTCACATCCTTTCTCATCCCTCTCCAAACAAATGATTTTATCAGCTTATTTACTACTTTATCAACACCAAAATGTCCACATTGATCATGATAAACCTTAATCACATCAGCTACAAAAATTTTTGGCAAACACAATCTCCAATTTTCCAGAAAATGGTAATTTCTGGTCAACAGAACACCCTCTTCTAGTTTATAAAATTTGTTTACATTTATTATTCTTGCTCATAACATTTCCCTTTTCATTTTCCAAGATACTAATGATTTCCTTCAATCTCTCATCTTCCCCGTTGCGCCTGTTTTAATTGTTCCTTAGAAAAAGGTAAATTTTCAAGTTTCAAGTTACCAATTGTGTTAACAAACACTTTTTCTATTTCAAATTCCGGGTGGTTTCTTGACAATAAATCAGATAAATTATTTTCGACTCCTCTAACATAAGTGACTTTAAATTTGTGTTTTCCTAATTCTAACAACCATCTACACAATCGCAGATTCCAGTGTTTAGCGGAATTCAGCCATTGTAATGCTTTGTGATCAGTTAAAACCTCAAACTCTAGACCTGATATATACATTTCAAATTTCTTTATGCAAAATAGCACTGCTAGATATTCTAATTCAGTAATGCTGTAATTTTGTTCAGCTTTAGTCAATTTTCTACTTACATAGTGTATTACCTTCTTACATTCACCCTCCATTTGAAACAAATAACCACCAATCGCGACTGAAGATGCATCACAACTAATATATTATTCATTTCTTCCTTGGTGTTATTTTTACTATCTTTCACTACATTACTGTAAAGAAACTTTTGATTTACTATCGTCTGTCCGTTATCAGTTTTATTTTTGGTTCTTATTTTATCAGCCACTATCCATGAAAGATCACGTGACACTTTCATTATTAGTTTTTTGAACTAGTACGGTTTGCGGTAGAGTTATTAAAACCTTGGCCATTAACTGGTACATTTCTGGTAATTTCATTTCCTTCCCTATTTGCTAAACTATTTCTAGTCTGATCTTCCTGTCTGCTCTCAAAGTATTCATTTCTTCGAGGTGTCGGCGAGAAACGAGCTTGCTGTGCAAATCACCCTTGGTAAGGAAATGGCGCTGTTCCAACATTAGTAGTTACACTTCCATTATTTCCCAGTGGAGTTATTCTATTTTGCCCATAAACATTTCTAGTGTTTCTTTTGACTTCTACATTCCTCACAGCATATCTCCCTTCATTCTGCCTGGCTCCTCTCACTTCATCTCTTCTTTCTTCTGTCATTCTTTGTCCTGAGTTTTTCTGTCCAGCCCACAAAATTTCATGCCTTCTTATAATGTCTGCAGCCGAATTCAAAGTTTTGCATTTTGCTGCCAGCAACATTTCTCTTAGTCTAAAAGGTAACTGATTAGCGACCAAACTAACACACTTGTCTTCTGAAAGTGAAGATTGTAGCAATTTCAACTGTCTCACATTATCCCAGTAGAATTCTTCCATTGCTTTTCCACGTCCAGGTATAAATTTCTGCATTAATATCTCTGTCAATTTTGTGGATCTCACATCTTGAGATTCAAACTTCCTTAAGAACTTCTTTCTGAAGTGCTCATAATCACTGTACTTAGACTTAGTTTCTAAGAACCATAACTTTGCTGTCTTAGTTAACACAAAAGGAAGTACATGTAAATACTGATATTCCGTCACTCCCATTAAAGTTAAACTTTCCTCGAGATCTTGCAAGAATTCAGACGGTAGCAAGTCGTCCATTTCACCTGAGAACTTTTTCAACTTTGTTATATCACTATACTTGATAGGGCTTTCTTTTACTTTCTTTTGCTTTCTCTTTTCCTTTCTTCTATTTCTTTGCTCCTTCCTTCGATATGTCTTATTATAGGAATCGGAGTCCTCTGAGCTGGCACTCGTGCAAATACGTATCTTACTCCTAGCACCTTTTTTCAAACTTTCTTCATCACTTTCATCACTACGAGACGACTCGCTTTCTTCGTCACTATCACTCACTCTTTCTTTCTTAATCACCCTTCGTACTGGTAGTTTAACAACACTTCCGTTAGACTTTTCTACACTACGTCTATCTCTACGACCCCTTCTTTCACTACTTTCACCGGCAAATTTCAAAACTTCCTTTACACTTTCACCCGTCATTTCTTCATTTCTCTCAAAAACTAAGCCTTTAAAATGCTTCACTTCTTCCTTAAGAGCATCGATTCTATTATGTGTTTCTCTCTTACTTTCTTCCAATTTCTTTTCAAACACTTCAACACTTTCTTCGTTATTCCTTTCTAACAAAAGTATTCTTCTTGAAATAACCTGAACCTCTTTCTCTTTGTTGCACTTTCAACAATTCATTTTCACTTCGCAGAGTATCACATTTCAATTCAAGGTCACCTCGATTTATTTTACACTTACCCTTAACATTACTCAATTCTTCCACTTGTAGCGCTAATTTTCCTTCTGACTTTCCCACTGCAATTCCCATTTCTTTCTTCATCTCTTCATGCGCCTCGTTACACCATTCACGATGCAACCGCAACTCTTTCCTAACACTTTCCACACTAACTATTTTACTTTCTAACACTTGAAAACGCTCGATCATTTCACTCTTATCTTCTTCGCTTTGTTTCACCATACATTCCAACTTCTCGTTTTGTTTTTCAAATTTCACATCCATTTTCTCGGAGTTCACTAACAACCGTCAGAGCATTTCCATCACATTTGCATTAGTCATATCGTCCCTTTTCTGATCTTCCGACTACATCCTCCCCCACGGATTCATTTTTCTCCACGCCACTGCACTTTGCACATCTAAACACCTTTCCCTTCTCATTCACAAAAGACTCGAACTCAACAACAGTCATACTTTCACATGATTTATGCTTCCAAAGTTTACACTCGCTACATTCTATGCTTCCATCTTCGCTCAGTATCTTGCCACAACACTTTAAAGTAATGTCCCAGTTAACTTCAGGGGCGTGGTCTCAGTATCTTGCCACAACACTCTAAAGTAATGTCCCAGTTAACTTCATGGGCGTCGTCTCAACAACAGGCAGGACAAAAACTAGTCGATGCACAACGTCACGTTTCCTCCAGCTGTGATGGAGCACAACAAGGTCAACACAGATATAAACAATCAAAACTATCCTCTCAAACACTACACAGTTTATCCAACTCACTAGGAAATGTAAGGCTCTTCCCCGATGATTTTAGAAAATTTAGAAGTACATTTTGGATAATTTAGAATTTAGAAATTTAGTGAGATTAAAACTAACTATCCCGGGTTTCGGCACCAATTTCAACCGTTTTCAATTTTGCGAATGCTTACTTGTTTTCTGATTTTACTCTTGCTTTGATTGTAGTACCCTGATTCGGCTTACGAGCTCTGGGTTTATGGCACCAGACCGACCAGTCACTCCCAAGTCTTAAGTTAGCTAATTTGCGTAATGTGAAAAGATTAACACAAAAGGAAATAAACCACTAATATCTAATTTTTACCTTGTATTTGAAAATTAACCTTAAACTCCAATATTCACTGAATTTTACACTATAAACAGTGGTATCAACTTTTCTTCTTATACTGTTTTTATGCCAGAGAATGTGATGTGAGATTATAAAAGTATTTTCGCGACGCCCGGATAAAGTTTGATCAATCGCAGGGAACTCTCAACACACAACTTCTAGAAAGGATCATGCATGCAGTCACTGATATTGATCGTGATATGTTGTTACATGTGTTGCGGGAACTTGATTTTGGGATTGATGTCTGCCACATCATCAGAGGAGCACATTTCAACCACCTGTAATGTACATACCAAATTTGGGAGATCCTTTATGTACTGATATGCACCTTTTTCCTGTATGTGTTATAGTTCTTGTACTGTAAACATTCAAAACTCTGGTGTCTGCTGGAGACAAAATCCTTAAGGTGAAGAGTGACAATTTCCTGAAGGTGGTCCCCTCTGAGCACTGTTGCCAACTTAGCTCTTTTGGGACCACATCTGGCTCTCTTGTGCACTCATTTGTCTGTGAACTGTGCCACCCACTCCCTGCCCCACTATGATGCCATCACGGGCTCCGGCCCATATAGACCAATTTTTGCCATGATTATATATTTTGCGCGTGACATGATACTTATATTGACTGCGTTGCCCCACCCCCTCTTACCTCCCCAGCTACTTTTATATAGTGCCTTGGCTAAGGTGAAGATGACAATATTGTTATCCGGTAATCCTTTTTCGATTTCATACAACCATCGGTGGATTATTGAGATGGGTGATGCTGTCAAATCTAGATGGTGAAAACTAATAGATTGTCTTCACTTTAAAGTTACTGGTAATAACAGCACCCACCCCCTTGACAACTAAAATTACCATGGGAGACACTTTATCCAGTCTTAGTAAATCTCGCTCCTTGAAAGTAAACTTTAGCTCAATTTAAGGTGAAATTTAGCCCTTTTATGCACATCAGGTTTGGCAACACTGTCAGGGTGACCATAGGAGGCAAGGAGAAACGCATTACTCTTATGGGAGAATTATTTTATTAGTTTTCTTGGGAATGTCAAAGTTATGATGGCAGAAGAAAACATATGATTGGGTAGAGGATCCATTGAAGATAATATTTGCGGTAGAAAGTGTCGAAACTTACATTTGTTTAGCCGGAACTTGAATTTTAAGTTGCCTCTCTGTAAATACACGGGTTTCTGTAAATACTTATACATCATATTTTTCAAACACTGTATGCAACTTAGTACATTTTAAAAACCACTTCCACTTGCAACATGGGCAGAAATTGATACTCTCAAATTATGCGTGGATTTTCTTGAGTAGCAGTGCCCATTTTGATGATATTTAAATAAATGCATGCCTCGTGCGAAATTGCCACACCTCACTTTAAGGAAGATTTTGCACCAAAGTTCAAAGCGATGCAGCACATTTCACACTAAACATGTGAAGTGCTGCAGAAACCTGCATTTGACTGGCCAGTCTGAAGCTGACATGCACATATGTGCTGCTTATTGCTTGTGTGAAATCTCCCTAAAATGGAGCGATTTTTGGTGGTTTACACAGTATTGTGAGCAATATATGGTAACATAGTGCAACTATGTTGTAATTTTCAATTTTGAATTGTATGTGATTTGCTAGGATGAAGAAAGGAAAGGGGGTGCTAAAATTTCCTTGGGAATGTACTTCATAAAGTGCAACAGGGGATAGCGAATTATCAGTCAGTATAGAATCAGGACATGCAAATATTTTATTCATATTGGCTTGCTCTTCTTACGAAACAAATGATTTCCTGGGTATCTAGTTTGCTGACATACACAGGAAGTTAAATGAGCTGCTTGCGAGTAAAACTTCATAGCTCATATAAGAAAATAGAAAAAAAAAAGTTTAACATGTCCCTAACTAAAATGCAGCTATGTGATATCCAGTTTTACAATTCCAGCCCTTCAAAAGGTAATAAAAAAAAGCGTACGCTAATACCTAGAGTGCGCGTCAAATCTCCTGCATATGGCCTTGAACTGCTGAACAGCACCAGCGAATCACAGACGTGCGGCGTTGCCTAGTTCAGAACCTGTTTCACCTCGCTACTGAATCGTGTACCTGGCGCTCGGATATAAATAGATTATTTCAAGTGTCAATAGTTCAACATATTAAAAGATAATGAATTTGCGAGTATGTACGAAAAACAAGCGTGATTGTAGCTTATACCGTTCCCTCTGTAGAAGCAATGTTATTATAAACGTATTTGCATTGTGTCGTTTTTGCTCTCCCTTCGTTCCTGCTGCATTCCGAATTTTCCGATTAGCGAAGGGAACAGGGTACATTCGTTACCGGTGATGTTATAAGAAGTTGACGAAGAGGATACCGCCACTGATCGTTTTTTCCGTGTGTTTAGTGGGTGTTTGCAAGTGGTAGTGGTAGCGAGAGAAGAGAGAAAAAATACAGTGTTGTACGAAGCCAGGCACGACAGGTGATTCTTCAGGTGTACATTTTTTTAAAAAAAATGTTCGAGTGGAGAAGAGAAAAGTAAAATTGACTTTAAGAAGTGCCAGGCTCTAACAGCTCAAGCGTGTGGTGTGAATCAAGCTACCGTTTCTCGGATATGTTCGGGGACAAAACCATATGGATCGGGGCCTGCTCCAATGTTTCAATCACCTAGAAAGCACATTAACGTACCGAAAAGAACGACAAACTTAGATGACTTTGAAAAAGACGTAGTTGGTAGAACCGTCTTTGAATTTTACGATCGTGGCGAATTTCCTACTGCCAAAAAGATAACGTACTCTTTACGGGACAAATCATTTTACAAAGGCTCTACAACTTCCACCTTGAGAATATTGAAACAATTAGGCTTCAAGTACAGGAAAACCAACGACGGTCGTAAATTTCTGATGGAGAGAACTGACATTGTTACGTCAAGGGTAAAATTCCTTCGTACAATGCACGAAATTCGAGTGTCTGGTGACTCGAGACCAATCTTTTACCTTGATGAGACATGGGTAAATCAAAACCACACATTAAAAAGTATTTGGCAAGATACCTCAAGAAATGGTGGGTTAAAGGTACCCGTAGGGAAAGGTAGCCGTCTTATCGTGTGTCATGTAGGTTAAGCGAAAAGGGGATTCTTACCAGAGAGTAAGGGGGTATTTCGATCAAAATTGACATCAGATTATCACAATGAAATGACAGCTTATATATTTAAAGACTGGTTTCTGAACAGGTTCATTAATTACTTGGAAGAAGGAAGCATAATTATTATGGATAATGCAAGTTATCATTCCGTAATAGTTAACAAAATTCCGAACACCTCTACTCGCAAAACTGACATTCAACAATGGTTACAGCAACGCGGAATAATTTTTTCACAAACAGAAACTAAAGCAGAATTATTATAACGTGTTCTGCCGTTTAAAAATCAGGACAAAATATATGAGCTCGATCAACTTGCTAATAAAATGGGGCATCAGATTATAGACTGCCGCCATACCATTGTCAGTACAATGCAATTGAGCTTGTGTGGGCTCAAGTAAAGCGTCAGGTTGCCAATAGAAACAGTACATTCAAAATTGTGGAACTTGAAAGACTTGTTAACGAAGAACTTAACAATGTAACACAAGAACAATGGGCGGCTTGTGTTAAACACGCACAACAATTACAGGAAAACGATTTTGTATAGGAGATAGGTCGGGATGAAATTTTGGACCCAATTATAATAAATTTGAAGGACAGTGACACAGAGGGCGAAAGTAGTGCGGTCAGTGACGATGAGGACAACGACGGCAGTTGTTGGAGTGACGAGGAACTCCTGGCAGTCCCTCTGGCATAATCAGGTATGTTCTTTTCTCCCATTAAGTTTATTATATGTTATATTATCTAATATTCCGTGCTCTCCGTGACAAGGTGTTTCGCTCAACCACGCTGTCTCTTTTCCGTGTGAGATTTCGACATGGCACCGCCGCAGTGCGCTGCTATTGGCTATCGCCATATGCAGGAGATTTGACGCGCACTATAGAGGTATTTCTAGGGAATACCTTCGACGTTCTTTTTTTTTTTTAGGAGTATTAGGCCAAAGGGAGGTTATAACCCCCACAACACCCCCTTGGGCACGCCACTGCCCCCATGGATAAAATTTATCAAACAGAGAGGGACACAAGTACCCAGAGGAGGGGAAATCCCCCATCCCTCCTACAAATACCACCCTGCATATACAGCATGAAAGGCACGTCGAGTTACACCATCTATGCTGAGTGCACGGTGTTTACAATTGAAACAACTAAAGTATTCTTTCATACGTGCACAGTAAACGTTGTAAAGTATGTATTTAGGCAGCGCCATTGTTTGGTACCTAATAGCGTTTACACGAAACGTTATTCCTCCCTGTTGAATAGTTATCGGCTTTTAAAAATTTGAAGTGATACATTGTTTACATCTCACGCTGCCGCCATTAAACTGCACTCGTGACCTAGAGGTCGCTTCTGATTGGTTATGCTACGGAAGTAGGACGGGTTTTATCATTAAGAGATGCCACGAAATATGTGCCAAGGCATTTCAAATGCCATAAGATTTTTCGCTTTATACGGTAGCATTTTGGTCAAGGCATACGTAAATGCTAAGTTAATGCTTTCGTGTAAAAAGTCTGAAAGTACAACATCGCTTGATTCGCATAACCGTATTAAAATATCTACGCAGTCCACTTGTTATTCACGTATGCTAATGGAGTGGATTTACACATAGTAACTTCGAGAAAGTTAGAATCGAACTTTGAGCTTAAGTTTTGGAGGAGGCCAGAATTAAGAAGATTTCAAGAAGACCATAAAAATATCACCAGGACTATTTTGATCCTTTACATTTTGCAAAATCATAAAAATTACTCGTTACTTTCCTCCTCAGGATCCAGGAGGTTAACAAAAGTACTAGTGGTGTGCGGGATCCCGAAATGATTTCCGGACTTTTCGGGATCATGACCATTTGGGAAATTCAGAACGATAATATTTAAAACTAGTTAATTCTTCATGGTTTCTACACTATGAATGTGTGAAATGTGTTTGAAATGGAAGTTTTGATTGTAAAAATGCAAAAATAATCACTAAGAAAAGTGTGTAGAATGAGATTTTCAGTGTTGGAAAATTTGGAACATTTCCCGTCCCAACCACAAATTAACCTTACCGCACACCACTAAATAGTACCACTTAGTTGTAAATTCTCTTAAACCTGAAAATTTGGTGGGAGGCAAGGGACATAGGTTATGCCTAAGGATTCACAGTTTAAAGTGGAATTCGAAGCACTGCCAATATACCTCAACCGGCCTTCGAACCCAGCACTTGTTGATTACAACAGCGTTACCGCTACCCCCTTCCCCTAATATGTTAACGTGACGAAGAGGGCTTGGTCATTGTTCCGAAAGGTTGAGTGTCATGTCATATTTTTCAGTTGAAGCACGTATTCTAAATTTGCAAGGTGCTCGAAGCCAACAACTCGTGGAGAAAAACACGCAGGTGGTAAGCACAGACACTTATGGAGAAAAACACGCAGGTGGTAAGCACAGACACTTAAATGTGGCAATGTCGCAACGTGGGAAGCCACTGCTATGCTGAATCACTCGGTACAATCTACGTAAGCACGCTTGTTTCGTAATACGAATCCCGCTTTTTTCTGCATAGAGCCATTTTAGCATGGACATTTTAAGTTGAATCGAAAATTTGTTGGCCGAGTTCGCACTGACATTTCTCCAGATGAAAGTAGAAATAGCGATTTGAAACCCTCTCCCTCATAGATTGCCATCCGTATCATACTCTTGAATGACCGTGAAACACAAAGAACGAACTTGGAAGCACGTGGCCAATAGTTAACGCTCACGTCAGTATGTAATAATAAAAAAAGAAAAAAAAATGATGTAAAAGTACTGAGGTCTTTCAACACATGGATGCAAAGACACATTTTGTTGAGTTTGCAATCAAGGTGTCCCGGTTCGATACCCGGTGGAGGCACAAGTGGTTCGGATTCCCCTTTAAACTGTAGATACAGTCCCGATTAGCCTTACTGCGCATAAAGTGGACTTAAAACAACTCAAACCAAACCAAAACAATTTGTTGAGCGACAAATTCAAGTCTCCGCATTATATGCATAGTGTAGAAGGGATAAAAAAATATTATTAAGGCGATTTGTCAACTAAAGTGGTCTTTATAAGGGGGTCACCAGATTTAAATCCCGGATAAGGATTTCCCAACACGTGTATTCACATGATATGATTCTCATTGCCTCCGACGGAACGTGGAACAGAAGTGGCTCCTATGAATATATACAGTAGCTAGAGATTTCTACGCCCAGGGCGAGAATAGAAATGGGTGCTCCCTCTGGGACAAATACTATTATCACGCTTTGCCCCCCTCTTACATCTTTGACAACCTTTGCCCTGAAATCAGCTCCCCTGCCCCCTTTGGGCGAGACAAATTATATTCCCCTAACTTACACTTTTTACTGTTCGCGCGCAACTACCCGACCCCATCCATACATTGTAGACACTTTATTGTTACAGTGGAACCACAAGCAAAAAAAGCCTGCGCAGACTAGGGATGGCCAAACGGATCCGGATCCGAAAAATCCGGATCTGTTCGGATCCGGGTCTGAAAGTTTCGGATCTGGACCCGGATCCGGGTTCGAAAGTTTCGGATCTGGATCCGGATCCGAAAATCCGAATCCGGATCCGGATCTGAGAGTTTCGTATCTCAATCCCATTATAATATTACCACACCTTAAAAGGTATTATGATCTTCGATTACAAATAAATTTTTCATTAGTTAGTCCTACAAGAATTTTTTTTCAAGTGTTGTTCCTAAAATACTTTGCTACGCATCGGCTAACACACTCGTGCAGAAAAATAATCTTACTTGTTTAACATAAAATGTCAGAGGTGATTTTGTAAATGCCATTGAAACTAATATGTATTCATTCGAATGTATTGGAAATGGAAACACACATAAATGTGAGACATTCCATTCCAGGATGAAACCTTTAACACATATAACAAGATAGAAATGTTATACAAAAATTATACAATTGTTCTAGTGTTACAGTTTTGCAAATTAAAATAAAACATTATAATATATGCTGTGTTATATAATTACAAAGTGTAAGACTAACAAGGGAGGTTATCTAAGTGCCCCCCTCCGATTTCCATGAAACTTGGCAGGCGTATAGTGGGGCCAAAGGAAGAAATACGTGTTGTTTTGTTTCAGCTAAAAAACGGTTTTAGGGGGCAAAACCCCCTCAAATGTCAAGATGAGGACAAATTGAAGTGAGGATCTGACCCCTGTGTCCCTCCGATTTCCATGAAACTTGGCAGGTGTATAGTGGGGTCCAATGGAAGAAATACTTTTTTTTTTTGTTTGAGCTAAAAAACGGTTTAGGGGGCAAAACCCCCTCAAATGTCAAGATGAGGACAAATTGAAGTGTGGATCTGACCCCTGTGTCCCTCCGATTTCCATGAAACTTGGCAGGTGTATAGTGAGGCCCAAAGGAAGAAATACGTGATTTTTTTGTTTCAGCTAAAAAACGGTTTTACAGGGCAAAACCCACTCAATTGTCAAGATGAGAACAAATTGAAGTGGGGATCTGACCCCTGTGTCCCTCCGATTTCCATGAAACTTGGTAGGTGTATAGAGGGGCCCAATGGAAGAAATACGTGATTTTTTTTGTTTCGGCTAAAAAACTGTTTTAGGGGGCAAAACCCGCCTCAAATGTCAAGATGAGGACAAATTGACGTGGGGGTTATCTGACCCCTGTGTTCCCCTCCGATTCCCATGAAATGTGACAGGTGTATAGAGAGGCCCTATGCCCCCTGTTTCATCCTATGCCATATTTTCGTGGTTTCGGGGTCATTCCCCACTTCAATTTCTCCTCATCTTGACATTTAAGGGGGGGGCCTCTATACACCTGCCAAGTTTCATGGAAATCGGAGGGGGGAACTTAGACCTCCCTTGTAAGTGCATTAATTAATTATAAATCGCGCACGCGCGCACACACACTATATGTATGTATGTATGTATGTATATTATATATATATGTATATTAGCATGTAACAATATGTTATAAACACATTCTTACTTTCCAAAGAAGTGCATGTGGGATGTCAAAACGGATCCGGATCCGAAAATTCCGGATCCGGGTCCGAAAATTCTGGATCCGGATCCGAAAGTTCTGGATCCGGATCCGAAAAAATTTAGGATCCGGATCCGGATCTGGCCATCCCTGGCGCAGACCCGCGACTCCCGTGCTTCGTTTTCCCACGTAGAGGGAAGGGCCAGAGTGGAGCATGCTTCCTTATGGCCCGAGATGAACGGAAGAAGGGAGAAGGTGCGCAGAGACTTTTCGCCGAAGGTTCTTTGTTTGTGGTCGCTCTATAGTACTTGGAATACTTTTGTCTTAATGCGGGTGTAGTGTACACCTTTATCACCACTTACAAGGGAGGTTATCTAAGTGTCCCCCTCCGATTTCCATGAAACCTGGCAGGTGTATAGAGGGGCCCAAAGGAAGAAATACGTGCTTTTTGTTTCGGCTAAAAAACTGTTTTAGGGGGCAAACCCCGCTCCCCCTCAAATGTCAAGATGAGGACAAATTGAAGTAGGGATCTGACCCCTGTGTCAACCTCCGATTTCCATGAAACTTGGCAGGTGTATAGAGGGGCCCAAAGGAAGAAATACGTGTTTTTGTGATTCAGCTAAAAAAAACTGTTTTAGGGGACAAAACCCCCCTGAAATGTCAAGATGAAGACAAATTGACGCGGGGATCTGACCCCTGTGTCCCACTCCGATTTCCATGAAACTTGGCATTTTTATAGAGGGGCCCAAAGGAAGAAATACGTGTTTTTGTGTTCCAGCTGAAAAACAGTTTTAGGGGCAACCCCCCATCAAATGTGAAGATGAGGAGAAATTGAAGTGGGGATCTGACTCCGAAACCACGTAAATATGGGATAGGAAGAAACAGGGGGCATAGGGCCCCTCTATACACCTGCCAAGTTTCATGGAAATCGGAGGGGGACACAGATAACCTCCATTCTTAGTCATAATTCCAAAAATATCCTCATTTGACAGTTTTTTCGATTTTGAAAACTCCTTTGGATGTAACATAATTCTCCATAAAATATTGCTTTTTTTAAAGGCATTTATGGCAATCAAACATACGCAAAGTTTAACGTGGGAGAAGATTTCCACGCGAAAAGTTATAGTGACGACAAATAAAAGAGCTGACAAATAAAAGAGCTTTCGGCCAAAAGCCTTCGCGCATCTTCCCCTCCATCCGTTCAACTCGGGTCACAAGGAAACTTGCTCTACTCAGATATTGGCCAGAGGAAACTAAGAGATTCCATTAGATCCAGTAGTGTTCAACTAATTTGAACCAAATTTTATGTTTGACAACAAGCGTATACCCTGTCCCAACTAACTGTAAAGCAAGGCTTCGCATAGCGTCAGAAAAGCAAGGGAAATCGAGTGGCCAGAGCGAAGCAGTACACGCTGCTCGAACTAGTCGTTTCCCCCCTCCATGCAGTCCCGTTCCCTCTCACGTGTTCATCGGTGGAGCCGCTTCTCCTTACTACTTGCGCACTTGTTTTCGTTCACCTGCTCCACAGTTAGTTGGGACAGAATATAGACCAGAGGCGCAACCAAGAATTTTTGTCTTGGGGGGGGCAAGTACCAGGATAAACGTACCAATAATAATAATTTTAATAATGTTGTTATAACATTATTATTATTGTTATTATTGATTTGCTTTATTTTACTTCGCTTCTTGTGCCACTTTTGGCTAATTTGCGAAGATGGGGATGGGTGATGGCATGATGAAAATGATGAATGGATACTCGCAAACATCTATGCCCAAGCCGGGATTCGAACCCAGGATCACATTATTATTAATATTAGTAGTGGTTGTATCAAAGACGTTATTGTCCTCCTAAGTTACGCAAAAAAGGGGGTAGAAGTTTGTGCTAAAGCATTTGTGTTCGAACAAGCGATTTGAATTATTTTTTTAACACGTTCAATCTCACATTAATAACGGAAAACAAGTACATAAACTATTTTTGGAAGACAGAAAATGCTTGATAAATGCATTCCAAATATAATTATTTTTTTACATTAACATAACTTTCATGCACGATATATGTTTCACATGTATGCAACGTGGAGTGACGGGGACACTAACTTGTGTACATATTCAAAGTTTCTTTAATAAATATTATATACAGCATATATTATTTAAATACACTACACAACCAATTCAACAATGTCACAATAAACCAACATCAAAAATTACATAAATTGTCTCAAATATGCACGCTCCCTTTCGCCCAAACAATTGTTCATGCATTTAAAACAAAATCAATTAAGACAAGTGTTATTTCTCTGTCTGGTGATTTACAATGCATCCATCACAGCGAACCCTCCAAAAAATTTGGATCCAATATTTTTGCAGGCTGAAATCAATATTAATTTAATAGTGCGCAAATAATTTCACGGAACGCCATGGCATCTATATCATTTACAACTTTTGTACCTCCCCGATGGTGTAGTGGTAACATCGTCACCTTGTGGTCACGGGGTCCCGGGTTTCGATACCCACTTTAACCTATAGGTCCAGTCTCAATTAGCCTTTCTTTGCATAAAGTAGACTTAAAAAAATCAGTCAATCAATTTTATAACTTATCATTTAGATCGTTCGGCACCCAGGGCGGTCTACAACCGTCCCCTAGCTACGGTTCTGAACTTGATAAGACTAAGAAGTGAGCGAGCAAGAAAATTTTACGAAAAGTATTTTTATTTGCATAACATTTTGAAGTTGTGGGTGGTAATTGCCCCCCTGCAGGTACACTTGGCCGTCAATGTTTGCCCCCCCCAGAACTCATTTCCGACCAAGTTTTTTTTTGGGGGACCATTCCCCCCCCCTGTGATTGCGCCACTGATATAGACATAATCGAACTAATACTCTGTGATTGTCATAATTTATTTAATATTAAATGTCAAGGGTACATATTAACGTATAAAGTTCTAAAGAAGAGAAACCTATGTTCGACTAGAATTGTTGGGATCGGTGCATCGACTTTTAAAAATAGAATTTACCGGTCCGCAGTATCACGAAGGTTGAGCACCACTGGCGAAAAACGTCGGCTTCGGGCTCGAGCTGCGGGACGCGCCCTGGTTGAAGTTCCCTGAGGAGAGCGTAATGACTTTTCTACTGAGGTTTCGGCCTGGTGGCTACAACGTATGGCGGTTCGTCGTGCTTACCACAGGTCACCCCGTAACTGGTTGGATGATAGCCCACGTCTGCTGAGGCATATGGAAGTGATCCTAGCTCATGGGCTGTTGCACAAGAGTTAAGAGAGATCTACAGCGCGAAATTTAATGTGTTTAAATGCCAATCAGCATGGCAAGTATTCAGTAGTAACAGGTGCCGTGGTAAGACGCATGTAAACAAAGCACTTGCCGCTTTGGCTAGATACGGTATAGTTGAGGTCGTGATTCGAACGCCATATTGTATATAAAAGAAAATAACAACCTAGCAAAGATAACAGGAACTTCACGTAATGAACTCTCGAAAGAAACTGAATTGGCAACATCTAATTTACTCCACGTGGACTTGACGATGTCAGTTCCTAAAACGGACGCTATTGGTGGGAGAAGTTTGAGGGGAGGATTTACTGGGCTCCACGTGGACTTGGCGTATGGTTGTCGGAGGGAAACTTATCGAAGTAAAGTTGCGTTCGAATCAGGACTTTACCAGCAATTGCTTGGCTACCAGTGTCTTCAACCTTCTGTGTGGAAAGATTACGCTTAGATCTTTTAATGCTGTGTTCAATATTTCGTCGATGTTTTAATCCGCGGGAACGTCATTATCAAATGAGAATGATTATAATTGTGTGATTGGATATTTGTTGATGTAGGGTGAGAAATGCGTGAATGATTTTAAGTGCATTGACTGTAAGATAAGTGTAAAGTTATTTACGAAACTGATCGTAGTGAGGGACCACGTAAATCATTAAACTGAGAAATTCTGCACATGGAATAACACTTGAGCGGTCTCGCTTATCGCACAAGCCTCAAACAAGTTCCCCACCCTTAGCTTTCTAACCTAAGTGCTGAATGCCTTCGTTGTATATACCAGTGTTGCCACACGAAGGGAAATTTCCCTTTCTGTAGGGAAATTCAGATCGAAATTTTAAGCGAAAAAGGCAATTCAATTAAAAATACACACAATTTCAAGGAATTTTGAACTTTTCATAACTACATTCTCTGGCTGTTCCTGCTTCCTTCTACTTCTTTGACTATAAGCCTATATATATTTATATTTGTTTTGTTCGTTGTACGTCGCTTTTCCTCATCTTCGGATAATAGCAACGAGGAGGATGAACGATTAATGCATGCCTGACTAGAGTTCAAACGTGGGACATTGGCCAAGAAGCGATGAGGCTGACCAAGGTATTATTTATGCTCTCATCAAATCTGCTGACGTCAGAAGGCGAAGGCGGGAAGTTGTTTTGAGGCTTGTGTTATCCTAGAGTCCGAGCGACACGTAAGTGACAAGCAACCGATTCGAAAGATTGAACCCCCCTGCATTTATTTGCGAAGGTGGGGTTTCCAAGTGTCACGTGTCGCTTCGTCTGAAAGTTGCCCCAAGTCATTCTCATGTGACTCGAATTCAGCTGATGTTAAAGTAGAGGTCTGCACGGGCCTAAATTGTAAGGCCCGAGTCCGGCCCGGCCCGAGGAAATGAAACCCGAACCCGACCCGAGTCCGATAATAAGTAAACATGAGCCCGGCCCGAGCCCGAAAACATAATTAAAATTACTTTCCAATTCAGCATTTGAAAAAAAAAATGGGCACTGTTGTACTTCGTGCTCCTATTCTCATTCTCGAAGTAAACCATAATTTCAATAATTAAAAATTATTTTTCGATGACAATATTCGCTAACAAAATAGCCACGAGGCCCGGGCCCGACCCGAGCCCGAGAAGTTCTGGTTATTTATGGCCCGAGTCCGGCCCGCGGGCCGGGCCGGGCCTAGGCCCGAGGGCCTGGCCCGAGCCCGTGCAGACCTCTATGTTAAAGGAGTACATGACACGGCTTTGCAGTCTATTGCTCAATTTTCAGGCATATGCAGGGTGACAATGAACTATATGAAATAAAACCGTCATAATTTCTGAACGGTTCGCGTAATGACGTCCAAACTGCGTGGCTGGCCACAGGGCATTATGTGAATTAGGATGCGTATGTGCACGCAACGTGTTGATGTCGGCCATTTGCAAGTGAAAATGTCGTGGAGGAGTATTTTGGGGGCCGCATTCTGACTCTGGGATACCCAGAGGCCACTGGAAGGGGGCTATGTTAAGGACAAGGTGTGCAGAATTTTGCTGTTCGTCTGCCCCACATCATCGCCAGAGATGGCAGACATATCGAACATGTCATAACCTAAATCCGAATGTCTGTAGTGCCGTTTACATGTGCAATACTGTTTGTGTACTACATGGTTTGTCACTAATTTCCGTTTTATTTCATATAGTTCATTAATTGCCACCCTGTATATACTATTGTAGTCACGGACACATCTGGATTCTGATCCCATTGATAGCAATACCCCCATTGATAGCAATACCCACATCACCCCCACTCACGACCGGATCAAGAAAGTGTGGGGCGTTACCCCCACACCCCCTATACGCCTTCATGGCGTAGTGCTATGCACAGGGGAGCACTTTACCTTTACTTTTTTTTTTACAATCCAGAATTGTCCGTGACTGTACCTCTAATGTAGATAATTTTGGGAAATACATTATTTAAGAACTGCTTACTGTAGTTGAAGTTCTGAGGCATTGGTGAATGATGGGGTTATTACAAGGGTAGTCAAATTCGGACACCAGATTTTTTAAAAAGATATTTCGAGTTCTTTATGGAAATTTTCATTACCTTTTTATAAATAACGAGTACAGCATGTGTTTTTTGTTTGTATGACGTGTATCATTAAATGAGAAGAATAAACATGGCATTATACATGCTTGCACTGTTGCTAGTTTAATTTTAAAATCTGCACCAATATGTAGAAGCACATATTTTTGGTAAATAAAAAAGCAAAATTTCGGTACAAAAACTGAGTAAATTTCAGGTTCAAAAGCGGTAATAAAATAAAATATCAGTGTTATAGCGTTGAAAAATTGGATGAAAAGTTGTATATAAAAATACATTTAGGTTTTAAAATTGTGAATATAATCCTAAATTTGATTTAAAAACTACACTTATTCCACAGAATTAACATATCACTTCTAATAGCCCATTTATGTAGTTATCAGAGTATTAAGTTTATTTCTGTGTAAAGGAGTCCATTTTTGCTTCTCCAATATTAACAGCAGAATTAATCAATTTTCCGGGAATTGCATAACTCTCAGGATAATTCAGACCTCAGAAGGTGTCGTGTCGGTGAATAAACCCTAAATTTCGTGTTTAAGAGTTAATTTCGCTTTTTTGCAGTTCATTTCGCATTATTTCGTGACAAAACATGGTCACAAAATGCATCTCACACCTTTCAAAAACATGAAAAATTAACACTACCATATGTTTTTTCAAATTTCGTTGTTTCGTCAAAAACGAAATATGCATGCCCCTAGCAATATGGTATAATCGGCCATATATTAGAATGTATTGCATAGTTATTCATGCTGTTGCCATTAGAGCCATGTATATACCATAAGGGTGCTTTAGAAAGGTCACTCCAGTGCAAGAATAAATTATTTTTAATTATTTTTTTTAATTAATCCAGTCTCTTCGATTGATTTGGTTCGCTTTTCTGCCACTTTTGGCTCATCGCAAAGATGATGAGTGATGGTACAATGAAATTGATGAAGGGACACTCACAAACACCCATTCCCAGGCTGGGATTCGAACCTGTGATCCCTGGCGTCGTAGGGTGTTGCCCTACAGCCCTTGCAGCTTCGAGAACGTTACGCCACGCTACAAGAATTTGCTTCTCGCGATGGCTTTGCGACAAAAGTATCTAACAGAAACCGGATAGAGATTGAAGGAAAGTATTTAAAGAAAATGATTTCGCTAGATTTTTGAGGAGGAAACTGGTCTAAAATCCCCAGTGCCATGGAATGGCGCGATAAGATAATGTATCAATACAGTAGCGATAAAAATATGTCTGCCATTTATAAGGATAAGGATGATGGGGAAGTGGAAAAGCAAGCTAGGCGACTCCGTTGTTATCAGGAACCGGTGGAAAGTTATTTTTATAAATCAGCAGTTTTAATACAGGGTTATTCAAAAAGAAACAGCAGATTTCAAAGGTTTATTTCTCACGAGCTATAAAAGATAGAAACACGTGCCATACATCAATGGATAGAGGAAGGTTCAAAGTTTTATTGTTGAGAGTTTCAATGTATGCACTCAACATGAGCACCATGTGTTGCCCGACAAACATCAAAATGGTACTCCCATTTCTTGCCACACAGGAATTAACTGCTCCCTAGTTTTTGAATTTGATAGCTACAACAATTCGATGTGTCAGATCTTGAAGAGTAGCAGGCAGAGGTGGTACATACACTTTGTCTTTAATTTATCCCCACAGATAATTCACGTTGCACTTTAACAATGGATTCACTTCTGAAACTGCAGCACACAAGACGACTTCTCCTGTCGCGTCGCCATTTCACCTGTAAAGAAGAGAAAACGCCGTTGCGGGTATTGAATATAACTAATAGGCAGGATTATAAAACTTTGAACCTTCCACTATCCATTGATGTATAGCACGTGTTTCTATCTTTTATAATTCGTGAGAAATAAACATTTAGTGTGGTTCGGATGCTTGCCTTTTAGTTAAAAAAAAAAATAAGCACACTTTTCAAATTAAATAACATTTGTGTAAAACGTTCTAAAACCATGTGTTGAGTAACAAGTAAGTGTCATTTCAGTGAAAATATTGGAAAATTTCGCTCCGCCCACTGGGAACCACTGGCCTAATTGCTCGCCCACCCGCTATTTCTATTTCAAAACTTTGAACTTTCTTTATTGGTTTTCGAAACAGTAGAATGTTCAAAATTTGCTGTTCTGTAATCTGAAATGTTGCTTTTGTTTCCAATATATTTTTTTCCCGAAGCGGAAAAACACCTTCAAAGTCACAAGAAGCTAATACGACATATTTCGATTTAGCAATTTCTAGACAAAAACTACCACCCTCACGTTAATCCTCTACTGCAAAATCAAACTAAAACACACTTTTCACGTGTAGAACATTTCAGGCAACTTTAGGCATTATGGAAAATAGTACGAACAGTCGAAATAGGCAAATGTAGTTAGGTACACTAGATTTTGCACAGCCATTGTTGTACCGCGAAACGAACTTTTGTATATGTACGAAGCTGTTCACAGAAACAAAATAGCCATTTAGGGCAAGAATCGGATGTAGTTATCGCACAGGAATCTGATGCAATGCACATTTTGCTTTTCCGATGTCAGCTTAAAATCTTAGATCCGATTCCGGTTATCCTATTCGTGCGGGTTTTAACAGGCTTTTTAGATTTAAAAAGAAATGGTTGAAGGGTAGCAGAAAAGTAATCGATGTCATGGTTACTGTTGGGCAACTTACGTCAAATTTATTCACTTTTTACAATTATTGCGAAGTAATTAAGCGTGTTTAGATATTACCCATTTTTTGACCTTGAAGTAACTTGCAAAAGGTGCAATTCTGGTAGAACTAGACCTGGGAGCAATTGAGAGAAAAATTAAAATACTTGACCGATAGTGGAAGTTGTAAGCCTTATATAGAATGCTTGAAGCATATTATAAGTAGTTGGTTCTGAAAGTAGCGGGGATTTATGATAGTTGTTTTGTGAGTGCCAATTAGTAGACACAAGGGCAATGTCTTTTCTAGTTTTGGTTGCTGTAGAGATATCGGTGTTGTTGCACACGCAAAGCAAATTCGTTTTGCCGTTAGCAAGATGACGTGGCTCATTCCTGGATGTCCTAATGACGGGGAATTCCAAATCTTGTAGTAGACGCTCGCTTATTATTTAAGGTCATATAATGTTGTCTTCCATTTCGTGTAGTGTACCATAGAAAAACTGTGAACTGCAGGCTGGCCTAGTTGTAATGCTATCGCCTTGTAATTAAGGGTTCTCGAGTTCAGTCCCCGGCGGAGGAGTATTGCAGAGTGGTTCGAGTCCCACTTTAAATTGTAGGGCCAGTCCCGATTTGTCTAGCAGTGTAAAGCTACGTATTACGTTCCCACGAATATCGTAAGAAGTGGAACACGTAAATTTATGGAAACACATGACTGCATGACTCTCCTCAACCCCTGACACTAGAGATACGAAGCAAAAACCAATCTCTAGAGGAAATCATAAGCTATGAATTTGTTTCAGTGACTTTAGGACGTAAATTACATAATTTATTTAATATTTGCTGTGTTTTTTGTGTCGAAAACAAACTTTTACACTAATTCTAAAAATTCAAGAAAAGATTTGAATGTTTCTAATTCAATTAATATTTATGGCAGCTGTAACAAACAAAAAACATAATTTAACAAATTTTCTGCTCTTTCTTTTTGGTTATCTTCACTTTTTGTGTACAATTCACCTTTTTGGAGATTTTCCCCAAACATTTTGATGACGGATTTTTAATATATTATTCACTATACCATTCCGCACAATCTGGCACAAAGAAAACCAATTATGCCATTTTTTCCCGTTCTTTTCCTCTACTACTATGTCCTTATGTCGGTCAGTTTGTATTGTTCTTGATTATTTTGGAGGATGAGTGATGATTAGAGGTCGAGGTTTGAGAATCTAACGCTAAACGTTCTTTCCCATCGATTTAGAAGGTTGGCTTTTAGCGAAGTATCCGTATTTAATTCTTGTATGTGTGACTTTAGGGTTACTGTTGAAGTCCACTTTTCAAGATCCATGTTGTTACCACCAGCACTAGCGTATGAATGATTTTTGTTCCGGATGCAACGGGTATTGTAAAAGTGGATACCACATAGTTGCTCAACTGGGATATACTATAAAATATTCCATAAATACCATTTGTAACCTTCGTTTTAAGAGTTGTTCAAAGACAAAAATTGTAATCGGGAGTCATTTTAAGGGCTCCACTTTGGTTTTTCCCCGAGTCCTTTACTGCTTTTATTTGAAAATTTTATTTTCTCAAATTTCTGGAGAGGCTGTAGCCCAATCAGCCCCCTGCGTAAGCCAGCGATCAACAGTATGAGTCATGATATGTAACCAGACATTGACCAGAGAGAGAGAATCTTGTTTTCTTGTCAAATCGCCCTTATCTCGTGACAGAGGCAAATAGCCGAATTGCTGACGCACGTGACCTTTAACCAACAACCACTAACACGTCCAAAGTGTACCTTAGCCCAGTGGTTCTCAACATTTATGAGAGCGCGTACATGTTTCATTTTCGAGTCGATGCCCAGATTCGAAAATTTCACTCGTAAAAACCTTTATAATTTTTAAATGTATATTAATTAATGTGCACCGTTGATAAATAAATTATGACTCGTAAATAGAAATACGTAGTTCCATTATGTCGAAGCTTTTCAACAATATAATGTTAGGTTTTAAATTAGTTATCAACCACTACATTTAATGACATAGTTTCTTGAGGCCAATATCATTAAACTAATGTGGTAAGCGTTGATTTTCATTGACTTGCATTTTGAACTAAGAAGTAATGCAATAACTCAGAAAATCGATGACACAATAATTATGCCCGCAAAACCGCTATTTGATTTTAATGACTATGGCCAGTATTTTGCACCAAAATATGGCAAATAAACTTTGCTCTTATGACATAAAATGTGAAAAATATGCACTTTAATTTGGAAAAATATTCCCTTACAACTGAACTGTTTCAAACATTAATATTTAACATGTGCTGAAATATTTTCACATACTATTTTTAGTTCACTTTAAAAGGCCAAAGTCCAATTTCTGATGGTATTCACCATTTTTCAGGATATAAACTGGGACGTATACTTGTAAAAAAAACAACAGCATGAGGAAGTAAGAACGTAGAAATGGCCAAATATGCCCTTAAAATCACCTTAATTTAATTAGTTTAATCATAATATGAATTTCTATATACAGGGTGGCCCAAAAGTCAGTTGTCCCTAGGATAGAACAAAATTATGATACTTGCAGTAAGGAAACGTGTATTTATTGCTGGAGAAAGGTAAGATAACACAATCTAGGTATATAATCTAATGCTTTACACCGTTTGCCCGGTGCAACTCTTAACAACACTTTAAATTTAATTCTTAGAATTACATATACAGCTTCTCTCAGGGTAAACTGACTTTCGGACCACCCTGTATTTAGGGAACACATCATCCTTACCGAAAAAGAAAATATGCTAAGTCATAAAAATCCTGGCCCCAGTAATGACGTTGTTTGGAGAAAAGTTATTATAGGGGAACTTCTCGCGGTCCGGTATAATTGATTCGCGGTTCGTCGGTTGAGAAACACTGCCTTAAGCATAGTTTTAAGGTCACTTCTTAGCATAGAACATCCAGTAAAATGCAGTTGCAGTTGAACCTTCCCCCCCCCCCTATCTTTTGTTGCATATGCTTGATAACGTGGGAAGCTAAAAATGTCGTCCCCCTCCGTGGCGGCGATTATGCAAGCAGCGAAAGCAGATTTCGAACCATGCTAAGGCGGAAGTCGTGAATAGAGTCCGTGGCAAATACGATGCCTACACGCTTTTACAATTATCATTAGAATTGCAGTCTTGTTTTACTGCCTCGTTAAAAGAAAACATGCGGAGGTCACTCGTGCCATGTCTGCCATTGTTGATAAATGAATTCTAATCAACTGTGGTTTTAGAGGCCAATGCCGAATGATGCTGATGTGATATGTTTCTAATGCGTTACAGCAAAACATCACCCGGGTGGTGGGCGACTGTGAAAAGTCTAGAGGGCTTCGTTGCCAAACGGCGTGCAATCTAGAAAATTTCCCTTCCACACGCAAAATGGATGATTTTGATTGAGCGTCGCTTTTCTGCCACTTTTGGCTAATCGTTGCGATGAGTGATAAATTGACGAAGGGACACTCGCAAAAAAACACCCATGGCCATTGCGGGATTCGAATCCAGGACCCCACGGAAATCGACTCTCACTTAGATGTGATGGAAAGGGAAATTGTGTGATTGGGAAAAACCGTAGTGCACATAAATACCTAATTAGCCTCAATAATTTAACTGAGTGCCGTATATTTATAATCAATGGGTCCCGGGTTCGATCATGGATCTACACATTGTGGAGTTGTTCGGTCCTAACAGGGTTTCCAGAGTGGCGATCCACGTCCTTTAAAATGTTTATTATTTATTCAAACTAATAACAAACCTGTACTTGTAATGACACAACTGATTAATCGTTCCTACAAATTTCCTCAAGATCTGTTAACATAGTGAAATATGTTACAGCTAGTAAACTCTTAACAATTGATTTAAGCAAGCAAGTGCAAGTACCGTTTTGTAGTTCTGTTTTTGATGCGTGTGCACGGAGAGTAGCTATGCAGATATTAAATTATTATTTATCTAAGTGTGAAGTTCGAGGTTGATTTGGCAAAGCTCTTTTCTCTCCATTCGACAATTTTACCGCTTCCCATTATTTCTCTGGCCACTTCCTATTTCCTTCTTCTCTTCTTATTTATATTAAATTATGTTTTATTCTGGTTATAAGGTGCGTGGCATTTTATGGCTGGCAAAGAGAATCTGGAACCCAAAGTATGACCTTGCATACTTAACAATGAGAGAAAGTAAAGAGCATGCAGAACAGTTTCCTCTTGGCTCTTCCCTCAGTGTCAGTGTTGCCAACTTAGCTCTTTTGGGACCAGGTCTGTCTCTTTCGTGCACTTGTTTGGTTGTGAATGGGGACTTCCGCACCCATTCCCCCACTATGGACTCCGGCCCACATAGACCAACCTTTGCCATGAGTATACATTTTGCGCGTCACATGATATTGTTATATTGACTCTTGCGAATATCAAACTTCCGATGGCAAGAAAAAGATATCAACCGAAAGCGGGCAGTTTGATGAAGCTTTGACAGGCGGGAAAGTCGAAACTTCCATTTGATGAGCCGTAAGGAATACATGGGATTCTAAAAATTCTCAATCATCATAATTTTCAAGTATCATATCTAGCTTAATAATATACATAAAAAACTCTTCCACTTGCAACATGGAGAGAACTTCATACTCTTGCATACACCCATGTTTTTTAAGTATCATTGCCCATTTTGATGATATTGAAATGCACAACTGGTGCGTAACTGTATCTCCTCACCTTAAGCTATGCCACTAGTTGTTCAAGGTTGTAGTCGAGGATATGTGGCTGTATACGCCGTATACATTCTGGTTAACCTTACTCAATAGCATATACTTTGTTTCAATGCGTATAATTCTACTTTCGATTACTATAGCTTTTATGTTTAAATGCAATCATTCAAATACTTCTTTTATGCCAAGTATGGGTATATCAACATAACTATTCTACTATCAAAGATATGTTTTCTGGAAGCCATATATTTAATGGAAACATTATCCTTCAAGTTTCACGAAGGTTAACGTATACGCGGTGAAAATTTCGGGATTACAGCACTGGAGTTGTTAAATTTCATTGTGAAAGAACAATAAAGGTGAGAAATATCGTATAATGTTATTTGTAGTTTTTTTTAATGCTAAAATAAATTGCCTGTACGTAAGCGGCTGAGTAACGTACTCTTGAACTCGCTGCGGAGCATACGTCATGTCAGGATGTGTACAGTTGCTATGTTGGTTGGTATCTCGGTAAGGTACACGTCACAGCCCGAGTTGCGAGTAGAATCTAGGTCGGTGTCGAGGATGCAGCCATCGCTTCCTTTCCAACCCGTAGATTGCCTTGACCTCGATGCAGCACTAGGAAGGACGCATCCATTCTGAGTGCACTTTCTCGTAAAGGGAGAAAGCTCGTCTTTAACCTGTTACTGAATCCCTAACCTTTCTTCAGCTAAGGTATCGCATACCTTCCCCCTTGAAGCAGACCCTGTTACCCCAATGTTGCTGCTTGTCGTCCGTTTGACTCAGATTTTGCTGACGTGTCGCTCAATCAAGTTTTTTTTAAAATTTTATTTTCCCTGCAGTAACACCAGCCTTGTGTTTGTCCATGTCCCGGACAAATAAGGTATAGTTATCCTTGCAGATTTTTCTAGTGCAGGGTAGACAAAACTAAAAATAATTCGGACGCCAGCCAGGCACGTATCTAGAAATATGTTTTGGAGAGTCCGAACCAAGTGTCTCAGGAATAATAATAATAATGTTTAAATTAAAATTATATTAAATTAATACTAATTACAATACATAAATTAATATTATTATTACACGAATCGATAAAGATCGTCGCATATTCATTACGTAGCTTACCTGTAGTTAAGATCGGAATAATGTACATAAAGACAAGTGCCCTGGCAATGAAATTAATGTCAAATAGATGAATAAATGAATGTTTATCGAATAACGAAAATAATGTTACATATAGTTAAAGAAAAGTAAGTTTCTGATTAATATTTTATGCATATTTTTAGTAGTAGTGTACATGAATCTTCTTTGTAATGTCACTCAAAGCCGTATGATCCCAATATAATCCTTGTCTTCCAATACATTCAGAGGAAATTATACAACAAAGGCTAAAATAATATATTTTTCATTATTTAATTTTAGTACTCGATAAATCTTTCGGGGTCTGGACGCCCTGAACCCCCCTAAACACGTCCTTGACGCCAGCCTCTTTTTTTTATTATTATTATTTCCTTTGCAAGTACGTGCTAAGAAAGCCATGAATCCAACTAAGATAAGCTAATAAATGTGACCTTAAAAAGTATTTACCGTATTTCCCTGCACATAAGACGCACTTTTTACCTTTAAAAATAGGTCTGAAAAACAGGGTGCGTTTTGTAACTTTTTTCTGTTCTCTGTTAGACTATTTCTTGCTTCCTTGCGGTGCGTGAAGGATATTAAAATGTAAGATTAGGTAAGTTATTTGTTGAAAGTAGACCTACATATTACTTTATGAAATACTGTAAATGAATGAATGAATTTCATTAAAATTTTTGGGTGCCATTTTGCACCCTTCAGTGCATTCGGGGAAATATCAGATTACCTGAAATTCTGACTTAGGATATTAGAACAAAGGGTGTGAAAGAGCCCCTTGGGAATAATTAGAAATGCAAGTTGTAAAAAGACCTGCTGTAAATTAATTATAGCTTCAGTGATAAAGCTTTTTCCTAAAAAAAATGTGTCCAAAAAAAGGTGCATCTTATACGGTAATTTATAAATTAATACAAGATTGGAAGTAATTAATTCTTCTCCCGGAGTGACCTTCTTCTCAACTGGCAAAAGCATGAATAACTAGGCAATACATTCTAATATATGACCGTCTCGACCATAAAAATTGATACGGCATATTTATTGCTCTGATTTAATGATACAGGAAACACAAACATAAAAAACACACCCCTTATTCGGTATTTTAAAAAAAAGTCATGTAAATTTCTGTAACTGAATTCGAAATATTAAAAAGAAAAAATCTAGAAATTAATGTAAAAATTCAGTCGCCAGGTGAAATTTTTTTAGGCGCAATGGCGACCTGTATTTTTCTACCCCTGTTCTATTATTGTACACTTTAAAAATATATCATTTTTCCTGATCTGAAATAGGAATGGTGTGAACCGAGACTTACAGAGGTTCTCGTTTCGAGTTGTGAATCTCGTTCACAGGGCCGCCCTAGGTGGCTATGGAGCCTGGGGCGTACCGAATACGCAGGGCCTGTAACCAAAAATGCTCATAGGTTTGAAAGAATCAGATTATTGCAATTAGTAAATAATTTACATATTTCGTATTACCTAAGAGCAATTACCAGAACACGTTAAAACTTGAAATGAAGAATTCAGGAGGCTAGTGACAGTTTCTAAATTATTGTTTCTTGTCATGTCCAATATGCCGTTTCTGCGACGTTCATTATACGAGGTTTATTATTTTTAATTGGGGGCCGTTTTGAAATAAAACGAAAACGTGCAAATGATGAAATTTCATTACCTTTGTGGCTGTTCATATGTACATTCAGCTACTTTTCAACATAGTTTCCATAGTTGTTGAGACACTTGTCGTAGGGGTAGATGAGCTTTTCTAGACCCTCCTCAAAGAAATCTGCCGCGAGGTCAGATAGCGAATCCGTCACGGCCTGTTTGGCTTCATCGGCGCTGTTGAATCGCTTCCCAGCAAGGAAAGTCTTCAGGTGGAGGAATAGGTGATAATCGCTAGGGGCGAGATCCGAACTGTATGGAGGGTGGTCCATCCGGTCCCAGCCAAATGAGTCAATGAACGACTGTGTGGCCGTGCATTGTCGTGCAGCAACATGATACCGGAAGACAGCATTCCTCGTCGTTTATTCTGTATTGCTCGGCGAAGTTTCTTGAGAGTGTTGCAATACACGGCTGCATTAACTGTTTGTCCATTCGGCAGAAACTCAATCAGAAGCACCCCGATTCTGTCCCAGAAGACGGTGTGCATGAGTTTCTTGGTGGAGGTCGCTTGCTTGAACTTCACCTTTGTGGGGGATGATGTGTGCTGCAATTCCTTGGATTGTTGTTTTGTTTCGGGGGTGTAGAGGGACACGAATGACTCGTCTCCAGTGACGATATGGCTCAACAGTTCATCACCTTCACTTTGGTACCGTGTCAAAAAATACCATGCACTTGCCATTCGCTTACTCTTGTGTTCCTCTGTGGCCATTTTGGGCACCCACCGAGAGCACACAGCTTTCTGAACTTCACATTTTTCACTAAACTCGTGTACAGTACAGAACCTGAAACTTGTGGAAACAAATCGGACAGCGTTGACACTGTCAAACGTAGGTTGGCTCGTATCGCCCTCTCAGCATCGTGCAGCAATGAGTCCGTTATGATGGAGGGGCGTCCTCAACGTGGTTCGTCATGAACATTCGTGCAACAGACGTACCCACTAACGCACCTTGCCTTCAACAATGACATGCTCACCATACACCTCGCGTAACTGGCGATAAATGTCTGCCGGTTTCACATTTTTTGCTGTCGAAAACCTGATCACTGATTCTATCTCACACTCGGCGGGATTTTCAATCACCTGCACCACTTCAATTGTCCACCACAACCACACCAAGAGTTTCACAACGTGCAAGGCATGTCGGTAACTAACGCACATGCGCAAAACGCCAAGCACGCAGTGTTGCCAACGTGAGCGCAAAAGTGCCCCTAATTAAAAAATAAACCTCGTATTTAATTACAGAACTGGGTGTGTTCAATATCAAGCGATTACCTTGCCTATTCAAGTGTTAATTTCTTATATCCAATAACGTTCTTTATCACAATTATCTTTCGTTTACATTGAATTTTAACAGCAGCGAATTTACATTTACATTGTTTGAAATAAAATAATATTTTCACTTCATGATTTGATTCTATAATTAAAAGCACAATGTAAAGGTACATAAAATTCCCCGTGCACTTTGCACCATACCATGCGGCATATGTGGGTGATAGGACCCCACACATTCTATCGGTCGAGCTCATTTTGGAGGTGATGTGATCAGCACCACGCTCCGGCCGCCTTTACTAGGGCTAAGAAGTTGATGACCTAAAAAATCTCAAAAAATGATCTATAAAATTACTAAAATTATTTTTAAAAATTACCTAAAAATAATTTTCGCTCTTGCAATGAAAGCTTAATTTTTTTCACAAATTACAAAAGAGTAGCTGAATAATCCGATAAGCCCCGTTGTTTTTGGTGGTTTAAACTACCGAAGCGCAGGGGAAAAGATAACGTGCTAATGTAGTTTTATTTATTTTTACTCGGGGTTACATAATATACATCGCAAGGTTTTTCTGTGCGTCATTCACCTTTCAGAGTGTTCTTTGCACGATACAGTAGTCGGCCGGCATCTCAATATACAGTTCTTTCGCGTTCTTGAGATTAATTTTATTTTAAAACCACATATTAAAGCGATAATAGTGGCCTGCAAGTATTTTAGGTTTGCTGGAGGCAAAATAAATTTACCACAATTAATTATTTATTCCATTGCGAAAAAGTTTGTTAAAAACAATACTGTGCTTTTGAATTGACCATATTTCCGATTAATGGCGTACTTCCTAAATTATATAAGTTATGCTAGCAAACGAATGTAAAGTTCACGAAAAGTCAGGTTTAGCATTGTCTTCATGGCACAGAAAAGGGATTTTTCATCAACTTTCCAGCCCTAATTATTACATTAATTTAGATTGATTGAAGAGGTTTTCTCGGGCAATCAGCCAGGTGATTCATTCCCTGACGATGAGAGTGACGTTAGCTCTCGAAAGCTCGGAAGCCTTTCCAGAAATCACCTTGCTGACTGCCCGAGAAAACCTCTTCAATATTCACCGCCAGGAGAGCGTCAAGAATTAATTTAGATCTTTTTTATTTCAAGGAAGAGAGTAGAATTGAAGGCTCAAGAGGGATCTAATGAAATTCAACATTTACTATCAAATCTGGCAGTCCAAATTCCATTCAGCAAAATGACTTGGAACGTTTAGGCACTCGATCTAATATTTGATTATACCAGCAGAAGTAGTACACGTCAGATAAGAGACTTCCTGGGGGTGATCAGTCTTGGATTTCCTGCGATTCTACCTTTGACTCATCAAATACCATTTCAAAGATAGTAATTATCAATCAGTTTCCAAATTCTTGTCTCTCAGGCCTTCTCTGGTGAATGGCGAACTTAAACGTAGGTTGATATGTAATAGATAGACTGAATCGAATGTATGGTTAAATGTTTTCCGTTCCCTGATTCTGATCTATGCTAACCTTTCGTGTGCTGCTTTAACTTTGCAAGTAGATTTTTCGTTGTATCTTAGAATCATAGACGTGCGCAGACCCTCTGATTATACCGCGTTTGTTAGAACCTGTCCCGTTTCCCGCGCTAGCGATCGCTCGACAGTTTCGGTGCCAATGAGAAACGAGGAAAAATTCGTCTGCTGGGCAGCGAGGAGCGAATGGAAGCCAGAAGAGAGACGCTTACGTAGACGCTGTTGAGACGTTGCGTATTTTAATTGGCTGCCTGGCTTTGACTTTCCCCAGCACGGAGAAAAGCCAGCGATCAGCTAGCGCGGCAACCGGGACAGGTTGTAACAAACGCGGTATAAGAGGGACAAAAGCCTTGATTAAAGTTCAGTCGGAGAAAGATAAACGTCATTCCGTCTCACTGTTTTATTGTATTGATGGGTACTAAACAGGGTCGTATATACTGTGTGTCCGGACCCACCGAAAATCACTGTATTAGAAGAATTGCAGCTTTCGTGGCACAACAGTTCTATGTTCCCTTTATCCCCTTTTATTCCCCTTCTCTGTGGTTCAAACTAATTTACATATAACATGATTTCGTACAGCAGATTCACATAATTTATGATTCATTTCCAATGTGTGACCAATTTATTCTGCGACCACATGGGTGTAACGGAACTAGGCTAACGAATAAAATATTCGAGTCTTAATAAGAAGTAATTTGCTGCAGAATGGAGCGAGATAGTCAAATTACATAGGAAATACCGTGGCAGAGTGGTTAGCACACCGCGCTACGACGCCAGGGTTCCCAGGTTCGAATCTCGGCCTGGGCATGGCTGTTCCTTGTGTGTGTGTCACTTCATCAATTTCATCATATCATTCATCCTCATCTTCGCGATTAGCAGAAAGTGGCAGAAAAGCGAAGTAAAATAAACCCGGCGTAGTTGCTTGAAAATACTTTATTTTTTAGACAATAATAGTGTTTAATAAAGGTAATAAGATTTATCTACACAAAATTTCTAAGTGAGAGTAATAGGAAGGGAACTGCCCCCCGTACACACGTATATGCTTGCGTACGGTGTTCGACATACTAATTTCTAGTTTCTGCCATATCTTAAATTTAAGTGGTCATCATGGGCTGCTGTAAAATCTCACTGTTCGTGCCGGTATATAGATCCGTTTGAAGGTGACCGGTATAAACCATTGTTATTGCTTGTCGAAGGTTTAATGTATGTATGCCACTGGTTGTGGCTTCAAGTTCTGTGGGATCATTTCTTTGAATCCACTCTTCAACTTAGCCTTGCCCTACTTCTCACGTTACTTGCAATTTTGAGTAAGAATGCACATTGTGACGTGATTCTGTTGCCGTCTTGTATAGAAATGATGCAATATATATATAATTTGAGAATTAGAAAGTTTCCCTCATTCATCCTGCGTGGTAGATAATAAGCGCTGTTGAGATTGTTATCAACTTCCTCACCGCATCGGTTTCGTTAATCTGTCGCTTTTTAATCCTGATCTCATGAAGATGGTCTAGTAAAGATTTTGTGAGCAAAATAACGATTACTGAATGAAAGCAAATGTTAAAATAATGAATAATCCTTTGATGTCCCCATTTCGTTGAAAAAACAAGGTTGTGTGCTGTATAAATAGAATACAGTCCTTTTTTGTGAGCACCAAGTTTTGAGATAATCTACAAGAATCATATTGGTCTCTCCGTTTCATGTGAAATATATTAATTATTAAAACATATAGATATCTGCGCAACAGGTATAGTCTGTCCCGGAAATTTCTGGAGCAAGCGAACGAAAGCAAGTTGCGGAAGTAGTAATTCGAGAGGGCTCGACCAATGAACACGTTCGAGGGAACTGATCTGCGTGGAAGGAGGAGAAACGACAGCAGTTCTACTTCCGGATTAAAAATTATAGATACTCGAGTTTGGACTCCCAATTAAAATATAACCAGTAGACCTACGTATAAACGTGGTACATGAAAATTTAGCTTATTCAATTATGCGCTAATCTGTGCTAACCAAAAATGTTTTTCGACTGTGCCTTCTATTTTTTATCGTCGTGAGAAAAGAAAGTGCCACCAGTTTTTTTTTATTTATAGAATTTCAAAGACAGCGATTGTTTACAAAACTAACCGTGTACTGCTTCGTTTCGCCCCCCCTTAAATACTTGGCCTTGCTCCATAAATCCCCGGGATAGAGTATAGTTATAGAGCTACTACAGACAAAAGAAGCTTCACTCACCTTCCCCTTAAGCCTGTTCCACTCTACCCCTTCCCTCCACGCGGGAGTATGATGCACAGGAGTCGCGGGTCGGCGCAGGTTCTTTTGCGTGTGGTTCCACTATATCTGGGATCATTTGCCACTATTAAGTAGGTCTCTTATTTCTGTCAGCTAGAGAGAAGGGAATGAGCATTTGGTTATACAAACTTAAAATATAATGTACTCTCACACAGGGATTCAGACTCTTAAGACATCTGTTTTAGAAGTGACTTCGCACTGAAAGAGCACCCTTTTTTAATTATGTTTACGTAGCAGTGTATCGGTACTGGGGTCTTCTTTGTTTAATGGATGTCCTCCTCGTTTAAGCACTTAACATAAATCGTTAATTTTTCAATCTATCGACCTTCATGATTGTTGTTCAAAGGTTAATAAAAGTGTACACTTATTTGTACTTCAGAATATTGCACACTATCATAACGATAGTATTTGTTATAAAATAACGGTCATATTAATCGGTTAGGCTGACTTATTTATATAGCAGCTTAGTGTGTGGCTGCGATTTTTTTTTTCCAAATCTTGTACTGTACGCGTAATTATATAGACGCATTTTCATTTTGTTTACCGGGTGTTTCATAAGTAATGGAGTTACGAAAAATTATTGCAAGTAAACTATTGAACTTACGATAATGAAACCAGTCCAGAACGATCGATGAACGCAAACAGTTTTTGGGTGTGCGTTTTGTTAAGCGGATAAGTTCATATCCCTCCGCTAGGAGACACTGAAATCACCCATATCAGTGTTTTGTGCAATGTTTTGGTCCTCAAGATCACGGAACCTTACACTCTGTGACTGCTTTTTGTGGGGTTTCATCAAAGACAGGGAATTTGTCTCACAGGCGCCGCGTGGCAAGAACTAGTCTATCGCATCGATGCGTGCTGTGTCACCCGTGGTGTGCACATTGAACATTTGTAGGTGTTAAGAAAAAAAAGCTGTCCGAGTTCCTCGTTCCTTCTGGACTGGTTTCAATACTTTACTTGCAGAAAATATTCGTAACCCCTCAAGTATTTATGAAACACCCAGTATTTCATACACAGTAAGAGTCTTTCCTTGCTGTACGTTTCAAGTAGACAGTCTCCTATATACATAGATAATGAATTATGCACTTTTTGTCCTTGCGCTTCCGCTATTTCCAAGAAATTGTTCAGTTGCGTCATCAAATTGTCATTAAACTCAAACAACTCAAACTTGATTGTTTCTGATAAGGGATTTTTTCCGTCGTAAATGCTGAATAATACTCCACAATCTGTTCTAAATCCAGGTGTGATTTCACAGGGAAATAATGCGTGGGTATTGGCAGGTATGATAAACGCGTCTGAGCCTCATCTGGGGGGTATTTAGCGATTGCCATAACATGCTGTGAATCAAATTCGAAACCGCACAAAATATTTAATTCTTTTTGGGTATGTTTTTCGCTTTATCTACCTTTGCAAAGTTTGCGATTGGCAAATATAGCTATGAATGAGCAATCATAGAAGGCTTACTCAGAATTCAAACCCAATGATAGGGTTTTTACAATGGAGACTTAAAACAAGTATTACATAGGCGTAACGTATAACGGGGCCACCTGCCCCCCAAAAGTTTCAAGTTTAAAAATATTTGATAACCTGCTACCTGAGGAACAAAGAAATATGTTTTTTTGTTTTTTTTAAAGTTATTTCTCAGATGTAAGTTATTTAGTAAAATAGTCCTGGACGCAATTGTTATACGATTGAAACTTTTTGATTCTGCCTCTCCCAAAGTCTGGCGCCAAGTTCGATTCTGCCTCTCCCAAAGTCTGGCACCAAGTTCGATTCTGCCTCTCCCAAAGTCTGGCACCAAGTTCCTGCCTCTCCCAAAGTCTGGCACCAAGTTCGATTCTGCCTCTCCCAAAGTCTGGCGCCAAGTTTGATTCTGCCTCTCCAAAAGTTAGGGCGCCAAGTTTTTGATTCTGCCCTACAAAAGTTTAGGTGCCCAGTTCGATTCTGCCCTCCAAAAGTTAAGTGCCAATTTAGATTCTGCCTTCCAAAAATTAGATGCAAATTTCCATTCTGGCCGTCTCAAGTTATGGCCCCAGTTCGATTCTGCCCTCCAAAAGTTAGATGCCAAGTTTGATTCTGCCCTCTCGAAGTTACGCCACAAGTTACACCCATGATCCTTATTCCTTCATTTCTTTCTTTCTTTCTTCAAATCGGCTAGGATAGATATTATGGACACCTTTAACAATGCAAGACCTTAATGTTTTAAAAACAGAACGATCGTTACAAGATGTAAATACTGCATTCGACGTATTACGTTTATAAATCGCAAATCTTTAGCTGTGACTTTACCAACATCAATGTAAATATTCTATTGTACTCAATAATGAGTTTTCGGACGTTTTATGATTTAAAGGAGTACTTCGTAACAGTTGACGTGAAGTTCGTGCTGAAAGATATGGCACGTCACCTCGGCAATGGCATGATATTTTCTAAGTTGCAGAACGTAGATTAACAGAGCGTGTTAAAACACTGGAATTCACATTTTCATCATGTCTCGTTAATTTTTGTAGCATAATCCTTCCGAACGTGAACCCTGGCCATGTTGTTTGCGACTTGAACGTTCAGAGCCGACCTCCGTGAAGGAGTGCTTAGCACAGCGCGCTAGGGGTTCCGGTTCGAATTCCGGCATGGGCATGGATGTTCTTTCTGAGTGTCCCTTCATCAATTTCATCATATCACTCATACTCATCTTCGCCACTAACCAAAAGTAGCAGAAAAGCGAAGTAAAATAAACCAAATCATCGACGTGTGATGAATCTAAACATTTTCAGGCATGCTTTGTTTCCGTAGCTGCTGCTAATGGATTTGAAATTCGTTGCAAATACGCGTTTAATCGAGTCTCTGTTGTTAATTAATTTTGTGAACGTTGAACTGTGAATTAGAGGGAAAATGTAATGGAATGTGTTACATTTTGGTATCTCGGTTGTTACTTTTACAATAATTTTGATGTAAATATATGTAGCAGAAAATAGGGGCTTTTCACAAATAATTTCTGTAGGCGACACAAATAGATTGTCCACCTGTACCAAATTATTTTAGTATTTTGACCAAGTAAGGCTTCCTTGCGTTTTGATTTATGGCTAAGAAGGTGCTGAAACGATTTTTGGGTTAATTTTAAAAATATCAATGCTTTCTGTGTTGATGACACATGCTGATCCGTATCTTTCATCTTTTTCTGATCTTATGATGAGTCAGTTGTTTGCTAATTAAATTAGTGTTCAGAATCAAAATATATTTGATGTTAGCAGTACAGTTAATTTGGAACTTTATCGTGCGTATTGTAAGATATGGGATAAGCACCTGTGCTAAACGAGTCTCAGGACAAATCCGTTTTCTTTAGCCAATTGCATATCGTACCAAAGTTCAGAACAGAGGCTGTCAGTGAATTCTTAGCCACATCAGGAAGAAAATTTTAGTTGGTACAGTCTGGGTTTGTACACTTCTGGGTGGTAACAGCCCTTTTGACGTTTAATGGTATCGTTACAACCCACAACTGGCCGTGCCTGTACAACATCTTGTCCTAGTCCCATTAGTTTCTAATGATGCCCTTCTCAGTGTACAACTTCTCGTATTACTAGGGAGCGGAAGTTGATGAAATGTCATCTTTTTTCTGACACGTTGTCCATTTAAAATACACAATATTACACTTAGTCTAGAACCCAAAAAAGGTAATTTTAAAGTGCATTTGTTTGCATTTTTGCCAATTTTCAGGTTGTAGGTCATTTCCCCCGATTTTCGGCATTTTCCCGTCATTTTTCGCAATATTCGGTGTATTGTTTCGTCATATTTTGTCACTTCTTTCATTTTGGTAATATTCTTGAGTCTTTTCACCAAGGTGAACATAGGCCTATATATATCTCGCAGGATTGCAATTTACGAGCTTTTTCATTAAGTTGTTTTAAAATTATTCTGTTGTTTCCATTGGAAATCCTCGTTGCATATTTTAATTGAATGTGCATGTGCTTTTTTTTTTAAAGCAAGATTGCATTTTGTTTAATTTCCATTTCAATTTTTAACCTGAAACTAACAAATTTAATGTTCATTTTTTACTTCATTTTCCCCATTTTTTTAGGACATTTTATAGGTCATATACCTATATTTTTTAGGTCATCAACTTCCGCTCCCTACTTATTACCTTCAACAACGTCATATTGTTCTAGTAAGTAAACATTAGTTTGTTCCAGTTAGTTCTAAACTGATTTTACCTGAAGATCATTATACATGTACATGTATATATATGCACACATACATATACAGTGGAAAAAAATACTTCTCCCCCTTCGAACAAGTGTTCTCGGGTTATCAGGCAGGTTAAGTCGATGTTAGCGTCCAACGTTTCGAGCACATACATTACTCTCTCGCCATCCCTACCTGTGTTACTTTGAGCTACCGGCAATAAAGCTCACAACTGCACATTTCTTTGAGGATATATTGTTACCGAGTTATGATGTCAATTTTTTTAATGTTGACGGTTTACACACCTGGATCATTTAAGAAAAGTTTTTTTTGAGAAACTTGTTTTGAGTTAGCTAAGATAACTAATCAAACTAAAAATATACATAAGGACAAACATTTTCCATAAAATTTATACAGTTCATTGAAGTCTCGCTGCATGTTAAATGTTTATCTATTTGCCATTTGGTATTAAAAAGAAATTGCTAAAAATAAGTAGCGGGAAGTCGGCCAGGGTTCGATTGGAGCACTGGACGTAACAGTATCAAAACCGGAACGGTTGTTCAATACTAGATTGTACTCCCTTGCTCGTGAATAATCCACTGTTGTTGTCTGTACGCTAAGCGGAATTTCATAACGTGTTCTCCGAGAAATTAACCCCACCTCTACGTACGCCATTGACACCATCGATGAGAAAGAGAATCTTGGTTTGAATTGCGACCTCCTTTCTTGTACTTGCAGATAAGATCGAAAGCGCCAAAAGCAAGGAAGAACGACTAAACCAGTTTCATCGTTCTTGGCCGGAACAACTTCAGTTGATGAATAAACTGCCATTGACGTTACGGGTTTTCGCACCCCTTCCTGGCTGTATGCCTGGAGAGGTGCTACTGTAGAAGCTGTTACTTGGCGATTTTTGTCAGGCTAGCAGTTCTGAAGTGTGGAACGTAAACATTTTTCAGTAAATGTTACCTCATTTTAGTAGGAAACAATTGGACAATGTTTCCTTAATGTCTGAAGACACAATAGGATGTTCATTAGCCGGAATTGCTGTTATAGTTATTGATTGATTTGAATTAAAATTCTTGGGTGCGTCGGCACATATGACCATTTGGCACTCTTCAACGTGTACGTGGAAATATCTCTCCTATCTAAATTTATGTAAAGGTTTAGAACAAAGGATGTAAGTAGTCCTTGAGAAAGTTTAAAAGTGCAAGTTTGTAATGGGACCTGCACAAGTCAAGAATAAACTGACAACTTCCTAAGAAGCCCTTCAGAAAGTTTAAAAGTGCAAGGTTGTAAGGGGAACCTGCACAAGACAAGAATAAACTGACAACTTCCTAAGAAGCCTTTGAGAAAGTTTAAAAGTGCAAGGTTGTAAAGGGACCTGCACAAGACAAGAATAAACTGAATTTCCTAAGAAGCCTTTGAGAAAGTTTAAAAGTGCAAGGTTGTAAAGGGACCTGCACAAGACAAGACTAAACTGACAACTTCCTAAGACGCCCTTCAGAAAGTTTAAAAGTGCAAGGATGTAAAGGAACCTGCACAAGACAAGAATAAACTGACAACTTCCTAAGAAGCCTTTGAGAAAGTTTAAAAGTGCAAGGTTGCCTGCACAAGCCAAGAATAAACTGACAACTTCCTAAGAAGCTTTTGAGAAAGTTTAAAAGTGCAAAGTTGTAAAGGGACCTGCACAAGACAAGAATAAACTGACAACTTCTTCACAGGCAGTGAAAGAGCTCTTCCTAAAAAGCTAAAAATATCTGTTAAAACACTGTCATCTCCCATGAAAAGTCTGCCTGAGGAAAGCAAGAAAAATGTCAAAAAAGATTGAACGCCCCTCTTCTGTCTTTAGGTTACTCGAAGATTTGATGTTGAAATACATGAACTAATTGGGGGTCACTGGTCCCGTGTCGGATTCCTGGTGGGAGCTAAAAAATATATCGATGTTGACTGCGTCGTGAGGACAAACGTTGAGACGCTTGAAGACAAGTAGCGGGCTCCGGTCTCGAAAACCAGAAAACAGTGGCGATGGGAGTCGATGCGCTGTCCACGCGTCACCCAACGAGAAACAGTTTTACACTCCTTCGCCACGGAGTTTATTTTACATGACACTATTTCATCACCTCTTCCTGTTTGTATTTTACTGCAGCCCACACCATTGGAATGCATAAGGGTAGTAGTTTTTTTTGGGGCGGGGGGTTCCGAACTCGAACCAAAGTCCCCTTAGTGTGACACGCAAGTTAACTGCCTCAGGTAGAGGAAGCCTATTTGCAAATGATGCACACTTCCTCGAAAGCCAAATATTGACTCGGAATTTACTTGAATTAGTCAGAATCGTATCAGAATTAGTCACGCCGATTGCCCTACGATAAGCGTGCCGTAATCAAGAAATAAACGGATGTCCTGAAAAATCATGCAGGAAATAGTTTCTTTACTTCTCCCAGAGGCAGGTCGTGTGCGAACGTGCAGATTGGACGGAAATCGTAAACTAGTTTTTTTTCCGCAGCGAGATTCGAACTTAGGATCTCGCGTCCGCAAGACGCGTGCTGGAGTCGTTGCGCTTTGCTGTACCGACTACGTGCGCAGACGGATTGCTATGTAAATTCGGTCAGAGGTAAGAAGCATCCACACGAGTTTTCGGCCTGTGCACTTCTAAAGGTTTCATTGAACTCCGACGAGGTTTGGTGCCTCAAGACTTTGGCCTTCCTTACATTCCCCCCTTCCCCGCCGCACTGGGTAGACTCTTCCACGGTTCTTGACCTCCCCGTGTAGCGCGTAAAGCGGAATACAGCCAAGTCGGGTTCTAAGGCAGTAATGAATTTCGTAGTGAGGAGGGTTTTGCAACATTCCGCTCGTGGTGGAACGTGTGCGAAGGTGCTCGACTCGTTGTGTTGATTTTTTATGCGCTGTCACTATCGGGAGATAAATCAGAACGTGTTCAGTGCTGTTTGATCGATGTTCGCGCGAGTTTGACAAATCTTTCGAAGTGTCTGCGTGGTGTGGTACTGATATCTACTGCGTCGCCGCGCCACGTCAAGTGCTTGTGAATTTACGACACTCGTCACAGTAGAAATTTTGTGCAAAGGAATGATTTGGTAGTTGAGGTCCTCTGTAATGTAAGCTAGTGGTTGAAAATTAGGTGCTAACTTAGCAAGACTAAAGTTCAAAATGCTATGTGCTTGCAATGTGAATTTAGCAATGAGTTCGCGCTTCTGTTTTCTAGGAGGCGGTACCACGAAGTGGTAGGACAACAGGTAACACGTGGCGAACGAGTGCTATTAAGCGGGCTATCAAACAAAACCGTGGACGAGATGTCGAGTTAGAGGATAATGGTGATCCAAGACGGAAATAGGTTTCTCATGTATCCTGTAGGTGAGTAACGGTACTTTTTTCTAAAAAAAAATCATTCCCCTTGTCTGTCCGTCTTGTGTTATATGCGTGAAAGCCTGAGTGTGTGTAGTTGCATAGTGGTGTGTGTTCATGGCATGAAAAAGCAGCATCGGTGCACCTGGCAGTATGGGAAAAATTTGTTACACTTATATTTTTTTGGTGGGAGGAGGTGACACGTTCTATGAATGGCAGGTTGGGAAGGATCTCGAGTCAACCGTTTTCTGATGCGGAAATTTGCCCGCAGCTTCCGTGACGTGGCATGCCGAGGGAAGGGGAACAAAATGGCAAGGTTGCCAGTTCGGGAGGGGAGAGGTGCGGGACAGAGAGAGATATCCCGTTGTGGAGGACGTGACCGACCACTATCAACCGTGACAGCTACGAACAAAATGGTTGAACGGAACTCATCCTGTACCCGCAAGGCACATTCCTGGCATCTCAAAGATTCCAAGAATCCTTATGATCACAGGCTCATCTGGAAGCCTATTTAGGCGTACAAAATAATTAAGAATCGTGGGTAAAACCTGTAAGCTTGTCATGCACCTGGATATTTGGGTCATGCCAGTGGCGTAGTTGAAGGAAGCATGTTCGCTTCATGGTGTTGAACTATGGGGCTTGTTCTGCACGAGAAATTTTTGAACTCCCCGAAAAGAGAACAGTTTATTTAATAACCCAATTACCGTTGCAGTGGATATAACTCTTCTCTCCCAAAGAAAAAAAAGGGATGATGGAAACAGATGAATAACGTTGCAGTAAACGTTAAACTCTTGGGACTCTTACTTGCCCCCTCCCCCCAACAGGTGTGCACGGGCCCTATGAATCGACCAGCTGTTGCAAAACTCCCGATAGCCAGATTTCGTTCGAATTCTGGCAGCATATCTCGGCCTCATTCCACTTGGGAATTCCATCCTGCAAAGCGCAAAACAAATACAGGGTGTTCAAAAACAATAAGTGCTGGAAGTCGTCGCCATTGTGAAATTCACGCAGGTGAATCATGTATTTAAAGACTCAATGTTTGCTGTGAAACTTCACAAGATAAAACAAAAACACAGCTAATCACATGTCTACAGCAACAACTTTGCCTGGTCAGCTGTTATGCAGTTTACAACACCCATTAATGCGGTTTTCACTGTTAATCACCACCTAACAAGCAAATATAATAATCATCATTTCCCCATAAGGTTGCGTCTCTTTTTGATCACCCTGTATTTGCGAAGGGGAGAATGTAATGTATCGTGATAAGTTATACATTGAGGCCGTATACTTGTAGATCCTTTTTACCTTACAATTTCTGGGAAGAATATAGTTTTGTAAAAGATTGGAAAGAAGCGACTTGTACCTTCGCCCGTCTGCGCTCCGCAGGGTCGTGCACTTTTTTTTTTGTATGAATACGGCACTTAGCCCATTTTATATTGGGGAATCGGGGACGAAGGTGGAGGCTGATATAAACACCGTGTACATGGCGTGGCAATGGAACATATCGACATCCTTTGGACTTTTTCCGTCCATAGTTTCAGAGCGAATGAATGAGATTTGTATTGTGGTACTTTGTTTCAAGAGAACATTTCTGGAAAGGTAACTGCTGCAGTGCAGTATATCTTCCCTCTTTCAGCACCAATGATTGCTTTGGTGTTTTAAGTCCACTTGATGCACAGTAAGGCTAATCGGGATTGGACCTACAGTGTAAAGTGGAATCCGAACCACTATGTGCGTCCACCGCGTATCGAGCCCGGGACCCTTTGATTACAAGGCGAAGACGCTACCACTGCGCCATCGGGGAGGCCCTGACATCAGTGTTACAAGGAATGCAACAATGACTGTAATTATGAGCAGCAGTACGCATACAGGTACGATTCTAGCATGCTTGAACACCCTTGAAACAGTTCAGGATTATCCCGTGCGATTTACATAGTACTAGCACTACCAAATGCGTCGATTGTGCCACGCGGACTTGTAAACACAGGACGCCTACCTAGAGGGGATGTGCGGTTTTAGCTCGCATGCGTCGTGCACAGAAGGGGCGGAGTAGTGACGTAACCAATTCATGCACTTCCATGATGCTTCGTCATATCCTGTGAATTTTCGCTTTCTTAGGTCGAATCGGGGAATGGTGAGAAAAGATTTCGCAATCGAGACGGGAAAAGAGGCGATGGCTTTGCATCTTTCAATTATTTTTTTCTAAAACACCCTGATATGTTTGACTAATGCTTTCCAAAAAATATGAAATAGAATTTTTATAGGAAAATTATATTCGCGTTTGCCAGAAGCGCCAAGATTTTTGTAACGTCACCCAAAATGGCAAGGACACATGACCCCTGACTGAGGTGTGAAATCCTTAGAGAAAGAAGAGGGTGGGGGAAGGTCTCGTATACACAGTGCACTTGAAATAGAATGACAGGTGGGTGGATGGGTGTTTGTTCGCACCCTAGGATATCCGGAGTGATGCCACAATGAGACAGGTTAGGATAATTTGTTTAATTTTTCCTGACTGAGGGGGGGAGGGGACGGCATAACGCTCACCAAATGTAGAAAAAACAAAATAATTCAGGAGCCAGACCCCCCCCCCCAAATACGGTCTAAGAAAGTGGTGAATCCAGCTAACATAAAGCTACCCATTTTGAAATATGATCTTAAAACTTAATTTATTCATTAATACAAAATTGGATTAAAGGTAATTAATTCTTGGCCCAGAGTGACCTTCCTTTTTAAAAAAGGCTCAATTGGATAACTACACTGGACATTCTACCATATATTTTAAAATTCGGTTAGCAACAGAACAATTTATAATGGCATGTTCCGATTTATTCTGATGTAATGATACACCTGCTACAGAAAACACATACTGTACTTGTTATTTTAAAATGAAAGATAGATTTCCATAAGCGAACTTGAAATATTAAGAAAAAAATACATATTTGTTTAGAACTGAATTTGATAAATCAGGCACCCTGTATTTTACTACCCCTGAAACCCACCACCTGGAGCACTGTATGTGTGTGTGCTTGTTCGTAATACAGGGTGTCTAGAAAGACCTTCTTCCATCATAACATATCTGGCTGAGAGATATTAATATCCTTACTAAGGTATATTTGAAAACTAGTTGCTTATTATTATCGCTGATATAAAAAAGGACTCCTTACCCTGAAAAATTTAAGGGGAAATTTTGTATGAGATGGTTGCTGTGTTCGGAGGAGTCGTCGTCCTCTTTTTCCTCCTTGCATTTGGAAATTTTGCATCCTACCCCCAACCAATGAAAATGTTGAAAAAATGCCGTGAAACTGAACATAGATTAAATAATACAATTTTTAACTTTATTCACAAACTTATCTTTCAGATTTCGATATTTTTTTCAGAAGAGAGGTTATACTAATAAATCTTGTGAATATTAGTTCATTTTGCCATCATTGTATAGTCATGAGTTATATTTCATTTTAGCTGCTGTAAAGTAGCACAAGAATATGTGTTAATACCTTGAATATGACAACTTTTCTAACTGATCACAAAAAGTTAAGGTTTATTACAATTGTAATAGGACAGAGTAGCAAAAAATTGAAGTAAGTACAAATTTTAAGAGTGCTGAAAATAATAGGACCAGTGATCACAGTGCTGGCACGGTGGATCATGGTTTTGGGTGGGCACGGCTTCAAATAAAAATATATTATGGTCTTGATATTGGTATTACATAATCCAAGTAAGTAAGGTTTCTATTATGTACATTATTATCTTAACACTCATTTTTTTAGTAATAGTAATAATAATAATCCGTGGCATTACAGCCCGTGAGGACCAGTGCCTACCTACAGACTGCTGGTCTCACTTCCGTCAAAGATGGGCAATCATCTAACCAGTTAGAGAGTGACATGTCGTTAGCACAATGAACCCTCAGTTATTATTCCATGACTGGGTTACACTATTCATTCGTAGCTTCCCAATTTTCTCACAATGGTGGGTGGCCACCAGTTCCATACACAGGTCGAAATCTCAGAAGAAAAGTTATGCTTCCCCCAGGAAACTCGAGCGTGCATGCATCCCATACCTTGCACTTTAGACCGCATTACCATGGTGTGTGACATTTTATTTTCTTAACGCCATGGATCAAGGAAACTAGTTTGCCACTGAGACATCTGGTGGTGAAACTTCCGAATTACTAGCAGCCACTGACGATAGTTTCGCGAGCGGGTCCAACGCAAGAATGAGTCTGTGCATTTTCCTCCGACACTGCAGTTCTTCCTCTACAATTTACCTATCCTTAGTGCAGCACATGAAACTTAGATGTACTGTGACCGTATGTTTTGCTGTTTAAGTCCATTATGTGCCTCCACCACATATCGATACCAGGACTCTTGGATGACAAGGTGATGACTTAACCATTAAACCATTGAGGAAGCACCCAACATTTTTATTTACAATGACATTTTGACAAGATGAGCTGTAGCCCACTGTTGGAACAGCACCTGAGTAGTCATGCAAGAACGTAAGAACATTTATTTTTAGACAAAATTCAGTGACTCGTTGATTCTGGGTGCATTTTAGGATGCATGCAAGGACATACCGATTAGGGAGGACCGAGATTACACTGCCCCAATACTTGGAGAGTATATTGCATTAATTTTGATGCAAATAATTTATATTAATTATTTGAAACGTACTAAATTCAAAGTAAGATTTTTTTCCTCCAGTGGCAGTATCTGACTCATTCATTACTACTTTATTTATTCTAACCAACCAGACCTACAATAATTTTTCTATGGATATGTATTCCTGTTCAAATAAAGTGACACACATTTGAATTCTTCAAGCCTATAAAATGTGCCACTTTGTGTGGATATGAGTTTACCTTACTGCCCATGTTGCTCATAAACCTATGTTGCCACGGTACATAGGAATAAGAGTTGAAGGACTCTTATAAGTCACTACTATGTTACCTGTGGAGGATTTTGCTCAAGCACCAAATAGTTCACGTGTATGATGTTAGTGTACAGAAATGCACGAACAGGCAAAATGAGAGATATACACTCGAAGCCCAGTATATGTGGAAATGAAATTGATGGTTGTGGGCTGAAACTACCAAGGCAGATATTTTACATGTGCATATGATTATTGTCACATTAAAATGAAATTCCATTGCACCAACTTGAGCGTAAAATGTAGTAACAACATTGTGTAGGTTGTCTCCACTTGCTTGTAACATTTCATTGTCGGGGTACAGTGCAGTACATGAAGGTATGAACTGAAAGACTAGCTTTTGCTTTTCTTTGGAGGGTTGATGTGTTTGTACACAGAAAATACATATACTTTCACTCTTTAGGGGGAAAATAAATGCATATTAAGATAATATTACTGTTATTATTCAATACTTTCTTGAATGTGTGCATGGCGATTGTTCACAGGAAAAATAGAAAATGGAATTGATTGTGGTTCTTGCTAATTTTCTTCATTGTGCTGCCAATCCTCAATCTTTCTATTTTAATCTTCCAAACTTTGTACCTTTTCCTCTCAACTAGCCTAGTACATTATTTGTATTTTTATGTTTTAAACTCGTAGGAAAACCTGGGGTAAGGTCCTGGAAATAATGAAAGAAATATCAGAATGACACTCATGAAGGCCTGTTTTTTAAATTTTATTTTCTACACTGCCAACCTCCATGGTGGAATGGCTAGCACACTCAGTGCCAGGGCTCTTGGGTTTGAATCCTGGCATGAGCATGGATGTTCTTTGTAAGTGTTCCTTCATAAATTTTATCATATCACCCATCCTCATTGCTGCAATTAACCGAAAGTGACAGAAAAGCGTTGCTTAATATAAAATATCAATCAAATACTACACATTAATAATAATTAGCGTGCAATCTTAATTGGATGTCATCCATTGTCTATCAGAAACTATAGAGCAACCAGAAACAAAATATCCTTCAGCCAAAAGCGTTCATGCATCTTCCCCTCCATCCCTTCAGCTTGGTCTAAGGTGAAGCCTGCTCCACTCTACCCCTCCCCTCCATGTGCGAGTGCGATGCACACAACACATGGTTTTGCGCATGGTCCCTCTATAAACTAAGTACTTTTTCAGGGCTAAGACCTAATAGCTTTTTACTGTGTGACTTGTCACCATGTCAAATCAGCTTAAATGTACATTTTCATTACTACTTTGATATTGTCCCAACACCTCTCACTCGTTTATTCATAATTTTTAACTTTCGTACTTACCTATTATGCATTGCGAAGGATTCTTGAAGGTGGTATTTTGCTTTTTTCTTGAAAATAATTTCAATTTCTGACATGAGTAATTATTGTTCCTGCTTTTTTGGCTTGCGTAAAGAGACAATATGGCAAGACAGCTTGACTAGCGTGGTAGATCATCAGTTGGTATGCAGTGTTTTCAACCTTCTCAACCGAAAAATGCCTTCTCAACTGAAAAATCCCCACAAACCATGCATGGATAGCCCCACGAACCATGCACGCGTAGCCCCACAAGCCAGTCATGGATAGCCCCAATTCATGAATAGCCCCACGAACCATTGCACGGATAGCCCCACAAACCATGAATGGGAAGGTTAGGTTCTGTTAGGTTTGGCAAACATAGTTAAAATTGTCATCTTCTTGCAAAACAACAGTGTGGTTGGAAACACTGACAAGGTGTTACGTCATCAAACGTACGCAACATTTGGTTCACATAGTGGTTGGAAATGAATGCAATGGCAATTGTGCGTCGGAGAGATATTTCTGTTGAAATATATATGAATTGCCGGTGAAATAGATTCCACCATGAAAGAAAATACCTCCACGAACTTCTAAATGCTACAGAAACTAATTTCCGTAAGTAGTTTCTTGTGTAGAGAGAAGAAATCCGTTGGGACGATATCGAAGTGTTACCAAATTTTCAAATACAAGAATTGATGAACTGGAAAATCTGAAGTAGTAAATTCAAACTCTCCATTAAATGACCACCGGTTGCCATTTTTGAGAGTGGAAAGTTTCAAATATACAAAATATCTTATTGTGTACCCCCCCCCCCCTACAAGGCAGCTATGTACTAACCACCTTTACAATTCCAGCCCCTCCCGAAAAGAAATTCTTCTGTATGCCACTGTGCTCAGTCAATATTGACACTTTGGAGTTCCTAGCAGGTGTCAGAACTCTTGCACCAAAGGCAGAAGCGTAACTTTGTCATGCAGTGGTTCTTATCTGTTTACCTACACTACCTTGCATGGCTGGACAGTTATTAGTTTTTTTTGTTTTTTACTTTTCCTTCCTCTTCACTTGTGCACGAGTTCCCTCATGTTACCATACTTACAACTTCCTGCCCATGCTCCGGTGTCAAAAACGTTAAAAGATTACTTCTCTATTTTTGCTATGTACAGTTTTTCCTTTTATGATGATATAAACACTGAACAAAGGTGAGGGATGATGCCTTGAAAGCCATACCTTTGGCAACACAAGGTCAGGATTACATGGTAAACACTTCATTGCATCACCTATGCTCCCTCAGCTCGCTTGCAGTTGACTCTTGTCTACAGTGTCAGAGTGTTTAGGCTTTTGGTACACCTGTACCTCTTCTCTTTGCCAGGGATGGGATGAAACCTACATTGGACCTATGATTTTATTACAAAATTCGGACAGGCAGAGCTAGTGTGTGTCTTCGCATAATTGTGTCCAATTTTGAAATTTGTTGCACAAAAAGCAGGTTTGGCAATTTTTTTTGTTTTAAACATGTTTTGAACAGTGTTTTAATAAAAAAAAGGTTTACAAATTATGCCCAAAATATTTACTTTCTAAGAATAATCATTAAGAAGGAATCTTAATCAATTCAACAATAAAATACCTATTTACCTTATTCTTAAATCTCGCATATAAGATATTTGAGAATGTTCAACTAATCCACAGTTTGCCAGCTGTTAATTTGCTTCAGTGGCTATGCCTGTAGTGACTAACTAGCCCAAGTGTCTCATGGTAAGTTTACACAGGTTGAAGCAGGCCTAAAAGTGACAACGAAATCACTTTTGTTCTCCTCTGAGATGAGTTGCTAAATCTGTGAAGTAGTTCTTGTGTGTGTCATGCATCATCCTTGTGCATAGAATGAAGGATGAAACCCTTGTAACAATAATTACATATATCTAACAATTCACATTGTACCATAGATGTGATTTTTAGCGGTAGGGTAAAAAGAAGGAAAGCCATGCTTTTGTGACACCTGCCAACATAAACTTTACAATCAAATTCTTCCCAAATGCAATGCATCATGTCGGTATCAATTTGATCAAAAGCACTAATGAATATGAGCCCGCAGTTCTGCTAGATCACTCTGTAATGGAGGCACAAATGCTAAATCCTTCACATAACCACACACACAAAAAAGTGACACCGAACAGCAGTTGTTGATCATAATTTCCAGGACAGATCCACCTGTTTGTCGCTCTGGGGGTTAAGAATTCGTGGATATCATGATAGAACTGGGGCGAAGCATCATCTAACTGGTGGATAAAGTTCTCACTGTCTGTCTCCAACTGTGGCATGAGCCAATTTTCTAACATGTCAAGATATCAGTATTCTGTAATGGTTGTTCGCTGAAGAAGAGGGGCCTTAAACTCTAAAGTGTGAGGTTGCCCAAAAAGCATTAAGTTTCAGAAAGTCACGAATATGCTCAGCGGCACCACGGGAACAGAAAACCCCCATTACTTGAACCAACTTAACATCATGAAACTGCTTCAATCATTTGTAGACCCCTTTACAATTGATAAATGCAGGACACCAGAAACCTATTTCCCCATGAGACCAAGAACCTTTGTAAATAAAGCAATACATTGTACAGCAAATATTCCAAGTTACTATGGAAAAGTCCCTTCCATGACAGGTTCAGTGGTCAGCAGTAATGTTTAGTTGTGAGCACGTGTAAAATGTGAGCACTGTAGTGAACTCCTTTGGTATCGCTACAGACAATGATGACTGTAACAAGTAAGCTCAAGGGGATATGCTATTAATTTATGTTTCGATCTTAATCCCTGCCACTTCACATGTAAAGCATAATGGGAACATGGCTTTAGCTACTTTAATGATAAAGATCCTTGCAGAAATTGCTTGACCAGCAATTCCATGGATGATTTACTTTTCAGGTAGTGGTTGTGGGTTTTGATATTGTGCTGTGAAACATTGCTGTGTCCCTTGAGGTATTTTATTTAGTGCTGAAGCAACACACGCACAAGGTGTATGGATAGTACAGGGTGAAATTTCAGGAATGTATTCCTCATATGCACAGAATTAAACTCGCCACATGTGAGGAATTCATTCTAAGCTTTTGCCTGTATTTTTATTATGCCCTGTGCATGTGTGTATGCATGTGCAACATAAAGGGAGAATGTGTATCTTTAAACAGTATTTGTATTGTTATTACATTTCAAATGATGTAAAATTGATTTTTTTATGATTTTTAATCACTAGCAGCGTGCATATGTGTACCTTGGTGGGGGCAATGGGGCACTTGTCCAATAACATTTCCAGGTTTATTAAAAATTTACATGTTAGGGGTAGATTTTAACTTTCTGGAACCTAAAGTTCAAGTTCTTTCTCTCCAAAGTTAGGCCCTAAGTTACGCTGCTGCACATTGATCTGTTTTGTATTTATTGATGTATAATTCAACATGTAGCAAAGTGCCTGTGCATGCAGGTTGCAAAGGCTTTTGATGAGGGAATTACAACAGCTTGATGTTACAACATAAGCAACCGTGAGAAGTACCGTAGCTATGTATAGCCATGGACACGTCTGGGGGACTTTTAATGGGATTGTTACAACCCAGAAGTGTCTGTGACTGTACATACCGTTAGTATGTCCTCGCATGTGTGATTGAGTCAGGGAAAGACCAATATATGGAAAGTACTTCTTAAATCCAACTTAACTGTAAACTGAATTGCGTAAAAAAAAAAAGTCTTAACCCGGTACGATTCCTCTTTCTAAAAGTTAACACTCAACACTGTTGTATTTTTTTAAATAAAAATCTTGGATCAGTGTTTCATAACTAATGGTTTCACGTAGTGTCCTTGTGATGTATAAATGCAGCCTCCCTCCCCCAAGCGACCGATCTCCCCCCCTGGAAAACCAGAAAAAGTAGATAAATGCCCTTTAGCCCAAATGTACATTTTATTGCGATATTTACATGTAATGTAAATTTGATTATCACTCTCAATCTTCGAACTTTTTCATGCGATTACAGTGCTACCACAGAGACTAAAATTAAGACAACACTCGTTAATTTAAGGGCTGTAATGCATAATACGTTATTTTGAAGGCAGGCTACTAGCTTGTTGAAAGTGTGTTCGCATAAAGCCTAAATGCAAGAGGAGATGTACTTTTAGGCAATGATCTTTAAGCTCCGAGCTTTTTGTTACACCCTGTAACTAACTTGCTTGCTCATTCTTGGTGTGGCAACATAAAAAAGAAAAAAATCTGTCCGGTATTGATGTACGATGCTGCAACTCGGATGCATAGCGTGATCATATGACTTTATACTAAAACTGAGTACACTACGATGATGCCTATAATCGCTCCACAGATTTTCGGTAAGAATGGATAATGCAAAACTTGAATAGATCAATGATGTATAGTGTAAAGCGCAGCACGTGTGTCGATGACGTAATGGTAGACTGGGAAATTCAGCACAGCTGGTTTATGCAAGTGCTTCCTTTCCAGTTTGCTCGCGCAACCTCTTCTGGTTGGTAGCGTGTGTTCAGTTCAATAGTATCTCGCCTCGAGTTGGGAGGGGGCGTCATCATACGGGAAGAACCAATTTATGAGCGCCTAAACTTGCAATACAAGCAGCACTTGAAGCAAACTTAATTATGCACACTCTTTCACATATTTCTTCATATTGCCGACACGGTGAAGAGATCTTGCTTGGATAGTCGCCACACTTAATACACAAAAAGGGTGCTGTGTGATCGAAATAAGTTATATTCTTTACCAGAGAGTTAGTTTGTTGCTTGGGCAGCAGAATTTAATTTTGTATTGAACGGTAACTGCAGAAATGAAAATTCGGAGATTGGGTAATTCCAGATTTTTGTGGCAAAAGAAACTTCCTTACCGATCAATGAAATAGAAAAAATCTGTAGCAATGTATGTGTGCTTGCAATGTGTCGCGTGTTAACCAGTAACATACTGGCTATATGTATTTTTTTTTTTTTACTATTTCCTATTATAAGATAATTCTCACGTTCTTTGAAAGGTGTCAGCTGGGCCGGCAGAAACATTAAGCAAAAATAATACATGACCGAATAAAACTCAAATAAAAAATATCACCAGCGATTTAGTGATGAATAACGCCTTGAAACAATGTTGTACAAGATGCAATTTATGTTTCGTGTCTCCCGAAAGAAATCTGATGAGATTTGGCAACGTCGATCCTACTCAGCACCCAGGCTGGGCTCAGCCTATCTTACTAGTACCGTATCACGTGCACGGGGTTGGTACAGAGAAAACAGTTTTCAGAGGCGTGGTCATTGATTTTGTTTCTGTGGATATCACACGGTAGGAATAGAGAAAGTGACAACAGGCGTGTTTTTCTAAAGGAACTGTTCTTTTAGCTAAGCTTTGCGGGTAATTACGAGACGCATGGCGCTGTACGCTTATACGTGGGCACCGAAACTAGTCGTCTGCAGTGTGGGCTGGGAGTTGTTGAGTCAGTATTGATCTGACAATATTCGGACTGCTTGCAGCGTCCTCTTTGCCACTCGGAAACCATTGGTCTATCTCAAGTGTACCGCAGAAGGAAGAAACTGGGGCGCTGGGTCGTACGTTGTTTTCACCCTTCTATGCAGATAGCTTCTAATGTTTCTTTTTCTAACAGTCGGTGGTTTTTGGCGAAAGGAAGACGCCTACCGAACCAATATGTTAGTTAATGTTGTGGGGCAAATACAGTAACTTTTGCCATACAATCCCGTATGTGGTGGTTAAAGGTGGAGTTGCTTGTGAACAATGTTGACTGGATGAGGTTTAATCATCTTACTCCATTTGGAGGAGTGTTCGAATAGCGTGGATCTTGAGTGTTCGTACGGGTGTGTGTATGCGTGCGTGTGTGATATAAGCATCAGACTCTCACCATGGTTTCCCGTTACGGCAACAAGGAACCTGTGCATTGCTATATGCCACATTGCCCCCCTCCTCCAACGTTAAATCAATTCAGGATTCTGTCAGCTGCAGGAAGTAAGTAATGCATGAAACCCAAGAAATTGATTCGTAAATATACTTTGATAAATTCTGGTGTTGTTGTTTGTGTTCATTTTGCGTCATGTAGTGTTGTATTTGTTGATGCTGATTTGAAGATGCTGTGTGTCATGTGTCGACCAATTTACCTCTGAGTGGATAGAATTATTTTTTTAATCAGATAGTAAAATGTAGAATTCATTTAAACAGCGAAAAATCAATTTCTGGGGGGAGGGCGGAAAAAGCTGATTGATCACTATGCAGATAATCTGAGGTAGTTTAATTCGAAGGGGCGGTGGTGGTGTATGAACTACATATTTGCTGATTCTTTTTGCCTAATGAATGTAATTGTACATTCAGACGATATGTTTTAAAGGCACAATATATTAAATTGGATTGACCGAATTTCTTCTCTTTCTTGATCCACTGTGTTAACTAAATGATGTAACAAATTAGTGTGCATGATTGAAGGGTGGAATTCTTAATATTACACATGCATAGATAAGAATATTTAAAACAATATAAATCCAGTGTTGAAAAAAATGTGCACCCATCATGATCATAGTTTTTTTTACATTTACATAAGACAACGCAGTGATATGCAGGAAATTGTTTCTTTAAGTTCACAGTAACCAAGACAAAGGGAAACATTATAACTGAGTTAGTTAAATTCTGTTGATTGAATGTCTTCATAATAATTATAGTATTTTCATAACAATTGTAGTTACTAATGATTTTTTTTGTTACTGGTACTTTTCATTAATTTACGTTATGATGATAGGTTAGGTGTTCATTTACATTAACCTAAGTTTTACTGAATGTTAAAAGACTTGAAGTATTAATGTCAGTTTTGTGTTGTGTGAAAATTTAGAAAACCATGTTGGGAACAACGGGCATTTTTTAAAAGATGATAATTGCACACACTATCTGCACAAGCAACAACTGAATCAAAGCCAAAGTCAGAATAGTTGACTTTGATATGCAGTTTTCGTGTATAAGATAGTTAATGAATTGTGAGATGTAATGACCAGATTGTAATTAAACTTCAATTTAAAAACAAAAAACAATGTATTCAGTTTTGCAGTTTTATGTAAAAAAAAAAATTTACTGTGTAATTTCTTGCAGCATTGGCATGTCTAGCAATTTATCAGTTGGCTTCAGCTAAGGAAAATGACAAGTTTTTATCCTGTGTTCCTTGCATTTGCATTCAGTTAGTTCTTTGTCTTTGTCATTTTTATTTTGGATTCTAAATTTTCATTATTGTTCATGCACATTTTAGGCAACATAAAGTTAGGGTACAGTGTACATAATTATTTTTATGAACTGTTTTAAATTTATATATGCAGACAATGTAGTAAAAAGATGACAGGTTGGTGGTTTATCTTGGTATTACTATAAGTAATGTTTTTATTCAATGTTCGATCATCGTGAGTGTTTCCATCAGGATGTATTACATAAGAAAAAGTTTCTTAGCATGCAACATTTGTATTTTGTCGTTACTGAAAGATTAACACTTGACTTTTTTTGCTTGCTTGGTAGGAGCTGACGTTTCATATCACGTACAAGGATATCATCACCAGCAGGGAACAAACACACAATTACGGCCCCTTCACACCCAAAATCCTACTCTTCAACACAGTTCGGCCCCTCAGGGCCCCCCTGGTCCGGCACCAACATCAACACCACCAGGGTCTACCCATGACATGAGCAAACAAGTTTCCCATTTAGCGGGAGGACAGCAGTTACCAGCAGGTAAACTGATGGTACACTTACTGTGAATCTTGATGTACATAAATTTGAGGTTGTAAATGTTTGACTAATAATATTCATGTGGAACTTTTTTGGGAACAACTGAAGATGACCGGACCCCTCTCCGATTTTCTTCATATTTAGCATACTCACTAATTGAGAGGCCTCCTAATCATGAATCTGAAGTGAAAAGTTGCCGGAAACTTCTAGAAATTACAAAGATTTTCACAAGCAAATGTATATATTCCTGATACCACCACAACACGAAATTTTAACTATGTTTGCCTAACCTAACCATACATCAATGGTTCGTGTGGCTAGCATCAATGGTTCGCAATTATTTTGCAATTTCTAGACGTTTGCGACAAATTTTAACAAATTCGTCATTAGCAGGCCTCAATTAGTAAGTATGCCAAATATGAAGAAAATCGGAGAGGTGTCCGGTCATCTTCAGTCGTACACTTTTTTGATTACCTGTTCGATCTCAGCAGAACACCTCTCACTCGTTCATTTAGTCATTTTTAACATTCATACTTATCTATTCTGCATTGCAAAAGATTCTTTAACGTGGCATTTTGCTTTTTTCATGAAAATAATTTCAATTTTTAACATTAACAATAATTATTGTTCTTCCTTTTTTGCTTGCATAACGCACAATATGGCGGGCACAGCTTGAGTAGCGTTGTGGATCATCAACCTTCTTAACCGAAAAATGCCCCACAAACCATTCACTGTAAGGTTAGGTTAGGCAAACATAGTTAAAATTTGTGGTCTTAGTAATATGAGGAATGTGTGTTTCGTTTTTTTATCTTCTTGCAAAACAATGGCGTGGTTGGAAACGTTGGCAGTAGGTTACGTCATCAAACGTACGCAACATCCGGTTCACTTGAGAAAGCAAATACAAGCAACGGCAATTGTGCATCGGAGAAATATTTTTCTTCAAAAATACATATATTCCTGGTCAAATAGATTCCACGATGGAAGAAAATACCTTCACGAACGTTTAAAATGCTACAGAAACTTATTTTCGTCAGTAGTTTCTTCTGTAAAAATTAAGAAATGCATTCTGCTGAGATTGAACAGTAACCCTTTTTGTTGTTGTTTATGGAAATGAGGTGGAGTGTGGTTCCTTGGTGGATAGGTTTGTAATGAAATGGTCTTTTTCCAAATAATTTGTAATGCTTTTGTTAAGTCAGAGAAATATATTAGTGGTTTTATATCATGGGATATGAACAACTAAAAGTAACATGATTAAGCCTTAACAGAAAAGCACTACATATGCTAACCAAGGCAGTCTATTTCAGTAAAAAAAAAATAATTTCACAACGTTACTACTGAATTGTAAGCTGTCTTGGTCAGCATATGTATGTAGTGTTTTTTCTGTACAACTAAAGCTTAAAACAACCTTTTTTCCACAATGATTTTATCATGTTATAGGAACTTAATTAGCGAGAGTATCAAGAAATATTTCTCATCCATGCTCCAGAAACAATGAATTGACTTACCATGCCAATTTTGGAGCATTGACATCTTCGTTCCATTTTTATTTGAATCTTGGTTTGTTAATGAGGATTTAATCATCTTTACATTTGACTGAAAAGTTTACAGTCTTGCATAAGGGTATTTAACAGACAAACCTAAGCATGTACTGGTTGTGAACAAATCGATAATACTAATTTGGCATGTGAATATTGAGTGCATTGATTTTCATAATCTGTGTATACATGAGATTTAATTTTTTGGGTCCTTTCGTAAGATTCAGAATCAATTACTGTTTTGGTTAACTTTGCGGAGCTGCATGTTAGTGCTCATAAAGTGAATTTGAATGATAGTAGCATGAAATACATTTATGTGTATGTATGACTTTATTCATAATTTTTCTTGAAGTACTGCTGTAATGAAGGAATGATGATCAAAGGTTAACAGGCTTGCAGTTGAATAAAATTAACTATTTTTATTGGAAGTAGGAGTTGTAGCTTTCCTGGCGACATGATTCGAAAACGTGTTCTCAGGTTACGAGATTCCCTGAAGATGAGAACAATGTATGCCCTCGAAACGTTGGAAGCCAACTCCAATTTAACCTGGCTGGTAACCCGAGAACACTTGTTCCTATTTTTATTGGCTTAATATTTTTCTTACATGATCTTTTACACACATTGACACTTCCATAGTGCTATCATTCTGTGCAACATTCTTTTTGCATTTATTTTTCACATTTTAATCATCAGAGGTATAATTCGTTTATCAGAAAATGATCATTGTCTTGACATGTACCTTCTAATTTGGTCAAACATTTTGAACCTACAGCATTCTTCATGCAGATTGATGTGCACGTGAGAAGCTTCAAACTTTTAATCCTATGTTTAATGTTGTTTCTTTCAAATTTTTAAAATTCTTGCCAAAATTATTGGGAACCCTGACTCCACTTGCAATTTCTGAATTTCTGATAAATATCTTTTTAATCCTTTCATATTTGTACTTTTGTGTAACACTTTTTTAAAGTGAATAATAGTTTTGCGATTCCATTAGTTGCAAGTTGCAAAGTTAAAATAGTGGTATAGTCAGATTATTTCTTGCAGGCTGTATGGATTTTTAGAATTACACAATAAGCCTGTTGATACAATATATTCACTGCATGTTTTGTTTTATTCTAGGATCTGCTCATGCCACATTAAACATGAACTATGCAGGAATGCAGAATCAACAGCGGCCTGCAAGCTCGCAGGTAATTTTGTGGATAAATTTAAGTGATTTACTTATATACATGGTTACTGGCATCAGATGATGGTGATGAGTTAAATTTTTGGTTGTGTCAGCACATATTGTCATTTTGTACTCTTCAAAAATATGAGGGATCATCCTCTCATCTATAACACTTACCTTCATGTTAAAATAGTGGTGCAAAAATCCCCTTGACGAATGTCAAGAGTGCAGTGTTGCACAGGAGACGCACAACACATTTTAATGGTAAGGATAGACTAAAAAAATCCTCATTGTAAAAGGCCCTCTTTGTGAGACACGGTGGCCTAATTGGTAGGGTGCCACACTGCCACGTGGTGAGCCTGGTTGGGTGATCATAAGTTCAGAATTTTTTTGTTCCCACATAAAGGGGGCCAGAGCATGGTGCTGATCACATCACCTCCAAAATGAGAAACAGTGGGGGGTACCTACTGCCACATGCCCTCAATATGCCTTCATGGCACAGTGCTATATGCATGGGGGAATATGTCATCTCTTCTCACAATATTAAAAATCTTAGTTAAGGTGAGGGGTTACAGTTAGTTACACCATGTATGCATTTATTTCAATATCGTTGTAATGGCCAATGCTACTAAAAAAGATCTTGGCGTAAGACTATGAATTTCTCCCCATGTTGCAAGTTGAAGCATTTTTTTTATGTCTATTATTAAGCTTGACATGACTTGAAAAATATGATGGGGGAGGATTTTTAGATTCCCATGTATTCCTTATGGAGGAGAAAACAACTTCAAGTTGCAGCTAATCAAATGAAAGTTTTGACTTTTCCGCTTGTCAAACACACCTTCAAACTGCCCTCTTTCCGTTTATATATTTTTCTATGCCATCGGAAGTTTGATATTCCCAAGAGAACAAATCAAATAATACTCTCATAAGTGCAATGCATTTCTCCTTATCATTGCAGTGTTGCCAAACCTGATGCACATAAAAGATTTCAATTTCATATTAATTTGAATTGAAACTGAGTTCCAAGGGGCTAGATTTACGAAGCCTGGATAAAGAGCCTCTTTGGGTAATTCAATTTTACGCGTCAAAGGGGTGTACCGTTAACTTTCAAGTAATAACAATTTATTCTAAGTTTTCTGCTGCATCACCCATCTCAATAATCCACCGATGGTCATATAAAATTAAAATAAAGGATTCCCGGATAACAATATTATCTCATAAAAAAAAGTAGCTGTGAAGGTAAGAGGGGGTGGGGGTGATGCAACCCATATAACAATATCACGTCACGTGCAAAATTTATAGTCATGGCAAAAGTTGGTCTATGTAGACCGGAGCCAGTAATGTCATCTGCCCTTAAGAGAGCTAAGTTGGCAACACTGACTGAGGGAAGAGCTTGGCGGAAAGTGTTGTGCATGCCCTTAAAAAGCCTCATCATCCCCCAACATGTATGGCAGATGGTTAGGAAGTTTAAAAACTGTGTGAGGAAAGTGGTTGAAAAACATGGCAACTTGGGATTACATGAATGCTACTCGTATTTTACTCACAAATCTGGAAGAGAAGGAATGAGCAGGGGCATTTTACACTTTGCTGCTTCTTTTTTGCAGAGTGGTTAGCACAGCACGCTACAATGCCAGAGGTCCCGGGTTTGAATTCAGACCTTGGCACAAGTGTCCTTCATAAATTTCATCATGTCATCTCATTCCCTTCATGATTAACCAAAAGTGGCAAGAAAAGTATTTTTATGTCCCACCATAATATTTTGTACATAGTGATTCATGCTTCAGGAAATGAAAAACATGTTAGCAAAATAACACACCAGAATAGAGTACCTACTTGTCAGTGAATTTGATTTTTTTTATTTTAAAGTTTGTGGTCAGAGGGCAGTAAAATTGATACAGCTTCAATTGGTTGCGCTGATAAGTTTTGAGGTTTAAGTCCACTTTCATGCACAGATAGTCAAATTGAGACTGGACCTACAGTTTAAATTGAGTTTTGAACTTCTGTGTGCCTTCACCAGGTAACGATCCCGAAACTCCTCAATTATCACTCATAGTACTTAATTCTGGTATATTAATAGTCATAATGTGTATTGAGATAAATGTTTTTTTTTTAAGTTTAAACTAATTCAATAATTCCATATTTCCTTAACCAAAATATCTGAATCGAACTTGATTTACCATGTGATTTGCTTATTTTTTTTTTTAAATGTTTGATAAATTTTACCATTAATTCAAAATTCTATGCAATTCCTAAATTGATGCATTTCTTCTTGTTTTTACAGTATTTTGCAAGGCCTCGAGCTACAAATCGTCAGCAGGTATTAACAGTGACATCTAATAATTCCACTCAGCAGGTCCCATTTTCTACAGTAAGTTCCAGTTTTTGTTTTATACATGCTATTATGTGTGTTAGGGATGTGACCGATTAATCGGTACTCTATTGGTATCGGCCAATATAGGCATATTGGTAAAATTGCCTATTATTTTACTGATCCAATATATCGATAAATATCTGATAATTTAGTACAAAATTCTGCCATTTTGTTGTCATTTTTATGGATAATCTCCATGCCCTACTTTCGTAAACAGTAAATATGTAGATATGCAATTTCTTTTTTCACTGAAGTCGCACATTTATTAAGGAGGTCAATGAACATTTCAGGTTCTAATTTTATATCTGATCAGTAGAATATCGGTTGTCTGTATCGGTAAATTTTATATCAGTATCGGCCAAAATTCCATATCGTCCCATCCCTAAAATGCTCATGCTGAGATTTGATTGTGCAGTCACTTGTAAAATTCGGATGTAGTTCCTATTAAGAAGTACAGGGTCAGTCAGCCTGGAAATGCCAGGGAGATTTACTGTGTTTGTTGAAAAATCAACATCTTGTAGTCCACTAAAAGTAGGTTTTTGAACAAAGAAGAAAGGACAAGCAAGAAGTTCTAAATTTGTTCTGGACAAATTATACTTCAGTTTGGTATAATTTAAATTTTAAGTACATTCATATTGTTACATAAGATGAATTATATTAAATTAAACTATAATTAGAAACGATATCATGAAAATTTCCCCCCCTAATAATCTTTCTACTGAATATTACTGATAGTTACAGGAGAAATTGCATATTACATACTTTAGGAGAGGAGCTATTTTGAACTATTTTCAAGCAGTGAGTGGCTATTGATGTGTACCACTTTCATGTTGCAATTTTTGAGTTCACTTGACATTATGTTAAATACATATATATTACAAATTTTACTACAATTATGTATTATTTAGGCTATAATTATGATTTCTTATAAAAAGATGAATTTTTTGTTTATTAGTCAATACATAAAAAGCTCACCCATGATACCTCTATCCAATAGATAGAAGTTCTTATCAATTTCCCCTCTTTTAACATGTGAAGTGAATATTCTAAAAACTTGGCAAAGTGGGATTGTCTTTTTTTTAATTAATATAAACTTGAAATTTTTGAATCGTCGGTGAATAAGAAACTGTACACAGACTACCCAGAGAAGGCAACTTGACGTGCAGGTTCCCTCAAGGGGATGTTGCGTTTACTGAACTGTAACATCCAGCCAAGTTGAAATCATCTGTTACCACTGGAAAAATCTCCTGTTCTTCGGGTTTTAAAACAAACTAACAAGAAAATCTTCTATCCGCAAGTGTTGTAAAAAGTAATGATTCCCTGCAGTCCGTTTCAAAACATGCATGGTGCAGAATGTGTTGGATAATTCAAGAATTACATGTAAAAAAAAAATGTGTTCTTGATTAATAGTTTTTCAACTCCAGCCATGTTAGTTTTATGTAGGGGAGTATTGAGCGAGACAATCTGTATATTTCATTGATTTATTTTAACTACTACTTGTATCTTATTTTTGGTGTTTTATACCTGCAAATAGTATATCTGAATTTAGTGATTTGTTAGTAATGTTGTAAACTACTTATGATTTGAATTTACAGGGATAAAAATTTCTCAGATATTACATTTTCCCACTTTTTGTTTCTTAATTTTGAATCCATGAAAAATGTAAAATTGTGGCTCTATTTTGTAATCCTATCTCATGGAATTTCCGTAATTTCACTCGTAAATATTTTGTCAGTTTGTACTGACGTGGAAGGAAAAGTGGGCCTCCGCGATGGTGCAGTTGCATTGTAATCAAGCGTTCCTGGGTTCGATACCTGGTGGATCCCACTTTAAACTGTAGGTTCAGTCTCAATTAACCTTTCTGTGCATAAAGTGGACTTAAAACAACAGCAAATCAATCAATTGGAAGGATATGTTTTAGAATTCAGCCCCTGAGTGAGAAAGTCTGGAAATGTAAAATATAATTGTTATACATTTGATGATAATTTTCCGCAGCAAGTAAATTTTGTGTTAAAGGGCTTTAAGAAATGGCCTCTTGTATCCTGAACCAATGCTTACACTTTTCCACCCTAAACGTGTACTGTGAGCAGAATTATAGCAAGTTTTATTCTGAAATGTTCTGCAAATGTATTTTAATGTGCCTGGAACAGTCAGGTGATTTCGTTTGGCAACACAAGTAGAAACCCTGTTTGTAGATTTTTTTCTGAATTTGCATTTATGCATCCAACTTGTGTAGTAGCCAAACCTTGATGGCAGGGTGGTTACCATATAACATGCTGCAAAGTCTGAGCGATCCCAGGTTTGAATCCTAGCCTGGGAACAGATGTTCTTTGTGAGTGTCCCTTCTTCATCATGTTATCATCATTGTTACAATTAGCCAAAAGTGGTAGAAGAATAATGCTAATTAACAAAATAATGAACATTAATCTTAAGTATGTTCAGTTTTTATGCTGAAATTTTGCACTGTTATCCACTATAATGTGTGTCGTTGTCCATAGTGCATCCCAGTTTTACTGTAAATCTTGCAGCAACATAATTCCCAGTGGAGTGTATTGTGCTCAATGATTAATATGAGTAGTGGACTGAGATTTTGTGAGGAAAATCACCATGATGAGAGCATATTATTAGTTTTGCCTGGCAGAGAACGGGAACACAAGAGTAAATACAGCACACAAGAAACAAATCTTTTCACTGGATGTACACTATACTTCTGCTTCTCGTGTCCCTACCTGTTTTCAAATCCTCTTTATCCTTCCCCGCAGAAGGCTTGCAACTCTTGTTCTACTGTTGTCTTGACAGGTACAAGGAACATGTTTTGCACAGCACATGTTGTCAGATGCTATTTGTGAGCACATTATTTGTTTGTCATTGTAGTGTGTTATTGTGTATATTAATTGTAGTGATATGTTTTTTAAAGGTTATGTATCCTGGATCATCGGCAGTAGTTCCAGCTGTTGGTCACAATCAAATGTTCCTTCCTCATGGGCAGATGCAACAGGTTCTTCCGGTAAGTACACTTAATTTTTGGGCATGATATAAATTATTGCATTGATGTTTTTTTCAGGGGCTGCAAATTGCCAATGTACTGGACCCATTAAAGAAATATTGACCCTACAATTTTTTTACACTAACAATGTAAGCCACGGTAGCTCAGTCATTAGGGTGTCTGACTACTGTGCTAGAGACCTGGGTTTGATCCCCAGCAGGGGAGAATTGGGAATTTTTTCCACCTGTTAGAGCAGCTCCGGCGCTCACCGAGCATCGTATAAAGTGGGTACCTGGAGGAAAGCCTGCGGGATAAAGGTGGCCAAGGCATGGTGCTGATCACATCACCGCCACCTTTGGTCGTGATCAAGTAAGTGTTGGGCCCTAACCCCAGATCCCCTATACACCTTCATGGCATGGTGCATAGCACAGGGGAGAACTTTACCTTTTTTACAATGTATTAACCAAACTGATTATACGTTACATTCAGTCTATGCACTTTTGCCATCATTCTAGCAGTATCCATGTTGCTACAGCAAACCATTCTTTGGGGGTATCTCAGCACCACTTCCGGACAGCCGACTGATGTGTGTTCGTGCATGAAGTCTAACATCCAACAGAACATGGTTCTGCATTCCCACAAGTGGCTGCTAACCTTGTGTGGATGCCAGAATCAGACAGTTTTTTTTTACAAAGAAAGCAAACTGGCCTGCACAAATTACGCGTCACTGTTCTTCCTATGGGATGCAGCATTGCCATATTGTGGCAATACGTACCACTATAGACTACCTTCACACACACGTTGGGCACACTTTTCAAACTACTAAATTTCCATTGTTGGGTGGGGGAGGCGAGTTTCAATCATTTTGAACAACCCAAATGTGTCTAAAATCTCTGATTTTTAGGAACATTTTTCATGAACAGTAGGAAACTTGAAGGTGGGGGGAGGGGGGTAACCGGTTGATGAACACTGTCCTGGAGAATGTTTGAGAACTAGTGCCGAGTCTGTAGCAATGTGTATGTAGCTGAAAGTATAAGATGAATTTTTTTTCCCAATACCTGTTTTGGTCTTCCATGGCTTTTCCAAAAAGTCCACACAACACTTGCAATGTGTCTGATTGTCTGATTATCCTGAAACTTATGCTAACATGGAAGTTGTCATAGTACCTGAAAGCAGGACAATGCCGATCGGTTATCTATGTGGAGATCTCTCAAGTAATAAAATGTTTGAGCTATGTCAGGTAAAATATCTAGGATGAAATTATTTTTTAACCTTATTTGCACTATTCTGCAAAATAATTACAAGAAATATCCAGACAGTTAGCTGAATTTCTCGTTACTTCGTCACCAGTAATCAATTAATGCAGAAAGTAGCTAGAATGACAATTACGAGAACATTTTCTGGAATTGTGTGGAACTTCAGTTTCGCATGCTTATGGTTAATTATTTTCCATGTAACACATCCAGGGGATATTGCAAAATCTTAAGCATCTTTTGATATTTAATTCAAAACCTCATGACATTGTGATAAGACTGGGTATGCATCTCGTATTTTTAATGCAAACATTGTAGGGTTTCTATAAAGTTTTTGCCCTATTTTGGATCAGTGTATCAAATACACTTATGATTCTCATTAAAAGAAAACCTTTAATTTTTTGTAATTTTTTAAAAGATTGACCACCAACACCAAAAACAACCTTGCGTAAACAACTGTAGATCAGAAGCACATACAACAGCCATAAAATTAATGTTAAAGAATCCCACTATGCAATGCCATGCAAGATGATTAACATTGGCCACATTTGGGGCTTTTTGTTTTCTTTTTTTTTTGAGTAGCTCCCCAACTTCCTCACTATGATGGGTGGCCACCAGTCCCATACACAGGCCAATATCGCAGGAGAAAAGTTGTTACGTTTTCCCCAGGAGACTCAAACTTGCAGTAAGCGTCCTGTAGCCAGAGCCTAAAACTTGCACTTTACATCACATGCCCATGGTATAGGATGATCTGGAAACTTAATTGTAGTTGGTTAATTTTTAGAGATTGCATTTCTTAGAACAAATGGGAACTTTGTTCAGGAATGTTCATAATTTCTATTATCTTGTTTTTCTTTTATCATATGTATTTATTTTAAACTATCAGTACAATATAAAAGGATTTTATAAAATACTTAAAAGTACTTACGTTGCTGAGTATGTGATTTATGTGAAACTATGTTTCGGGATATAACTAATCCCTTTATCAGGTAGACATTCTATGCCAATTTAATTATGACATTGACTGTGTCAGGCAAGGCGTGGTTCAAGGGATATGGTAAAAATAGGTAAAAATGACTTAAGGCTGCTGAACGCGTAATAGTGCGTTATTCCTACCATTACGTTAAGATCCTGATGGGTGTATCCATGAAAACACTAAAACAATTACACTTGGAACATGTTAAAAACCACTTTTTCAATAGTTGGTCGATAGACAATGTTGGAATGTCTGAAGATACTTACTCACCAACGTAAGTACTTTTGTATTTTATAAAAAAAATTAGATTGTACTGATAGTTTATACTACGTGAGTAAGTCGCACCTGCATCAACATGAATTTATTTCCTTGTGGTGGCTTTGACATCTTAACTTTCAGCTGACGAGGACCTCTCCAGACTGGAACTTTGCAAGCACAAACTTTTCAAACTTGCTGTAATGCACAAGAAACATAGCTTGGAAGCAAATTGTTGTAGAGATGAGTATTTTATTTTTGTCCGGAATGGCAGGGCTTTTAGCAGCCGTGAAATTTATACATTGTACCTTCCCATAGTGAAAGTTACGTGATGTAGATGAACAAATTATTTACACAAAAATGTGTATTCGCCATGCCCCTGTGGTCACCACAATAGAACAAAGTGAATAAGAAATTGTGTGTAGCAGTGGTAATTTTCTACAACCATAAAAAGTTACGTTGGAAATAGGCTGGTACTAATTGAGGAAACAATATTAATGATGTATAAAGAAGCAGTATTTCCTCCTTACAGAAATAAATACGGGGAAACTAGTACTCACTTTTATCCACGAAGCTGTTTTTTTTTTCTTTGATTAATTTCAGTGGCCACTGCCACCATCATCGTTGAATGAATTTATATACTACCGCGTGTCTCTTTTCCCCAATTATGAATTACAGAAATAAATTCCTGAAAGTCTCCGCTAGTGTCTGTCCTATGGATGGACCAAATTTTGCAGAAAAACACTACAAAAACCTCTTGTGAGTATGCCTGTATGAAGTACTTTAATATATAATAAAATAGGGTGGTTGAAAAGTAATCCCTATAGTAAAGAATAATACATATGAATGGCTTATTCCAGAAAGGGACCCGAGTCACATTTTTGAGGTATCTGAGTTAATTTTTTCATCTCCACTGTGTCTAGCAGCATACTGCAGGGGGTTGCATTGAGGGTTGCAAAATTAACTATTCATTATGTTGAATATTTGAGCCAACAACGGCACATGTCTTTCTTACACTATTAATATTATACGATTTTTCATTCTTTTTCTTAGAATTGTGCAAAAGTGACTCAGGTCCCTTTCCGCAATAAGCCATTCATATATATTGTTTTGTCATTCCGGTATGTCATACCTTCACACTTATACAAGTGAAGAAAACTATCTTTGTGTTACATTTTGTTCCAACCTAGAAGGCATTTTAAAATTACTCTTGAGAGCTGCTTAGATACATATGAACCCTTTACTTACAGATATTGTACTTTATTTGGAATTCAGTGTGCTCGATGATTTTGAGAGTAGTGAACAGAAATGTTTTTGATGAAAACACTATGATGAGAATACACATTCAATACCTGTTGGAACTTAGTCGGCTCTGAATCACTTTCAACTGTAGGTCTAATTCGGATTAACATATCTATGTGTGAAAGTGCATTGCAACAAAAGACTTCAAAGCAATTTTTATTCAAATGATACCATCAGACTGTCTGTAGACACATGCACATATATTTAAAACACTTGTCTTTCCACATAACAGCGCTACTCCTTAGAATTTTCTTTGGTTTTGGCTCGCTGTGCGGGGCTATGTTGACCTGATGTATTTTTTTTCCTTGTGTGTTGATTGAGATGACAAATGTCAGAATTTTCTCCCCCCCCCCAAAAAAAAATAAAGAAATACTGTATTAGATACTTGCCGTTTGATTTTTATCCACGTGCAGAAACTTGCCATTTAAGATCTCCGATCCTGAGCAGTTATTCCAGATTGTCTGTTCAAGGCAGGACATGCGGTAATCACATTCGCATGCATAGAATCCCTCTAATAATTTCAGCTGTATCATGATGTACAGTATGCTCGATGATTATTATAGTATTCAGATTATTTGCCAGAATGTATGTATGATGAAAACCCTTGATGAGAGCACACACTTTTATTTGTTTGAATTTGTTTCCTGTACATGGAAGTAGTAGCAACTTATCTTTACCATGTGGTAAAGTAATCCATGTCCATACATAAAATTCTCTCCTAATCCAGCTGTATCGTAATGTAGTCGTGGACACTTCTAAATTGCAACCTTTGTACTAGAAATCTGAGTTTGTTACTACCAAGAATTAACTGTCCCATTACTCGATGTGCTCGATGATTAGAGGCACATATTTTTGGTAAATAAAGAAGCAAAATTTCGGTACAAAAACAGATTCAATTTCGGGTTCAAAAGCGGTAAATAAAATGAAATTTTGCTGTTATAGCGGTGAAAAAGTGCCATATAAAATGACATTTCGGTTTTAAAAAATGTGAATGTAATCCCAAATTTGATTTAAAATCTGCACTATTACACAAATTAAACATATCCCTTCTAATAGCACATTAAATCATTACCAGAATATTAAGTTTATTCCTGTATAAAGGAGTCCATTTTTGCTTCTCAAATATTTACAGCAGAATTAATCAATTTTCCATGAATTGCATAACTCCAAGAATACTTCAGACTTCAGAAAGTGTCGCGTCTGTATATAAATGGTAAATTTCGTGTGAGAGTCTATTTCGCATTTTGCAGTTCATTTCGCATCATTTACGTGACAAAACAGGGCAGGAAAATGCACCTCACATCTTTCAGAAACATGAAAAATTAACATTAGAATGTGTTATTTCGTGTTTTCGTCAAAAACGAAATATGCATGCCTCTATCAATGATGATGATTCAGATTATTTGCCAGTGTGTATGTTGATAACCTATGATGAGAGCACACACTTTATCTGTTCGAGTTTGTTTACTCTACATGGAAGTAGTTTTGGTAGCCTTGTAATTCTAGAGTAAGAGGTCCATTCTATTGAAAACTACCTCATGTTACACAATAAGTGTTGCCCTCAGTTGGCTAGCAACACTTGAAGTGCGGCTATGATGTTTGTTTGTTGCAGAAAGGGCTTTTCCACGTAGTTAGTTTTGCATCTTTATAAACATTTATCGTATACCAATTGCGGTTTGAAACTTATTTTTTGTTAGTTTTAAACTTTAATTTAATTTGCCGGAACTCAAGTTAGCCACAGAATTATTCTTTTTCGATACTTCCCGAGTTACAAAATTACTCAAACAAGCTTAAGTTAAGTTTCAACCATCTTTAATATGTTAGATTAGTGTTTTTAGTTTCAGGAACCAAAAGTAGTTTTTGCCGGGTCTTGCCCCTTTTCAAAATAAGTCATAAAATGCAATTGGATATGAGAGATCATAACTCTTCTTAAGTTGGATTGGAATGGACATCTGGGCAATTTTAATTAAGCAGAGGGCTAAAGAAGAGGGATTTCAATTTCCTCACATCCCTTGTGCAGCTTAAGATACACTATGAAAGTAAGAAACTTGGAAAAGTTGCTATTTTACAAAATCTTTGACTTTGAAAGGCAAATTTTGCTGGCCGATCAGGCTTCAATTTAAAAAGGAAACAACTGCTCTCACAGAAAAGTGTTATATACACTTAAGCACTACCCTATAGGTACTCTCTTATGGGCTAGGCCTAGACGTGGTAAAATTCGAAATGGGATCTCAGCAGAAAATTAAGCTGCACTTTTCTCACGATCAACCTGCCAGCTTCCATTTAAAAGATACTTGTCCAGCAATTATTTCGGCTGCTCAAGATGCCGGAAAAAAGCATATAAAGAAGTATTGTCCATAACATCATGCTTGGACTAATTCTCGGGAGCGAAAAATCCTTCGACTCCTTAAATCCAGTCATCTCCACAGAGCAGTCTGAGATAGACACTTTAAAACAATGCATTAGACTTCCTTAAACATACTCTTCAGTCACTGGCTGATGTTGAAACTGATAGTGATTGTAAATATGTTGAAAAATGCATGTCATGGTTTACTGTATTGTGAGTGCAATTGGCATTAAAACTTAATGATACTGTCCAATATTGTGTTCCTTCCCTAAAATGATTGAATCTGAAAAAATTCTGCATTCAGACATTATAGACCAAAAAAGTGAATTTTGATCAGTTTTCCATGCATCTGGACCACTGTGTCATGCGATAAAGTAAACCATGTCCAGATATAAAATACTCTTATAATCTCAGCCTTCGTGAAGTGTGCTCGATGATGATGATTCAGATTATTTGCCAGAATATTGGTATGATGAAAACCCTTGATGAGAGCACACACTTTATCTGTTTGAATGTGTTTGCTCTACATAGATGTAATATTTTGTCTGATGGTAAAGGTAAATTACACCATGTCTATATATAATATACTCTTGTAATCTCAGCCTTCGTGAAGTGAGCTCGATGATGATGATTCAGATTATTTGCCAGAATGTTGGTATGATGAAAACCCTATGATGAGAGCACACATTCATATGGCTTGAATCTGTTCTGTATAGAGAAAGTTACAATTAGTATATGTATGGAACACATTGTTGGTTTCCACATTCTTCATGTTGCAAATTTGTCTACCATCATAACCTGGATTGAAAACAATGCATCTGGATTTAAGTTACATAACAATATGACTGTAGAAAACCTCTTACGTCACGTGCCGGCAACATATTTGTTAAGACACTAAAATAACACACAAACAGCACGATAAACAACACTTCGGAGTTCTTCCAAACTTTCGACTCCTTCACGGAGTCATCTTCAGGGCTGGTCGAAGGTTACTCTGTGAAGGAGTCTAAGGTTTGGAAGAACTCCGCAGTGTTTTTTATCGTGCTGTTTGTGTGTTATTTTAGAGTTTTAACAAATTACATAACAATATTTGGAAGGAAAGAATCTACATTTAAATAAATATTAAGAATATTATGTGATAGTATATGTCGTTCCTTTATGTGTAGACAAATGAACAAGAATAACAATTGAAATATTGTTTGAAGTTTTGAAGAAATTCTGTTAATTAATGCATGTGGAGGTGGTCTTAACTTAGGCTGCTTGTCCTATAAAGGTTAATCTTTAAAACATACATGAACAGGTGAATAACGAGGAAGAGTGATGCATAGTGTTACGCAAAATTAGGAAGGAAAACAACTTATGGGACGATGATGAGGGAAATGCACAAAATCAAAAGGAAACAAATAGCATCCGTTTAAAATCATCATAGCTTAGCTGTGTGGCTGTGCTTGATCGCCAACTCTGAACTACGAAGGAGACGAAGAAAGTGAGCGAAAACATTCGTGGTGGTTCCTCTCTCTAACCTTTAGGCCTCCTGTGTCGTCAGCATCCTCGAGCATAAATCACATTCGAAAAATTATACAATCGCAGCTATAACATAAAAAATAAAATCACGAAGACAAAGCGTCCATCCTCATCTTTACCTTCCTATTTCCTTTGATCACCTTTCATATTCAATTTCATCCGTTTCTTCACCTTGGCTGAACACTGTGGACTAATGGAATGCTCTGACCCCTCTCAGGTATGGGTATAGTAATAGAAATACATGTGATATGAGACTTCAACTGTACTTAATCGATTTTGGCGTAGCCTATGGGAAAGGAGACTAGATAAACAAACATCTGATTCTGAAGAAAGGTCTGGGTCTTCAGTAGCCTTCTTTATGGGCAATTCTTTTTCTGAAGATGGTTTATTTTTAAGATTCTTTCATAAATTTATGTCTTGCAGATCTCCATAAACAACGGAACGAACAGATTTCCTTATTATAATCAAGTCGATGCAACTCTTGCAGTTTATTTACAGAATATGGATCAAGCTGCCATATCCGTTATATAAAGACGACCAGGTGCTTTCTTGGAACTTTATGAACTTTTCCTGACATAATGAAGCATAACTTTGACATGACTGGCGAAGGTTTTGAGTAGGGATGTGACGAAGCTGAAAATTTACCGATGCCGATGTACTCTCCGATAATTTTTGGAACCGATACCGATGCCGATATTTAACCGATTCAGATACATAAGATTATTAAACAGATATGGGATGTTATTTTCAGCATGAAAAATATAAATTTGCTGTGTACATTTGTATTGCATATCAGATGTATGTATATATATATATATATATATATATATATATATATTCCCAAGAGATGTGAATGTACATTTGCATCTACAAAAGGTGCTTATGTGAACCTTTAAGAAGAACATTGATTCTGAAGAGATTTTACATTACTACACAAGCAGTTCTTTGAAATGCAAAATGAATTCCTGTTCTTAATGTTTACTGCTGCCAGATTCAACTTCAGAAACACGACTTTTGGAAGCACTTCAGAAAGTAACTACTTCTTCTCTTACAGCAAATCTGTTCAGCAACACTGAACACTCAGTCACTGAATACTGATGCAGCAGGTATGCCCAAATATTTTCTCAGCACTTGCTTCAGGTTTGAATACTCATTTTTGAATTTCCAATACAACTGTCGATCCTGGGTCAGCAATGTACTGTTTTTATTTCCGATTTTGAGTTAGGTTGATCTCCTCTGAATGAGAGTTTACAATAATTTTATTACAAAAACTCAACAATAATGATGAATCATAACCTAATTTTCAATAAATCTTACAAAACTAAAATATAAAACTTATTCGAAGGTAAAACTCTAGTATAATCTGTACCGGTTTAAATATCTGATTTTTGCCGATGCCGATATGTCAATTTCGGCCAATTTTCATACATCTGTAATCGGCTTCGGCACATCCCTAGTTTTGAGTATTGACTCAGATTTAATATAAATTGGACATTATGGTCTGGCAGAAATACAAACTGCTATAATTCGTAAAATATTAGAGACATCGACTTGATATCGGGTATGGCAACATGCTAGCATGTTCACAGGGCAAAATCTAACCATGCCAGATAACAATAATGAATAACAATTAATAATTAAGGAGACGAAATAATCTGAACTTATTCTTTCATATGATGGCATGTTAACATGCCTACAGGGCTAACTCATACAGCAGAATAACATTAAGTCCTGTGCTTTATGCAAATTTGAAGTTACTTATATTGCATATAAGTTTCGAAGAAATCGAACTGAATTATAAATTAACTTATTCTCATGCATGGTGACACGTTATCATGTTCACAGGGTGAACCTAACCATGCATCAGAATAACAGTTCTGAGTCGAAATTTAACATTATTTTGCGAGGATTTAATTTAAAATTTCAGAAAGCTTCAAAATAAAGTTTAAATGAACTTATTCTTTCGTATGGTGACATACCCATATGACAGAATAACTATGTTTGTAAGTTAATTTGAGAACGAAGAATAAGTTCTTGAACCCTCCCATAAAGGGAGCTGAGTATTTAAGATGTTAACCCATTGGAGTCTGTGATGAAAATGTCCCAGAATTAGGTTTCGAGGCTGAGTCGTTCCATGTCAAATCACCCAGAGGTGGTTGCTTGACCATTTTGTTAATTTTTTATATTTTCACCATAGGTGGTCTTGCTAGTGACCTGCTCAAAAATAATTTTTTGTAAAAAAAAATCTTACGCCATATTGGATTTCTGCTCATTTTTCATCACTGCAGGAAGCAAAAATGAGTGTTTACAAGGGTTTTGAAAAAAGGTTGCCGAGTGATTTCTATTACAGATGGAATGTTCTAGTTTTCACTGCCTGAAAGTAGAGATTCTGGTCTTTCAGAAAATGTATATATATGTAAGATAAGAATTAAGTAACTGGGACTTTAATGGGTTTCAATATATCCATCGTAACGGGAAATTTTGCCAATTTTAAAGGTCTGTAAAATCAAAAGGGCTTGAAACCACAGGATGGAATTATTTTTGCAAGAACTATGAGTGGAAGGCTTTTCAGCCATGGTGAAACAAATCCGGGGTTGTAAGCCCTTCTGTCCGATTTTTAGTTCCGAAATCCGAAAATTTCCAAAATTTGTGAATTTCAAGGTCAAATATCTCTAAAGGGGGACCTGCCAAAAATTAGAAATTTTGGCCATGGATACTCCTACTAGTACTTAGTAAAACCTGTGAATTTCATTTTGGGGTTCACACCAATGTTCATGTTACAGGCTGTCAAATATCTCTAAAAATGACATCGTGAAAACATAATAATAAATAGGCTTAAAGTGACCTGATTTCCATTATTTTATAATCTAGTTGTTTTATAAGGGTAAACAGAAATTAAAATAGATAAACTAGTTAGTTACTAGAGTCAACGAGCCATATGAAAGCGGCTGACCTTGAAGAAGCCTCGATGCGCAGTAGCAAAAGGAGGTGGTGGAGACTTCCGTGCAAAACGCATGATGTCGTTCTTTTGTTTTACGAGTGGCAAGAATCGGTTTGGTTTTCGTTGTGACTGTTTGTGTTTCTTCAGTGTGATCACAAAAATTTGTCAATATACGTGTGCAAGATGGCTACAGAAACACCTAAGCGTCGTATTCTACACAAACAAGCGCGAGATATGGTGTACAAAGTGTATCAGTTCTTCCAAAGTGAATCTCGCAGTGCAGACAGTGCCTCGTGTTCGTCAGGGAGCAGTGCTGCCAAATGTCAGGAGCGTACAGCGGCTGCATGTGGGATAGGTCTGCGTACAGTTCAGACGATTGCGAAGGAAGCCAGGTCGTCGATCGGTGATACAGGGTTGGTTCTTTTTCGCTCGCCTGGCAAACGTCGTAATCGGAGAAAGAATGTTACGCACTTGGACGATTTTGATAAAGGGGTATTGAGTAATATTATATTTGATATGTACGCAAATGGCGAATTTCCTACTGCAGTGAAACTTAGGGCTAAATTGAAGGAAGCTATCGGGTTTGCAGGCAGTACGTGGTCAGTGTTAAAAATTTTGAAAAACATGGGGTTCAGATATAGGAAAGGCAACGACGGGAGGAAATTTTTAATGGAGAGGGGTGATGTTGTAGCTGCAAGAGTGATCTTCCTCAGAACCATGCACGAAATCAGGAAAGCTGGTACTGCAAATATATACTATTTAGATGAAACCTGGGTCAACCAGAATCACACGAAGACGAGCTGCTGGAGAATGAGTGATGGTTCTGGTGGGTTAAAGGTGCCATTAGGAAAAGGTGCTCGTCTTATAGTGTGTCATGCTGGTTCAGCTGCTACAGGCTTTGTGCCCTAAAGTAAATTGGTTTTCCGCTCCAAAACAAACAGTACTGACTATCATTCAGAAATGACGTCTGCCGTGTTTCGAAAGTGGTTTTGCGAGCAGTTCTTGCCGTTTCTCGCTCCCGAATCCGTGATTGTAATGGACAACGCGAGCATACATTCCTTGCAAGTGGATAAAACGCCTTGTTCGAATACAAGGAAGGCGGATATTATGGAATGGCTCTGTAACAAGAACATTCCCCACACAAGCACGCAAACCCGAGCAGAATTGTTGCAGTTGGTGAAACATCATACACCAACTCACAAAAGTTACGAAATCGATATAATAGCAAGAGAATATTGTCACAGAGTTGTTGGTCTCCCACCTTATCATTGTCAGTACAACCCGATTGAAATGATTTGGGCCCAGGTGAAGGGGTACGTAGCTGACAAGAACAAGACTTTCAAAATTGCCGACGTACAGAAACTGACTCACGAAGCAATAGACAGAATAGGTGTTTCCGAGTGGGCAGATTGTGTGGCTCAAAAAATACAAGAAGATGACTTCCAGCGTGAAATAGTCAGAGATGATGTCATCGAGAAGGTCATTATAAATTTGCAAGACACGGATTCCGAAGAACTTGAATCAAGTGACGAGGTTGACAGCAGTACGGAATGAGCGTTATGTAAGTAAATGGCATTTTATTTTTTATTTTCAGTTCATGTTATGCATGCCAGACAGTTGTTTTGTTATTGCGAGTCCCACAAGACCGGCGCATGGTATCTGCGGCAAACGAAGTCGCCTTTGCCGCGCCGCGACAGAATGAATCAAGTTCTTCTCTCGTTTTCTCAGTAACGAAATAACATATCGCTGCAAATATTATACGAACTTAAAATTTGGAGTTTCTTTGTAACTTTCTCACTGGAAGTTATTTCAAATCTAATTTAATAAAAATCGGCTCGCAAGAGAACTTTCTCTCTATACAATAATGGTCAATAAAATATTTTCTTTCACTTACTTTCAAGATTCTACATGTTTAATTTACAGCACAATACGATTGTCTAAAGCTTTCTGGTAATACTCTTGCAGGATTGGTATCGATTGTTGCAATAAAAGCCGTGCAGCGGCAATTTACAATTGTTCGAATGTAAGCCATTGTTTTTTTATTTTGAAAGAATGGCGAGAACCTCGAACGGTGAGTAGGTGGCAACAGCGGAAATGTATCTCCCTCTCTCTCTGCGCGGACTTGTCAAGGTCAGCCGCTTTCATATCGCTCGTCGACTCTAGTTGATATATTTCAATATATACTTAGTGTGCTTTTGTTAATGAAAATCAAATCAAATCAAAAACACTTTTTGGATTGAGAAGACAAATGTTAGTAAACAAACAAGAGTACTATTATGTCAGTAAGTATATACAAGTTGCATGAACATGTTTCTTAAAGGTTTATGAATATCCAATACTATCAAACCTTACTCAATACATCCACTCTGGTACATAACAATTGTATGCAAAATATAACATAATATATACAACAATTGTCTGTGAAATATAACATAAGCTACCTGTAAAATATGACAAGCATTTAAACGCTTGAGAATATACATATTCAAGTTCTTCCTCTATTTTTTGTATCCCAATCACATATACACTGTGATATACACAGTTTACAATTACAATTACACAAGACTTAAAATTACATGAACTGAATCCTGATTTGGACAATTCTGATGATGGCGACGAGAAAAAAATTACTTACAAACAATGGATAACAACAGATCGTTGCAATTTGATCACTGTTGTAGAAACAATTTCAGAGTTTAAATAAAATTTAGCTTCGAAGTTACTGCAATTAAAAAGTCACCACTTTATTGCTCAGAGTCAATCACAATTTTTGCAAAAGAATGAAAGAGAGTCTTTCTCCGGATGAATGTGTAGTGATTGGTGATTTCTCTGAAAACTTCACATTTGTTGTACAAGATGAAATCCAGAGTTACCACTGGATTAATGCTCAAGCTACTGTCCACCCCTTTTGTGTCTACTTTAAGACTAATTCTTCAGATGATCTATGCATCAAACTTCTTTGTATTATAAGTGACTGCATTGTACACAACACAACTGCTGTTTACGTTTTCCAAAAGCAGCTGATTCCATTTGTTCAAACGTTCATCCCAAATCTAAAGAAAATTTATTATTTCTCAGATGGCTCAGGAGCCCAATATAAGAACAGAAAGAATTCTTCTGACTTATGTAAGCATAAACAGGACTTCGGTGTGGCTGCTGAGTGGCATTTTTTTGCCACAAGCCATGGCAAGGGTCCTTGTGATGGGATTGGTGGGACGGTAAAAAGACTTGTGGCAAAGGCAAGTCTGCAGCGACCAACTGAGGGCCATATTCTTACACGAAAGGACATGTATGAGTTTTGTGTGGAAAATATTAAAGGATAAACTTCATCATGGTGACTGAAAGTGACAAAAAATGAGCAAGGGTTTCTGAATGACCGCTTCAAAGAAGCTCATAGATTTGAAGGAACAAGAGATCACCACTGCTACATACCCAAGGACTCTTCAACTCTTCTCATCAGTAGAATATCTGCATCATTTCAAATTAATCATGTAGAGTTCAGAATTGATGACTCACCACGAATATTTCATTTTAATGAAATAATTGAAAATGACAATGTCGTTTGCATTTACAATAACAGGTGGTATGTAGGTAAAGTAATTGAAATGTCAAAAGAAAACAATGATGTTAAAGTGATGTTCTTCAATCCTGGTGTACCATCAACGAGCTTTACTTTAGAAAGAAATGATGTTGCTTGGGTGAAGTTGAACAATATAATTGATGTTCTGACACAATTTGACTTCACCACTGTTACTGGGAGAACACACAGAATTTTACTCAACAGAAAAACACAGAACTGTCACTAAAGTTACAAGCACATAAGAAGAAATAGTCCGTTGATCAACCATCTCCGTGCCAATCAGTGTTTTCGGGACCACGCACCAGTCATATATTTTTTCTTTTTTTCATGGCTCCATGGATTGAGAGACAGACAAGATCCCCTGTAACTTTGATGTCCATGTGTAGATAGTGTATATATATATTAGGGATGGGACCGATTAATCGGTACTCTATCGGTATTGGCCGATATAGGCGTATTGGTTTATCGGTAAAATTACCGATTATTTTACCGATCCGATATATCTATTATTATCTTATAATTTAGTGCAAAATTCTGCCATTTTGTTGTAATTTTTATGGATAATATCCATGCCCTACTTTCTAAAAAAGTAAATGTCTAAATATGCAATTTATCTTGCACTGCAGTCACCTTGAAACACACATTTATTAAAGAGGTCAGTGAATCTTTCAGGTTCTTCAAGGGCCATTTCTAATTTTATATCGGATCGGTAGAATATCGGTTATCAGTATCGGTAAATTTTATATCAGTACTTTATCGGTATCGGCCAAAATTTCATATCGATCCATCCCTAATATATATTGATGTAATGTTGTATTATGTGTAGTGATAGGCTATATGGAATTGTAAATGTCATTGTGATGTAATATATTGAATTGCAAACTGTGTATATCATAATGGTATATGTAACTGGGATACAAAAAATAGAGGAAGAACTTGAATACGTATATTCTCAAGTGTTTAAATGCTTGTCATATTTTACAGGTAGCTTACGTTATATTTCACAGACAATTGTTGTATATATTATGTTATATTTCACATACAATTGTTATGTACCAGAGTGGATGTATTGAGTAAGGTTTGATAGTATTGGATATTCATAAACCTTTAAGAAACATGTTCATGCAACTTGTATATACTTACTGACATAATAGTACTCTTGTTTGTTTACTAACATTTGTCTTCTCAATCCAAAAAGTGTTTTTGATTTGATTTGATTTTCATTAACAAAAGCACACTAAGTATATATTGAAATATATCAACTAGTAACTAACTAGTTTATCTATTTTAATTTCTGTTTACCCTTATAAAACAACTAGATTATAAAATAATGGAAATCAGGTCACTTTAAGCCTATTTATTATTATGTTTTCACGATGTCATTTTTAGAGATATTTGACAGCCTGTAACATGAACATTGGTGTGAACCCCAAAATGAAATTCACAGGTTTTACTAAGTACTAGTAGGAGTATCCATGGCCAAAATTTCTAATTTTTGGCAGGTCCCCCTTTAGAGATAGTTGACCTTGAAATTCACAAATTTTGGGATTTCGGAACTAAAAATCGGACAGAAGGGCTTACAAGCCCGGATTTGTATCACCATGGCTGTAAAGCCTTCCACTCATAGTTCTTGCAAAAATAATTCCATCCTGTGGTTTCAAGCCCTTTTGATTTTACAGACCTTTAAAATTGGCAAAATTTCCCGTTACGATGGTTATATTGAAACCCATTAAAGTCCCAGTTACTTAATTCTTACCTTACATATATATACATTTTCTGAAAGACCAGAATCTCTACTTTCAGACAGTGAAAACTAGAACATTCCATCTGTAATAGAAATCACACAGCAATCTTTTTTCAAAACCCTTGTAAACACTCATTTTTGCTTCCCGTAGTGATGAAAAATGAGCAGAAATCCAAGATGGCGGAAGATTTTTTTTTAAAAAAAATCTTTTTGAGCAGGTCACTAGCAAGACCACCTATGGTGAAAATATAAAAAATTAACAAAATGGTCAAGCAACCAATTGATTTAAAATTGGGTGATTTCACATGGAATGACTCGGCTGTATGTCAAGCAGAGCGCCTCCCGTGACACAAAAAGATACCCTTAGCTACAGCTGTGATATGTAGAACTAATTTGTGTATAATTGCAACATTCTAAAGATTAGACAGTATATTCTAGAAGGTTCATTTTTCTATGTCTAAAACAACAATTATGACCCTTGAAGTTTCTATAATATTCGCTACCACAAGCTTTGTCACATACTTAAAGAACTGCTTTCCAATGTCCATAAGGCTTATGTTACTAGTAACTTCGAACTGAAATCTAGCTCTTATGGCTGTCATAATAGTTTAATTCTAAAACTGAGAACAACCATTTTTTTAACTAAGTGTCAACAATGAAAGATCTTGCTTCCATGAAGCTTACAAATAACAAACACGAAACTTTTCGAATGACAAAGTTATGTCATTAGGTCAACCATTAAATATCTTACCTTTCATGACGTTTATCGTACATCCCATTTCAAAATTTTGAATTTCTGATGAAAGCACTAAAGAACTCTTAGGAAAAAAAACAGGTAAATGCAAACACCCCTTAAAATTATCTCAGATTGCAATTTTTGTCTGAACAGCTTTTAGAATGAAGGCTTTAAAGTGCTGATTGTAAAATATTTTATAGTTTATTTTGCCCCTACCTAGAAAGCAGCTATGTGATGCAGACTTTTACAATTCCAGTCCCCTCCGGGGGGGGGGGGAATCCTGCGTATACTAAAGGTTCCAAGTGTGTGTTTTTTGGGGGGGGGTCATCATTGTAAATGCAAAAATCAAATATCTACCTGTAGCATGCATCTTTAGAAACTCACGATATTACAGTACATGCTATTATAAATACTTGATTGGTAAAATTATTATTAATATAAGCAAGACACCAATATGCCTACATCGGCCAAAACCCCTACAGTTCTGATTAACTTGAGACCTGAGATTGGTAAGACTATGAGGGGAAATGGAGGAGGCCATTACAAAATTAACTGAAAATAGTTATGCAGTGTGTATCGAGTACTCTAGGAAAATAAGTGAGGATTGTGGAATACTCAGGGTGTTTCGAGTTCATGTGGGAACCCTGATGTAAAAGCGATTTTCTAGAATTTTTAGTGAAGTGGTAACACTGGTTTCTATTGCTTCCTTCCCTCAAGAAGTATCAGCTTTTATTGCAACATGGCTTTTCATGGTTGTACAAATGTAACTGCTACATTACTACATTTGCGTTCACTTCAGTCTATTATAGTGGCTACAGAAGCATGCCAAATACCAATTTTTGGTTTGGACTTTTTTCTTTGTTTGACTTGCGTTATTGGTTGGTACAAATGTACGAACTTCACCTCTCCTAGTGTCCCCCCTCTCTCTCTCTATCCCTCCCTCCCTCTTCCTCCCCCCTCCCTCCAACAATTAGTTCTCTTGCTAAGATTTTATTTTTGTACCTCGCAGCAAAAGATAATTGCCTTCGAGACTTTTACCCCCTCCCTCTTTCCTCCCACAGGTAGGGTAACACACCCTATGGAATGCACTTATTATTTAGGCAAGAAAACCTTTCATAAAATCACATTTTTGCATTAGAGGGAAAATATATTTAAGGGTTCATTCCTTGAAACACACTTTTCTTAATTTCCAACTATATATATATATAAAAAGATACTTTTAGATTGATCACTGTACATCTGTATGTTAAAACCAGGACTGAATTTGAGGTTTTTATTTTCTGGTGTGAATACATGTGCAACCATTTAGTATGCATAAACATACTTTACTTGGACTATAGTGTGCTCAGTGATGTTTAGAGTAGTGGACAGAATGTTTCTGATAAAAACACACGCTACACTGAGAGCAAGAGTCAGGTATTTATGCATAGAAGACTTGGAATATGTAAAATTCAAAACACATTAATCTTTTGTTTACTTCCATTCTTTCTACCTAATGTGACAATGAGATCCATTCTTTCTACCTAACATGGCAATTAGGTAACAGCCTCGAAATATAAGACCTTTCTTCAATCGTGGTGTTTACTGTCCTACACCCTTCTGGCACACTTTCTCATTTTATCCCTTAACACCCCCCCCCCCCTTTCCAGGTGTACCCAAATGCAGCATACAACGTTTGAGTGTAATAGAAATAAAACTACAAATGATAATCAAGCAATTTTATTTCAACAATACATACTGTGGAATTTGTTTTGATATTTCGTTGCATAGCGAGTTAGAGATTTTGTCTCTGCAAACCACGAGATGCACACCCACACTCACAGCTTTTTATTGTTACAATGCAACCAGTTTTAATTGTAGCAAATCTTAATCTTAAGCACAATAAATGTTTTCTGTAAGTCATCTTCGTTTCTAATATTGTTTTACACTGCTAATCAAGTGATGTTTGTGACCGTCTACCAATTCTCGTCGCACTGCTTGCAGCTGGAGAACATCGGGATCAACTCCCTCACTAGGGTTTTTTCCTTTCAGGCTTTAAACATCATACGCTAAATCATCGAAATTTCTAAAAACAAGTCTGCAGTTAGTGATTTCAAGATTTTATTTGGTTTTACGTATATGCAAAACATGCTTCAAATTCATCAAAAACTAACTAGATTGACATGCGTCACACTACTTACAACCCTGACTTCCATCAGAAGTAGACACAGAATATATCTACACTTCCATTACTCTCTTTATACAATGTGATCACCAGTATGGCTTTTCTTCACATTGCTCATAAAGTAATAGTTTGTACAGCGTAATTGAGCTTGTGACAAATTAACTTTTATACAACGTTTTACTCCAACTGAACATATAATGAACTGTCATATGTTGATCTAATGTGCATATTTATGAATTTTTCAGGCTAGGTTAAGAATATTTTTAGCTGGCTGGGTAAGGTTTTTGTTTTTGTCCTGTCAGGAATCACTCTCCCATTGTTCAGAATCACCCTGTGCATAAATACATGTGCAACAATTGAGTATGTAAAAGTAGATTATAGCTTGCTCAGTGATGGTCTAAGAGTAGTGGACAGAATATTTTTGATGTAAGGTCCATTCTGGCAGCAGACTCCTATGTGGAGGCATTCCAGCATTGTGCGAGACATTTTACACACAAAATTTAAAGTTCTAGACACAAGAATGGATTCGTTCATAATGAATGGTTTTATAGAAATATTGAAGTATTAAAGAGAACTTAGTATGACGACGTAGCCTGAATGCATGAAAAGCATTAACAAAATTGGTTTTCATGTGTGACACTAGAAATGTAGGAAATGTTGACTTCCCATTGTACGCTTCAGATGCTATTAAGTGTGCAAATTATATGCATTCACAAACATCTAAACCTTAATGCAATTAAAAATAATAATTTCCATATTAATTCATTTTGTAATTTACGTGGAGTGGGTCCACTTTTCATGGAATGCTCTGTGTATAAGTTCATGTGCAGCTACATACTTTACTTGGATTATAGTGTGCTCAATGATGTTTAGAGTAGTGGACAGAATGTTTCTGATGAATACACACGCTACACTGAGAGCCTTACTTTCCTTATCCTGTGGCTTGGCTGCCTCCACTATGGACTGCCAGACGGGTCTCTTTCTTGCTTTCTTCCTCCAACCTCTCGCTCCCAGCTTCCTTAGATCTTCCTCAGCCTCCTGCAGCCACCTCTTCCTTTGCCTTCCTGCCCTTCTTCTTCCCTTGGTCTTTCATACATTAATATTCTCACACACCTCCTTCCCTCCATCCTTTCCATATGTTCTAACCATCTTAGTCACATCCTCTTGATTTCATTCACAATATCTGGCTGCTGATATAGGTCCTAGAGTTCTTTGTTTGTTCTTATACACCAGAGTCCCGTTTCATTCACCGGTCCATATATTTTCTTTTCGATTTTCCGTTCCCATACGAGTAGGTTTTTCCTCATCTTGTGCTGTTAGACATGACGCTTCTGCTCCATATGTAACTGTGGGTCTTAATATCTTATGACAGTCTTGTAGAGCCTTATTTTGATATGCTCTTTGCAGTGGTGTACCCAGGATTTTGGAAAGAGAGGGGTTACATACACTGTTTTTTTTTAGTAGTCAGCCCTCATATTTTGATCCTTTTGTGCCTTTGACATTCATTTTTTTTTTAGGAATACTGGGCCAAGGAGGGGGGGGGTTGTAACCTCCACCAACCTCCCCCTTGGGAACACCACTGGCTCTTTGATCTGAATAACTTTGAGGAAAAAATAGCATCTATTGCTATTCTGTTGTTTATTTCTGCACTTATATTATTTGTATATGTAAGATTGTCCCTAGATATTTGAACTTCTCAACTCTTTCAAATTTCCTGTTGTTTGTTTGTATACCTTTTACTTGATATTTGCTCTTCTCCCGCATGTTTATCATGTACTTTGTTTTTTCCTTGTTGACTGCGAGACCCACTCTTTCTGCTTCATTTTCTAGTTGGACAAACCTTTCCTTGATTCCTATCTCGGTTCTGCTTGTTAGACAAGTCATCTGCAATATATTTCTTCCGTAGTTTATTTCTATCCCTCGTATGGCTTTTTCCAAGACCCGGTTACATATCCCTACCTTACTGCTAATGATATTTCAAATTCTTCAGTTTATGTGCCTCCTACCTTCACCTTTGCCTTTGTGTTTACTGATGTCATTTTAATTAGCCTGACCAGCTTGTGGTATACTAAATTCTTGCATTGTTAAAATGGACTTTTCTACATATGCTGTCATGCTATGTGACATTTTACACACACAATTTTAAGATCTAGATATGAGATGGATTCATTCATGATGAACTGATTTCATAAAAATATGAAGTATTTTGTGTTTAACAAATTAAAAGAACCGAGTATGACGACTTGCCTGAATGCATGAAAAGCATTAACAAAAGTGCATTTCATGTGTGACACTTTAGGAATGTAGCAAATTTTGACTTACGTTTTTCTGTGAAGCATATATGGTTCAGATGCTATTAACTTGTATTGGTGAAATGTGCAAATTATATGCATTCACAAACATCTAAACCTTAATGCAATTAAAAATAATAATAATAGGAATGTCCATATTAATTCATTTCGTTATTTATGTGGAGTGGGACCATTTTTCATGGAATGGTCTGTGTATATATGCATGTGCAGCTTTTACTTTACATGGATTATAGTGTGCTCAATGATGCTTAGAGTAGTGGACAGAATGTTTCTGATGAATACACACGCTACACTGAGAGCCAAGGTTGGGTATTTATGCATGAAAAACTTTAAATTAAAAACACCTTAAAACCATGTCTACGGATTGTGTACAAACAATAGCATCCAGGCATTAGACATTATTTTCATACATGTTATTTTTATTATATATTTATTAATCCATTTATGTGTAGATTGCACTACACACCAACAGATTTATCAAGCAGAGTTCAGTACAATCTAAAAATACTAGATCATTGAAATATGATTGGGACTGATTTTTTTTATACCAAATCCTTTGTCAAATACTTATTTGCACATGTAACCCTTTCAAGTACTCCCCTCCAGAGTCCATACATTTTTTCCAATGTTCTGGAAGCATCTTAATGCGCTTTTAATAAGATTTTCGGTTGGCTGCGTATCCACTCCGGATGACTGCGTCGTTTTCTGCAAACCGCATTCCTTCCAGGTCTGATTTAAACCTTCCAAACAGGTAGAAATCACTTGGGGCCAAATCGGGACACTATGGCAGGTGTGGCAGAAGGTCTCATTTCAATTTGCTGAGTGTTGTCATAGTTGTTTTGGCTGTATGAGGCCGTGCATTGTCTTGAAGGAAGGCTACCTACCTCTCTTCCTCTTGGATCGGATCTTCTTTTTTCTTCACTTCCGATGTCAGGAGTTCTGAGTAATAAGCTGCAGTGACTTTTCTGGCATCTTTCATGGACAACCCCCTGCCAGCACCCCAAAAATGTTACCATCACTTTTCTTACTGAACGGGTCCTCTGCACTTTCTTGGGTCTGGAAGAATCGGTATGCTGCCACTCACGTAATGACTGCTGGGACTCTGGAATAAAGTAGTGAACCCAAGTACTTACACCACTCAAACATACTGGTATGTGACACACTTCCCCATATTGTTGTTTGAGTCTCTGCAAAATTTCAGATGGCTGGACGGACATTTTCTCCCAGACATTTGAACACAATGCATTGTTCCATGCTCCGCGGCACCTTCTGTTCGCACATTACTGTAGCAAAACCCAGATGCAACCTAGCAGATTCTAACGTATCTTTTGGCTTGAGGGACTGTAGTAGCTGCACTTTGTAAACATACAGTCGCAAATGCTTACACAGCACTTTGTGTACCGTTGAACGTGGAATGTTCAACTGCCTGACTGCGGCACAAACATATTTTGTTGGGCTACGTACAAAAGCTTCACGAACACGTTCAACATCCTCTTCACTTGTGCTTGCTCGTCCAGCTCCCTTTTGATGCAGGACTATCAGTTTCCGTGAACTTTGTTGGTCTTGATGGTGGTTCTCTGCCATACTTAGTCCTGATATTTCGTTGAACCTGTGTATGAGACCTTGTATATGAAACATGAACCACACTGTGCCTTCTGTGGAGTAGTCATTTTGTGGAAACGTGACCTCACCTCTTCATTACTTAGTCAATGTACCTGAAAAAAAAAAAACATTAAAAAAACTTGAGTTTCTTTTTTAAATGAAGGCAACAGAACTGAGGTATCTCTTTCCATTATTTAGTTTAGTTGTAAAGATAAATTGTGGACACACGGTAGAACTAAATCTCGGAGGGACAATTCGTTGGAAGCAGACAGTGATGAGTGCATTGATTCTCAGCACCTGTAGACTGGCATTATTTGCTTCAAATTCTCCTCACACAATGCAGAGTCAACACCCAGAACCACAGTGGCATGCACAGATTTTTCATGAAGGGGCCTATGCCTTTTTTGTACTCTATCTACATTTTACCATCTTTTCCTGCATTATTTTTAAAGGAATTCTGAACTGAAAACCTTGGCGACGTCCATACACCCGTCATTGGATATATACAGCGGCGGATCCAGGCAGTTGAGTGGCGATTTCCAGTCCAGTAGTTTGCCTCACCGAGAATCAATTACTCTATACGTATGAACAATACATGATTCTGGTAGCAGGACAGTGGCGCAGGAACGGGGGGGTACAGGGGTACATTGTACCTCCCCAAATTTTTGAAGGGGGGTACTGTACCCCCCTAAATCCGTAAATCGAGTTGTACCCCCCTTTGGTAATTTGACAGCAGACGCAAGGTGCTACTGTTAAAAGAACCTATTTTAAAATCACCCAATAAAAAAGTGAATATTTTTTATAACTTATAAGCATTTATCTTCCTTACCACAGAAATTCAAACCATTGTAAAGTGATTCTACTACATTGTGCTTGATACTAGTTAGTTCATTGACCTATGTTCTTACATAAATCTTTAAGGAGATGAAAATTGTTTAAAATGTGTGTGGAACGATGGAATCAGATTTGCTCTCAGAAAATCACGCTGCATACGAATGCTCCTTTGCGTAGGGGGGTACACTTTTCTAAAGTGGTCGCGTCGATTCGAAGATAAAATACAAATCTTCATCAGAAGAGTGTATGACTGACCCCATTTTCTTTTGAATATTGAAAATGGAATATTCCGAAACGTAATACTTACACGAACGAGACGAGACATGACAGACCAACTTGGGGGGTACAATGCACTCCTGTACCTCACCCATATTTTTCATAACTTTGTAAGAGGGTGTTCGGAAAATTATACTTAAACATATATATTAAGAGATTTTTTATAAAATAGAGTCCAGAGTAACCTAGCTGAGCATGAAGTGAATCTAGAATATGTCCTAGCATCTTCAAAGTGGAAACCGAAACAAAAAAAAACACAAACAAGAACGAGAAGGACGGACCTCACCACACAGGAGACGAGATGAAGCTGTGACAGTTTTCGACTCATCGGATTGCGATATTATTCCTAGGTGAAATGCAATTTTTCCTAGACATTTAAACAGGGTGGAATCTGCGATTTTATCAGAGGGGGGGACTTATTTTACCTATGTATTAGGTATACTTATAATTGGACATTAATTGCTTAAAATCCGATTTTGATATCGAATGCAACACAAACACAACGCCATTTTAAGTTAAACACTAAAGTCAAACTGTAAGAAAATTTCATTAGTCAGATGAATGCACGAGATAAATGAGACTCACTGGAGGTTCTATTGGTAAATTTTGGATTGGATTCGCTAGGTCTTTGGAGTGATAGGAATGTTTGATAGATTTATTTGGTTTATTTTACTTCGCATTTCTGCCACTTTTAGCTAATCGCGAAGATGAGGATGAGTGATGATATGATGGAATTGATGGACACTCACAAATAACACCCCATGCCCAGGCCGGGTTTAGAACCTGGGACCTCTGGCGTCATAGCGCACTATGCTAACCCTTCTGCCACGGAGACCGGCGAGGCGGGAATGTTTTTTGGATTTTCTTTGTAGATTCAAAAATCTGTGAAGCGCATGCTTTTGTTTACATTTAAGTTCACCTTTTCACATAAACAAGAAATTTACATGTCACCTTAAAACACACGCATGTATCTGCATTTAATACTATTCCATATGAAAATAAACCTTGGCCGGCTCTTCATATTGTCCACAAAAAAAAAAAAAAACAACTTTTGAGCGTATGGCTTTCCTTGCTTCCTCTGAGATCTGAAGAATTTAGATTTTGTATATGTAATGATAGTACTTTCAGTGCTTGAAGAGTGTCATTAGCTACATATATAACAAATAAATGCTTTGTCAAGTGTTTCACAAATATTTCGAAGTTAGACTTCATCGGGAACCATCTCAACGCAGTTTTTTTCTTTTTTAATACTACGCCCTATAGATGTCTGAGAAAATACCAAATAGGCTACATGGCTTCTAAAAGGCATTGGATGTGGTATACATTTGCCATAAATTGTTTAAAGATATTTTTATGCGTAGCTATGGGACTTTAAAATTAGAATGAACTGATCTGAATTGGAACTCTATAAGTATGATAAACTGATTCAGTGGGTGGAAGATGATTATTCTTGGTTGGGCTGGCTCAAGATCCTCCTCAGCCCCTTTAATCTCACCCTGCATTAAAATGAAAACATGTATCTTTGTTCGCAATTTTCACATTTCGAACTCCTGATTTTCCGTTCCGTTAAATCCAAATAAGCCCAGAAAGAGGTCCAGAGCTTTATATGTTTCACAATTGTTATCAGGTTTTAAAATCTGTTAAAAAATCTAAGAAAAACAAAAGAAAAATATATTTATGCAAATTTTGCATTAAATAACAGGACATTCGCGTGTGCTGTTCTAAAATAGAATGTTTCCCATGGCTTCACATTATACCTGTACCTAGGTATCATGGACTTATTTGGAGGGGGTCCAAGGGGTCCGGACCCACCCCCCGAAAGACTTATCATGTAGTGAAAGTAATAATCAAAATATAATTGTGTAGCATTAAATATATAATCGATGGCTATTTCCGCTCAACTTATTGGAAGGCAATGAATTTCACTCATACGGTTTTGAAGGGTTCCAAATATTTATGCACAGTACTTATGATGATATGCATAAAATATTGATCAGCAACTTTACTTTTCGTTAATTGGATCTAACCCCTTTTTTGTTATTCAATAAATATTAAATTATTTTTCTATTTGACATTAAATGCTTACCAAGGCAGTTGTTTTTATGCAAATCTTGGCGATCTTAACTACATGAAAGCTATATAATGAGTACGTGCTGTTATATATCTATTCTTTCACGATCTTTTACCTGTTCATGTAATAATAATTAACATTAATTAATTTACATATTTAATTAATATTTTAATTTAATATAATTATTCTAATTATTATTATGTATTATTATTGCAACACTTGGTTTGACCCCCCGAAATGTATTTCTAAATACGTGCAGTAGTGTGTATATAATATATGAGTGTGTATATACTATATATGTATATATATATATATACACTATCTGGCCATTCGTCATCGGACACCTGGAACGAGTACTTTAATCCGGTTTCAGGCATCCGTCAGTATCGTGTGGGGCCACCTTTTGCAGCAAGTACAGCCGCAACCCTCTGAGGAAGACTGTCCACCAAATTGCGATAGGTTTCGATGGGAATCCTGCTCCAATCCTCTTGCAAAGCGGCGAACAACTCTTTAGTGTTTTTTTGGGCGGTGTGGCCTGGCTCTCAACCGGCGCTCCAACTCGTCCCAAAGATGCTCAATCGGGTTGAGATCAAGACTTTGGGCAGGCCAATCAAGTTTTTGCACACCCATATCCTCGAACCACGTGTTGATCACACCTGCCGTATGACATGGGGCATTGTCGTGCTGAAACAGATAAGGGCCACTACCGAATTGTGCCCACAATGTCGGTAGTGCAGAATTGTCCAGGATCGTTAGGTATGCATCTGCATTCATGTTTCCATGCACTAACACAAGAGGACCAAGACCATACCAGGAGAAGCACGACCACACCATGATGCCACCTCCGCCAAATTTCACCGTGGGTACGAGACACTCTGCTAGAAATCTTTCTCCGGGCATACGCCACACCCACACACATCCATCGGACCGCCACAGCTGGTAGCGCGATTCATCACTCCATAGGATGGATTTCCATTGCTCAGGGGTCCAATTACGGCGTTGGTTGCACCACTTGACACACCGGCTCGCATTGCGGGATGTGATAAACGGCTTGTGAACAGCTGCACGACCATGGAAACCAAGTGCACTGATTTCCCGGCGGACAGTACGATCACTTGCTACACTACTGGTAGCCGCATGAAACTCTTGTGCCACCGTCTGGAGCGAGGCCATCCGATTTGACTTCACCACATGTTTCAAGCTTCGACGGTCCCGATCTGTTAATATTTTCGGTTTAGGTGGTCTGGATGGGCATTTGACAACCCCCTCCTGCTTCCACTTCCCGATAACATCACTCACAGTCGATCGGGGTATCGCAAATTTGTTGGCAATCTCCGTGTTGAATGCCCAAACCTGTGGGCTCCGATAATAATTCCTCGTTCCGCATCGCCAAGTTCGCGTCGTCTGTCCATAGTGGCTGCTCTACCTACTGTGCGGCTGTTCTCCACCTGCCATGCCTTTTATAGCTCGTGGTCACGTGCCCAGGCGCTTCCACATGCCTTTGGTGGGGTGTCCGGTGACGAATGGCCAGATAGTGTATATGGGAGGCTGAATTTTGTACCCCCCTAAATGAAAAACGTTCCTGCGCCACTGTAGCAGGAAGCATCTATGTTGTAGAGATTAGCGGTTTTTAAAATTAAATGTCTGTCAAAGGCCGGAATCATGGGCGTCGGAAGGGGAATCGAACGGGTCGGTGCCCTCCCTGAAATTGACATATTTCATTTAAAGATACAAGGAAGACGAAAGTTTGTTACTCTTATTGTTAAGACCAGAAATAAAGTTCATTTAGTTAGCCTGTTAACTTAGTGACAAAAAGCGGAGCAATTGAGTCTTGAAAAGTATTAGATAACAATATCTCCAAAAACCGCCCTCTCCGGGGATTTGCTCCTGAGTATATACTTGCTATTTAGCATTCTGGACTATTTTTTTTCTTGCTCGAGACTCCGGGTGTTTTTTTTTTTTTTAAACCAACCGTGTCCCCGCATAAAAGTGTCTGGGAGAGGGGTGCTGATCACGTCACCTGCAATATGGCAGAGATTGAGAATGTGTAGTATCCTACCTTCACACCCCTATATACCCCAATGGCACGGTTCAATTAACAAGAAATAGCTTAACCTAACTAAGACCCCGTGTACCGTATTTCACCGAATAATAGTTGTACAATTTTTTTAGTCCAAAAATTTGTTGTAACTTCCAGTAATAGTCACATCAACGAGTCAGGCATCGAAACCAATAAAAGTCACGCAGAAACTTTGGACACGTGATTAAATTTTATGTTCGTACTTCGCAACACTAGTAAATATTCTCAAGTATCATATTTCGAATATAATACACAAATTAATAACAACTATGTGCTAAAGTTTTTCAAGCCTGTTCACCAAACTGTCACGAAGTAATTGATCGATTTGGGCTATCCAATTTTGACGTTATTCACTATTATTCCGTGCATCTCAATCTTGCACATTATATATATACACAGTGTGTATATATATATATAAACTTTGCATAGTGGTCGCACCCCATTTTAAAAACAAATAATAATTGCCATAAAATCTTCGATGAAATACAGCATTTCACATGCTGAAAAGGGCGTACAAATAAACAGGACGTCCGTTCACCCGTCTGAGGTCTATATATTTCTCTACTATTTGTTCGAAGCGTCTGAGGGAGGGCCTCCCCAATGGTGCAGTGGTATCGACGTCGCCTTGCAATGAAGGGATCCCGGGTTCTATACCCGGGGGATGCATATAGTGGTTCAAACTGTGCACAAAATTTACTTAAAAAATACGACGCGCATGTAAAGGGGGTTAATCACGTCGCAACCAGTACAGCTGAGATGGAGAATATGTGGATCCTTACCTCCATAATAAGTTTTCTGTCAAGCTTTATTTCTGGTAGGGGTATGGGAGAGAGTTGGCATCATGTGTAATATGAAGAATCGAAACTCAACTTGTAGTATTTTTCCTTTGTTTTTATTCAGTGTGAGTCGATGTTTTTTTCAAGATTTTTTTTTGTTAACCCGCGAAAATAAAGTCGTGGCACTTTCGTAAAGGTTATACATTGCTTAATTTCTGAGAACGAAGCAAGCACGTTGGCAACGGACATGGTAGGCGTCGCCCGAAAGCAAGTCTTCAAACATGTAGGTCGTGGCGCGCGCGCGCGCGTGGAGTATTTCCAGGAGCTGCAAGTTTTCACCGCTAGATGGCAGTAGTATACTGAGCTTCGTAGTTGTGCGACATTCGTGGCAGCGGACGGTGAAGGAAGATATGAAACGAGCCACCATATGGGAAAAGTTTTACCCATTCTAGTACGCGAGCATTAATTGTGTACTTTAGAATAGCGAAATGTATCGTTACATAGGGTTTCAGACGGATGTAAGTTTCATACACTTTTTGCTTTATATTCTTAAGTAGCTTGGATTCTAGAGTTGATTTTCAGGACGTATATATGAGGTAGCAATATGCTTCCATCTGTTGGCACTCGTGGTGGATGTTGCCGCCTCGTCTACAATATAGAATGTTCATAGTTTGTAAGATTCAGCGCAAAGCAAAGTGTGGTGTAAAGTTTTATTGCAATGTTCCTTAAGTTTTTATGTGAAGGCTTAAGTCTCGATTCTCGGATTGTGTAACACGCCTATGCTTAACTTTTACTATTTTGAAGGAGGAAATGCGAGTACAGGATGTAAAGGCAAGGTGGAATGGTTAATGGTGATGCTTTTACGAGAAGCCTTGTTTTTACAGCTAAGAGTAAATATTCGGAATTCCCAGAAATGTTGACTGTTTCACGCAGGCACGAGGTAACGCCGAGCGCACAAATTGAACACGTTGGGAGAGTGGAGTGGCGATCTTTTTCGAGTGAAAGTAGCCGGTGCACATTAAGATTCATTTTGCCATTTATTTAATGTTATTGTATGGTGGTTTGGATTTTTTTTGTTGCTGAATCAGGATTTTGTATTGGTTTACGTTGATGAGCGTTCTGCCCAGGGAAATCAGGGAGGAGTAGTTCCTCTTCGGCCGGCACTAAAAAAAGAATATGACGTTAAATTTTTTAATCTATAGTTCTCGATATTTGTTTCAAGTTATGCAAATCACAATTATCTAAGATATTTGGTTTTGGGATATGTCTCTCACACGGGAACTCTCTTTTATCCCGGAATATTGTAGTTTTAACACTACATACAGGGTGGCCCAAAAAAAGGTAGCATAATACAACGGTTCTACATTTTGGTTACCTTTTTGGGCCACCCTGTACTTTACCACATGCAGAACATACATAACACCACATAAACCATTCATTCATTCGCTATAACACATCTCTGCAAGCAGTGGTGGGGGTTTTGCCACTTTTGGTCCAACACTATGCTAAATGTTCAAGGGGAAATATACTGGTTTTGGCACCTTGTCTGGCCGGTTTTGAGACTCAATCGCGCCACTGTCTGCAAGCTAAAAAATAAAAGCAGAAAATATTCACGTGAAGCATGCACTTCATAAACCTCCCAAAATTTTAAACTTTTTCTTTGGGGGAGGGGGGAGGTGCGGAAGATCCACAGACCTCAAGAAAATAAAAACGTAATTCTGGGCACACCACATATTCAGATCAAGTAATGGTGTGTTTATAATTCAGTTTTAGAAGTAGGGGGTGGGGCACTTGTGAAGTGTTTCTTTAGTCTGAAAATAGATCCTGGCTGTGCTCATGGGGCCAAATTGGCATGTAATTACTAAAATTACATTGCAGTTGTACTGTGGATAATTCAAAATGCAGTTTAAAGCTAGAATCGACGTAGTAATTGATGTGATGTTCTTGTTCACCCATATTTAGTGAAGTAGATCTTAAAAACTTGAAAATCAAATTTGCCTTGGAATAATGTAGGAACCAAATTTTTATCTATTGGATCCTAATGTAATATTGAATCACGAACAAGTGATATTGCCGGCAAGAGATTGTAGTATGTAACTGTTGAGTTTGTACTATTTTATTGTTGGGAAAAACTGCTTTACAGTTGAAAGTAATGTTCTTTTAATAGGAAGATCTTGATGTTTTTGTAAACCAGTTGAAGGTGCTGAAACCAAAAACTAGAAATGCATGGATGCAGTCTAGCCTAATAAGTCTGTACATAAAAAAATGTAAATATAGACAAAATATATCCACAACAAATGTAACGCATCCATCAAGAGAACATGACCGACTTACATATCTGGAGTAATTTTTTTTTGTTACCAGACTCAATTTCTTCTGCAAATCATGAAATTGTAGATACTTCTCTCTAGAACTAACTATTTTTCATAGAAAATTTGTGCCACCATGTGCCTGTTATTCTCAGCGACCATAATTTTACCTACCATAGCAACAAATCTTGCTGTTTTTGGATGCACCAACATAGAAGAGCTGCCCCTGTATTGACAATTTTTTCGCTTCACATGTACTACGGGGGGAGGTTGGGGGTGGACGTCTTGTACTTGTCTAGTGCAGAGAATGGGCATGGGGCGGGGACATATCACAATGCGTTCGTATCTTAACTGGAGCAAAAGGTGTAGTTTCTATGTGAAAAGGCATGAGGCAAGGAGGGTCAGAGACTGGCATGGAGAATACTGTTATTCCGTCCGTGCTATAGGATGAAATTCACATGAAACGGGGACTTGGGAGGTACATGTTCTTAAATTGGGCACTGATCATCAGTCCCTGGTCACACACAAGGAACCTGCTTTCAATTTACCTGTCGAGCTACTCGCATAAGCGTGTAGAAGGCAAAAATTTAACAGTGAAGTATATCCTCTCCCTTTTTTGGTAATGCCATAATTTCCTCCTACAACACCAGTTATCTCAGGTTTCATTGGGTGTTCCTTAGTGTGTCCCTTCATTGATTTCATCATCACATCCTCATCTTCATGACAGCCAAAAGTAAAATAAAGCACATTAATCTCTTAAGGAAAATGCTAACCATATTACTAACTGCCACTGTGACCCACTAAATGAATTAATTACATAATTAAAGAACCACTCCTTATAAATTGATATGCCCCTTGCCCACCAAGTAATTCACTTCATCCACAATTAAATAAGATCAAAGATAATGTTGAAATATTTTATATAATTTAATAGATTCTACTTATTAAACATAGTAACAAATAGGTAATAAACAATTATAACAAACATAACACATAAATAAGTAAAAGAATTGGGATAACAGCGTAATCTTCACTGTAGCTAAGTATAAGATGTACAGTGAAACTTAGATTCAACTTGTTTTGAAATTACCTATCATTTCAAGCCGAATTAGAAAACACATGACATTACATTTAATCAAAACAAATGCTTATTAGAATTGCTTAGATTTACAAATTTGTAACAATTTAATAGTTATGAAGCAGCATATCTTTCACAGAATGGAAGTTAGTGTAATTCTACAAGGACAGTGTGTGCTTGTGGGTCTACTACACTTTCTATAACTTATTCATGCTTGTAGAATTTTCACTTTCTATAACCAGTTATTCGTGCTTGTAGAATTTTCAATGAAAAATGCAGGCTCGACCATGACTCAAATGGATCTCTCGCTTAGCCTGATTTTTCTCTGCTGCTGTTTTACCTGTGTGGAATCGTCTCTTGGCAGTTGTAGCGCAATGAAATTGTTGCCTTTGAAACACTGTAAACTTCGATGTTGCTTGGTTCCTTCTAGCGTAGAGATGGTATGACAGACTCCTGGTTGAGTCTGCATCTTTTGCTGAAAATTCTATGTAGTACATCTCAGTGTGCCAAATCTTCGTTATTCATATATGTATTAGTACTATGATTTTGTTTATTCTCAAGTTATTAAAATATGTACAAGTTGTGTGAATTTACATGCAATGTGTTTGCAATTGAAGCAAGTTACTACAGTAATTATTTCCGATGTATTTACAGTTTGCAAATCAACCTAGGCAACCTAGCCCATACCATTATGCACCAAATCCAGGATCATCGCAGCCGTTGTATATGACGCATGCTCCTCCTGCTCCACATGCACCGCAGCATGCTCCAATGTTCACAGGATATCCAAGTCCTCAGGCGCCGCAGGGTGCGCAATGTAAGTAACATTGGTTTTATCCTCAATTTTTTTGTTACTAAAAAAAATTGTTACCGACAAAGCAAGAAGCATGGACAGTTTTAGTTTTGATGTTTTAGTTTTAGTTTAGTTAGTTAGTATGCAGTTGTAGGTAATGAAGTGACTACTTTATTATAAATGCTCAGATAATTGTGAAAACTCTATGCTTAGGAGTAATCCAATTTGTCTGAATTTCCTGTGAAATACCTTGGAGTTTATAGTGTTATGGATGTCTGTAACTGTCAAGGGCTGTGATGATATCTACAAAAAGGGTCAAGTTTTGCGCCAACCTCTTTGGCAGAGGGGTTAGCACAGTGCACTACAAGCATAGTAAATTCCTGCACATAGTTGCCAAAATTGGATTGGAAAAGTGTAGTGAGGTGAATACCATCTCATGTCCATTATTTGTGCATGATTCTTTGGTTGTACATATCAAATTATGTTTCCAGCATGTAGTAGATTGTACATACAAATTATTTATTGAAATGTCTTCTTCCAAAGAAACTCATATTAGAAAAGAAATTCTAATATTCCGTACACAGTGTTACTTCAAAATAACTTCACTTTATGTAAGCATGCAATACCTTTTTTTTAAGTAGGCAACATTTCAATACTGACATGGTATTTTTGTGCATAAGTGTAACAAGCAATGCAGGTTTGCTTGTAGTACGCCTGTTTACTGATTCTGAAGTTGAGGATTATCAGTTCATGTCTTAATAACTTTGGCATTAACTTTTGTGTGTTAGGAAAACATTTGTGCCACCACTTTCTAATAAGATCTTTGAAATATCATGCCTGCCTTACGAATGTTCCATAGCAAGACACCTGTATTGGTGTCACAGTTGAGCAAAAGTGATCATACTTAATTAATATGTATGTTTTCAAAACTTGCATGTAGTTAGTTACACAGGGTGGCTTCTCGCAGGGAATTCCTTGAATTTCTGGAATTACGCGTGAATTCTATGTGAATTTTTCTCCGTGGACGTGAAAGAGTGCAACTTTTATTAATCTAAATGAATTCATACAAGTCCTCCGAGGCAAGTTTTTTACCGTTTAGCTTTTAATTTTTTTGAGGAAGGAGAATGAAGCTGCTTTGAAAATAAACCGAATTCTCTCAATCCGTTTACTTGGTTCTGTCCTTTGCAGAACAATCTATCTGACATGCAGAAGATTATTGCAAGATACCTTGAAGTTTATTAGGTAAACTTGAGTTTGAAATTCTCATACAATTGAAAATTTTTTGTAGATTAGTATATTCCATAACATTTGTGACTTGTGTTTGTAGGTATTTTTCAAGTTGGAGTATGTGAAATGACAAATGTAAATTCTGCACCTTAATAGTACATGATACACCGTTAAATTGAATGAAATTAGAATTTTTTGGGTGCATTGGTGGGTGGTAAAACGTGAGGTTGAAGTAGAGAAAACATCTGCTTGTACCCTTGAATTTTTGGAAAGTTCTTCTTGAAAAGCAGGAATGATACTTGATTGATTTTTAGGATTGTCGGCCGCCCTGTTAGATAATTCGAGTGGCATAGTTAGCTCATTACTAACCATTATGAATGAAATGGTGTGTAAAATAGAAATGGTGTGTTAAATGTAATAACTAGAAGCATGCATATTTCGTTTTTGAAAAGATGTGAAATGAACTGTAAATGCAAATTTATCTCAAACATGAAAATTAGAGTTTATTTACTGATATCACGCTTTCTGATGGCTGAATTATGCTGAGAGTTACGCAAAACATGGAAAATTGATTCTGTTGTAAATATTTGTGAAACAGCAATGGACTCCTTTGTACGGGAATAAACTTAATACTCTGGCAACTACTTAAATGTGCTATTAAAGGAAAATGTTTATTTTGTGTAATAAGTATAATTTTAAAAACGAATTCATGGTTTAATTCACCATTTTAACACCAAATTGCCATTTTATATACTGCATGTGACCCCTAAATGTGCCCAGTTTTTGTGTGGCCCTAATGTAACTGGCATTCCTTGCTGGGTACTCTTTATGCTATACATATCAAATTTTTATTAAGCCCCCACTAAAGATATCAGGGATCAAATTTTGATAAATATGAAAAATGAGCATTTTCAAACTAAAAACAGCTTTTGTTTTTGTTGAAAAAACAATATCAGTTTTGGCCCTAAATGTCAGCTATTTTGATTAGAGACTGTAAGGAAAACGTACAGCATGTAGAAACTTAGCTTGAAGTGTACTGAAAGCAATTTTTTACCCAAGGTTTTGTGTAATGTGTTATCAAATGTATCACAACAGTCTGGAAGGGCCAAAAGTGCTGGAAGCCAAGAAACAGAAATGGCCACCATTTTAAAAGTGATATAAGAATTATGGCCGCGGTGGCTCAGTGGGTAACGCCTCTGACTACCATGCTAAAGGTCCCGGCCGGTTCAAATCTGGGAACTTTTCTAACGATGGAAGTGGCCCCGGTGCCCACCCAGCGTCGAATACCTGGGGGAAACCCTGGGGGGTAAAGGCGGTCAGGGGCATGATGCTGATCACATCACCCCCACTCACGACCGGATCAAGAAAGTGTGGGGCGTTACCCCCACACCCCCTATACGCCTCCATGGCGTGGTGCTAAGCACAGGGGAAAACACTTTACTTTTTTTTACCTTTATAAGAATTATATCCCATTTTGAACTACCCTTGCATAGGGGTTACAAAATAAGAAAACATTTCATAAGGCAACCAGTGGTGGACCACTTGGTACGGATACACCGAATGAGTGAAGTTCACAATTTTTTGCGCACCTTTATGCTGCAAATTGAGATTCCTTGTGTGGGTTATCTCAATGGCATTGTAATCAAGGGGTCCCAGGTTCAATACCAAGAGAAGATTGGTCTCTGGCTACAGGACATCTGCATGATCGAGTCTCCTGGGTGGAATTGTAAAAACTCTCCTGAGATTTTGTCTATACTCTGTCCCAGCTAACTGTAGAGCAAGCGAATGAGAACAAGTCTCTGCGCAAGTAGTGCCGCGAGACTGCTCCACCAATGAACACGTAAGAGGAACTGAATTGCTTCGAGTAGTGTAAAGTGACTGTAGTTACCATCCTTCCCAGCAGCGTGTACTGCTTCGCTCTGGCCACTCTTATTTCCTGCACTTCTCTGACGCTAGGTGCAGCCTTACTCCACAGTTAGCTGGGACAGCAAATAGAGTATGAGACTGGTGGTCACCCACCATTATGACTAAATTCAAGCGCTATGAATGAGTAGTGTATCGTGGTCATGGAAACTGGGATGACTGGGGGTTCGTTGTGCTGATCACAAGTTAACCTGTAACTGGTTGATGATCTCTCACCTCTGCTGAGTCATGTGGGAGTGCGATCGGCAGGCCCTGGTCATTAGGTACCTCAGAGAACTGGTCTAGCATTACATTTGAGTGAAATCTATCCATTCATTTTAAAATTGTGACAAAACTGTGAAAAATACTATTGTCATGGTTGATACATGGAATTGATGTTACACTCTAGGATAAAAGAAAATGAGTATTAAGGATGGTGGTTACTGTTTTTCCCCCCCAAAGTGTTCAACAGAAAATCCATGTAGTTCACATTCTTATGGTGAAGCAAGCGCATATGTTTCCAAATGTCCTTCCGTTGTCACGGCTAAAAAATTCTACCTTAAACTGCTTGGGAGATTTTGATTTTGCTGGACTCTTCTTTTGATTCTTCGTGGATCACAGTTCTTTGGGTCTCGCTATAAACCGTAGTACAGTTATTACTAACCCATCTGAGCGTGCATGGTGGTGTTTAGTAGATATTCTGACATGTTAGTCAAATCAGATCTTTGCATTTTCAACTCACTTGTCTTAGCATTATTTCATGACTTGTGCATAACCGTATCAATTTATCGACTTGGAACCACTTTCTGACAAGTCTTCTTTGTGGATATTAAGTTTCATATGTGAAACCTTGTTCACTTATTAATTTGTATGAAATTGTTGATTTCAGACTACTACGGTCAACCACCTAACATGCCCATTCCTCGTGCTACTCCAAGTATGAACCAACAGTCACAACAGCCATTGCAACAGCAGAAGAGGCGAAAGAATGCTTTAAAAATAGTAGACCCGAAAACAGGAAAAGATGTTAGTGAGGAAATTTATTCAGGAAGTACTCCTCCTCGTTCGGGGGATTCAAGTGCTCGAGAGACTCCATTATCGGTAAGTTTTATGCTAATATACAGTGAAATGTGAATAGCTCCAGGATTTATTCATTAAGACATGTGTAGGAGGATGTGTGTGTGAATGGTAACTATTAGTGATAGACAAACCTTTACAAATATGAATGTTTTTATTGCATTTGGTTTTAAAATATTCATGTTTCGAAAAAGTAATTTGGTGTTGGTTGCTAATCTTCTTGGATGAAAAGAAAGGTATGTATACTTGCTCTGTTGGGCTAGTACCAACATTACCTGGAAAGTTTGTAGTGAGAGAGAGTTACACCATCCCATAAGTTGTTCAGTATCCAGGAAAAGTTCCTAGATGAGGTTCTTTTCATATATTTTTGTCATTTTTAGATTAACTTCATGAGAAGAGAAATTACAACTTTTATTAATCCAAATCCCATTGAATTTATACATATTTCTAAATGCCCTGAGGCAAGTTGTTCTCAGTTTAGCTTTTATTTTTTTCGTGGATAGAAAAGATAGCTGCACGAAGAACAAATTATCTCATAGATGGGAGTTATTACAAGATATGATAGCTTGAAGTTGATTAGTTAAATTTGAGTTTCAAATTCTTATGCAATTAGCAATTTTTCGTACAGCAGTATATCCCATGACATTTGTGTATGTGTTTGTAGATATATTTTGAGTCGTATCTGATATGCCAAATGTTAACTCCACACCTTAAATATTTGAAATATATATTCAGTTTAATTGAATTGTATTAGAATTTTTGGATGCATTCAAATCACACGGACCCTTTATATTTTTAGAAAACTGGGGGGGGGGGGGTGAGAGGCAGTAGTACATAAGGTTGAAATCTGCGCGTGCCCTTAAATTTTTGGAAAGTTTGTCTTGAAAAACCGGGAATTGTACAATGTGGTGCAAAGTCATCACCTGATTTTCTTAGCTTATAGCTTGTTTTAAATTAAAGTAGATTTTTTGTGTTAAACTTTTATTGATACTTATCTTAAAAAAATTGAGGACATAAAACTTATAACATCCAATAAATGACCACCATTTGAATTGATGCAAATGTGGGCACTTTTTATTGTGTTGGTGTTGGAAAGAATCTGCAGGGAAAAGTTTTCAAGTTTTTTTTTTGTAGCAGTGCCCATTCAGACTATTGAAATGAATGCACCCTGGTGCAAAACTGTCACTCTTCGCTTAATATGTGGCACGAGCAAGAGAAGAAAATTTCTTGCATACAATACAATTACTTTAGTCGGATAGTTACTTCGACTGCAAGTAATGCATTATTTCCACACACTGATGGAAATTTTATATCATAAGTGCATGTTTGCATTTTTTTTGGTAATTTTTAGGTGTTAAAAATGTGCCAATTCTTGAGTGATGTGCATTTTTCTTCCTTTCAGACCACAGGGACTCCACCTGCAGACGTTGCTGCAGAGTTTGCAGCTAAAGTGGCTATGGCGATGGAAACTAGTGAACAAACTCAAGTGAACCTTGTAAATAGAAATCCTAGTGAAAATTTGAACAGTTTACCAATTGAAAAAGTAACTGAAGTAAGTCAAGAAATAAAAGATTCTAGGCAACAGTCTTTAGATAATAGTGACGCTAGGAACATAATAGAGGAAAGTGACAATAATATATTGCAAGAACCTGTTTCACCTGTTATAGTAAGTGATATAGCTATAGAAGATACAATAAAACACGAAGCTATTCCTAATAATAACGTAAAAGAAACAGACATACTTAGCAATGAATGTATTGCATCTCCGCCTGTCGTGAGCGTGTGTAGTGTGAAGACGTTGGACGTTGACTCAAACCACGAGGAGTCTGTTCCTTTGTATAATCAATCCAATGCGGTGACGAGTGTTCACTCTCCTGTCGAAACCTTAGAGCATATGTCTCCAGTCATGATGCCTGTGGCACCGGGAGTGTTGGTGCAGACTTCATTGGTTCCTGAATTTGCTGCGCATGTAGAGATTGCAAATGCAGCACAGGTGGAGAAAATAGAAGAATGCAATACAGAACGGAGGGAGCGTGAGAAAACTGTTCCGGAAGTCAAGGTGGAAGAACCAAGAAAGCAGAATGGTGAAATTCCATCTGAACAAGACAGTAAGTAGTGTATTTAATATAGTATTTCAATTTAGGTGGTGCATCTGTAGTATGACAGTAAAAAAAAAAGTCTTACGACATTGGTCGGCACCATACTTATTAAAAACGACACAAAACACGATAAAGTACACTTTAAAAGTATGTCTGAGCTTTCGACTCCATCTCTTGAGTCATCATCAGGGCTGGTTGAGAGATGTGGTTCAGGTTCCGCAGGCGCTACTCGCTGTATTTGCTGAAAGATGTTGTTGCAGTCTTGCACTCTTAAGTTCTTGGTTGTTGAATTGATCGCTGGGGGAGGTGGGTTTTTAAGTTTTACTGTGTTATACAATAATGTGTACACATGATTAAAAAAACAAATAATCCCAATGACAATTTATGTGGAAATCTTTGTCATGATATAACACTAGGGCTGAGTTGATGCCAGTGGTATCAGTATCAGAAAGTATCAGTTGGGATTCGTCCCCCAATACCAGCAATACTTTCCATGGAATTTGGTCTAATTTGTTGGTAAATTGATGCATATAACTTGAAGAATATTGATTAGTATTTTGAACAAATTTTAATTATTGCAAATTTTCAAGTATGTGTGTGAATCTCTATCAGTTCAGCCCTATTTAACACAGTAAAACTTAAAAATCCACCTCCTTCAGCCATCAATCTAAACAACCAAGAACTCTCCAACACTGAAAGACTGCAACGGCCTCTTCCGGCAGACACAGCAAGTAGAAGTGTCTGCATATTGTCAACCTTGTCTTCTTTGCCGGCTCTCGACCAGCCCTGATGATGATTCAGAGATGGAGTTGAAAGCTTGGACAAACTTTTAAAAAGTCTTTTATCGAGCTGATTGTGTGTTTTGTGTTTTGTTAACAAGCAGATCAGTAGTGTTGAACTGGAATTAGCATGTGAGCTTGGTGAGTACTTAATTTTTGCTTTCAGCCCTTTTTTTCAACAGAGCCAAGGATCGTACACCAACACCAAATCTTTGTACCTGATTGAATTGGTCACATGAACAATGTTGTATCCAACAAAACAAAATGCCACAGAAATGGCAAAACAATCAGTAGAGGCATGCATATTAAGTTTTTGATGGAAACTCTAAATGTGAAATAACATACTGTAATGTTCATTTATCATGTGTGAGAAGTCCTAGATGAATTTTCCTACCATATTTTGTCACGAAAAGAACTGCAAAATGTGAAATAAACTCTACATTAAATTAGCTTATTTACTAAGACTGAAGTCTGGATTACCTTGAGAGTTATGCAATTCACGGAAAATTGATTACCTGCTGTTAATATTTGACGGCGTAAATTGACACCTTTACACAGGAATAAATTTAAAACCATCATAACTACTTAAATCTACTATTAGAAGGGAAATATTTATTTTGTTTAGTGTAGATTTTGAATCAAATCTATGGTTTTATTAATCATTTTAACACTGAATTATCATTTTTATGCTGCTTTTTATACCAAAATAAGCCTAGTTTTCGTACCAAAATCTTGATTTCTTATTATTCATATGTGGCTCTAACAATGAGTGACGTTGCTTTCTCTTATGTGTCCTTGCACAAGAAGTTCCATGATGTAGAAAACTCATGAAATGTCAGGGTGGCTGGCTACTCACCAGGAATACTTTTTAAAATCCCAAATCCATTGAGTTTGTACATATTTATTAATGCCCTGAGGCAAGTTTTTCAGTTTCTTTTATTTTTATCGAGGAAGAAAACTAAAAAGCTTCTTTCTTGGAAAATAAAAGATAATTCCGCGGTGGCTCAGTCGGTAATGCGTCTGACTACCATGTTCAAGGTCCCGGGTTCGATCCCCGGCCGGTTCAAATCCGGGAACTTTTCTAACGGTGGAAGCGGCCCCTGCGCCTACCCAGCGTCGAATAACATGGGTACCTGGGGGAAACCCTGGGGGGTAAAGGCGGTCAGGGGCGTGATGCTGATCACATCACCCCCACTCACGACCGGATCAAGAAAGTGTGGGGCGTTACCCCCACACCCCCTATACGCCTTCATGGCGTGGTGCTATGCACAGGGGAACACTTTACCTTTTTTAATTCTCTCAACCCGTTCGCTTTGTTAGTGTCCTTTGCAGGACAATGTACAATTGTATCTGACAGACAGATTATTATTACAAGATGCAAGGGCAATTTGGGAAAAATTTGCACGTGCGAGAAATAGCCGGCTATAGCGATGTCAGTCCTGTGGCACTGTGTGCAGTAGTTCAGTAAGCAGTGGAAGGAGAAGGTTGTTGTTGTTGATTCGCCCGCTTTAACAATTGAAAATGAAAGCTCCCAATAGAAAATCCCGCCAGATGTGAAGTGCGTGCAGTAATAAGATTTCTCTGTTAAAAAAAAAAACTTTCGGCAGCTGTGATTCATTGCAAACTGTGTAATGTTTACGGACTAAACTTCATGAGTGAAGGTGTCGTATGTGAATGGTGTCGCATGTTTAAACATGGACGACTGATGTGCACGATGGGGCAAGAAGTGGGCGCCCATCTGTAGTCGGCAATGAACTTGTGCCGGAAAGTGAGAAAATGATCCGTGAAGTCCGTCAATTCACGATTCTGTTCGCTTTCCCCAAATTTCTCTGACTGGTTTGAATGAGGTGGTGACAGAAAAGTTGGGATACCACAAGTTCTGTGCTCATTGGGTTCCAAAACTCTTTCTGAGGAGCACAAAAAACACCGAGTGGGTTCTGCTTTAGACTTTTTCTCGCGTTATGCCAAGAAAGGATAACAATTTCTTAACAGAATTATGACCGGCAATGAGACCTGGGTGTCTTACGTGAACTCTGAAACCAAACAGCAATCAATGGAGTGGGGTCATACACATTCACCAAAGAAACTGAAAAAGCTCGGCAAACATTGTCTGCCAGAAAGGTTATGGCAACAGTCTTCTGGGATGCTAAAGGAGTACTGCTATTGAAGTTAATGGGAGTGTGGTTCACACTCAAGTACTTTTGGAGCAGTTCCGTTGGGATGTTTTTTTGATCATCCACCCTATAGCACACATTTGGCACTGAGCGACTACCACATCTTCAGGCACATGAAACAGTGGCTTGCATCGCACTGCTTCAACAATGACAATGCGCGTCACGATGCTGTTAGAGGGTGGCTTCGTTTCCAGGCGGGAGATTTTTTTGCAGAAGGAATTTCAAACCATGTAATACATTATGACAAGTCCCTCAATTTGAATGGTGATTGTCATTTTCTGAATCTATGAGTGTCTGTCGGCGATAACCAGATGGCAGTTTATTTCCGAATTGCCCTCATAAAATATCTTGAAGTTGACTTCTTTTCCGTTGATTAGGTAAATTTGAAATTCTTATACAAATAACAATTTTTCGTAGATTATCATATCCCATGTCATTTGTGATTTGTATTTCTAGTCTGAGTATGTGAAATGCAAATGCAAACTCTGCACCTTAAATTAAATATATATACATATACTGTTCAATTGAATTGAATTAGAATTTTTGAATACACTGGAATCGCATAGACCCTTTATATTGTTAATATATGTGTGTGTGGTGAGAGATGGTAATACGTAAGGTTGAAATAGAGAAAACATCTGCTTGTGCCCTTGGATATTTTGAAAGTCTGCCTTGAAAACCGGGAATTACACTTGAATTTTATCATGGTCTTAGAGTGGCCACCCTGAATGTGACACCACCATATTCTTGAAGGTAAACCATTTTCCTCCAATTTAATGTATCTGTTTACAGAAGTGTTGCTTACATTGTTGTTCATGCGACCAATTAAATTTATTGTGAAAACTAACACTGGAACAGTCTCATGACTCCTGTGCATGTAATTATAATTTTAGAAAAAAATATTGAAACACACAAAATTGTGCTAATTTTGTAATATTATTTATAGCCTGTTACGAACATCACTGACTAACACTAAGCATGAGCAAATTTTGTATTCTTGACAGGAATTTAAAATGAATTGAACCCAATGAGTTATATAACTTGCTTTTTCAGGAAAATGTAAGGTGGAGCCTGTATATTGGTATCAGAAAGTATCTGCTCAACTTTCATTACTTGATATCAGTCAATACTTTCTGGAGTCTTGATATCTTTTAGGACCTGCAAAAAATATTGCCCAATACTTTTGCAATTTAAATATCTTGTAAATAATGTAAGGTGTATAATATCTTCATAGTTCATGGAATATTTCAATGCATAACTTGGACTTTTGAGGTTTAATTCCAATGTAGTATTTGTGTAATCTACATATTGTGAACACACCTTGTGTTAAAATGCAAGAGTATCTGCAATTCCGTTGGTATCGCCTGCACCAAGATTTATAAGCATTATTTGCATTCTACAGAAACTTTCACATAATTAGAAATAATTCTGACTGAATTAGCTATCAAGAGATGATTACCACACTGCAAACATGTCAGATCCTCCTCCATAGAAGCCTCTAAATGTGACTGTAGATATATTTCGATTATTGTATGTAGTAACTAAGTTGAAATTAGGGACATAAGTATGGGTTTTGACTAAACTTGAATTCACATTTTTCTCTTGAGTAACTTATTTCACAAAACTTATCCTAGGAATGTCATGCATGATTGCATTTTTAACTACTTCCTGAGATTTTCTGCTTCACTGATGGTTAGAATAAAATAAGTTTTAATATTTTTCGTATTGTTAACTGCATATGAATTACAAGTGTACAATATGGTTGTCATTTTATGTAAAAGTGTGACATTCTGATATACCACTCTTTGAAAATAATTGAGGATTGTGTATACAGGAATGTAATGAAAGGTAATGTTCTGTTTGATTCAGGATTAAGTGTAGAACATGAGGCTGTCCTTGCACTAGGACTCTTTGATTGAAGACACGATGTGAAACATTTATAGCTTTTGCTGACCTAGGAAAAGGCATGAGTGTTAAAATTGGGGAAAAATTAAATATCTGATAAAAGGTACAAGGAAAAGTATTAAGTGTGGTCTGATTTGCATTCTGTACGAAGCAGAACTTAACGAGAATGATATGCTAAATGAAAGAAGTCTCAAAGAGTGGGCACGACGTGAAACTACAGTAGGCACTACAAAGATTAAGGCATGCTGCAAGAGACTTAATACATTAAGTACCAGCATCTACCAAGAAAGATAAATTTAACATATTATTGTTTATTACAAATAGCTTGCAGAGGTTTTGGAAGCAGTCTGAGAGCTCTCCAGCCACTCTCTCTCAGCCCTATGTGTAGCTGTATTGACATTATACCAGCAACTTTCAGCATTTTCTTAATTTCGGATAACTTGGAGAAATCACATGGGGACATACCAGGAGAATTAGAATTAGCAACAAAATCCTGGTCCGACAGCAGTATGTTGTTGTGTATGTACACAGAGGTTAATGATGGTGGAACCTTTGTGACAAAAGAACTCTGCTGCATAATGGAAGAATTCTGGCATTTTGGAAATACAGTAACAAATGACAGAAAATCCCAAGTAGGATAGCAGAGGCAAAGAAAGAAAAACTAAAATTAACGTCCCCAACGCATTTCTGCAAGGGAAGAACTTCGAGATATCCAACATTTGTTAATGGTACTGAGGCAAATATGTCCTCTTGTACATGCTCAACTTGCTGTTCTATTGCCTGGTACTATGTGGAATTTCTTGACTTTCTTGCCAGTGGTTATTCAGGCATTGTAAGTCAGTTTTGCTGTAAGTTAGTAATTTTGAAAACTATGTTGAATATTTCTAGAATCACAGTTTAAAATTTTGAACTTCCCTACCTGTTTCTAAGTTCACCTTGAGTTGTGTGCTGTCTTCTTCTTTGCAAAATATCTTCTATTTAGAACAGCATTCTCTAGGAAATGTAATGAAGGTTCTGTGATCTTGAAGATGGCAACAGATTTATTGAGTTCAATATATTGGTGACCTGTTGTAACCTTACCATCTGAGCTATAGTCATGCTTAGAAATCAATACAATTTTTGTTCATAGAAAACTCAATTTTTTTTTTTTTTTTAGTCTTGAGTAAATTATCTCTTTCTGTTGTAATCTTAAGATGTGTTGATAAATTGTGCACGGACAGAAGTAGATTTTGAAATTTGTCCTTCGTAGTTGTTTTTTAAACACACATTCTGCATTAAGCTGAAAGTCTTGTTACAGTTTCGGAAATTAACAGAGAGGAGTCTTGTAGAGCTAGGGAATTTTGTTCATTGATAAAACTGGATGTCACGAACTATTAAATTACATATCGGCTGCTTCTTTTGGGAGGAACAACATAAGAATTTTTAAGTTTCTCATAATTTCTCCTGAACAATTCCTGATTATTTATTTGCATTGTAGACACATGGGTGTGGGGAGGGGGCAGGATGCACATAGTTACTTGATTTTCAGTGTAATATGCGTATCGTAAGTTTGTGGAATTTAAAAACCTGTGCTTTACAAATATGAATATATAAAACTTTATGAAATGAGAACCTTCTGTCCTGGAGGGTTGTTTTTTCTTCTATTCTGTGCATAAGTGGAAAGGCTCCCAGGAAGTAGTTTTGGCATACCACCTTCTTAAAATAAACATAGTTCTGGTTGGGCCCTACTAAATCACCAAATGAATTGGTAACATTTACATTTGTTTTTATCTTCTAACCACTGATTGAGAGGGCCTGCCCAATGGTGCGGTCGTAGTGTCGCTGCCTTGTAATCAAGGTGTCCCAAGTTCAATATTCGGTGGAGGCACATAGTGGTTTGGATCCCATTTTAAACTGTAGGTCCAGTCCAGATTACCCTTACTGTGCATTAAGTGGACTTAAAACACCAACTCAACAACACTGGTTGAGAGGGAGCATGGTACGAGGGTGAATCAAATATTAACGAGCCTTGTGCAGAAAAACAAAAGTTATTGAAGGAAACACATTGCCACATCTTATTTTTCTGCATAGTCTTTGCCCTTAGTGATACATTTTTCCCAACATTGTGGTAGGTTCTTTATGCCATTCTCGTAGAATGAAGCTGGGCAGGTAGCCAACCAGTTGCGCACAAAGGTTTCCACCTGATCGTTGGTCGCAAATCGCTCGCCCCCAAGTGCTTCTTTGAGGGGTCCAAACAGGTGAAAATCACATGGTGAAAGGTCTGGGCTGTACGGTGGATGCAGAAGTGGTTCCAGTGCATTTCCACCAGTTTCTGCCGCGTAACACCTGCTGTATGGGATGTGGCGTTGTCGTGGAGGAACAAGACCTGGCGGATGGAACAGCCTCGTCGTTTGTGTCGATACTGCACCTTAACTTGATCCAGGAGGCCGCAGTAGTAGGGTGCGTTGATGGTCCGACGTTCGTGTAAGAAATACACCAGTATAATCCCCCTCCAGTCCCAAAACACCGTGGCCAACACCTTCCCCGCAGACAACCGAACTTTGGCCTTCACGGGGTTTCCTTCGCCTTTCCACCTCCACTCCATGCTGGCATGCAATGATGCACCCATGTCTACTCACAGGTAACGATGCGATGCAAAAACGCTTCCCCTTCCACATCAAAACGAGTGTAAAGCTGGCGAGCAATGCGAACTCTGTCATCTTTTTGAGCAACATTCAGCAGCTTGGGAACCCAACGAGCTGTGATTTTACAGAAGCCCAAGTGCTTTGTGATGATTGATTGGACATTTCCATAGATCACACCAAGTTCTGCCGCAATTTGCTTCACAGTGACTCGGCGATCCTGTTCGACAAGCTCACGAACACGAGCCGCGTTGTCATTCATCGCTCTGGTGTGAGGATGACGGGGGTTCACTTCATTTGCAACACGTTCACGGCCTTGCTGGAATTCCTCACACCACACCTTCACTCTTGCCCACGAGAGGTACCATTCCCAAACTGGGCCTGCAGCCTCCAGTAAATTTCGGCCAGTTTGATGTTTTCATGGGTGAGAAGCTTGGATGATTATGCGTTGCGCAACAGACACTGGCACACACTGCTCACTCATCGTGAGAGCTACTAAACAAAGCATGTGACATGCAGACTGTTCTGGTTCCTGACTCACGACAGCCCCACATGCCCAATCACACCCTGCTACCCATTCCGACGCTTAGCCAATCAAGGCTCGTTCATATTTGATTCACCCTCGTATTTCCTGGAACGAAATTTAAGCCAACTTCTTTATGTAGTTTCCCTTCCCTTTTGTACATCTTGGCGCATTTGATTAATTTAGTTTATTTTGTGTTACTCCCACTTTTTGACTAATTGTAAAGATGAGGGTGAATGATGATAACATGAATTGGATGAAAGGACAAACAAAAACAGATGTGGATAACACACAATATAAGTCCCATAGAGGATTATTCTGTTCTTCTATCAAAGGATGCATACCCTGCAGGATAAGGGACACTGTGATTAAATTAGTTGTTGGGCCACGGTTTGGGACATGTGCTAAATTCTTGGGAAGGTGGCTTGTTCTTAGAGTATGGTGTGGAAAGGGGCAGTTGAACAAGAAGAAGCAGCAGGATGTTATGCAAGTGAAAATGTAAACAGACTTGTAATTTGATAAAAGTAGACAAGGATTTGGGAGGGGTGCTTTTATTTAAGAATCTGTAAGTAGAGAAATGAAAATGATCTCGCAGAGAGTATTACGTCAATATGTAATGCATAGGTGGGGAAAGCAATGCAATATGATGAAGTATAATACAAAGTGCAATAATTATTGTGAAAATGTGAAGAAGTATGTTTTTTAGGAAGGTAATGTTATGTAGTCTAGTTAAATCTAAATGTGTTGGGGGGAGATATTAAATAGGATTGCTATGTTCATATGCAGCAGATAAAAGTATGGGTTCTCTCTTAATTCCCACTAACAATTTCCTGTTTACGTTCTAAGCAAGTAGTGTAGATCAAGTTAAAGGTCTTGAAATTGCTTCTAAAATACCTGGAAAGTCAAGTAATTTGGTTTTGCAAAATAGTGAAAAGTAGTGATTAAAGTGGGATTCATAAAATAGTGTCCTCAATCTTGTACCAGTATTACCATCTTTCTTTTTTGACACCTTCCTCTGTAGTACAGTTCTTCAGTATACAATAACCAACCATGTAACTTTTCCTTTTCATTGTTATAGTTCATCCTGTTATTAGTCGTCTTTGTTTCAAAATATACTAGTATTTTCACACAATATTAGTACAAAATAAATGGAAGCTTCGAATTTTGCATGTTTTTCAGAATAGTAATTTTTCTATTGCACTCCCATGGAATTGTAGTTGTATTTTAGGGATGGCCAAATCCAAATATTGGCAATACGGATTATCCAATGTACAGATATCGGATGTTTAGATTGTCTGAATATCCGAATGTGAGCGATCTGGAATGTTTTATCATTCATCTGTTTTATTGGCTATCCACATATTCTTTTATTCGTTATGTTCATATTTCACTGTACGGAGTATCTACAAATTCTTCATCAAATCTGCACTATCTGGATTTTGGATTATCTGTTCCATCCAAAACTTTGTGGCCATCCCTATTCTATTTGTGTCAAATTCATTCTGAAAATTTGGACTACATTCTTGATACAGTAAGGGCAAGATCATCCTAGTCCTTGTCATTAAAAGGTGGGAGAGGAGTGTGGTGTGAATTTTACATCTGTTGTTGGTGACAGTCCTGACTTCCAATACTGTTAGGACTGAAACTGCCACTTTATCACTCCGACTTGTAATCGACGAGAAAGGACTAGTCCTGATTGAGTGTTAACAGGTGGCGACTTGTAAGTGTTAAGAGCAGTCATAATAAGCTTGTCGTAGAGGCTACAACCAAACGACCAATCAGATTTTGAGAAATAAAAATGTGCCCGGTTTGTTACACGAAATGCAGAGAAAGGCTGGTGTTTGTGATGAAAATCTTCTGCTTCTTGCAGACCATGAACGTACATGATGACTTGAAATTTCACTACTTTGGAAAATAAATTATAATTTGAATGGAGGGCGATCAAACAACGTGCACAAGTAACTGTCCTTAAAATTGTTAAAATAAGATTCAATGTTGCAGCACAGTTTATTTGTCAGGAGGACTGCTTTCCCGCTGGTCACCACGTGGAAATTTCTATAAACAATGCACTGAGATGACTATTCACCTAGTGCGTTCCTTCAACTTGATAAGTTCCTATTCAAATTGTTTATTGAAACTAAGAGGTATTACAGTTCTTCTTTCTTCGTTAATTTTCCTCTTCTTGCAGCAGCAGATATGCATATGCAGCTTCCATCTTAAAAGTGAAATATCTACTACAGGTGCTTCTGCATTCAGACTTTCAGCAAACTGTAGGTACATGGCATGTGACTGGATTCCAGTAGTTTTCATTTGTTCCTCTGTAACCTCACACATTAATAAAATGTGGATACTACTGTCATTTGTAAGCCTTTCTTGACAAACTCTATGAGATCGTAATACATTAACAACTGCACAGTTCAAAACTTAGGCCTCAGGTCATGGAAACCCACAACGAACTAGGGGTTTGTCATGCTGACCACATGTCGCCCATGGTTGGGTGATCACATACCTCGGCTGTGAGTAGGTATGCCCTAGCCCATATGGGCTGTTGCACCAGGGTTTATCCCTTCAACTTAAGTGCATTTGGTAGGTTTCCAAGTGGAGATTTCTGTTGAGTAAGAACACTGCAATATAGGTAACTCTGCTCAACAACATGCTAACAAGAACAGATCCATGCCATTGGAAGATGACGCCTTTGCCATGAATGTCAGTATTTTCTTTCATATGAGGGATGTTCAATGTTCAAGGATTTAAATTCTCTTCTGCGTGCATTACCAAGGTGATAAGTGTTAGGATACGGCAAGATAAGTATAAATATTCATATGTGAACATAAAGTTGGCAGAAGAAGTAATGCATATGTGTAACACTCGGGCATTTCCAACATCTGTGACAAAAGTATGAGATACTTGTAATTGTGTTTGTAGTTAAGCTAATTAAATTACATCTATGTTTTTGAGTTGAGGTGTACATGCATCTAATTCTGCCGACAAGTGGCATTCTCGTGACAGCCTGCAGCTTTCATGGTTCAACGGACATCGCTGCGTCCTATGTTGCCACGTTCCATCTATGGTAGTGTAGATAACTCAGAATTCAATAAGCTAAATTTTTTATGTAACCAGTTTACTCGTTAACTTTTAATTGGAGTCCAAACTATAGTATCTATAATTTTTACTCTGAGAGTAGATTAAAAGCACAGGATTACACTGATGGCTGGTCTAGACTAGTGTGCTGCAATGAGCGTTTTTCACTCGAGCGCAAATAGTTCGCACAGGCAATGCTGAATGGCACACAGAATTGATAGTTCTTCCACTTGAGCGAAAAACACTTGAACCCTATTAGACGTATTTCCGTAATTTGTCAATGGTAGTGGGCCGTCAAATATGGATCGTGAAGTAAAAGACTAAGTGAAATTGAAAAATAAGTGAACATAGTCATCATCTCAGAGTTAGAATGCAGTTTTGTATATCTCACCGATATATGTGAAAATTAATTAGATAATTATGGGCCGAAACTACCTAGACTTACGTTTCTACGATTATTTTCACATTAAAATGATGTTCGATTGAATGTTATAACTGCATTTTATTATTTTGCAAAATATGATTATCCTTTTCGGTAAGTGAACAATGATGTACACGTACTTCTTGCACTATGATACGATATTTGTAATTGCTTAGGCAGGTCTGTCAGCGTGTACATCCATTTTACGTTTCGGTCTGTAGATGTTGCATACTTTCATATGCGCTGTATTAGTCTTTGCATAATATACAAAATTATTATTTAGAATTTTAATTGCAGAGAGTGGTTGCCTTCCATGTATGGGCTTTAGGTTGACCTGCTTATTAGGCTCTGAAATACAGGATGATTCCAATCATTCCACTACGAGTGCAGTACGTTCGAGTGTACACTTGAGTGCAAGAGATTCAAACGAGTTTGAGCAAGCGAAAGTGGTCCAATGCAGTACTCTAGACACAAGAGCCCTATTGTCCTGCAACATTGTAGTTAGTGTACTATGTGGAAGTTAGGTTGACCGGGTGTTATCAGAAAGGATCAATTTCCACATATTACAATCTTTCACTAAGAGTTTGTGGAACAATTTAGTGGAATCGTTCTTTAAAAATACAAGATTTCCTAATTCATTAATTTTTCAGTGGTGTACGATGCACATAGCCAAATTCACTTGCCCCGAATGTAGTATTAGAATGTACTCCATGCTAAAGCATAGGGCGAAGTAGCTCAGGAACAGAAAGAATAGTATTGTGCATTACGTGCAAAGAGTGGCAGTTTCAAATTACCCTGCCGTATGCAATGTTGCACAATGCCCGATCTGTTACAAATTAATGAAAAGGAGTTAGTATGTGTACATTTAGAACTTCGAAACCTATTTTCATCTAGTTCTTTGTTTTTTGGGGCAGTAGCTAGCAGGTATTTTTTCTTTGTGCAAATTTGGGGGGTGAGGATTCCCATTTCAGCTGAGGTCAACAGCTGCCTAAGAACATAATCAAAATTACTTCAGACCCTTACTCTCACCATCCCATTTTCTTCCCCATGTATGGTATAGAATTTCTGGTCTCCTAACCCTTTTTGGAGGAACAATGGTCATAGCCTGTCATACAAGTTCTGTCCAATTCGACAGACATAGCCAATCCTTGACTATGAAATTGTATAGTGAATGAGTGATGGGCTATAATTGTACTTCTTTCAAATTCCAAACTCTACATGTCACATGTTCTTCGTTGCTGAATGATACTTGTACTATTGTTGAATTAGGTGATGCCTTTGTTTATACTCTTAAGAATAACATAGCATTAAATAATTTATATGTGGAAATATTTTACAATGATTCTGCTTCGAATTTCAGTTGGCGACTAATTTCAATCCTACTAGGAAGTTTGTAGGTTATTTTCATTAATTCTGTGTTACCTTGTGGGGATTATTCCTGAGTAAACAAAAAATGATCGATCAGACAATTCGATTATGGCAGGGGAAAAACTTCCGGTTTGGCGGATTTTGCAATGTAAAGAAGTGGAATACAGATTGTTATTGCCCTTATTTTCTTATAAAAGATCGGAAACTAAATGGATCACTTGAAATCTTTGAGTGGTGTAGAGAAACAAAGGTACCTAGAAAAGATTGGCAATTTTCCGGATCCTTTGGATGCAGATATAAGGGACAATACTAATATTTTCCAAGGCAATGTTGATCTTCTACCATCAGTTTCGTTTTTGAACAGACTTCAGGTTGAAGTGAAGCTTACATTAATTATAAACATTGAAATACTTTGATCACAACAGTACAAGAAATAATAATAATTACTACAATTAAAATTGTTGTACACTAATAATACCTAATTAAATACATTTTATTCGAATTTAATTATTATTGTTTATTATTATCATGCTTTTCTATCCACAAGCAGAGTGAATATCCAGCACAACTATTTTCCATTAATTCTGTTACATTTCATAGTTACTATAGTGAAATACACAGTTGTTGTATTTTGTTATTAACTTTTGCAAGTGTGTTCAAGAAAGGACTTTGGGAAGTTAGAAAAAATACTCACATCTTTATATTGTGTAACCTCATCTAAAATTGTAATTTATCGAATTCTGAAAACTGTGGAACCATTTATTCTTTAAATTAAATGGTAGAATATGAATATATATATATATATATATATATATATATATATATATATATATATATATATCCTGGTTCCTGTATTTTTCACTCATTTTTTCGATCTAATGCATATTTTACATTGATTACTCTGTTCGAATACTAACCAAGTTAACTTTATTTCTGTTATTAACAATAAGAATATTCCTGCTTTCTTGCAACTTGAAAGGAAGGATCCCAGTTTCCAGAGGGGGGTGAGGGGTCGACTGACCTACTTTAGACAATTATAATTTTCGAAACACGTAAAATATTTTTGATTTGATGAAGTGCCGATTGCAGAGCCTACTCCCTCGTGTTTGTGTCCAATATTTTCGCTTTACTGCCTAAATCCGCTGATCTTTCAATATCGGCTGTGTGTGAAAACTATGCATAGATACCTGAGAATAATTGTTTGTTCCCTATCTCACATTGAAACCAAAAGCGCCACAAATATTGTCGCTTTTTCCGAAGACACTGCCTTTGCACCATTGAATTCAATGTTTTTATTTTCAAAACCGGAACTGCAGTCCCCGCCAACGCAGTATAAAAATGTAAACATCCTGTGAATAGCACCCATAGATTTATTCCATGCTATATTTTTTTAGTTTCAAAAAATGATTAGAGAAGGAAATCATAAATGTGAGAAAATTTATATAAAATATAACATATATTGTAGATTTCAGAAAAAAATATTTAACTTATTTTCTATGATTTTTTGGAAAACCTCTAAAAATAAAAACCCATCTTCTGTGAGTAACTATGTACTTTCAGGCCCACCTGGAAAGGGTTCATAATTTTTGAGAAATCTACTTGCCACGTGTCCACACATTGAAAATGTTTAACCCAACCCCCTGTGATTTGGATGGTATCAAAGGATGAGTCATTCCAAACCACACCGGAGAAAATCTCACGTTTTCTAATTTTTAGTGCAAAAGTTCAACACTATGAATAAGGCAGGGCTCCATTGTTAATTATTTTCGATTTACAGTTAACTTTGTCCAGTAATTTCTCAATATTGGATACAAGTTGTGTGGTTTGCTTCCCATAGCTAGAAAGCTGGTAAGAAACTTGTGTTACAGGAAATTCTGACACCCATTCTGAGTTGCAATGGGAAGCGTCTGTAGGATATTTTGGACAGTAACTCGTGTTGAGCAATTGTGAATGAATGTGTACTTAGTTTTTTGTTGAAGTGTTGAATTTCGGCCTACATCTAATTTCAACTGCATTGTGGCAGAGGACGAATAAGTGTATTATATTTTATCTAGACTGTTAAGACAGACAATACATTAATCTGTAAGCATTTAGGACAAAATTGGCTATAATTTCAATATCTCTGGATACATTAATCTCTATCTCTGTGATTTGGATGGTATCGTACAGAGAGTCGTTTTGTACATCAGACATTGGAGAAACTAATTCTCTAAGCAAAACTCTCTAAGGCAAGAGGGCACAGTGTGGATATAGATCAGGTTAAAATAATCTGTATTTATCTCTTGGGTGATGTTCTTTATTGTGTGATATTTGTATTACAAAAGTGAGATGTTTTGTGTTCGATCACAACCTTCAAATAAAAAAAGAAATTTTTCAATTGATTTTTTTTTCTTAATTTGAGATGAAGGCATTATTTTTTTAAAAAAACTTGGTTCATTTGATATCTCTCGAACCTTACCCCTTTCTCTTCGGATGTGCTTTGTTGGTTGACTTCTTTCCTTAAAACTCGTCATTTCCGGATATGGGTTTAAAATTCATATCTTATGTCGACATTTTAACAGTGGTCGGAAGTAGCGTGCTATTTGTAGCTGCGCTGCATTTTGAAAATTGTGGCTGTAGCAAATTTTTTTTCGCTACAGCTATATTTCTTCTCTGCATGTTGACGAAAATTTTGAAAGTGAGCACAGCGTGAAAAAATTTGACAAATAGCGCTTACTTTTACAGGAGGTTCATAAAGACAGTCGATCACATGGACATACGTATAATCTAGTTTATAAATATCTTGATATAACAGATATGTGCATAATTTATTTCATTGGTATAGAATAAGTCTAATATCCAGATAACTAACGTATATTAATATGTTCTGGCTAACAGCTACGTTTTTAGCTACATCGCTCTTTTGGGAAGAAACATGCTTAGTTTGTGGCAGCCCTGGAAAAATGGCTCATTTGTGCTATACCAAAGAAGCATCCCTCCGCAAAGTTAGGGCAAACATTATCGAATTACGCTCGTATAATAATAAATAACGATTTATTTTCCAGTAAATACAACTATCATACTAGGGGCTTATTTTGAATATCCATGTGGTTGTTTCAAGTTTTTTTATATGTAGAAGTAGCGAGTAGCACACATGAGTAGCGAGCGTAGCGAACTACTTTTTGGTAAATCTAGCTGTAGCGAAGCTACATTTTTGTACGATTAGCGGTAGCAAAGCCACTTTTAATATGTAGCGTTCTGATCACTGCATTTTAACTCCTACTGTTGTCGAATTTACAGAATACCTTTTTAAAGAGCGAATTCTCGATAAGTTGCTACGAGTTACTTTTCAGTAGTATTAGTTACCAATAGTTACATTTAGAGATATTATATTTCTCTAATGGCTGCCGCTTTATCTCGCACCACTTTTATGACGTGGCACAATTCCTTTACTTAAAATAAGAGTTGCTTTTGTAAACCCTCAACATTCAGAAACTTGCACACAGAGGTAGGAATTAGTCTTAAGCAGAGTAAAAAATTATCAGCCATGAAGATTGATTTGCTTTATTTATCTTCCCTTTTCTGCCACTTTTGGCTAATCGCGAAGATGAACGATGAAATTGATGAAGGGACGCTCGCAGAGAACGCCCTGGCCAGGATTCGAACCCGGGACTTCTGCCGTCGTAGAGCTCTTTGCTAGTCGGCAGATATTAAGATTTCACCATTCCGATCCTGAAGTACACGTGGTCCGTGACCGTACTGCGGCGAACTTTTGACCACTTGGATTGTCGTCACCGTTCAGCCGCTCTTCTGTTCCAGCGTGAAGTGGGCTTTGTGCCAGATATTGCCACTTTTCCCACAGACCTAACGCCTTGGCCTGATTCGCCTCCGCCCCGCCACTCGGGAGAAAACCACGCCCTCGATCGATTACTCTTTGCAGCATATGGCATTTTAGCAAACACCTTAAGGAAACCAAGATCGTATCCTTGGTTACCGTTCTAAGGGTCTCATACTTTACAGCAGATTAATCTCGCGTTAACCTGGTCTTCCGTATGATGCTTTCTGCAATACTACTTCAATTAGGCACATTAAATATGATATTTTTGAAAGCAGATACTCAGTACTCTCGGTATGCCAATTTGAGACCTTCCAATGCACGTCAGAGGAGAACAGGTCGAAAATGCTGGCGAAGATAAGAATCCCGGGGAAGCCACCCACAAAATATTGAGTTGGGATGTAGAACGGGAAGGCTTGCTATGTTTGCTGCTGGAAGCAGAGTTGGAAAAGTTACTCCAAGTAACACATTACTTACTATCACTTCTTCCAAAAGTAACACGTTGTTACGACTGTTACCAATGACTAAAGTCCGGATGTTCAGGCACTGAAAAGTGTAAAAATGACAGGCAAAAAGGCAACGGAATATTGAAAAAAAGGCAGTCAAGTTTCAGAAAGAGGCAGTGAAAATTGAAGAGCAGGACTTAAATTCTTCTTAAATCTTTAAAAATGTATTTACAAGTAATAATTTGAATAACCAGGGTTATTAAAAAGCGAAATCAAATAGAAGAGAAATATAATTTTTAAAAATTGCCTTGTCGGAATGACAAAAAAAGGCAAAAATGTTTGGAAAAAAAAGCGTAAGGTGAAATAGGCAAAAAAGACAACATAAAGTATTGTTCAGAATGTTAAGAACCTTCGGATCGGTGTACTTTTGTGTTCAATTTTTGTCTACCAGCGTCGGAAACGAATAGGTATTTTGCCTAAAATCCGGGCTCTACCAGTGACGTACTGGCAACACCGTCGCTCTGTAATGAAGGTGTCTCGGATTCGATACCGGAGGAATCGTTTAATCTGTAGGTCCAGTCCCGATTAGTCTGTGGATAAATTGGACTTAAGGTCAACAATAATAGGGACACAACCGTTGGCACTAGTTTGAAACAGCCTATCTCAGGGACGGAGTGGTTAGCACAGCACGCTACGACGCCAGGGGTACCAGTTTCGAATCTCGGCTTGGGCATCATGGGTGTTCCGTGTGTGTCATCCTCATATCACTTCTAATCTTCACGATTAGCCAAAAGTGGCAGAAAATCGAAGTAAAATAAACCAAATCAATCCATGAAAAACGAAGCAAATCATGCCTCGACGGAAAAAATAGTCTGCAGTTCTGAATTTATCAGAAGCAACAAAGAACCGTTTCAATTACCCATGCAATTTTGGTAACGCTTTAAGTTACTTCCCAGTTCGTCCTGGCTGGGATGAGTACTGTAATACACGACGCGCAGATTCCCAGATTGTGTAAAGACTAAAGCTTTCACTTTGCAGTAAATGGTTACTGGATTTGATATCCCCTAGGCAGTATATTAGGTGTTCAGATTCTCTACTGCGTGTAGAATTCTAGCACTGTTAAGAAGGCATACCTGCGTGTTGATGTTCTTTCCAGCATTTCTGTAAAACTAAGTGAGCACTCGAGCCGCCGTGGTCTATTCGGTAGTGCGTCTGACCTTTTTTCTGGCCTTGGCTGGATGAGCCTCTCGGGCTCATCCAGCGTCAAATAAATGTGTACCGGAGGTTAAGGCTGCCGGAGTATGGTGCTGATCACATCACCTCCAAAAAATTGCCCCTCCACATCTCCCTATATATACCTCGTGGCATGGTGCAAATTGCTCACTCCCCCCACACACAATGCAGTTTATTGTCCGACCAGTTTGTTAAAAAAGGGGGAGGGCTGTCCTGCTATTTTCCTGTCTCACTGCACCGATTTCGCATGGCTGAAAGATTGAAAATCTCAGATGTCCTACAGTGTAAAAAAGTGTTTTCTGCCGAGAGAAAGAACTAAAGATTAGTTTGGAGAGTATATGAAGCACGTGTTCACATTTTTTTTGCAGGGTAACTACTATTGTTAGGCCCAAGGAAGTGTATATTTAGTTATACTTTGGATCATGTAAAAATGAGATCATGTAAATGGGAAATTTCATCCGCCAAGCTACGTCAGTACTAGTTCCGATTAGTATATATGCGTATAAAATGTGCTAACTTTCGTAACTTCCACGATCCCTAGATTGGTGATGCAAGGTTGTGCTGTGGGTTTTGGTTTCCACCAGTTTATTCTCTGGTTATCACATCGCGTTACGACGCCAGGGGTCCCGGGTTCGAATCCCGGCATGGATGGCAATGAAGCAAATGAATCAATCAAACCAGTTCATCCTCATTCTTATGATGGCCGCGGTAGCTCAGTTGGTTCATCAGGCCTGGCTTCGAATCGTAGGTGAACTGGACCAGGAATTTTCCCAGTCTTTTCAGCTTCTGCGCGTCTGTGAGGCCCACCCAGCCTCGTATCAATGGCTACCTGGGGGGGGGGGGTAAAGGCGGCCGGACGTGATGCTGATCACATCACTCCAACATGAATAATATGTGGAGCTCTACTTCCGCATCATCCCATATGCCTTTATGGCGTGTGTGCATATTCAAGGTGTACCTTTACGTAAATGACCAATATACAAAAGATACAATTATTTACTAAACGTACCAGTACTTAAAGAATTCCGATATGAATCTTAACCATTATTGAATCAGACGACTGAATTTCGCACGTTCCAACTAGTCCGGTCCGCATTTAGACATGTGTATTGGAAAATTCTACGGAAACGAATTGCTTCAGACAGTATTGGTATGAGTATTTAATCAATGGAAGATTTTTCTGTACTTTCTAACGTAATTTGCTCACTGCAGACCGCCACATCCTTCATATGATGGCATTTTCTGTTCATTAGCAGCTGCGGACTTAATTACCGCGTGAATTTGCGTGTTTCTCGTTCAGAAGTAAGAGAATTTGTGCAGAAAGTTACGATAATTGATGGTTATCTTTGTGCAATATTTGCCCTCAACGAAAATTGCTGAATTAAAAACCGTCTCCTTCACTAATTTTTATGCTGGTTAACTTTATTTTGCAAAGTTGACATCCGACGCAATAGTGTCAACGTAGAAAGATGTAAAACCCACAAGAAGCGCGCAGTTCAATTCAGGGTGGTTTAAGATCCATGAACCCGTACATTTTATTGGGTTCCCGTAACAGGAGCGGAACCTTTTTTTTTCCTCGCACAATTTAAATTCGGTACAAGTTGCGTATTGTTTCAACTCAATACCAAACTTGGACCGTTTTTAAGTTGATCCGGAAATAAAACGTTTCAGGACCGAATTGAAATATTTTAAAGATAAAAAGTTTCTTTACGGTCCAGAACTCATTTATGCTTCGATTTTCTCTTCAAGACCAGAATTGAATTTGTTTACAATACCTGTAACAATCCTGGTTGAATTCCTGTACAGAAGTAAACTGCTATTGGCCGATCTGCACACAAGTGTTACGACGCCAGGGGTCCCGGGTTCGTATCATGGCCTGGATATCTATGTTTGCGAGTGTCCATTCATCATGTCATCACTCATCCTCATCTTCGCAAATTAGCCAAAAGTGGCTCAAAAAGCGAAGTACCCAAGTTGAATGGACGGCGAAATCGGGATATATTCAGATTCTTATTTCTTCGCCATCCTTTCAGATCGAATGTTTTTTTTTTTTCAACTTACCCCCTCCCCCCGCTTTTATCTTCTTTCCCCTCTTTGTGTCTCGTTTTCATTAGGTATGGTCAAATTCGGATAAGATATCCGGATATACAACATTCGGATTATCTGAAATTTCCCGATATCCGAATGTGTGCTTTATCCGGACAATTTGTAGTTTTTTTCTTTTTGCGTTTTATCCAAATTATTTTATTCGTAATTTTCGTATTTCATTATGGATTTTCTACAAATTCATCAAATCTGTTCTATCCGGATATCGGATAATTTCAAATCTGTTATCCGGATTTTGCTGTGTCGCTGTTTACACTGATCATGGTTAATTTATAAGGCGGTATCTTTGATCTGCCATGGAAACATGCACGTGTAGAGTATTCAATGTAAACCGTCTTTGCTTCAACAAGTAGCCCGAATTATGATGAAATCTTTTTAATATTTTACTAAAAGTAGTGTGGAACTCTTGGTATTTGACGGAGTATGGAGAAACACTTGGAACAGCAATAGAAATGCATGTTCACCATTAGATGGTTTTGCTATTACCGTTAGAAAGTTAGGAGTGCAATACCAATGAAGGGCCTTCGGTTCAAATCTCCTATACTACTCTGCTATTCCCGTCCCTTAGGCTGTCTTGACGTTCTAGATAACATTCTGGTTGACTTACCCTATCTTTTGAAAGTGTGTTGTTTTCCTTGTAAAGTCTTCTATTTTAATCTTCCAATGTTGGTGTCTGGTGTGACCTTTTCGAAGGGCACTGGAACGTTCTCTTCCACTTAGTACACCGTGGGAACTGCATTGTTGCAAGCAAACGAGGCTTTGGCTCTTGTACATTCCTCTGCTGTATTGTTTGATTATCCCCTCACAAACTTCATGCAATCACCATTCATCCTCAACGGTGCTATTAGTCAAAAGTGACGGAAAAGACATGCAAGACCAACCAATAAAATCTCCCAATGTTGAACGATTACCTGGATAAATCTAGAAAAATATTGTTTCTAATGCTGTAACTCAAACGCGTCATCTCTTGGATATCAAGCATCTTTGAACCCATTCCCTTTTCTTCAGGGCTCCAAACACAAATACGCCGTAACAGAGATCTGTAGATAATGACAAACTTGAAGACAATTGACATTTTGAAAATTGCTGCAACAGTGCCGTGTGAGGCCGCGCAGTGTCATGCTGAGGCAGAGCAGTAGGTGACATGGATGGGAAACATGGGCGATGCTCACTTCTGTAGTAAGTTCATTGTGTAACAATATTGTTTCCTTTCACGATGTGATCAGCTTCTTGATGGTAATCAAGTGTGTGTGGTCAAGGAGTATCAAGTTATCGGAAATATGTTCGTGGAATCTAACACACCCATTTTTTTCAAATAGGCAAACTGCAAATGTGTGTCTAGTGAAATTCTTTTCAGTAGAGTAATTGTAATTCGTATCTTAGTACTTAATGCCGTAACCCATGGGTGTAGCCAGTGCACAATAACTTCATAAAGATGATCTGATTGGTTCATATTGGCGTTTACTCACACACCCCACATTGAAAGAACTGGTCAAGTGAAATCCCAGTGATTTTCAGAAATTCTCGATTGAGAATAGGAACTAACGGGTTTGTTCTTAATAGACTCACACACCCCACATTGAAAGAACTGGTCAAGTGAACACCCAGTGATTTTCATAAATTCTCGATTGAGAATAGGAACTAACGGGTTTGTTCTTAATATAGCCCCCCCCACCCATTTCTTCTGAAGGGCCTGCGAGTTTGAAACCTGGTGAAGGCACTTACGTCCAGTCCCGATTAGCTTTTACGTGCATAAAGTAAAACTTCAATCAATCCATTTCTTCTGCATGTCCATAAGGAAGGACATAGCTATGATCGCTACAAGTTGATATTGCGCAGTTGCGGTAACTGCCCAGGGAAAGATTGCTTCAGCAATGCTTTGTTTCAAGTGCGCAGTATGAAAAATTTTAATCAACAATTAATTCTATATCCGGGTATTGAGACTTAACGCTGCGGCGTGGAAATGCCAATGAATCATAACGGTACGGCTTCAGCTTATTACATTCATTTCATGTAGATGAGACTGTATTTATGCGTTGAGCAAGTGTGCCGTTAAACCTGCCGGAGACCCTAGTTCTGGGATAACGAAAACGAAGTTGAATGAACTTCACTGTCTGAGAATGGAGTGCTACTTATGGCAGAAAGTAGACGACTCTAATAGTATTTTATTCAATTGCTGTGATTTCTAACGTTGCTGTCTATCGATTTAATGAAAGTACTGCGGTAGATTTTGCGATTTGCAGCATTGATGCCAAATCCTTTCTATTTTCTTGAAAACCAATACGAAGTTTTGTATTACCTGGACCAGTGATGAAAGTGCAACTTGTTGGAAACTGGTTTTTCCGAAGTCCTGTTAAGGTTGCACGATCACGCACGAAGTCGGGCCGAAGGAAGTCGACGAGACACGATCGCCAACGAAGTGGCAAGTCGAGGAGAAACGAAGTAGTCGAACCTTGAAAGCCGCACGTGGCGGTATCGTTAATCCTGGCAACTTGCTGGGTCATTTTTACATTATATTTTATTACAAAATGTAATATTTTTCGTACCTTATGGCATTCTAAATTTCTCAGTGCTTGTAGAATTCATGGAAGGCGTGAGCGCGGTGTCTTAATTGTCGGGCCTTGGAATGTGGTTCAGGCCCCGTAACTACAATGGCCCGGTAGGCAAACGCACTTCTGACCTTGTGGATGCCCGTTTCTTCATCTAACCATGTATGTATGCTGTTCAGGTTGAATTCTCAGAAACGTAAGTTCTAACCTTTCTTTTTTTGCCAGCTGATTTACCGTTCGTTTGTGTAATTTCGTGGCTTTCATTATTTTGTAAAGAAAGCATCTGAAATATTTACAACTGTGCTATTAAGTTCAAGATATCTCCGAAGAAATTGATCGGTCTTGGTGCTAACATATGTTGTCTCGTGGAGAGTCTTAAGATTGGGGTCAGCTGCCGATTGCATGATGTAATGACTTCGTAAGAGTGAATAGTTTTTCTCCTTTTAAAGAAAAAAAAGTGCATATGCTACCAGCCTGTGGGTAAGTGTAAGTAGAGAAAGGAGAAAGCAGGTGGCAAGTGGTGGAAGTTGAAAATTCGAAGTTTGTGTGGAGCGCATTAATTTGTGAAGTGAATATCGTCTAAATATTTGGTGATATCCGAAAAATCTGTCTCTACGCAGCAATTAGAACATGTAGGAAAAAAGAAAGTATTCTTCAACGTGGCAACATTGATCTTTCAGGCTCCGGCGTTTTTTAAATTTATCACTTTTATGCAGCGACGGTAATCTTTGGTAATGATCGAAAATTGACGCATGTACATAATTCCTTCCAGACCTGACCTTCAGACTTGAAGTCTGGGGTAGGTAGGGTTATCAGTATGTGAACTCTAGTCTCCATCTGACATGTCATGGTAGGTCTTAGATTTATTTCTCTCTGATGCCTTTCCGATCTTGTCTTTAATAATGCCTTTGAGGCTTGTCATTCAGTTTGCTGAATATTTCAAATGTATATCTTCAAGTGGATAACAAGTAAATATCCTTTTTCGCGCTGGTTTAGTGTGAATTTTGCTCTGTCCGTACCATTTGTTCACGGCGTGATTTGAGAAAGATTCCAATAGTCTTTTACCCTGCATCGAAGTCCTGAGTTTTGGAACTATTAAGATCTTTTCGTTTTTCTTGTTATTTCGTCTTTAAGTATTCGTTCAATATTCGTTAATTTCTTAACACATTTTTTTTATTGGCGTTGAAGGAAATTTATTTAGCTGAAAGTCGGGCGCATTTAATGGTGTCATTAGTTTGAATTATGAAGCTGAACATCAGGAATTAAGACGTCATTCATTCTCGTCGTTGCGACGACGTAAAAAATAAAATGGAAAACCGATGGTTAGGTTTCGGGCTTTACAGTCCCAGAAATTGCACTTTCTCTCCAGATCATAGATATTGGGTAAAACTGTCGGCTAGATTTCCGATCGAGACACCTTTCGCTCGTTTCAGCCACCGATCTAATCATTTTTGAAGTGCGGCTTGTGTGAAAGAAACTGTTATTCAAGTTATTGTGTAGCTAAGAAAGACAATAAGACGAGGCTGATCAATAGAGAAGCATATTTAGGAATGCAATTAACTTTTGGGGGGGAAGGGGGCGGGTGATAAAACAGACAAATGTTTCTCCTCACCGTTCACCTTGAAAGTGGTGCACCAAACAGCCTTCTCATGTAGATTTATCTTTGAACTAGAGAACGAAGTACAAATGTCACATATGGCGAGATAAAGAGCCCATGTTTTTTTTAAACATGTACGTTCTGTTTGTGATTGTACACTATTGTTACCTGATTATCAGATGGAATGAAACTAGACCAGGTCGCAGGGAAAGAAGAATGTGCCAATTTGTCTGAGCATGAGTGTACCTATCATGATTATTCTCCATCCAGTACAAGAAAAATTAATACAAACCTAACTTGTGATAAAGATTTCCTTTTGTCTGCGTTAGTTATAGTGTCACCTTGCTCATCAATATATTTGTCATAGTAGCAGAGCTCAAAAGTATGAGGTCACACGAATTCAATGTAGCATCTCCATATAGTGACATGACTTCATACCAGTGATGTGTGTCTACGCGTAAACAACGATAGTCTACATTCTACACGTAGACTATTTTATACACGTAAATTATGTAATTTATGTAAACAACATGGCGAAAGGTGATAACTTAGCAAAGGGCGCCGTGGAATTAAAAGAAAATTATACTGCGTATCAGTTGCTGATGTGTAAGGATAACTTTTCATACTCTTTCTTCCAAATTCGAACAATTTTTCACCTAGGAAGAAACCTAATATAGGAAATATTCTAGTGTTTTATGGTAAAAAGACCTCACAACTGCCATCTGTTTTTTTTTTTTTTTTGCATACTATTTATCTTCCATAGTTGATAATAGAAGAGACGAGAAATTTTGTTGTAAATAGGGTTCTTTTCATTTCGTTAGGAACCAATATAGTTGAAAATGTCACTTTCCTTTCATGAAACCCTTGAAAATTAATTTTAATGCACTTTAGATTGTTTACGTAGTCTATGTAAACTACAACCCAATGTAATCTACGCGTAGATTACGTGTAGACAAAGCATGTAGACGGAAACGTATAGTCTACGGCACATCACTGCTTCATACATGCACTGTATTTCTTCAAGATTTCTGCACAGCTGCCTTTCGAAATGAAAGTTGCAGTGTGTTCGATCCTCCAACATCAAGAAAAAAGAAAGTTTTAAGTGGAAGGAATTTTTAAAAATCCGCTCTGTTGAAATAGGCATGTACTGAATCCTTAAACATTATTGAGGCGTGAAATAGTGAAAGTGATAAATTTGTCTTGCTGATGTAGTTTTGGATTTAATGTAAGGTGCTAACACATCTTTTCATTACTTGATCTTAAAATAATGCAATACCTGCTCATACGAGAGGTGCCCAAAGGGGTGCGGATTTGTTGGCGATAGAAATTGAATTTTTTTTTCTGTTAGCATGCAGACAAGAAGAGTTGGAATAATGTAAAGGAATTTAGATCTTGCTTGAAGGGTTGTCTTTCTAATTTTTGTCATTGGCAACTAAGGCCGAGTTTTTAGAATTTTTAATGCGTGGGGGCAGTGGCGTGCCCAAAGGGTATTTGGTGGGGGAGTTCCTAAAAAAAAGAATATCAAATGCGAGAAAAGATGGTAAAATGAGGGCTGACTGCTAAAAAATGTATACCTAACCCACTCCTTTCGAAAATCCTGGGTACGCCACTGGGTTGGGGGAGAGGGTAATGGTAAATGTAAATGAAATGACCATAAATAGGCTTTTGTGAGAAGGTTTAGATGTCTTGGGCAGGGATTTTCCATATTGAATCTTGGGGTGTAAGTTTGTATTTAGGGAAGTGGGCGGGCAATTTTTCGAGCATGCCTCATCTCCACGAAGGTATCAACTCGGGGTAAGCCTCGTCACCTACCGACCTGTTGGGTGAGATGAGTCAAGGCAAGGACTTATACAAACCCTTTCTACTCGCCCCAAAATAGGCAATAGTTAGACTGGAGAGTTCAATGAACTAACTGATCTCTAACTACGCACTGGTAATGGTTAGGCTGCAGAGTTCGTATGAACTAACTGTTCCGTTGCTCGCGACGCTGTCCAAAAACGTAAATTGGACCATTTCGAAAGATATTAGCGCCGACCTCCGAGCGATACGACGCTATGGGCTCCTGGGTTCGAATCTCGACTAGAGCATAGAATAGATGTTCTTTATGAGTGTCCATTCACCTATTTCATCATCCTCATCTTCGCGATTAGTCAAGAGACAAAAAAATAACTAAATTAGGGCGTGGGAAACATTTGTAAATTACGACATGCGTTCATAAACTCTAAATAAGTCCACAATGCAGCTTGCATTCATAATATTGGTTTGGTGTCTTTAGATACACGAGAAATAATAAGGTTTTCGAAGTTTGGTTGCAAATACTTGCCGGACTATTATTTTTTTCTGTAGGATGTCTCCATTTGCACAGTTTGTTGCAAATGGAGCATAAAAATTAGTCCGATATTGTCGCTTGTGTATTAGTGAAAACTTTATGCACCGTAGCCATTATCCCTACGTGTGTGGGTGGATTGCCGTGACGTCTTGTGCAGGTGCCCATTAGAACTCCTTGTTCGAGGGTTCCTGACCCTGGAGGTAGCAGACTACATGCTTGCTTAGGTTAGGGGAACGGAATCCTATGCAGCAGCGCCAGTGTGAACAGTCGGTGGGGCCTCGGGGGAGGGGCGAAGAAGTTGCCTGCCAGTGGCGCCTCTGGTGGCGAGACTTGTTAAACGTGCCCCCGGGTAGCGTGAAGTGGATGATCGTGTGTGAATGAACGTACGCTACATAAAAGCAGTGGGAAAATGTTCAAAAAATTGTGATTCGGGATCGGAATGGAATCAGCGGGTAGCAATGGCGGTAGGAACAGACGACGTGCGTCCAGGGACAGAGGTTAGTGGCCATATTTGCTCGAAAAGAATGCGGACAGCATTGCACTATGGTGAAATGTTCTCTGTTGCCCTCGTGGGTAGGCAAGGTTAAAAGAAAAACTTCTTTTTCGTAAGGCATGATTTGCCATTATTGGTGTGCCTTGACGCTTGTACCAGTGTTGTGAAAATCAAAACGGGTTGTTAACCTTTTTCTCCCCACTTGAGTTAAGGTTTTTAATGAAACTTTAATTTTAACACATTAATACATAAACACACGCTAATCTCGACATTAGTAATTAAAGACGTTTACAGCTGGATATAATGCTAATGTAATGTATAGGTGTGTGCGATGCAGGTCGTATATGCGAAGTACGTCGGCGAGTACAACGTTCCTTCTACCGACCTATATTTAGACCTGCCTGAGACGAGTTCTATTTTGGTCTGCATTGATATGTTCTGCCTGCTGGAAACCATACCTCCAGCCAAGAGCAATAGAGCATATGTCTCGCTATAACATGATTTTCTTTAAAATATATTTTCCTCTATAAAATGGGTCCTTTTAGTGCCGGGTATGAAATGGCTAGCTTGTAAACATGTTTTTGTAGCGACTGTAAACAATTAGTGTTTTCCTTATTGATGTTTGTTCGAGGATATACGTACTGATCCATGTATATTTGTTGCAAAAGGGGAAAGAAGTTAAAATTCACGTGAAATGGAGTGTGCATTTGGAATGGGATGACCGTGTTGGATTTATTTGTGCGTGTTGACCTAAGCCCGAGAGAAATCAGGTTTTGTCTCGATTTTGTTTACTCGATCGGCAGACTGGATTAAATATAACCTGGTTCGAGATTAAACTGTCTATTAAAAGTATGTTACTTATTTCACGACTTTTAATTACCAAATACTCCCAAAATACCTTAAGTGGGAATATTTTTTTTATTTGGCAATACCAGCAGTGGGCGGAGGGTGGCAAACTCTTGCCTAGTCGGACAGTTCGTCCCCAAAATAAAGAAAAAGCGAAATATTTTTATGTGAGCAGTGTAGGAATTCATTTAATATTAGGGTGCCATTCACAAAATATTCTAATTTCCACTTTTTTCACCTCACAATTTCAATTTCTGAACATTGGAAGAATTCACATGCATCATGCTTGGTAAATAACTTGGATTCCCGAACTCTGTCCCACACCCAGATGAAAGTGACTGATAGTCATAATTAGATTAATAGGACCTGTCATTAATGTGGGAGCAAAAATATTTGCAATTAACTCCTGTTAATAAAAGGTTCTTGATAGTGGGTATGAAGTCAGTAAAACTAGCCTGCGAGTCTGTTCTGACAGGACGATGTAGGTGTAGGATGATCCTGTGTGTCGGTTGTGCACAGATATAAACTTGCAACTTGTTTGTATTATCTCCTCTAATTGCATTCTGTTCTCCTGATTAAGTAGAAGTGGTAGAAAACTGAAATAAATTAAACTAGTCAGAAAATTACATGGTGCTAATCGGTGGCGGTGATTAGGGGGGGGGGGCAAGGGGGCAGTTGCCTCCCCAGTTTTCACCACTTTTGCCCCTGCACTATGCTAATCTTATCTAGGAAGTGAAATGTACTGTCTTCCCCCCCCCCCCCCCCCCCGGGGTTTGGGACCTAATCGCTGCCACTGGTACTAATATTGGACAGAGACTTGTCTTATTAGTGCAGTCGTGTTTTGTGTATCTTGCGGTGTAGATTTTATTTCCACCTTCTGGCCCTGTTTGTCATTTTCAAAGCTGTGGAGACAGTGGCGTGCCCCTGTTGGTGGGGCTCATGGCCCCCCTTTGACCCAGTAATTATTATAGAAAAACAAAAGGCAGGAAAAGATTGCAAAATGAGGACTTACTACTTTAAATAAAGTATATATACACACCCTCCTTCCCTTACTAAAATCCTGGGCACAACACTTGAGTTTTTCGAGTTAGGGAATCAAACTTTTAGGAATTTTAGTGCATCTATTGTGCTACAATAAAATTCCTTGAAGCATGGTGCATTATTTGGAGAAGGACTGGACTGCATTTCAAGACTGCAAATGAAAAACTTCAATTTTCCCAATCTTCCACACCATTCATGTTCTGACTTCTAGGGTACACCTTGGAGTGCTTCACACCTAAGTTTGTCAAACTTATGAGTATTATGCAGGGTGTCCAAAAAGTCATGCAACCAAAACCTTGAACGTATGCGACTTCTGTACAAAAGTGATAGAGTCTGTTATTCCATATATGCCTGGATAAAAGAAAAAGAATTGAAACTTATCTTACAAAAAAAACTCTGGCATGTCCAAGGTTGCCAGTACACCTCTTAATTATAAAAAAACAACTTTTTTTTTGAATATGCCATAATAACTCCACAAATTGCCTGTAATGTATAAAATGTATACACAATTACCATTTTTTATTCAAGAAATACCCACACAGAGCCATCGATACACACTGAAAGTTTTTACTTTTTTCTTTTCTTTATCTCCACACACATACCTTAGTAACTTTTTCAGCATACTGAACATTCATGTACAGCACGATTTTTTTAGTTTCAATTGCATGACTTTTGGGACAATCTGTATTAAATTCTCTAGGGAAAGGAATCATGTTTGAACTCTAGCATAGCATATAGAAATATACTACAGTATTGGTATTTGACTGTTATTGCAGTTGTTGAGGGAGATGTTTGGTCTGGAGTGATATATTTTTATATATTATTCGTTCTATAATTAAGAACATTTAAAAATTGTTCAATCATTAGACAACATATATCAATTACCCTAATATTTGCCTTCTTTCCTTCCCGTGTGCCCCCCCCCCCCCCAATCAATAAATTACTGTTCCGTTTCTCTTCATTTATACCTTTTAATTGCAGCTCACTGAATAACTCTTGTGGAGATCAAACATCAATGTTCTTAACTCTTCACAAGATGAAAAATGCTGTGCACATTCTTTGTCCTTGCATTCGTATGATTTGTTCATGGGACTGTAGGAATTCAACTTGTATCTCAAATGTTGTTGGATAGTAATCCAAATTTTTGGAAAGGTTTATGCTCATTCAGATTGTGTTTATCAGTATCATTGTACACACCTTTTCTACACACAAACTTCCTGTTTGCAATGGTATTCCATACGTAATTCAATTACTTTCACTATATAGCAGTGTTCCATTTAAACTTTTGCAATTGGAACAATGCACTAAGAAAGTGTGTCCATGTAGGCTACTTTATAGTGCAGTAGCTACTTCAGCTGCAACTTCATGCTAGCAAAATACTAGGCAGATAAATCTCTTATCAGCCGATGCAAGGATATCAGTTTGTCCCTTATTTACCAATATGATGCATCTATAACTAGCTCGTAATTTAATGCAAAAATATAAAATTCTGTTGCTATTTTTATGAATATAAATGTATAATTCATGTATCCTGGTTGTGTAATCTGAGTTTGTAAAGATAATTTTTCTTTTACATGTGAAAATGCTATTACACACACGTTTGAGTAGGTTAATGAACCATTTGTTCCCTGTGCAATTTTATATTGGTAGCTAATCGGAACTGTGGGGATTTGAACCAGGAAATTTCATTGAGACATCTATAGTTGACCAATGAGCCAGCATGTGTGCTGATAGATACAATAATTTATTTATAATAAATATTTTTACCTTTCTAGGCAAGACCTCTCAGCGACAAAAGCCAAAGCGTGGCCAGAAGATGCGAGACGTTAATCTTAATAGGAAAGGTGCCGAGAAAGAGGGAACAGACATGGATGCTTTTGTGGAAACTCAGACTGAGGTGACACCTATCCCCTCTGCACCTTTCCAGGCATCAGACTCCGGTTCTGTTTCTGCTGTGCCTCCATCCTCCACGTCGGCAACCAATGCTTTGCCAAGCATTCCAGCCCCTGTTCCTGTTGCTCCACCCGTCGTGGAAGGAGAAACTTCATTGGGTGTTGGTGAATCCAGTCAAGTGGACGGAATAAAGGTAAGGCTTTGCCTCAAATCTTCACTGTTTATGTGGCCTTTTTTTCTTTTGTAGATGTAACATTGGAGCGTGTAATCGTGGGACTCATTTCAGTGGTTCAGATTCCATGTTAGGTCTTTTTGTCCTGTCTGCATAGGGTTGTTGTGCATCCCAGATTTTCTGGAACTGTTCCAAGGTGGTGGCATCATTTGTCCCAGTGCATCAAAATACACTAATCAACCAGACTGTGGTGAGAAACCAGGAGGGATTGACCACATTTAGGGGTTTTGGGGTGTAGGGCCAGACACATTCTTGACCTGCCAATTTTTTTGGAGGTGATGTGATCAGTCAGCCCCATGCTCCAGACACCTTTACTCACCAGGTACTCATTGATTTGATGTTGGGTGAGCCCCAGAGCTGCTTTGTGGGGACATGGCCAAGTCTGAATCTTGAAATTTTGAGACTTTTGTTCAGAAAATTTGTCTTAGGATACAAGGTGGCATTTTTACTGTATATTATTATAGTTTCTGCAGGTAATTTTGAGAAAATGTCAGAAGATTTTGTTGTGTTTGGGAACACACATACGTGAACAATCTCATAGTTCTGAATGTTCATTGGTTTCCATTAGTAAAATGTGTGTTCTGATGATTCATTTACAAAGATTTCATTGTAAAGTGGATGGTTTTAATGCATGTGCAGTATTGTACCATCTCAATTTTATTAAATCCAAGAATCGTAAAATAGCCAGAATTTCCTTGTGTTCAAATAATGGACTCTGGATACAACATCCAAAGTAATATGTGAAAGGAATCCAAGACATGAATTGCAATACAGTACGTTCTCTTCGTGTGTATTGATACTAACTTCAAATTCATTTTTCAAATGTAAGCTGTACCTGTAACAGAACATCCCATGGAGCTTGCTATGAAAAGACAGGACAAACTGTTCATTTGCATTTTCTGTTTCAAATAAAAGATCAAGATTTTGGTTTTAAAAAAATCTCATATTTTTGGATCAAGATCTGTGTTCTGAATGGCATTTCGGTGTTAAAATAGTGAATATAAACCTGTATTTGATGTAGAAAGTATGCTTATTACACAAAATTAATATTTGACTTTTAATAGCACATTTATGTAGTTATCAGAGTATTAAGTTTGTTTCTCAGCAAAGAAGTCCATTTTTGCTTCTCAAATATTTGTGGCAGGATTAATTAATTTTCCATGATTTGCGTAACTCGTAGTATAATTCAGACCTCAGATAATGTCGCATCTGTAAATAAATCCTAAATTTTGTGTTTAAGAGTTTTATTTCACATTTCGCAAAACTGTAACAAAATGCACCTTACACCTTTCGAAATCCTGAAAAATTAAGGTTACAATGTGTTTTCATCAAAAATGAAATATGCATGCTCCTGCCAATGGCATGTCGTTGCCTTGTACCCAAGAAGTGTTGGGTTTAGTACCTACCGGAGTCACATAGTAGTTAGGATCATATTGTAACCTGATTAGCCAGTCCGTGCAAAAAATTGGACTTCAAATAGCTTGTTTTGTTTCAGTATTTTTTAATGTTGAATTGTTTGAACTTTTCTGGCAATGTGTGTACATTGACCACCATTGATAAACTGCAAATAACAACAAAACGTGCTTTCATTTCCTAACATCAGGAATGATTTGATACTTGTAGTACTAGGGCTGAGCGAATGCCATGTATCGGTTGGAATTTATTTGCCGATACCTGCCAATACTTTTCCAGCAATTTGATCTTTCATGGAGTCCACAAAAATGCCTCACGACAATTTTGAGGAGTCTATTATTCTGGAAATTATTCAAAATCAGTTTCTTTTAATTTTGCGCCAGTTTTGTATTACAAAACTGAATTTTGTGATAAAATTCTGTGCAATTTATTATTTGAAAGCAAAAACCTTGGGGAAATTAATGCATGTAATTACACACTAACATTACAATATATCTTTATCAACTTAATTATTAGTTTTCAAGCATTGGTTAGGGTATCGGTATCAGCTCAACCCTAGCAAGTACTGGTTGTGGAATCTGAAGCAGGTTAGGTTAATATTGGAACATGTTCAACTCTTGCTTTGGTTATAGTTAGTTGAAAGTTAACATACTTGGTAAATAATTTTGAGTATAGTCTTCTTGCACAATATTGAAACCTCTGCGAAATTAATTTTTTACAGGATGAGGTTCCAGACAAGAGTGAGGAGCAGTTTGTAGCAGCCAAGAATGAGGAGAACGCCAAGGTGTCGGCAGCAAATAGACCTTCTACTGAAAGAGAAGACACTCCTGTGATAGAAAATATTCCTTCCAAACCTGAAGTGAAGTTGAGGTTTAATTATAAGGAAGGTAAGCATAAGCTATTGAAAATAATGCAAGTTGAACTTAGACAGCAATTGACTGTGCAGTGAAAACTGCAAAGGCTTTTAATTTTTCAGCTTTTTGGATTTTTTTTTTCTTTACTTTTTTTCATGAAAATATATGAAGGGTTCAGAGTACAAATGGCATATCTCCACTTTCCATGGAAATTGAGTTACATGTATAACTTAGTACTGTGAAGTATCAACATTTCACTGCTAGAAGTAAGTTAGTTTCAAAGTCTTGCTCGTAGAGGCACCACTGGTTAAACATAGTTCTAAGTTATGTAATTGTGCCTTTTTCTTGAAACTGTCTTGAACTCTTAGCCTCTCATATGTTGGAATTGCTAGTTTGTGTGTGATTTAAATCTTTGCTTGATTTTGGTCCCTCTACTTTGCATGATATTGCAAGACTTGATGATTTTTTTATTTCTAGACCAGTGGAGCCCTGTGAATCCAGATGGCAAAAGGAAATACGAAAGAGACTTCCTGTTGGAGCTGCAAAATGACCCACAGTCAAAGAAGAAGCCTGATAATCTTCCAGATCTTGATGTTGTGCTTAGGGAACACAACAAGGTAAATATCTCTCTTTTTGTTACCAGTAATGTTTGATAATTATAAGATACTGTAAGTTATATAAAGTGATGGTTCAGATTAGATGAAGCATTGCATATACAGGGTGTTCGGGCTAGAGGTATACATACATAAATACACGCACACATTTTAGCATCTGTAAACATTATTAACTTTCTTTCCTGGTTTCGTACAAAGTTACTCAAAGTTTTATGTACACTGAGGGCAAAATTTGTAGCTCTACATATATCCAAACGATACTAAAGTTTGTGCCAAGTGTAGACTAGCATCCGAGGCACTATTATCACAGCCTCTTCAATGATACACAGTTTCAAATCACCCAAATTGTGAACTTTCCTCTTGTACTCAACATCTTTAATGAAGCCCCATGCAAAAAAGTCTTAATGGTTTTCAAATCTGGAAATATCTGTGGCCAGGTAGTTTCTGTGCATGTGTGATTCAGCAGCACAATTGATGGTACAAGTGGACTACTGAAATCTGAAATTGATGGTCCATCGACTGAGCTTCACTAAGAGAGAATACAAGGATTAGTTTTCACATTGTGAGAAGTTATTTTTGTATGCCTCTAGCATGGACACACTGTATATCTTGCACCCTTCTTCCTAGGAAGTTCTAAGCAGACACTCAATTAAGAATGAATGTTTTTGAAGGAACATTTGCAACTTTTTAACTGATCTGTAGAACGTTTTACCAGTATCAGTAAATATGTAAATTTTTGCACCAGTCCTTGGTTACTGATTTTTTTAAATATAATTCTTGATGTGCAGTTGCTTTTCTGTGTTTACTATCGTAGATCTGTAAATGTCTACTAATTAGATTACACATTTTTTGTGTTATAAGTTCAAAAGCAATAGGTGATGCAAAGCTTTTTATGCAATGTTTCAATCTTCGAAACAATTTTGGTTCCACTGTAATTTCAATTGGAGTAGTTTGTAGCAGGGAACCCCTCTTTTACATTTTCCCTCATTATACATTCATACTTCATGGTCCCAATAGAGCAAGAAATGTGAAGTTGAGGTGCCACACTGAATCGAAATCTGTATGTAGTTAACTAATTCTGGCAGATTAGTGAGATAGGCTCTAGTTTCGGAAACCAGAAAAGACTGCTATGGGACTCTTCAGATGCATCACCCAATGAAAAAGCTGAGGGCTTTGGCACCATGGGGTCTAGTAGAATACCATTAGTTAAGTGTGTATCTAAATCGTGTAGTCTATTGAGATCCATGTAACTCATCTGTTCGTCGCAAGCTGGCAGTACCAGTTCATGTATGGCACAACCCATGTCAGTGGTTTCTTGATTTGTGTTGAAAGTTTTTATTTTTAAATATATTGCAGGTGAGAAATTGGGGTAGGATCATTAATATATTTTGATTATTTTCCTGGTCATTCTAAGGTAGAGTCTGTTGTTGGATATGGTTCTCTTCAGAGTTAATATTCACATGTATTCATGGTAGAACGTTCTTAATATTTTTTTTTTCTTTTCCCTTTCAGTCAAGAACACTCGACAGTAGGTCACTGAATATGAATAGAAGTATGGGTAATATAGACTTCGCTCCAAATTATGTGAAACCTACACAAGGACGAGTGAGTACTATTATTTCTATTGCTGATGAATAGAACCACCTGATGAATAAAAGATCAAGATTTTGGTACAAAAACTGGTCACATTTCGGGGTCAGAAACAGTACATAAAATATCATTTCGATGTTAACCCCTTAAGTGTGGATAGCATATATCCACGCCTTCCGCATATTGCTGCTGTATTGCGGAAGGTGTATGTATACATACTTTATGTTCATTTCAACTATATTCGATTTAATGTGGTGTATATAGTCACACACATTTTTGGTGAGATAGTTCTAGCTGTAGTAGAAACAAAAGATAGTAGCAAGGGAGGAAAAAGAAATTAATTTTCCCTTTCTTTTTCATCTTTTTCCTCTCTTGCTACTATTTTTTGTTTCTACTACAGTTAGAACTATCTCGCAAAACGTCTGTGTGACTATATACACCATATTAAATCTAATATAGTTGAAACGAACATAAAGCATATATATACGCCTTCCGCACTACAGCAGCAAAATGTGGAGTGCATATACTGAATTTGACGAAAAAAACTACATTTTCCATTTATGCAAATGGAACACTTAAGGGGTTAAAATGGTGAATGTATCCTAAATTTGATAATACATTTTTGCTTCTCAAATATTTGCAGCAAAATTAATGAATTTTCAGTGACTTGCCTGTCAGGACAATTCAGGCTTGATAAAGTGCTGTCAGTATATAGACTCTTTAATTTCATTTTTTCTCAAAATATGGTAGGAAAATGCACACCTTACACCTTAAAAAAAAACATGAATTATGAACATTGCAATGTGCTATTTCAAATCTCATTTTTCCATCAAATACTAAATATGCATGCCTCTACGTAGAGAGAAAGTAGCCTTGCACAGTAAATTCATAGTTTGACCCATGTATTCAGCTTCATTAAATTTCTCGTGTCATGATTGTGATGCTTGATATTGTCTAGTTTAACATTTGATTAGTTTTGAATGTAGCGGAAATATAGTGGTCTGCAATTGTGTGCATCGTAAAACATTGCGGAATGATGAACTGTACGTGATATAATGTCTACCTAGCTTTGCTATGTGAAAACTATTTTGTTTAAATTTGTTAGCTGCTTCAATTTTAACTTAACAATGAATGTTTAATTTGTTCCAGCTTCCTCCCAAGAGAAATAGTCAACAGGGGAAACCTAAGCCCACGAAGGGTGTAATTCATGTTAGTTTGTCTCTAAAAGAAGACGTAAAATTACATGAGACTGAAAATGCTTGGAAGCCTACTAGGATGAAGCCAAAGGAAATTACTGAAGAGGAAGCAAAGTCTGAAGTAAGTTATTTCATTCTATATATATACCCCCCTCTCCCCCTGCATAGTTTTGCACAACAGGCAAGTACACCCGTTCTCTCTCGGGCTTCCCGGCGGGAATTTTAAATTTAAACACACTTTGGAGGAAAATTGTTATAACTCTGCCATTATGGGAGCAATCTGCTTCAGATAACTTTTGTTTTGCAGGTAAAACATCAGAGCATGCAACCGTGTACAATTCAGAATGCCAAACCGAGGAAGGGGGTTTGGGAGGCCCAATCCCCGAATTTCAATGAAAAAAACACAAATCTGGAGTTTGCCCCCTCCTCCCCTGCTATTTTGGAGAGAAGGTGCAAACCTTGGTATTCTTTTCATAGAATGGACGTTTCCAAAGAGAATGAAACATGTTTCATGTTCCTGGGTGCCACACAAGTTGAATAATGAGCCAAAATGTGAAACTGTTCAGAAATGTGGCACGTATATATTGGGGGAGGTTGGTCATCAATGTGAATTTTTCAGGTTTGCTCCAGACCTGTCAGTTTTCACCCAAACATAAGAGTATGAAGGTCCAAAATGCACATTCATTTCGTAATCAGCACCATGATACCATATGGTATCATTGGGGCAGTACGACCTTACTCTGGTGATACCGTATGGTATCATCGGGAGAGTAAAGGTTAAAAATGTCTTCCAGTTACTTGCATGTAAGGAGATATTTGTTCTCTTTTGGCTCATCAGATTTTACATGCAATAAATGTAGAAGGTGCAGGTCTGAATTCTTCCACACTATCTTGTTTACTTTACACTGTTGTTTTAGAAATGAAACAAAAATTACATTCAGTACAGATAGTGATGGCACTTGATTGCAACATATCTTATAATTTCAACCTTCAAACTTTAGTTTTCGGCAAGAATATTTTTATACTCTAAACTCGCTCTGCTTCACACAATACAATTAGAGAATTTAGGCAACGGTATATGACATGCCAAGGTATATTTTGGAAGCATTTACGTAGCATTTATGCTAGCAAAAATGTTAAAGGAAATGCTTTTGTCTAAAGCCAGCTTAAGCCAGTTCCTGATACTTGGAGCTCAGGAGATGCGCGAAAGGAACAAATTTTGTTATGCGCATTGTGTTTTTTGTCACACCACTGCCATGTGTACCACCAGTATCGTTAAGTCAATAACGGTGTGAATGTATCCGCCTCACAAAGTATTAGGGATGGATGATATCACTAAAATAATGATATATCGCCAGGTATTATGATATATTGCCTACAGTGGAACCACAAGCAAAAAAAATCTGCGCACTCACACGATTCCTGTGAGCCACATTCCTGTGAGAAGGGGAGGGGGAGTGGAACAGGCTTCCTTATGGCCCGAGCTTAACTGATCGAGGGGAAGGTGCACAAAGGATTTTAGACTAATGCTTTTTTGTTTGTGGTAGCTCTATACACACATATCAGCAAAATATGATGATGATATATATTGCCTGGACGATATTTTTCAATATCGCTCAACACTATGAAAATATCTGTTGAAATTTAATTACTTGCATACTTTCTGAGGAAGACTCTTGCATATTGAAATTCATGAATACAGTAAAACGTCGTTAATCCGGACCTCGATAAGCCGGACTTGGCTTAATCCGGACAGGCAAAAAGAAAGAGGCAGAATGCAAGGTTTTTAATTGGCTAGAAGTCCACAAGAGAACTTCCCAAAGAAAAGGCAGTCAACCACTGATGAAATTCGGTTTCCTGCAGACTTTGTACTGTAATATATACTGTATTTAGGCCTATGCCCTTTAAATATTATAATAAACTTGATTTGTTGCTATAAACTGAGTTTTAATGCACTTTCTACTATTCTTTTAGGTTATTTCAGTTAATCTGGACTTTCGTTAAACCAGTCAACTTATCCCCCCATTAGTCTGGATTACCGAGGTTTTACTGTACTCTGAATTTCTACAATGTTGAAGTATCTGCAGTGATTGAAACAACTGGGTCAATGTTAGACCCAGTTGTTTTAGTGGAATTATTGGTTGGTCAATTTTTGAAAAAGAAACAAGCTGCATTTTTCTTTTTTTTCCTTTTTTTAGAACTGGAAAAATAAAAAAACAAATTTAAATAATATGCACACTTGAAGTGTACTGATGTGTTTTCTATATTTTGTAGGATCTGTATAAGAAGGTACGAGGAGTACTAAACAAGCTCACACCACAGAAGTTCCAGACCCTTGTTACCAAAGTTCAGAACCTTCCTATTGACAGCAGAGAGCGACTTCAGGGAGTTATAGACTTAGTTTTTGAAAAGGTATGTGCTATTTTTGAATAGAGATTTCTTATTCAATAATACATTTTTTCATGATGGATGCGGTAAACGCAGTTTAAGGATTACTCACCTGAAATTTTGTATTTCCGCGTTGCACAATGTAATGGATATTTTTTTTTCTTATCCATTAGTAGAGGCACATATTTTTGGTAAATAAAAAAGCAACATTTCTGTACAAAAAGTCAATTTCAGGTTCAAAAGCGGTAAATAAAATAAAATTTTGCTGTTATAGCAGTGAAAAAGTGGTATATGAATTGACATTTTAGTTTTAAAATTGTGAATATAATCCAAAATTTGATTTCAAAACTCCACTTACTACACAAAATAGGCATATCCCTTCTAATAGCACGTTTGTCGTTACCAGAATATTAAATTTATTCCTGTATAAAGAGGTCCACTTTTGCTTCTGAAGTATTTACCCCAGTTTTAACAAATTTTGCGTGAATTGCATAATCGCAGGATAATTCTGATATAGAAAGTGTTGCATCGGTAAATAAACTCTAAATTTCGTGTTTGTGTCTTATTTCTCATTTTGCAGTTAATTTTGCATTATTTCGTGACAAAACAGGGTGCAAAAATGCACCTCGCACCTTTCAGAAATATGAAAAATTAATATTACAATGTGTTATTTCACATTTCGTGTTTTCGTCAATAATGAAGTATGCATGCCTGTGTCCATTAGAAATCACTTTGTTTTTCTATGCACATTTTTTTGTGAATACTTCAAGCTAGCACAATTTGAAAGCTTTTTAATGACGCAGAGGTGTATTGAGATTCTCAAATGCACATGTAATTGGAGGTGTATTAATTTTGGAATTTCTTTAAAATTTTCATGTGATGCATATTGAATCTCATATAGTACTTCTATAAATATATTTACCTGTGTTTTGAGTACTTTGAAATTATTGTATGCAAATATAATTTATTTGATGTGTAAATCAATTACTAATTGTATTATATGCCAGACATGATATTTAGTATGTGGATGAATAACTCATCTCCATGTGTTCACAATATTTTTTCATTAAAACTACACAAGTGTCAATGCTTCTTCATGACTGTAGATTCTCTATAGGTAATATCTAGAGGCACATATTTTTGGTAAATAAAAACAAAATTTCGGTACAAAAACTGAGTCAATTTCGGGTTCAAAAGTGGTAAATAAAATGAAATATCGGTGTTATGGCGGTGAAAAATTGGATGAAAAGTGGCATATAAAAAGACATTTTGGTTTTAAAATTGTGAATATAATCCTAAATTTGATTTAAAAACTACACTTATTCCACAGAATTAACATTTCACTTCTAATAACACATTTATGTAGTTATAAGAGTATTAAGTTTATTTCTGTGTAAAGGAGTCCATTTTTGCTTCTCCAATATTAACAGCAGAATTAATCAATTTTCCGGGAATTGCATAACTCACAGGATACTTCAGACTTCAGAAAGTGTCGGGTCGGTATATAAATGGTAAATTTCGTGTTTAAGAGTTAATTTCGCTTTTTTGCACTTCATTTCGCATTATTTCGTGACAAAACATGGTCACAAAATGCATCTCACACCTTTCAAAAACATGAAAAATTAACACTACAATGCGTTTTTTCAAATTTCGTTTTTTCGTCAAAAACGAAATATGCATGCCCCTAGTAATATCTTACAAATAATTTTAATGTTGTGTTTAAGAGAGATTTACAAAATTGAAATAATTTTCGTGAATGTTTGTGAACATTATGATCAGTTTTATCCACAAACAAGATACTAAAAATAGAGAAATACTAACTTTTTTTTTTTTTTTTTTTTTAGAAGTGACAGTTGTTAAACAAAATAGTCGAGGTTTCTTTTTTAAAATCTATGATTACATGCTTGTTTCTGACTGTTCAATTGGAGAAGTTTCATTTTATATAAGTGTACGAATTTTCTCCATGCTGTTTGTGGTGGTGTAATTACCCACTTTGTGTGTTCATAGTTTGGTGTTACATATTAGGTCAAAACTAATTTGTTGTAATTATTTCAGGCCGTGGATGAACCGAATTTCTCCGTAGCCTATGCTCAGATGTGTAAAGTTTTAGCCATGATGCAAGTGCCAGTTGAGAAGGGAAAAGAGGAGAATGTAAATTTTAGGAAGCTCTTAATCAGTAGGTGCCAAAAAGAATTTGAAAAGGACTGGTCGTTAGAATTAAACAAGGATCAAAGAATGAAAGAAATAGATGATGCTGAGACGGTAAGTTAATTTCCTGTCTACTGAATAAGTTTCGCTTGATGTTGCAAATGTATGGATACATTTTTATTATTTTTCGGCAATTATTTTGGGCCATTTATCCACTGTACCACCTTGAGAATTTTTTAATAGACATATGCAATGTAAAATTGGTTTCAGCAAGTGAAAACTCAATAACATATTTTTATCCGAAAATATGTTTTGCATAAGAAAAAACTTGCCTTCTAGGAGTACTTTCGCTGCTTTTTATTAGTGAAACCTGTTTGTGTGCAGACTAAAAGGAAAGAACACATCAAAAATTTCTATCAGCTCCGAACGTAACTACGTAAAATTATACCTTCTGTTGTTGAATGTCATGTTGGGTGCTATATTCACTTGCGTGAAGCCTTCGTACGGTTCTGTTTAACGGTGAGGCAACTAACGTACTTTACTTCACAATAACATATTTCCGCAAGCTAAAATCCACTGAAAATGCTCATAAACCATGCAAAATATTTCACTTTCTCAAGTCCGTACAGAGGGTCAAGGGTACAGTTATTTGTTTTCAGCAATATATTCAATTGCATTATCTTGCATTGAACCTGAATCTTTCGTGGAACAAGTTGGAAAAACTTGGAGAAAATTTTCTTGTTGCTTTGAGGACATGAAGATTGAATGTATGTGGGGAAAATGCAAAATTGGGATTTCACTGTGTAATTTCTGTTGAATAATCTGGAAATTTATTGCATTTTAAATATTTTTAGAATTTCAACAAATCAATAGTTTACAAAACTAGTGGTAGCTTTTAGTCCACATATTTGTGCTGTTGAAATGTTGGGATTCCAAACGGTTTCTTCTCACTGTAGTTTGCGTAACACTGATATTGCATTGATCTCTAAATGCTTTTTCTTGTCCATTTCAGGAGGAAAAACGGAAAGAGCTCATAGTTATTTTAGAAGAGGATGAGAGAAGAATCAGAGTGAAGTCAGTAGGAAACATAAGGTAATTTGAACCTTCTAACAGAAATAAGAAGTATTGTAATCATAATTAAAGCTGAATTGATGTTTCAGTGCATGTATCAATATGTTGGTAGAATTTTTTAATGATACCAGCCATTACTTTTCCAACATTTTCGTAAGGTTTTCAGTAATGGAACATGAGATCTCGCGAAGTCGAATTATCCTGTAAATGATGCAAAGTATGAAATTTCCACTTGTTTTGCACAGGGTGACTACTCTCGGGGAATTTTGCATGAATTTTTCTTCGTGGACTTGAAAAGTTGGCAACTTTTATTATTGCAAGTCCCATTGAATTTATGCACTGAAGTGTGAAAATTCATGGGATAGCGAGAGGGAACTAGTTGATGGCGCTGTAACTTTGCGGCAAACCAGTTGAACATCGCGAAGCAGTTGCAGTGTTGTCAGGTAGACTTCTGCGAGTGCAGTGAAACATCGTGTATCGTGGTGATGGCAACCTGACTGGAATTATCGGCATTTGAGCACAGGATGATAGTTGGTGCTATTCCGATTTCGAAAGTTGGCCGGACACTGAAGTTATGTTGCTCCACTGTGTCAAGGGTGGACCGTGAGTACCACATTGGAGGCATTACGACCCATCAGGGACAACAGAGTGGCTGCCCACGAGTGATGAATAACCATGACCGGCAACATTTTGGCAGATTTGTCCGGGAAAACAGACAAGCAACAGTGTGTGATCTGACAGCAGGAATTAGGGATTGGTGGATACCGATAAAGTACCGATATAAAATTTACCGATACCCGATATTCTACCGATCCGATATACAATTAGAAATGGTCCTTGAAGAACAGGAAATGTTCATTGATCTTCTTAATAGATATATGTTTCGAGGTGACTGCAGTGCAAAAGAAGTTGAATATTTAGACAATTACTTTTTTTATAAAGTAGTGCATCGAGATTATCCATAAAAATTACAACAAAATGGCAGAATTTTGCACTAAATTATGAGATATTTTTCGATATATCTGATCGGTAAAATAATCGGTAAATTTACCGATATGCCTATATCGGCCGATACTGATAGAGTACCGATTAATCGGTCCCATCCCTAGCAGGAATCAATGCAGGATGTCCCAGGAACGTGTCTCAAGAGGTCAGTGCAGCACAATTTGGTCTCCATGGTGTATCACAGCTGAAGAGTGCCGCTACTAACCACTGTCCATCGGCAATGGCGATGCACGTTTGCTCTGGAACACATGCAGTTTGCCTTAGAGGACTGGCAACGTGTAGCATGGTGAAACGAGTCAAGTTTCCAATTGGTATGCGCGTATGGCAGGGTCCGGGTGTGGCACAGACCTCATGAGGCCATGGACCCAAGTTGTCAACAAGACACTGTGCAAGCTGGTGGTAGCTTCGTCATGGTGTGGGGCATGTTTACTTGGCATGGTTTGGGTTCTCTGGTCCTGGTAAAACAGATAATGAATGCTCATCACTATGTTCAGCTGCTTGTTGACCATCTCCAACCTTTTATGAACTTAATGTACCCTGCCAACAACGAGATTTTCCAGGATGACAATGCACCATGTCACCGGGCCGCAATGGTGTGCGACTGGTTTGAGGAACATTCTGGCAACTTCTTACGCATGAATTGGCCCCCTAGATCGCCGGACATGAACCCTATCAACCACATGTGGGATATCATCGAACGGACTATTCGTGCCCAGGATCCTCCACCTGAAAGCAATGACCGAATGACGGCAATCGAGACTGCATGGCTGCACATCCCTCCAGCAAACTACCAGCGACTTGTTGCATCCTTTCCATGTCGAATTGCTGCACTTAGTCGTGCTTTGGGGGGGCCCCACTTCTTATTAGGTAGGTATCCCATGACTTTTGGCACTTCAGTGTACATATTTATTAATGCGCTGAAGCAAGTTTTTCAGTTTAGCCATTATTTTAATTGAAAGAAAATAAATGAAGGCTGCATGGAAAATAAGAATTCTCTCAATTCTTTTACTTTTTTAGTGTTCTTTGCAGAACAATCTATCTAACATACTGAAAATTATTGCAAATTAAGATATCTTGAAGTTGATTAGGTAAATTTGAGTATGAAATTCTTATAAAATTAAGTTTTTTGTAAATTAGTATAGCCCGTAACATTTTGGTTTGTAGATGTATTTTTGAATGTGAGTATATGAAATTATCAAATGTAAACTCTGCATCTTCATTTATATATTTTAAATATGAGTGTTTGTTCCCTTGAATTTTTGGAAAGTTCGCCTTGAAAACTGGGAATTATACTTGAATTTTATCATGGTCCTCGAGTTACGCCCCATGACTAAGTCTAGATGCAACAATCTCATTGCCTGCACCATTGCCGTAGATATTTTGAAGCAATACTGTGATAAATTGATGATTATAAGTGGAATACGTTAACTTTCACACTTATATTAATATTTTTCAACAATTTTTTACTTTTTATAATTTTCAAGCATTGGTATACATATATGTATTAGGCTCAGTCAATAAATAAAGAGGCAAGGATATTACACCAAAACTATGGTATGGTAGATAAACTAGAGTACCCACCCTGTTACTGCAGTGCAAACGAAATTGTATATTTAGACATTTACTTTTTTTAGAAAGTAGGGCATGAAGATTATCCATAAAAATTACAACAAAATTTCAGAATTTTGAACTAAATTATCGGATATTTATATCGGATCGGTAAAATAATTGGTAATTTTAACGATAAACCAATACACCGATGTGCCTATAGATAGAGTACCAATTAATCAGTCCCATCCCTAATATACGCCTTCCACACTTAAGGGGTTTTGCAATACCAAAATGTCCACTTTCTTTAATTCAACTAATGTTATGCTGTTTTCGTTAATGTCAGGCTAGAATGTGAAAATAATTAGAAGATAGTGAAGAATAAATGATGTTAATTGTTTCTGTGAAACTTGAAAGCCTCATGTTTGTAGTTGCCATCTAAACAGAACACTATTATTTTTAAACCGTTACTCGTTAATGATTCTTTGACTTTTATATTTTAGGTTCATTGGTGAGCTTTACAAATTGCAAATGTTGACAGATAATATTATGCATGAATGTATTTCAAAGTTACTCAGACAAGGTGATGAAGAGTCTCTAGAGTGCCTATGTAAATTATTGACCACAGTTGGGAAAAGTATGGAGTCTAAGGCACCTAATTCCAATGCTGCTAAGAAAAATGTAAGTACTTTACTATATGTCTACTGCATAGCCTCACTCTCTGCCTTTTCTAATTACTAATTTACAACCCAGCTTGCATTAAATGTTGGCAAAGAACAGATTCATGGTAATGAGCAGGGAACTGGATTTATGTGTAGTAAAAATTATTAAATATGTAAATGCATATTTATGGATAAAGGAGACGAGGGCTAAATAAAAAGCAGAGGAGGAGAAAGGAGACGCTCACCAGACAGTCTTAAAAGTCAAATTTTCACGGCTGCAGACCGCATTATCAGTCTTAGAAGCAAAGGCGGAAACGGAAGTTAGAGACCTGCAGAGTTGCCAGGTCAGAATCAAGGATGTAGAGGTACGGAACAAAAAGAACAGTTTTGCCACCAGGCACATCGAAAACTGTGAGTGGTGTGGGCAGATGGGTTGGATGGGAGTGATAAGGGAAGAGTGGGGTGGATGTCCCCAAGTTACTGGGTGACCTTGTATTTAGTTAATTTGACGAAAATATGTATTTAAATTGTAAAAATGTACCTTTTTAATAATATAAGAAAGTACACGAGCTACATAAAATACAATCTTGCCACTGTAACTATTACCAAACTTTTGTCAGTTATTTGCAAGAAATTCACCCAACTCTCTTAATCACACAGGGATGTGTAATTTTGAAATATGGAAATAATACATAAAAGTAACTAAAATATGATCAAAAACCTAATATATGTACAAATATGTAAAATAAAAAGTTAATTTTTTGAGTTTACATGCCATGATGCACAAAGATAATACAAAATTAAATTGATTTCAGCTTCATACATAAATACGTATTTACATATTTACGTATGTATATTTTACATTCCTTGGTAATTATCAGGTCATGAAGGTGGCCGCGGTGGCTCAGTCGGTAACGCGTCTGACTACCATGCTCAAGGTCCCGGGTTCGATCCCCGGCCGGTTCAAATCCGGGAACTTTTCTAACGGTGAAAGCGGCCCCGGTGCCCACCCAGCGTCGAATAACATGGGTACCTGGGGGAAACCCTGGGGGGTAATGCTGATCACATCACCCCCACTCACGACCGGATCAAGAAAGTGTGGAGTGTTACCCCCACACCCCCTATACGCCTTCATGGTGTGGTGCTATGCACAGGGGAACACTTTACCTTTTTTTTTTTTTTTTTTTTGTAATTAGCATTGTTGTGTTTAACAGGATCATATTGGAAGATCCTTTTAAATACATTTTCTTGATTGCTGTGATTATTTTTTTTAAATGGTTTAAGGTTTTTATCAGTAGTTTGTAGCAGAGCTAACTTGTTTATGTCGGTTTTGTAAAAAGAAACTACTGCAAATTCATGCAGTTTTATTCAGATGCATACCATGCAGAAGCCTCCCTGATGGCCTGGTAATAACAGGTCATTGCCTTGTAATCAAAGAAAGGGTCCTGTGTTGGATACCTGGTGGAGGCACACTTCAAAAACTGTAGGTCCAGTCCAGATTAGTCAATCTGGTGGACTTAAAAAAGCAATAATTCCATGCATACCTTGTAGAAAAGAATATGCAATACAACTGAAGAATGAAGTGCATGAGTATAAAAATATTTACATGCATATTTCAGTATGACCAATTACTATGTAAAATACTGAAAGGAAGTGTTTCAGTTTGCTACAAAGTTACTAAAATTATGTTCAGTTTCCTACAAAGTTACTAAAATTATGTTCCGTATCCTGTGGATTTGAAAACGTTTAGGTGTTGAAGCATCCTATTTGTGATATCTGCTTTTTTTTTTATCCCCAGGACTTGTCTCCTTATTTTGGACAAATGAAAGGTATTGTTGACAAGAGGCAAGTGTCTAGTAGGGTGCGTTTCATGTTGCAAGATGTTATTGAATTGCGGCATAATAACTGGACTCCAAGGAGAGACGATAGCAATCCAAAAACCATGGAGCAGATCCAGAAAGAAGCTGAAAGGGAAACAATGGAACAAAGTCTTGCAAATCTGAATCCTAGGAGAGACGATAGGGAAAGGAAAAGAAATAGTAAGTACATTAACTTACGGAACCGACAGATGTATATTTATTTTCAAATATTGTTTCAGTACTTGTTATTCACAAAATTACTTCCTCTGTCAAGTGTTTTCCCGCTATCTATATCACTGTAATAGGAAACAAGACTTTAAAATGTATTGAATTTTAAATGTTGAACAAACTGAGCTATAAGTACACCAGACTCATCCTAAATTGGCTTCTACAGGAGAGTTAAGGATTGGTACCGATTGTTTATTGTGTTTAAAAAAAAAACCTACATAGTACAGTATACTTTAACATGAAATTAGTAAAGAATTAATAGAGTATCTTTTTAAACACTGATTTATTTGCAAGAGTTCTCAATTTATATTCCAGTGCATTGTGTACCTTCAATTTGTTCTATAGGCCTATTCTCTTGAAGTTGCAAATATTCTGCACATCGCCATGAAAAGATTGCCATTTTTATTAATGAAATCAAATTGCAGAACTTACTTGTATGTGCAAATTTGAAATTGTAACAATTCTGCTAAGTGACTCATCCTGCTGCTAACGTTATAGATGATGTGTAATATAACTTTGCACATACTCTTAAGGTTAAGGTATAACATACGTTACTACTTCCAATTATTTTAGGAGGAAGCGCACCAGTTGCTTCAGAAGATGGGTGGACTTCAGTGAGCAGCCGTAGACCTGTAGATTCTTCCAAATTGAAGTTCTACACGGTAATGATAATTTTCTAATAATATCACTTACGGTATTTAAAATTTATGTTGTAAACTCCTATTCACATAAAGTGGCACTTTTTTAAGTTTTGCTACTTGGTGAAATGATGGTACATGGTGTAAGTTCTACTTTATCTAAACTGCATTTTTTGTTGGTAGCCAAAGGTCCTGCATGTTCATATAACTTTTCTGATGTTTTTAAAATGGCAAATGACTTCTTACATTAAGTTCAATTGGTCCTTTTGCACTTTTCACTTCCAGTAGAATATTTTTGTAGTTGTCAAGAGTATTAAGTTTTATCCTGCATAAAGGAGTAATTTTTTGCTTAAGTATTTACAATAGAATTGATCGATTTTCCGTGATTTGCATCACATCAATAAATTAATTCTAGATTTCATGCTTATGAGTTACTTGTGCATTTTACAGTTCATTTTGTGCCAAAACATGGTAGGAAAATGCACCTCACACCTTTCAAAACATGAAAAATGAACATCACAATGTGTTACTTTGTGTTTGTCGAAAACAAAATATGCATGCCTCTAGTAATTATCCATATCTTGCACCATTTCAGCCTGAAACTGAACACATTCAGTTGGGTCCTGGTCCTAACCGATACCAGTCCTGGAGCCGTGGCAGTGGCGTGGTGAAAACCTCTGAGAGAGAACGGAAGACTGTTTCAGTCAACCAATTCCAAGTTCTTAGTGAGGTGAATACTCACGATGACAAGAGAATGGGTCCTGGGTAAGCATCACTAGAATACTTGAACAGATTTTTGATTTACAATACAGCATATTAATCATGTGTTTTTCTTTGATTCCACCAATTTCCTTTGTGCTGCCTATGAAAAAATAAGTTTGTTCAAATTACATAGTAATTTCTAAATTTTCCAGTGATGTGTACTTGATCGAGGCTTGAGCTGCTCTGAAAAGTAATATTTTCTTTTCTCTTTTCAGTCGAACACTTCCTAGTATGCCTAGTAATAAAGATACTCGTATGCCGTATTCAAAACCAATGGTTAGTGTTTCAAGTTCTTCAGAGAAGGAAAGAGTGATAGCTGCTGTTGTTAAACAAATGGGAAGTGGTAAGTTGTTTTCACAAGCTTCAGTGTTTATGTGGACTGGTATAATGGAGGTTTTAGCCACTTGGGTGTCAATTGTTGTAGTAAGAATTTAGTAGTTGTGTGGTTTTGTAATACATGGGGCAAACATATTTATGGTGGTAGATTTCAGTATTTAAAAAATCCAGGACACAGTTCGGGATCAGTAGCTCAGATTTTAGAGCATCTGGCTACCATGCAGAAGACCCAGGTTCGAATCCCAGCCAGGTGATCTGGACCAGGATTTTTTCCCAGTCATTTCCCTGTTTCTGCATGGCTCAATGGCCTACTCAGTCTTGTTAATGGGTACCTGGGAGGTAAAGGCAGCCGGCCATGATGTCGATCAGATCATCCCAACTATGGCAGAGATTAAGAATTTATGGAGCTCTATACCTCCACATCCACCCCATGTGCCTTCGTGGAATGTATTCACCAGCACAGGAGTACCTTTCTTTACCTTACATTTTGGGATCAAAAGTGATATATAAAAATGGCATTTTGGTGTAAAAATTAGTTTTAAATTCAGTTTCGATTTGAAAACTATACTTATTACACGTTTATTTCTAATGCCACTTTCTGTGTAAAGAAAATACATTAATATTACTGCATGCTATTTCACATTTTGTTTGTGAGTGAAAAACTAAATATGTGTTTCTCTAGTAATACGTAGAGGCATGCATATTTCGTTTTTGACGAAATATGAAATAACATGCTATAATGTTCATTTTTCATGTTTCTGAAAGGGGTGAGCTGCATTTTGCTACCCTGTTTTGTCACGAAATAATGTGAAATGAACTACAAAATGTGAAATATACTCTTAAACACGAAATTTACAGTTTATATACAGATGCGACACTTTCTGAAGTCTAAAAGTATCCTGAGAGTTATGCAATTCATGGAAAATTAATTCTGCTGCAAATATTTGAGAAGCAAAAATGGACCCCTTTACACAGGAATAAACTTAATACTCTGGTAACTACATGAATGTGCTATTAGAAAGGAAAAGTTTATTTTGTGTAATAAGTGCAGTTTAAAATCAAATTTAGGATTATATTCACAATTTTGAAACCAAAATGTCACGTTTGATGTGATTATTCATCGCTATAACACCGAAATTTTATTTTATTTAATGCTTTTTTTTTTTTTGGGCACGGTGGCTCAGTCGGTAACGCATCTGACTACCATGCTAAAGGTCCCGGATTCGATCCCCAGCCGGTTCAAACCTGGGAACTTTTCTAATGTTGGAAGCGGCCCCGGCGCCCACCCAGCGTCAAATAACATGGGTACCTGGGGGGAGACCCTGGGGCGTAATGCTGATCACATCACCCCCACTCACGACCGGATCAAGAAAGTGTGGGGCGTTACCCCCCTATATGCCTTCATGGTGTGGTGCTAAGCACCGGCGAACACTACCTTTTTTTTTACCTTTTACTGCTTTTGAACCTGAAATAGACTCCTTTTTTTTTTGTACCGAAATTTTGCTTTTTTATTTACCAAAAATATGTGCCTCTAGTAATACGGTTACCTTTTTGTGGAATGAAAGAAGCATAGGAAAATATTTGAGCCATTGTAACCCAGAAACTAATGGATTGTGTTACGTAAAACTTCAGGCCCCCCATGAGTAGAGTAAGTGCTCTATTATTGCATGAATAAACATCTCAATTTCTGAGCTAATTTTTTTCGTTCATATCACTGAGTGAGCATGCATACTTTGCTGCAAGTGATCAATTTTATTCATGCGACCAGAAGATTTGGCAACGTCTGTCCACATGTGAAGCCATGAATGCTTCACTTTGTCACCATTTAATACATGGCAATGTACTATTTAGGAAGAAGTGGTTTTTTATACGAGAATCTTATTAAAGATTAAATTAGTTTAAGTTACTTGAACATTCATGGTGCACTTTTTCTTTTTCATAGCTGCATATTATAACTGCTATGACAGATGGAAGTGCTATAGCAATTAATTTTTGCTTCACACATTGGAGGCATTATCTCGTTTGTGTGGGAACAAAGATTAACACAGTTAACAACATAATTTACCACTTGAGCATCAGTTATATTGTAGAATTTAGTGGAGGATTGTTTTCTTAAAAAAGGTTGATATTGTGTGGAACAAATGGAGCGGAAGAAAATATTTGAGATCCATTAAATCTCGTGTTACCTTAGCCTGAAGGCTAAATCCATCTGATTGTAGCACCCAATACATTTGATGCAGATTGTAACTTTACATTTTGCTCTTCGAATTTTCACGTTCTTGTGTGTGTAAAATGAAATTTGCTAAAAAAAAAAAATTCGTGTAAGTGAATATTCATATTAATTAACAGATTATATATTTTATTTAAATACACAAAGGGATTGTCAGGGAATTTCATAATCAAAAAATCGTAGCAACCCTATGTTTATGGGAAGTAACATGGATTTTTATAAAAACTACTATTAGAGATTGAATTACAACTCTTTTACTTGAACATTCATGATGAATTTCTTGGATATCATAGCAGCAACTGGCATGAGGGAGTGAAGGGCTATAGTAATTGACCTTTGCTTTACATATCACAGACGTTGTCTAGTTTGTGTGGACTCAATAGTTACCACAGTTGCAACAAAATATATATATATATGTAATATATTTAACTGCCACTTGATTGTTAATTGTATTTTGTAGAGGGTGGTTTTGTAATAAAGAAATGAAATTTTGTGAAGTAAGTGAAGCAAAAGATGATATTTGACACACATTACACCCAGTAGCTAGTGCAGTGGTCTTCAATTCTCTCCCTTTACTGGGCTATTTTCACATTCTATAAGGAAGTGACAGGCCACAGTGTACTGTTTATAGGAAGAAGTGTGGTTTCTTTAATGTAAAAATCTTATTAAAGATTAAATTACACTTTTTGCATACTTGAATGTTTATGGTGCACTTTTCTTTTTCATAGCTGCATATTATAACTGCTATGACAGATGGAAGTGCTATAGCAATTAATTTTTGCTTCACACATCGCAGGCATTAATCTTGTTTGTGTGGTAACAAAGATTAACAGTTAACATAATTGCCCACTTGAGTGTCATTGTCTTCAAAATGTAGCAGAGGGTTGTTTTCAAAATGAGGTTGATTTTTTGTGGAACAAATGAAGCACAAGAAAATTAAACCCAGCCACTACTGAATTGTATTGTTTATTGGTAAAATTACCAATTATTTTACCAATCCGATATATCGAAAAATGTCTGATAATTTAGTGCAAAATTCTGTAATTTTGTTGTAATTTTTATGGATAATCTCCATGCCCTAATTTCTAAAAAGTAAATGTCTAAATATGAAACTTCTTTTGCACTGCAGTCACCTTGAAACACACATTTATTAAGGATGTCAGTGAACCTTTTAGGTTCTTCAAGGACCATTTCTAATTTTATATCGGAACGGTATCGGTAAATTTTATATCGGTGCTTTATGGTATTTCCAAAATTTCATATCTGCCCATCCCTAGTATTATGTAAGAAAATGGCCCTCATAAGTGGGGCAAGTGCTTTGTATGTATTATGCTGCTGGTTCCATTTCTGAATATTTGTTCACATCAGAATTTGAACACCTGTTATGCTCTTTGCTTTGAGCAGATCCTCAATGTTTCCCTTACATTGCCTTAATTTAACTAAATTTTGCATTGTGACTGAATGTTTTATCAGGCTAAAGTGAAATGATTCAATTGCAAGCTACTGATTTCAACTTAAATTGAGGGACATAGGATTTATGGTGTATACAATAAGAATCAGGAATACTTACAGCAAAGACCTTGCCTGGACTAGAAAACAGGATGAATGGAAGAGGAGGACAGTACACAACTCTTGAATAAAGCTAAGCAAAGCTCATCTTTGTAGAGACTGCTGCTACTACATTAAAGTAAATGTGGCTTCCTGGCTTTTTTGTTATAGTCAAGATTTCTGAAAAAACTTGTGAACGTTTGCAATGGATACATTACCTTGCTTTCTAATGTCCTTTCGCAGACATGTACCAAGGGTCTTGCTTATCGCACGTAAGTCAGACACCTTTTCAGTCGTGACGTCACAGGGTGGCTACTTACCAGGAATTATGCACGAATCATTTACTCTGGGAATTCTGCTTGAATTTTTCTCTGTAGGCGTGAAAAATTGCAACTTTTATTGATTCAAATCCCATCAAATTTGTCATATTTATAAATGTCCTCAAGCAAGTTTTTCTCAGGCTAACTTTTATTTTTATCAAGAAGGAAAGAAAGTTGCATGGAAAATAAAACAATCGTCTCAATAAGTTTTCTTTTTTAGTGTCCTTTGAAGGACAATCTAACTCGCAGACGAAAGATTGTTGCAAGATAAGATATCTTGAAGTTGATTAGTTAAATTGTGAGATTGAAATTCTTATACAATGAAAATTTTTTCGTAAGTTAGTATATTCTGTAACATTTGTGAATTGTCATATAGGGGGTGTGGGGGTAACGCCCCACACTTTCTTGATCCGGTGGTGAAGGGGGGTGATGTGATCAGCATCACGCCCCTGACCGCCTTTACCCCCCAGGGTTTCCTCCAGGTACCCATTTCATTCGACACTGGGTGGGTGCCGGAGTAGCTTCCAACGTTACAAAAGTTCCCGGATTTGAACTGGCCGGGGATCGAACCCGGGACCTTTAGCATGGTAGTGAGACGCGTTACCGACTGAGCCACCGTGGCCACCAACTCTGTACCTTATTTTTTAAAAATTAAATATATGTACCGTTTAATTGAATTAGAATTTTTGGATGCATTGGAATCACATAGGCCCTTTATATATTATTAATACATTAGTGTGTGTGTGTGGGGGGGGGGGGGGTTGGTGATATGCTGTAATACATTAGGTTGAAATAAGAGTCGTTCAAGGAAAATCTTTCCTATGTTGCAAAAAATTTATTTCTTAAGGTAGACAAAATTCAAGTTGCACCAAGTAGCATGCTCCTTTCTCACTTTTCAACATAATTTCCAAGGCGGCACAAGCATTTGTTGCACAAGTTTTTGAAAGCCATCTGCAAGAAATTAGGGGTTCAGGGAACGAAGAACACTTTTCACGGCTGTCTGAACCTCCAAATCAGTCAGGGCTGGGGGTGGTAACGTTTCTCGAAGTTTATCCTGTGTTAGTGCTGCCAAATGGGGACGAGCATTGTCATCCAAAAGAATGACACCAGCAGAAAGGAGGCCAGGATGTTTGCAGCGAATAGAAAAAACTTGTTTCGCGATGACTCTTACTTCTTATGGCCAGGGCAAGTTTTTCACTGCAGGACTCATGCTAATCATGTGCTGCGCATACGCGGTAGCCTGCACGAATGTTGCCTTGTGTGTAAATGTAGAGGAAAGACGAAAGAACACATTGCTAGTTTAATTTCATTTATCAGGCTTGTACTGTCTACAAAAAAAAAAAAAAAAAAGGACACTTTTTCCTTCAACGACCCTCATAGAAAAAAACATCTACTTGTACCCTTGAAATTTTTCAAAGTTCACCTTGAAAACTGAGAATTATACTTTAAGTTTATCAAGGTCCTAGTGTGGCCACCCTGCATCAGGATAAATGCTTTAGTTGTTATGCAAAATGTGATGTATGCTAAGAGATTTAAAACTAACAAGCCTGACCTAACCACGAAAGCATTCTGCGCTTGTACCAGAAGATGAAGTACGGTGCTTGATCAAGAAGGTGTTTTACTTGTGACTAGTCATATTTGTGTACCCAACATAGGATGCTGTTCCTCAATATCACTCATAATAAATACAAGACCGAATAACCCTTGCACAATAAACCAGCGGAAACTAAATGAACCGCATGCATGCAATGTGTGAAGTGTCAACAGAGTTAAGCAAGTGTGGCAACCATTGAGGGTTAGGTGTGGGGAGGCAGCAAGGGGAAAATGTGAAAGCATGTGAGCTTCACTGGTCTCTATGTATGTATTCCACTATAGTGTTCTTTAACCTCTTAACTGGGTAATTTCCTCGTCGAAAGCCCAATCTGCCCTGGGGATTTTTGTTGATAAATTGATGAATTTCGTAAACCAATATTTGAGTTAATATTTCTGTGCTCCATGGCATACCATTTAGGTATTGTTTATTCTTTTATTGGTCCTTCTTGTACTTTTTACAATATGCGAGATTTACAACTACAATATATCTCGGATTTCCTCAGCAGGAAAAACACGCCGTCGCTTCCGATTTGCCTGAGCCATTATTGCATACGCGATAGAACTGAACGTCGGGCTGTGTTCGTTGCTTCCCGCTAACTCTAACGGTTACAACAGTCTGGAAGTCAGAGCCATCTGGTGAAACAAAGAAGAAAGTAATTGTACGAAGTATCTCGTCATACACAACAGATATCAGCAGTAAGAACATGAGAACGTAGTATCTCGTCATGCCCATTATAAATCAGTAGAGCCAGAACGGAGTATTACGTCATACCCAGTTAAGAGGTTAAGTAAGGCTGTCTACTTTCAGAACATGCTGTAGTTCCCCATATTTGATGCAATGGATGCTTTAACGCATGAATTTTAGTATAAAATCTTAGATTGAATTACAAATTCAGTTTTTTGAACATTCATTGTGCACTTCGTGGATTTCATTGCAGCATAATTATAACTGCCGTGACAGACTGAAGTGCTATAGTAATTAATCTTTGCTTTTCATGTCCCAGATGCTGTCTAGTTTGTGTTGATTCAAGGGTTAGCACAGTTGCAACAGAATATGTACATTTAATTGCCACTTGACTGTTAATTGTGTTTTGTAGAGGGTGGTTCTGTGATTTTAAAAAATCAAATTTTGTGGAGTAAATAAAGCATAAGATGATATTTGAGATGCATTACATCCAGTAGCTAGTGGGTTTATTATATTAGACAGCAGGCCCTCATATGTAGAATAAGTGTTCTAGTTTTGTACAAACTCACTCAATTCCTGAGCATTTTTTGTGAAATATTAAGCTTTTTTTGACAAGTGTGAGAAGTAGCTCAGTTCTACAGCCAAACGTATACAGAAAAGCAGGATGCATGTGAAGAGGACTGTATACAACTGTTAAAACAGGCCAAGCAGAGTTTTCTTTAACTATCCCATGAATGGGTATTAAGATGTCTGCAAAACAGTGAATCATGGATGGCATTTTATTGATCTGTTCTGTTGCCTTATGCTCTTTAAGTAAGGTTTGCACTTTCCGGAACATGGCTATATATTTTTCCCTGCATTTGAAGTAATGAATGCTTCAGTTTATTACCATTACCATATATAATTCATGCAATGTACTGTTATATCGTATTGAAGATGAAATTGCATTTTCGCTTACTTGAACATTCATGGTGCACTTTTTCTTTTTCATAGCTGCATATTATTACTGCTATGACAGATGGAAGTGCTATAGCAATTAATTTTTGCTTCACACATCGCAGACATTATCTCGTTTGTGTGGGAACAAAGATTAACACAATTAGCAAAATATATATTCCAATTGGCCACTTGACTGTCGTCTTAAGAAATGTTGTAGAGGATTGAAATTTGTGAAAGGAATGAAGCACAAGAAAATATCAGAAAAGTAAAACTGTTATTAAAGAGAAGTTAATGTACATATCTCTGAGCAGTTTGTTGTAATTTAAGCGGGATGAGTAAACGCAGTCACGTGCCGGTAGCATGCATGGTAGACAAGGATGGTTGTCACGCTGCAACAGAGTGCACAGTGTGTCCTATGGTGTGCAAAATTCTCTAGTGTTACATGCACGCCAGCACTATCGTGCAGCTGAATGTAAATATTCACTCACGAAACTTGCATCCTTTTTTTTAATCATCATAACATCATGTGCCAACATGTTCATGGTACGAAACAACTTACAAGTTGATCCAAGTTCTCGATTCTATCTCGGGTTAGTCGTAAAGTATTTCGTATCGTGCTGTTTGTGCTTTTTTTTAACAAAAATCCTCTATTTTTGTACAAACAAACACTCCTTGCTGTGAGTAGGTGTTTCATTTATACCAGCAAGTATTCTAGATTTCAACTGGAAATGAGGGACATGGATGTGTGGTGTAAATTGTTAGATGCTTGTAGCAAAGTCGCTGCCTGGATTAGCCACGGCAATGCAGAACATATATTTTCCCCACATATGGAGCAATTGATGCTTTAATACATGGCAATATACTGTCTACTGTATGAATTTTTATGAAATATCTTAGTAAAGATTGAATTACAAACTTTATTATTTGGAAATTTAAATGGTGCACTTTTTGGATTTCATGGCAACATATTATAACTGCAGACAGACTAAAGTGCTATACAGGGTGGGGAATAACCTTTTGCTAGGGGTCCATAGCCATTATCTCTTTTCCCTGAACTCTCAAGGTTAACACCGTTATTTTTCTTACTTGGTTATTTTATTTATAAAGGTTTAGATTGTGGACTTTATATGAAGGACAAGAAAATGTTTTGAGTGTCTTTAAACCCAGTAAGTAGTGGATTGTATTTATAAAAGAGCGACACACACGAGCATTAATATTATAATATAAATCAATATAAAAAATATTAAAGCGTAAAACTATATTATATATAATTCCCTAATAACTAGATATAAGATAAGTCGAAAAACATTTTATTACAAATAATAATTTTAACAGAAAAATATAATACTTTTACCTTAAAAATTAACTCTACTAGCTCCTCAACTTACGAGAAAAAAGAATATTCAATTAAAATTCAATCCTCCCGGATACAAAAGGTACGATTATTAACATCTAGAGTTTTTGTATGAAATTGCAGAGCATCGTTCATTACATTATGACTGAATTAATACTTTTTACAAGACCAAAGCAGATAGATACCAATCAGAAGCATGAATGCTTATAGCAAAAGTCTTTCGGAGCCTCTCCGATGGCATAGTGGCAACGTCGTCATCTTGTAATCAAGTGATCCTGGATTTGATACCCAGTGGAGGCACACGACAGTCGTTTGGGTCCCACTTTAAACTGTAGGGCCAGTCCCGATGAGCCTTTCTGTGCATGAAGTGGACTTAAAACAATAATTCAAAGCAAAAGTCTTTACCTGGACTATTTTATTTCATCAATAGGAATGAGGTGTCTCCAAAACATTGATACATGCTGAAGCTATTTGTTATACTTTGTTTACTTGAGTTCTTTAAGTAAGGCTATTTACCTTTGAACACATGGTGATATCCTGTTTAGAGGAAGAAATCTTAGTTAAGATTTAATTCCAAGTTCTTATACTTGAACATTCATGGTGCACTTCACATTTTCATAGCCATGTATTATAGCTGCTATGACAGATGGAAGAGCTATAGTAATAATCTTTGGTTTACACATCACAGGCATTATCTCGTTGTGTGCACTTGGAGGTTAACACAGTTACAACACAATATAGTGTCATTTGAAGATTTGATCTTCCATATTGATGGAGGTGACATAGCTATTGCCCTCTGAGGATGAAAGTTCATGTGAAAAATGTACTTTATAAACTTGTGCAACTGTGTTCTTAAAGGAAGAAATTTATCTTTCAGGTGAAACGAGCAGGTCACGTAGTCAGCAGTCTTCCAGGGATAGTTCCGTGTCGAGAGAGGAATCTAATGTACCCAACCAAGCAACTATTCTCAAAGGAAATCCATCTCTAGAGGGTGAAGACTTGGAGAAGAAAGCACATACTTTGCTAGAGGAGTACCTACATGATTTGAATTATGAGGTTGGTTGCAATTATCATTTCATTAAAGTGTTCGGCACTTGTAGCTGGCTGTGGTCACTACTTTAACACTAGAGCTACAGGAAAATTTACCACCCTAGATTCATGGCAATCAGTCACTTTGACTACTTATTTTTCACATTTTGATATTTTTTTATAGATTTGAAACAATCTTTTTGCCTTTGGTACGGTATCTACTTATCAGTTTTTCACAAGCTGCCTCCTCCTTTGAAGTTTTATTTTATTTCATATGTATACCTGTTATTGCCATTTCTTATTAGCATAGCATTGTTCTATTTTGATCCTTCGCACGATATAATACGGTCCAGACCTTAGTCGATACACTAAATGCACGGCTTGTCAAAATTTGCTCTTGCAGTTTTATCCCTAATATTTCCCTAAGAAATTCTTAAACCAATCGTACGGACCTGGAGACAAAAATACGGTGCGTTTGCCATGTGTGTTCGGTATTATCAGTTTCAAAAGTTTGCAACGCTGAGGAGAAAATTGTATAACTCCTGTCGCCCATTACACAATTCAGTTTATCTCACTGTTCATTGGGGGAGCCGTCTCGCGTCAACACTTGCACAGACACTTGTTCTCGTTCGCCTGTTCTACAGTTAACTGGTACGGATAATATATATATTAGGGATGGGACAGATTAATCAGTACTCGATCGGTATCTGCCGATATCGGTAAAATTACAGATTATTTTTCCAATCCAATATATATCTATAAATATCTTATAATTTAGTACAAGATTATACCATTTGTTACATACTTTTTAAAAAAGTAAATGTCTAAATATGCAACTTCTCTCGCATTGCAGTCACCTCGAAACACACATGTATTAAGGAGGTCAATGAACCATTCAGGTCTTCAAGGAACATTTGGAATGTTATATCGGATTGGTAGAATATTGGTTATCGGTATCGGAAAATTTTGTATATGTACTTTATCGGTATCGGCCAAAATTTAGTATTGTCGCATCCCTAATATATATTGTCATGGGAAGGTGAACGAACGTCAAAAGCTAAAGCCAAAAACAAAGTTAACTCAAGCACACTGACCCAATCAATTCAGCAACAATAACAAAATTCCTCTGGCTAGACAGAATGCAGCTTGCAACTACGGGGTCACTCGTCCTGATCGAAAGAGGGAAGTAATGGCACGATGACTTGCAAGCTCATCAGAAACATGGCACGTAGTGAATCTGATAAGTACCGGGGATATTTGGAAACATGAGTGTTCAATCGTTATCGTGGTTGTGCGGTCGATGCATGTTACCGTTCAGGTGATGACAGCCTGTGCCTGCTACCCGGGGTAACTGAATTGCTCGTGCCTGGGTCGTCACCAGTGTCAGAGATGGCAGAGGGGTTGCTGCTCGATTAGGTGAGTGTGCTTTGCTCGTCCACCTTCCGTACCTCTTCACAGAGTCAAGGAGGGCCATCCACAACCTGAAAAACCCAGTTGAACATGTTTTATTGCTACATCCCTCGTACCTCATCAAAACCTTGTCACGCATCAATATATATCCATGTGTGTGTCGCTTATTCTGTGTTGAGCATTAAGCTTCCTGTTTGTACATTTAATCTTGAAAATGGCAAAGTAAATGTCTTAGTCCTAGTTACTTTTTTTGTCAGTTTTTATATTCTATATTTCCCTTGGTAGACATGCTGGGATCAGAGGCAAATTTGTTTGTAACCATGCAGAGTTCCATTTTGTTCAGACTGAATTGTTTTCTTTTGTTTTACAGGAAACTACTCTATGTATAACAGAGGAATTTCATCCATCCAATATTAGTCAATTTGTAGGGAAGTGTCTAAATGATGTGTTGGAACGTTCATCGCAGGCACGAAACCACACTGCAAATTTAATATCACATTTAATAAAACAAAATATTTTAACACTTCCTCAATATTTAGAAGGGTGAGTAGATATTTATATAATAATTTCATGACACACACAGAGTAGAATTATGTTCTTGGATTCTATATTTCTAACTTTGAATTTGTCGGACCATACAAAAGTATAATTGAAGTTCCATTGCAGTGCATGTAGGCTAGCCAACCATCCTGGAGTTTTTTTTTAATGTCCTGGAATGATAAGATTTAGTATTATTCTATTTCTTATTATCTATTTTATTTTATTTTGATATGCATTTGCTGAGCGAATAAATTAGTTATTGCAAACCAAACAATTATACTTCACAATAATAATTTTAAGACTTCTGATCAGAACCAATGAGTCCTTCTTTAAGTGGGATTAGGAAGAAATAATTTTTATACATGCTGTTGCGTCAGTCTTGAGACTTCTTTATTTCCCCAACCCAATTTAATGATCACCTATTTATAATTGCTTAAATGAACTAACTTTGCACAACCATTTTTCACAAAAACATTGTCAAATGTTTTATCAACGATTTACAGTGCTATACAAAACATCCATAGAGAAATTATTCTCCTCATATATTGTAATTCTAACAAAATTTTGTATTTGGCAAATCCTTGTAGCCTCCACATCTACAGTGAATCAGATTTTTTCTAACTGCATGAAGGAAAGTAAAATTTCAAAAGTTTACTTCCCAAGAGAGGCTATTGTTTAAAGGCTTGCATGTGTAAAAAGGTCCAATCCTAAAGGTTAAGAAAACTAATTCTTGCATGAAATGAAAGATAACATTTTGTATACCTCAAAAGATATGTGTAGTCTGTGAAACTGTAGGGGTTTCGTTTCTCTGAATTTGTCTCTTCTGTTTCAGGTTGAATGATATTTTAGACGTAGCCGAAGATTTAGCAATTGACATCCCAAAAATTTGGTTATATTTGGCTGAATGTTTAGGTATGATTTTTTTATATGTATATATATACAGTTTAATGGAATCCATTGATTCACCTTTTTTATAATTCTATTTACATTTTTCTGCATTTTATGTTCTTTTAGCTTGGTCCACTGAAAAACTTAAAATCAAGGTTTCACTATATAAGTCTTCAAGATGAATTGTTAGAAATTTTTCTTATCTGTTGAATTGACTTTATTGCTACCTAAGTACAGGTCTTTGCTGGCTTATTACCTAACCTGGGAAAAAAAGTTGAAACTAAAATCATAAAATTGAAGATTAAACAAGATAATACATAGTGATCCATTGAAGTGAAGACCGCCGCATCCGTCTCCACTCGTATTAGTTTGTCGGCATCGTGGAGTGTATTATGAAGCAAGCCCACAACAGTTTCTGTAATTATTTTAAAAAGTGATTTGCCTGGCAGATTTATAAAAGGTGTTGAAACTAGTCACCTTCAATGTGCACACATTTTGATAAATCTATATTAAGACACACACACTAACGTAAGTGGTGAGAGGGAGCTAGAAACTTGGTTTTAGAGGTCCTAAAAGTAGACAGGAGACTGTGAAGTGATAGGGGTCCTTGTTTTGTATTGTGTGGTCTGTTTATTAGTCTGGCAACTGTGAAGTGATAAGTTTTTTATTTATTTTTTATTCAGCAAATGTTTTCTACTGCACAGCATGTATTTATTTGATTCGTATGTGTTAACTCAATTGGCACGTGAAGTTCAAAGGCAATTTGAACAAAGATTCCCAGGTGTAAAAGTTCCATGTCGTAAATAAATCTATCTTTAAACTAGTTACGGAAACTTCGGTGTTTGCTTCAGACAGTCTACAGTTCCGACATACAACCCCGACGCCTCGCTTGCCGATAGCATAAACACTGACATGGCAGTCTACACTTGAATGGATCGCCTGTAGAAACCAAATGAGCAGTAAATTAGAAAATATAAAAGTAATGAAGCTGAATAAAGTGATGTGAAAATTTGTGGTTAATCACGTGTGGATTTATCTTCTGATTGTTGATCATTGACTCATGGAACATGTTGCGAAAATGTTTTGAATTTTTGTTTTCCTGGCTTTCAGGAGAGTGTAGGACAGATACACTGTGGTGAGGTTCTAAGACTTGCAACAACTCTTCTGATTGAGTGGTTTTTGGGTGTTTGTGGATTGTATTTATTGTTACTGTAAATTATAATTGTTTTATTGGAAATCAGTCAATGAATTGTTTGCATTTTTCTAGGTCCCCTGCTTGCTGATGAAACGTTATCATTTACAAGTTTTAAGGATGTTGCTCAACCTTTAAAAGCTAAGTCATTGGCTGGGAAGTTTGTGACTGAAGTTGTTCAAGTACTAATAAAAGATAAGGTGAGTTGCAAGTCGTTGAAATTACCGGTAATTACTTGATATGTTATTGTGAATGCCTTTTGAAGTTTTTGAAATTTCTAGTTACCATTTTTAAAGTACTTGAGATATGCAATCTGAAATTTTTGTACTGGCAAAGTACAGAAGTAAACTTACCAATAACTTGATACTTACTAGAATTTTGTAGGTTTGTCGCGTATTACTCACAAATCCAGAATATAAAAATGGAACGTTAAAAACTGTACTTACGTATGCGAGTGTGTTGTTTCTACTGTAGAACGACGTGCCGTGTGGAGAAAAAATAATTGAAATAGTTTGTCGAACACAAATGTTTTAGCTCCAACTTCTACCCCCCTTTTTTGCATAATTTACGATAACGTCTTTGATACTACTACTAATAATAACAATGATGGTCCCGGTGGGTTCAAATCCTGGTTGAGCATGTATGTTTGTGACTGTCCATTCATCATATCACTCATCCCCATCTTCGCAAATTAGCCAAAAGTAGCACAATTATGATTATTATTATTACGTTTATCCTGGCAGTTTCTCCCCACCCGCTCAGACAAAAATTTGTGGTTGCGCCTCTGATTGTAAATAGAAACTCAGCACCATAAATTAAATATTTTAATGATATTACGTATATAAAGTGAGAATCATAGAACTTCAGACCTTCTGTAAACAAAAGCACGTGTACCCTAACAGTGTTGCAAACTTATGGAAAAAAAAATAATCCACATAGCTTACAAGGTGTAAAAACATTCCATTTGTCAACAGATGCGGAATAAGCAGTGTATCACTGATGACCTGTTGAAAGTTATTGAATGTATGTGAAAAAAAAAAGTTAAAAATGTACATCTTGCCTGGTGGCTGACTTTCAGACTCATCACCGAAGTTCCGGCTCGGGTGTTATTTATGAGCGTCCCTTCATCAATTTCATCTGACGATCACTCATTCTTATCGTCGGGATTAGCCAAAAGTGGAAGAAAAACAACGCTAAATTAAAAAAATCAAATACAAAATTTACATCTTATCCCCCACGAGTAAGACGGTTCCGTACCAAAGGATTAATTTTCTCTCATATTTTACTAAAAAAAACCTTGCTAGAAGAATGTGACACATTGAGATAAATTACGTTTTGAAACCGGGGTCTCTTCATTAAATTTATCATGTTTGAAAGTGTTATGATTTATTATTATAGATAATGAAAGTAAGCTAATACATATGATTTGATTGATTTGCTTTATTTTACTTCCCCTCTTGTGCCACTTATGGCTAATTTGCGATGGGGATGAATGATGATGATATGATGACATCGATAAATGGACATTCACAAATATCCATGCCCAGGCCACGATTCGAACCCGGGGCCCCTGGCGTCGTAGCGCGATGTGCTAACCACTCCGTCACGGGGGCGGCTAACTAATTTGGAATTCAAATATCACCTATCCCTCATCGTCTCGTAACTAATGACAAATGTGCGTGTCGATCTACACCTCAATGTCACACATTCCAGTATCTTCCAGAGTGTACTTCAACATCTCTAAAGTTACTTCATCCAAAAACACACTCGTATGTCCTTTCATCCCGTTCAAAAATGCTGGATTATGCAGCAAAGACACCAAGGGAAACTAAAACGGCAACTTAGAGAAGCATAAAAGTAGGGAAAGAAGACTGTAGAAGACATAAATATTTTGAGGCAGTCACATTTTATTGTACGCTACATATAAAATAAAATGCATATTTGGGGGTGAATTTTTAAATATTGTCACATTTTTCTTCTCTCTTGTTGAGAGGTGTTCATTTTAAATCAACCTCCCTCACCCTACGGCCTGCCCTCCTTCACCCGCTAAAGTATTCCCGAGTGTGAGGATGTCACCATGCGGATGGTAAACACCTCTGGATTATAGATCGACTCCTGTGTCCCACCCCCTCCCCCATCCCCGGAGGATCGTCACTGACAATGTGAAATCACACTATCATATGCCGACATTCAACATACCACTTCCGTTTCTGTACTTGACTTAGTGAGAAGTATTGAGGTTGGCAACAGCCTAATAACGGATTTCTTCCGCATCATGTAGTCCGTTCTATGAAGGTAAGCTAATGGAAGAAGAATGTGTAAATTACATTGCATTATACATTTTAAAATATATTTTCATTAAAGGTTTCTGTATATAATAATAATACATGGTTATTGTATAAATTACAATCGATCACGTGAACAGTAAGAAAATAGCGCCAGTTTCGAACATGGCGACTTCCATGCGCGCAGGAAGGTCTCACGTGTTTTCAGAGTAGTCTTTCGGAAATACAGCCGTTTGAAAAGTGGCAAGAAGCAGGTTGTTCTTAACGTTTATGTGACGTTGTGTCGGTGCTATCCTGAGCAAGCAGTGAAGTTGGTGTCCAAGTGTAATTGTGTGTCTGCGTCTTTGTGTTTTCGGTGTGGTGAAAGAAAGGAAACCGACCGGTCAAGTTGTGATTCCCGCGGAAAAAAACACGTTGTTGCTCGTATAAACAAGTACACCGATTTTGAAAAGCGCAATACAACGCGAGGTGCTTTCGTATTCTTTCAATCAAAGAGCCGCCCTGTCCACTGTGGGGAAGATGTTGATAGTGATGATTGATGACGATCTCCCCAATTTTAGCAGTCGACGTTAAATCGCCTCTTGTGCCACGTTGAGTTCCTTTTTGGGAAGCAAATTTGACAGACCGTACTGTGACGGGATGATGTCTAGCGCCGAAAATGCCTCAAGTTAAAAAAGGAACTGCTGAATCAAGGTAAGAAAATACATTACTTGCATGAGACGTGCCTAAATAATGTGCTTATTATCGCCTTCTTGTGCAAGAGGAGAAACCGAGAGAAAGATAAACAATCTCTTTTTATTCCCCGGCTTATCTTTGTTTAGCTTCTGCTAAAACTGGCGGTATATTTGTTGCACAAAGGAGAAAACAATACTCTACATGTCAACAATGTTGGGCAATAATTTGGTGGAAGAGGAAGCAATAAAACCAAAAGGCTTGAATTTACTGAAACGAATCTCTCTCTCTTGTATGTATAACTTTGGCGCTGTCATACTGAGAGAGGAGGGGGGAAGGGGGATCTGTTAACCCAGTGTCAGATAAATGGGACTTTTGGCGTAGAAAAATATGTTCATTCTTGAACAAGAACACGTATTTAATCACTTCTAGAAAATTTATTATACTTCAATGTGTAGATTATCAGTTAAAATAAGAATAAGTTTTTCCATGTTACGTAAAATTAAAGGTTGCGAGTGAGCAGCATATGATGGCCGCGTCATTCACGAACAGCTGGCGCGGAGTGATACGTTACTCGAAGTGAGACGGTTGTTTACAGAAGGTCGGAAGGTTCGTGACTCTTACTTTAGTTTAATTGAATTATAATTTTCGGATGTTGAGAGGTGGTAATATGTAAGGTTGAAATAGAGAATACATCTGCTTGAATTTTTGGAAAGTTTGCCTTGAAAACCGGGAATTATACTTGAATTTTATCATGGTCCTAGAGTAGCCTCCCTGCAATAGCAAAAATCATGATAAACATATCTGGAAAAATTCGTTTTTGGACTGGAAATGTTGGAATTTCGTAATCAAAAAATCGTAGCAACCCTGTTATTCATAGCTCCCTGATTTTTCCATGATGGTGATTGACCACAGGCTGAAATCTTAGGAGAAAAATTGTTACACAACCCCCAGGAGACTCCTCCTACCTGTGCACTTCCCGTAGTTTGAGATCAAAGCAGGATGCCTTAGACCGCATATAATTCATGTCATCGTGTTGTAAATTTGAAATTAATTTTCAGAGGCAAAATCCATTGTAGTCCCATGATTCTATGCATTAAGAATATTAATTTTTTGTGTGTTTTTCAAAGAACATTTGCATTTATCTGGGATCAGTATAATAATGGTTGTAAGTATTAGAAAATTTGTAACAGCAGTTTATCAGTATTTGCCAAAAAAAAATATCCATGTCTACTGCATTTGGTCAGTTCATGTCCTTCCTACCTCTGCAGGAATTTTTCTTCATCCTATTTATAAAAGTAAAGAGTTGCTGCCCAAATCTGGTTTCATAACAAAATTGTGCTGGTAATTTCTGTTAATTGGGAGCACTGCAATGAAGATCAATCTGTATTTTCTTTCTAGGGTCCTGCATGGGTTAAGGAAAAATGGAATAATGCAGAACTTCAATGGACGGATTTCCTTCCAGCTGATCAAGTAGATGCCTTTTTAAAGGATCATGTAAGTTTGAACACTAATTTTCATGGTCCCAATAGTGCAAAATGCTTGAAAATTTTCCCAGATTTTACATTTTCCTACATTTTAAGTTATTTCAGCTTAGTCCCCTGAAAAACGTAAAATCGAAGTTCCAATTTATATGTAAAGTGGAAATTAGATATACTTTGCTAAAGCAGAAAATGGGCCTGTGCAGTTTTCATAAAGTCTTTATTGGACTTGAGTTGCGAAGTAATGACAAAGTCCCTGGTGTCAAATTGGTATCTTTTGAGAGGACCCTTCATTTCAGTGGGTGCCAGGTCGGGGAAATATGGAGGGTGGGGCATGATCTGGAATCCCAGTTGAAGTGCTTTTGAAATTGATACACTGGCAGAATGGGTTGGTGCATTATCTGCCAACAGCAGCCCAGAATTTGTGAACATTCCTCAGTGTTTCACCTTTTCCTCATGTAACTTAGAGAGATCACAGTGATTTTCACTAGTGATTGACTGTTGGAGAAAACTAGAGAGCATCACCTTAACAGTTCATTTTATATGTGTTGCATTTTTAGGGGGCGGTGAGGAGTAAACAGTGTTGAATAAATATCATTCATTTGAATAGCATGTACTTTATAAATCTGAACATTCATTAACACATTTGCAAGTGGCCTAAAAATTGTTGAAGTACCTGTATGTAACAATATACATATAATTTCACTTCCATGAGGACAAGTTGCAATTTAAACAGTATTACAGTATTTATATTTTCAGTTTCTTTCATTCAATTATTTTTGTTCATACTTTGTAATGAATGTAGTATAGTGGAACTCCAATTTTATGTTCTAATTGAAGTAAAATCATTGTGAAGGCTTTTGAGAGAAAACAATGTTCTTATAGCTAAAAGGATACTAATTTCTTCGTAAAGTGATTTGTGCAGTACATTGAAGATATTATTAATTTTGTTTGTTTCAGAAATTTGAATTTACTTCAAGTAATGGATCAAATCTTACCCTGGAACAAGTTAGGAAGAAACTTGAAGAGTTCCTGCGAACACGTGACAGACCGAGAGATGAGATACATGATTGGATAAGTGTAAGTATACATTGCCATTTCAACTTTTTTGCCAAGAAATCTGTATTTGCACTCATTCCCAGTATTTTTTTTTTGTCTGGTGCGTAGAAAGGTTGTGTTGTTTCTCCTGAGAGATCTTATCTTACCAGTTAATCTTGTAACAGGCTCCAGTAGACCCTTATAAAATCCAACATTCATTCTGCCCGATTATCTCCAGACTTTTGCTGGCATCAGTGTGACTGGTGTCAAGATTCTTCAAGTTTCTCTTCCAATAAGCAACAGATTGTTTTCCTTTCCATAGGTCTCAGTGCAAACTGGTTTCTCATGAACTATAATTGTAAGAATTTCCTGGAAGAGGAACGACTGTGCACAATTGAAAGAAAGTAACATTATTTTAAATCCTTTTTTGTGAAAAAGTTTTCATGTTCTATTTTCCTTCTCACAACATGCATCCTGTGCGTAACAGGTTGTATAACTACCAGGAGAAATGGTCTCCTAGGAATGTTTGTGTCAGTTTGAGCTCCGTTTAAGCTGAAAATTGGTGTAAATTCCAAATAAATCCCTTCGAAATAACAACCCTTTTCCTGGGAACTGCGAAAGATCGTTGTATCGAGAGTTGACTGTATTAAAGTACCTGTTATTTACTCGCAAAGTAGTTTTTCATACAGTATTGGTGCAATCTTATTTTGAATAATTTCCAGGATATTTAGATCCTGCAAAGGTTTCGTGCTCCTTTTTGCAGTGCCCTGTGAAAAACCAAATTGCTGGGAAAGCATCGGCTGGTATTGGTAAAAGAAATCCTATCTCGCTTTACCTCATTTAGGATTGTATCTAATGATATTTTGTTGGCGGTTACGTGAAGATAGGTAATTTACTCGGATAAGCTTACTTTTCATATTTTGCCACCAATGTGGTGGTTTTGTCAGGCATGTACTGTTGTGCTGCTGGCAACGTAGTACTACTTCCGCTTGTGCTCGTGGCGGCTCTAGTTGACGTGGTCCTTTATGGTTTTCAAACATATCTTGTATGTAAATTGTATCAGCCTTCGTGGCACCTGTCAGAAGCCAGAAATAATAAATAGTCTGTTCAAATCATGGTTAAAGTATAGATATATCATTGTGATCATCCCATTATCCATTTCATTGTGATAACTGAAGTGTTACAAAAGCAACACAAAATAACAGAAATTGAGAGAATATGAATAGATTCTTGGTTTCTGCGGCTGTGGTAATACTATAAAGTTTTTTTTTTTTTTTTTTTTTGCCATTGAGGGGACTGCATGTGATAAACATTTATTTCTCTCATATTTGTTCATATTACAGCGTAGCTGTGAACAATGAACACAGTTCACTGCATATTTTGATGAGGAAGAAATAGTATTCTGTGCAGCACGAAAACAGTTTTAAGAAATGTACAATGTGAAGTAAAAGTTTTAATAATTTGGTAGGTGTTTGCAGCAAATTGTAACTCATTTTTCATGTATTGAATTTGCTTTTCTTTAAATAAGAACTAGGTCCACTAAGAGTTCAATTAACATGATTTATTTACTATGTCAGCTTGCAAAGGATTAACATGCAAATGCCTTTTTTTTTTCAGGCCAATGTAGGAAAGCGCACTAAGGAACCTCAATTCATACGTGCCTTGATGACTGCAGTCTGTGAAAGTGCAATTTATAGTGAGTAATCATGATTGATAACGCACCGTAGTATAAATTATAGAAATGTATTAGGTAAGGAGGGAGGTTGGTGATTTAGTAGTGCTTTGGCAGTATGGTAGATTGAAGATGAACATGGTTATTTACCAGGCTTAAAATATATTTTTGAGAGTTCATTGTGGGACATCTCGTGCACAAGAATCGAACGTATGTTGTGATATACAGGGTGTTCATATTGTTTTCTACAATGTTAGAAATATGGACTTGAAACTACTACAGGATGAAAAAGTAGTTTTTCTTTTTTGTTCAGGGTCTTATGCACCATGGGTGATATTTCACACACCAATGTAATCCATCTCCTGTTGTATCCAAACCAACATGAAAATGTTGGTGTCCACTGTTTTGGTGATACTCCTGTTAAGTTTAATTTTCTTTCAATACATATATAGATGGGAGCTGCAGCGGTTCAATTGGTAGGGCATGACTGTCGCACAGGAAACATGGGTTTGAAGGCTATGCGATCTCTGGTGGGAATAAATGAATGGAGCATGGTGCTGATATCACAACCTCCACAATGCCTAGCACAGAATTTTTTTTATTTTTTTTTACAGTGGATTTTCATATTTTTCAGAAGGTTGGTGCTTTTATAAAGGGAGGGAACTTCAAATTATAGGAAATGTAAAATTTGGTAAATAATCCTAAAGTTGTATTGGAACTTTAGTAGCTTTAGGCATTATTCAGGAGAATAGGTTCTCTTGTATTTGCAGTCTAAAACGTGTGAAACCTCTTGTGAGAAGAATGTATGAAAAAATCTGTGTAGTGACCACAATTCAATACTAGTAATTTTTAGAATTAAATTTTTATACTATTCACTCCCTTACGATTATACGTTTTGTTGTATGTTTTGAATTTGTTTTTAAAAAGTTATATTTTCCCTCTGTTACCAGTAGGGGATGGTTCATCGTTGAAGTTGAACGTAGAAGCTTTAACTCGGGATGCAGTTTTTCTCCAGAAATATTTTGACAACATTGAAGATTTTGAAATGCAAGGCCTTTATGCTGTTCAGGCACTTGTAAATAGGCTAGAACATCCACAGGGTAAGTTTTATCACTATTACAATGAGAATGTTGAATGTTATATACCGTGAAACCTCGGTTTTATTTTTTTCGAGGTACTAAACTGAAAAAACTACGGGAAAATGTAAAATTTTGCTATGTAACTTTCCAGTCTGTTGCTAGAGTGCTAGAAATTATTTCAAATCCTGAATTAACTACATTAGTAGGGCATGGTATGTTCGGTGTTTCATAATTTCAAGTTTTTTTTTTTTTTAATTAATCAGAAAAACGTTGCATTTAAATACTTCAAAATACGTTCCACAAAAATGGGATAGCTCTCCTTTCCTACAGAATGTTCTTAATTTGTATATCCCTGTATTGAAATGAGGCATTGAATAGCTTCACATATTGACTTTCAAACATTACCAGGAATTAAATTCCATCTTGATTATTTGTTGATACTGTTCACGTGAAAACCAGACACAGATGATGTAAACGTTTCATATCCAGAATGTTACATGATGGTTCATTATAGCTCAACAGGGCTGATGTGCCTGGTATACTTTCTCTCGGTGAACGCTAAGTTCGAACACTTTAAATTTTAGCAGGTCTATTGTCTATTGAAGAATAGCGTCTGTACATTGTAGGGTGGCAACTCTCAGGGAATTATGCATGCTCCGTAGACTTTAAAAATTGCAACTTTTATTAATCCAAATCCCACTGAATTTATACATATCTATAAATGTTCTAAGGCAAGTTTATCACAGTTTAGCTTTTATTTTTAACTGGGAAGGTAAAGAAAGCTGCATGGAAAATAAAACAATTCTCTCAATCTGTAGATTTTGCAGAACAATCTGTCTGACAGACTGAGGATTATTGCAAAGTAAGAGGTCTTGAAGTTGATTATGTAAATTATAGTTTGAATTAACAATTCTTCGTAGATTAATATATCCAGTAACATTTGTGATTTGTGTTTGTAGATGTATTTCGAGTTTTGAATATGTGAAATAGCAAATTTAAACTCCACAAGTAATATTAAATATTTTAAATATACATACCATTTAATTGAATTGAATTAGAATTTTGAGATACATTGGAATCAGTCTGATCCTTTATATTGTTAACATATTTGTGTGTGTGTGTGGATGGTGAGAGGTGGTAATACGTAAGGTTGAAATAGAGAAAAAACATCCTTGAATTTTATCATAGCCTTACAGTAGCCATCCTGCATAGGCCTGACTGCGAATAATGAGAGACTGATAATAAGCAAGAGCCAAAATATATCCAACAGGATCCGTTTTTATAGAGTAAAAATTTACTGTACAGACATTTTTGTTGTGTGTTATAACCTGTCACATTATAGAAACATTTCAATCTTGAGAAAATGAATTGGTATGTAGTAAGAGTTTCTTGTAAGAAATTTGTTAAAAACTTTGTGATGCAAATACATTTTCCTTATCTGTACATGCACACCGGTTACAGATATCATACCTATGTAAAAAAGAGACAAAGTTTCCATGAAAAATCCTCTGTGCTTCATTCACATCTTTGATTTATGTATGTAATCAGGTAACCAGTGGGCTTTTCTTTAGAAAAAAATTGCTTTTCAAACCATTCTAAAAGTCATTTTGCAATTGAATGTAGGCAAAGAATGTAAAAATGGTAAATTGTTGGTGATACTCGTACTTTAATTATATGTATACTAATTTTGCTGACAATTTGAAATAGTATTTCCTGCCTCTGTGCCCAAACACCTTGAGCAGTTGACCCACAGTGTTGCCATTTCAAATTTTGAGTCCTGAGTTGTGAGTGTCCCTTAATCGGTGACATCCAGTTATCATTATCCATAAGTGGCAAAAAAGCAACATAGTACTTTAGATTGAAGCAACACAGCATGGTTTGCTTGTAAGCATATTTTTGCACAGGAAAGTTAAGCACATTGAAAGTGGATGGATTCATTAGATCCCAGAAGTATCCATGACTACATGAATTTAGGACATCCTACATTTAGAGGATATGAATATTTCATTCAGTTGGACAATAAATCTTTACCATTTTACAAGTGACCCAAAAATTGAGCCAATTTTATACACGGAGAGAGAGGGAGGGAGGGAGGGAGAGAGAGAGAGAAAATCAGAGCATCTTGTTGGAAAAAAGGATGAGAATAGCCAAAATTGAAATACAAGTTTCAGTAGATCTGCTGTAGCACGTGGCAAATCAAGACCTGGTAAAATTTTTGGATGCTTAAAAATTATAACAATTAAAAGTTCAAAATATTGATTGTTGTTGTGTAAATATGCACTCCATTACATGCATTAGCAATATTAGAGATTACATAAAAATATTAAAATACTTGGTATGTAAACAAGAAATAATGTTTTTCTCCAAATGAATTAAAATTTAAAATTTTGCATAATTTCCAGAATAATTACACCCGTGAAAATGTTATGCAGAATTTTGTGGACTCTGTGAAAGATGAAAGTGTCTGAAAAGTATCAACAGGTATCGGAAAATACTTTCCTATACCGATACCACTGGGTATTTCTCAGTAAGGTTCCAAATTTTCTAGGAATTTATTTATTTTTATTTTTTTCCCCCTACACGTAAAATCTTGTACAGAGGAGTCAGTCATACGGACACATCAATGCAATTTTTTTCTTTCTGTTTGCAGGCGTTGTTGGACAAATATTTACCGTGCTGTACGAGGAGGACATCATCGCCACCGAGACGTTTATTGAATGGGAGAAGAGTACGAATCCCCAAGAGCAAGAAGGCAAAGGTGTCGTGTTGAAGTCTCTAACTCAATTCTTCACAATGCTCCAAGAAGCAGACAACTCTTCAAATGATGAATCCTGAGGGGTGCTGAGACTCGGGGAAATACTGGTGACAAGGGGGTGTGTGGGACCTGCAGGACCCAGGAAGCAATGTGGGGATGCGAAGGCTTAGTGAACCTAATATGAACTACTGTATTATATATTATACATAGTGTTGTTATATGCTGTGCTACAACAGCGAGAAATTATTCACCAGTGAGGAGAGTTTATATTACTGTGTTCCCATTAGGATGCCAAGGACAGACAAGTGATATAAAAAAGGCATCCTGTTATTAAGTCTAGTGTTATAAAATTTGCCAGTTCTTGGTAATCAGTTCTTTTTATTTGAGAAGAATACAGGCTCAACTTCTGATATGCTCTATTTTTTCTTTCTTAATGCTGACAACGTTGATTCCTTGTCAGAATTTGAGCTTGTAATCATGCGTATGCTTGTGGGGGACATATCTTCACCAAAACTGTTAACGATGTCCTCTTGCACAAGTCGAAGCATGCCTTCTGCCACCTAGTCATATTATTGCTTGAACTGAGGAGCGACAAAATATATGTGCTTTGCATCTTTGTAAATGCTGAGGTGGCAAAGAATGTTTGGCTGACCGGTTCTCTCGCAAGAAAGAATTGTGTACTATAAGATTTTTTTTTTCTGGGAGGGGAATGTGTTATTTATGAGAAGTGGAAGAAATTCGATTATATAAATCATATCCATAAATAAAGTGACTCACATAAGACTGTTGTACTTCTGTGGTGGTCATTTGAGAATTCCTTGTTGCATGAACTTGTTGCCACGGCATGTACTTTGATATTTTTTGTCAAAATTTGAGGAATTTTTTTGCAGGCATAATTTGTTGAGTGATTCAGATACATTGTTGCTGACGTAATATATTTTTCATTTTTTTTTTTTCCTATGGGAAATTGGCTTACGAATTTTGATGTAATTCACGTTAAAAATTTTGATTATATTTTCTTGGCAGAGTTTGTATATTTCTATTTTTTTTCTCTCCAAGCAGTGCAAATATGACCAGCAGTGTAGTAATTTCCTATTTAAATTTGAGTAATTTGTCACTTAAATGAGAACTTTCTGACTTGTTTTAATGAGCAAGAAAACTGCATACTTGGTTTAAATATTATTTCACTTAAAGAGCTGAGAGAGTGAATTTACTATATGATTGTTATATTTATAACAGTCTACATAATTTCTCAGTGTTTTAAAATGAGCATAGATAATATATACAGGTTTGATAGCATTATTTTGTGACTAGGAGCATGATCGATGTCATTGCTGAAAATCAAAATGAGGAGAGGGACATGGGTCTGCCCTGGACATCAATGACAAATATAAGATTCTCATTAGAGACAAATGAAGTGTGCTACATTTATTACACGGTCTTTCGCAAATAAATGCTTACTAGTGTTTAAATATGAGGTGACAGGGTTATGAAACTAAGCTATATAATACAAAGCAAACTGCAAGAAATAAGCAATCTTATTTATTTGAATGTAGTAAGAGAATTGCAAAATACAAGAAATCATAGGATATGGATATATTTAAAAAATGGACAATATTTTTATTAACAAATAGCACATTCGCTTCATCTGACCATGGTTACGTTAAATGATGTGCTTGGATTTTTTTTTTTAAAGTTTGATAGTAGAGTGCTGCTACCACTTTCACTCGATCCTATTAGACTAGGGATGGGACGATATGAAATTTTGGCCGATACCGATATTCTACCGATCCGATATAAAATTAGAAATGGTCCTTGAAGAGCCTGGAATGTTCATTGCCCTCCTTAATAAATGTGCTTTTCAAGGCACTTCAGTACAAAAGAAATTGCATATTTAGACATTTACTTTTTTAGAAAGTAGGGCATGGCGATTATTAGGGGCATGCATATTTCGTTTTTGATGAACGAAATAATGCGAAATGAACTGCAAAAAGCGAAATTAACTCTTAAACACGAAATTCAGGGTTTATTCACCGATGCGACACCTTCCGAGGTCTGAATTATCCTGAGAGTTATGCAATTCCCGGAAAATTGATTAATTCTGCTGTTAATATTGGAGAAGCAAAAATGGACTCTTTTACACAGAAATAAACTTAATACTCTGATAACTACATAAATGTGCTATTAGAAGTGAAATGTTAATTCTGTGGAATAAGTGTAGTTTTTAAATCAAATTTAGGATTATTTTCACAATTTTAAAACCAATATGTCTTTTTTTATACCACTTTTCATCCATTTTTTCACCGCTATAACACCGATATTTTATTTACCGCTTTTGAACCTGAAATTGACCCAGTTTTTGTACCGAAATTTTGCCTTTTTATTTACCAAAAATATGTGCCTCTAGCGATTATCCATAAAAATTACAACAAAATGGCAGAATTTTGCACTAAATTATCAGATATTTATCAATATATCGGATCAGTAATTTTACCGATACACCTATATTGGCCAATACAGATTAATCGGTACCATCCCTAAGTTAGAACATATGGATTTGAGTATCATTTCAATGTGACAATAGAAATATATGTAAAAGTCTACACTGGTAGTTTCAGCCCACAATCATCTATTCATTTTCATATCACTGTATGAGTAAGATAGACTAAACTAAATTTTAACATTGAGATCTTTAACTTCACGATCCATATTTGAAAGCCCACTACCACAGGCAAATTATGGTTACACACAAACTACTGGGCTTTGAGCATATACCAATAGTTTTGCCTGGCAAAGATGTCAATTCTGTACACTATCTAGCATCATCCATGCAAACTATTAAATGCTAGAGCAAAAAGCCCTTGCTGCAGCGCACTATTGGATAGCCATGCATGAGAATTTTCTATTCTTGAGTGTAGTGACTGAAAGGAAGGATATTCATAACAGTAATTCCCATTGTTGGTCTGCAAAGTGTAGCAGATACTTCAAGCCATGTACCACTAGCTGCAAATTTTACGGAAAACTTGGATGGCATTCAGAACAGAACACACAGTCAAAACAAATCATTTTCAAGTGTGTTTGTGAGCAAGTGATCAGTGCCGTCGAACATCCCTTTACTATGTACAGTGAACTAACTAACTAAACTAACTCTCTAGCCTTCTTAAACCCGAAGGTTCATGGCTGCAACAACACAGGCCTTCCATCTGTTCCTATCTTGAGCAAGTTCTATATACTCTTTTCCATCCCTACCGATTTCCTTTAGGTCCATCTCAACGTTGTCCCTCCATCTTCGTCTTGGCCTTCCTACAGGTCTCTTACCATCTGATTTCCCAACAAGAATCCTGTAAACTCCTCTTTCCTCTCCCATTCGTGCCACATGTCCTGCCCACCTAAGTCTTCTTGATTTAATTATTCTAATAATATCTGGACATGAGTACAAATTATGTAGTTCTAAATTATGTAACCTTCTCCACTCACCTGTCTCCTCATCCCTTTTAGGTCCAAAGATTTTCCTAAGGATCCTATTTTCAAATACTCTCAATTTATGTTCCTCTTCCAATGTAAGGGACTAAGTTTCCACCCATATAATACTACAGGCAAAATTACTGTTTTGTATATTTTAACTTTTAGTTTCTTAGATATTAAACGAGAAGACAAAAGTTTATGAAGAGAGAAGTAACATGCATTTCCTGAATTAAGCCTACTTTTTATTTCCTCTTTAATATAATTTTCATTTGTTAATATTACTCCTAAGTATTTGAATTTGGAAACTGGTTCAAACGAGTTGTTTTCATTAATTAGATTTTGATTATTACCTAACACTTGGTTTCGGCCTGTAAGCATATATTTAGTTTTCTCTTTGTTAACTTCCAAACCTATCTCTTTAGCAGTTTTGAAAAATATTTTAGCATTATTCTTAATTGTATTCACATCATCCCCCAGTAAGTCTACATCATCTGCATATGCTAACAACTGAGTCACACCATTTAATTTTAATCCTTCTTTAGTTTCTTTTACCTTCCTTACAGCATATTCTAAGGCAAAATTAAAGAGCAATGGAGATAATGCATCTCCTTGTTTTAACCCATCATGAATTGTAAATTTGTCAGACATATTATTACCCACACGAATTTTACTTTCTGTTTCACTGGTGCATATTTTTATCATACTAACAAGCTTCTTAGGTATTCCAAACTCTACTAATATATTATATAATTTATCTCTTTTGACCGAATCATATGCTTTTTTGAAATCAATGAATAGCTGATGGACATTTTGATTATATTCCCACTTTTTTTCAAGTGTGTCTGATGTGAAAAATTTGATCTGTAGTTGATCTGTTACGTTTAAATCCACATTGATAATCACCTATAATTTCATTAGCATATGGGGTTAGTCTTGTTAAAATAATGTTAGACAATATTTTGTATGTTGTTGAGAGTAGAGAAATTTTACGGAAAACTTGGATGGCATTCAGAACAGAACACACAGTCAAAACAAATCATTTTCAAGTGTGTTTGTGAGCAAGTGATCAGTGCCGTCGAACATCCCTTTACTATGTAGTAAATTAGTAGTTCATTTTATCACCTTTTTTAAACACAGGAACAATTATGGATTCTTTCCACTGTTGAGGGATTTCTTCTTTATTCCATATTAAACAAATTAATTTATGAATTTGACATATTAATGAATTTCCACCATATTTAATTAACTCAGCTGGTATTAAATCAATGCCAGGTGCTTTGTTATTCTTTAGCCTTTTAATAGCATCTTTAACTTCCATCAAGTTAGGTTCTGGAACTAAAGGTTCTGCTGTGTGCACTTCATTTACTTCTGATTTATCTCCTATATGGACATTTAAAAGGTCATTAAAGTAGTTCTTCCATCTATTTAGAATATCGCATGGGTCAGCTAGAAAATCACCGTCTTTATCTTTTATCAAGTTTACTTTAGGTTGCCACCCCTTTCTAAATTCATTTACACCTTTATATAAATCTCTGATATTTTTATTTTTGCTGTTTGCTTCAATTTCGTCAATTTTGCTTTTCAAGTAATCTCTTTTTTTAACTTCTAAACGTGTGGTTAACTTCTCGCTTTATTCTATTATAATTGCTTAGATTTGTATCATCAGAGTTATTTAACCATCTAAGTCTAGCCTGATTTCTTATTTCTATTAGATTATGACATTCATTATCAAACCACGGCTTACTTCTTCTTGGTTTATGGTATCCTATACTTTCTTTAGCTGCTGATTCTATTGCATTACGTATGTGCTCCCAATTCTTATTTACGTCTGTTTCATTTATATTTTCATCATCATTTAAATCCTGCAAAACATCAAATCTATTTGACAGTTTAATTTCGTAATCTTTCTTAATTCTTTCATCAACAAACTTTCCTGTATCAAATTTTATAACTTTTAGATTTTGTTGCTTATGATTTATCACTGAGAGTCTTTCTCTTAATTTAGCAATTACTAAATAATGGTCACTGGCACAGTCAGCACCTCTATGTGTACGAACGTCAATTATACTAGTATGCCTTCTCTTATCAATGAGAATATGATCTATCTGATTGAGTTTTACCATCTGGAGAAGACCAGGTATATTTATGGATATCTTTATGTTTAAAAGTGGTACTTTTCACAATTAAATTCTTTGAGGTTGCAAAAGTAATCAATCTTATACCATTATCATTACTTAATTCATGAAGACTTTCTTTACCAATCGTGGGTTTAAATGTCTCTTCTTTGCCAATCTGTGCATTACAGTCACCTAACAGAATTTTCATATCATACTCAGAAAATTTATCAAAGACCTGTTCTAACTCTATAAAAATCATCTTTATTATTATCATCTTTATCTTCCGTTGGTGCATGTATGTTTATTAAAATAATTTTACACCACCTACCCTGTAAAACTGCATATGATATCCTATCATTAATAAATTCTACTGTTTTAAGAGCAGAGATAATTCTATTATTTATGAAAAAGCCTGTTCCAAAATTATGATTTTCAGTACCACCATAGAAAAAAGTATAATTTTTAGTTTTACAATTCCCTTCTCCTGGCCACCTAACTTCCTGGACAGCTACTACATCTAATTTATACTTCACTATCTCATTAACTGTACACTGAAATGCCCCAGGCCGGTAAAGGCTCAGAACATTCCAGGTGCCTAATTTAATATCCTTATTCCTAATGAAGATCTTATCCTTAGTCCAGGGACCTCCCAAAGTAGTCCCCACCCGGAGATCCGAACGGGGGACTATTTTACCTCCGGAATATTTTACCTTGGGAACATCCATGGCCTTATATTTCTGTTTCTTGACATGTCTTTTTACAGTGCAGAGTTGTCAGCTCTACGCCTAACCCCCAATATGAATGGAGGAACTACTACACAAGACAAACACAAACATATTAGACAGCACAATTACTACACAAGACGAACACAAACACATCAGATAGCATAACTACTACACAAGACACACACAAACACATCACAACTATAACACAATATAAACATACACACACCACAACTACTACGCAATATAAACACAAACAAACACACACACACACACACACACACACACACACACAAATCATTATTAACAGGAATGAGATGGAAAAAATAATTCTGCCCGACAAAAGCAGTAGGTAAGCAGAAAAAATTGTTCTATATGTACTTATAGATGTGAAAAAAATTCAATTCATACAAAATACAAGTGTGCATCAAGTTGATATAAAAATTACACAATCGGAACCTGGGTCAAAATAAATATATATATATAAAGGTTTACCAATGTTAAAGCAAATATGATATAATGTAAACAAAACATTAAAAACAAAATTGTTGATGCGCAACAAAGGAAAAAAGTACTCAATGAAGTACTATGTAATGAATAGTGTTATGATTAATAATTTGCTTTGCAGGGTGTATTGTTCAATAATGATGTGGAATTGAGGGCTTGGTTGGACAAATTCTTTGCGTCAACACCAGGAGGTTTCTATAATAGAAACCATAGAAAATATCAAACAAAAAGTTCTGGTGGAGATGCAGGAAGTGATATATTGGAGAAGTCGTATTGGAAAGTATAACTTGACTGGACAGTGTTAAAAACGAGAAAATAACATCAGCAAGGAGGCTCTGGAATGGAATCCATAGTGAATCTTGACTAAGGACAAGGTGGAGAGTGAACCGAAGGATGAACAAAACTTGGGAGAAAATTCAAGATGATAATGCAGAACCGTGAACCGAAAAAGGAAATAACAGAAATATGTATATTTAATGCATAGCCCGCTACGATCCTTCCAGCGAAGCAAAATAAAACGAAAGCCAGAAATCAATAAATTAATTCATTCATGCAGCGTTTCGCCACTTCTTTGGAAGTTAAACTAGTGTTTCTAAATAGCTTACTTATTACAGCTGTTCTTGTTTAAACTTGCATTAAGGGAGGTTAGATTTTATCACTTTGTAACAATAGTAAGCATAACTTCGAACGTACGCAACGTAACAATTAAACATCCACTCACTACCAGCGTAAACGCACACAGGTGCACATGAAAACTCCGTCGAGCGCCTCTAGCGGAGAAATGTGGAGATTCAGCCAGCACACAAAACGTATTTGTGACGGTGAGAAGCCGAGGCTGGAAGGATCGTAACTACAAAAGTAAAACGGACAATTGAGATACTTTGAGCCTCAAGATCAGATCGAGAAGAAATCTGGGGTTTAGTTATGAAGATGACATTTGCAATTGGAAACCAAACTGTGCCAATTCTGACTTCGCTATCATCCCCAAATAAAATCAAGTGCATCTTTGCGGTCTCCAGGATACAAGACGACGTTGAAGGTGACTATTACTGATAAGAGGTAGAGAACATCACATAATCGGGAAAGAGAACATAGGACCTCCTACAACGAGCTCACGTATACACCAGGCGCATCCACCTCATCGCAATAAGCGAAACCTCAAGTACTTACCATAGCTGTAAAACCAAACTCCACGAAGCCAATCAACAGCAAAGATCACAACGTTTGATAAATGGTTTGCATGTTACCCTGTTACTATGTACAGTGGGACCTCAATTTTATGCTTTTCAGGGGACCATTCTGAAAAAACTTACAATGTGGTAAAATGTAAAATTAGGAAAATTATGTAGTGTTTTGCAATGTTCAGACCATCAAGATTGAATGAATAATGCAGGAAAATGTAAAATCGGGATTCCACTGTATTCGTGTTCACACAGTTTTCTGTTGAAGGAAATAAACTGCTCGCCATTAAAAATGCAACACCCAGAAGGAGTAATCGGAATCGGACGAAATGTGCACAGTGTGTAGAGGAGAGGTGCAGAAGGAAATGATTAGATGTTTATGTTCAAGGCCGTCATGTGCGCCTGCCACGCCATCTGGTAAGTGGTACCTGTAGCAGGTCAGATAGGTGCAGAAGAGCAGTGAAAGTGCATGGCCGTGAGTGTAGTGTGTTAAAATTGGTCAGCAATGCCACGTCGTCGAATACGGCAGCGATTCCAGCAGGTTTCCCAGTTCGATCGCGGCCGAATTGTTGCATACCGTGAATGCGGATTATCCTACCGTGAGATCGGTGCCCGTGTAGGACGGAATGCATCCACAGTGATCCGTGTATGGAACCAGTGGGTCCAGGAAGGCACTGTAGAGCGACGTAGAGGTCAAGTATGAAGTATGGGATGTTTTACAACATCCAGTGTTCCCACGAACCGTGCTTCGTCGTTTGGCGAACTGGGGATTTTTTTTCCCGGCGCCCACTGTTGCGGATTCCTCTGACGCTAGAGCATAGGCGTTTGCGTCAGATGGTGCCAAGACCGTTGTGCATGGATGGCGGAGTGGAATGCTGTAGTGTTCTCTGATGAATCCCGCTTCTGTATACAACATCATGATGGACGTACATGCGTGTGGCGGCAGCGTGGCACTAGGCTTCATGACCCTGCATCATCACACGGCCTTTATTGGGTATCATGGTATGGGGTGCCATCGCCATAGGTGTTCGTTCGCATCTCGTACGCATTCAAGGTACATTGAACAGCCAACGGTACATCACACAGGTTCTCACCCCTGTTGCTGTCCCATTTATCCATGCACTGCATAATGCCACTTTTCAACAGGATAACGCGTGCCCCCATGTTGCAAGGAATGTCCTCGCATTTATGGAAGCTAACCACGTGCCCCTGCTTCCTTGGCCAGCACGTTTGCCGGATATATCACCAATTGAACATGTCTGGTCCATGGTGGGTCGCCGGCTGGCCCAACTCAGGTTTCCGGCACGTAATGTTGAAGACCTCTGGCACCGTGTGGAAGCCGCTTGGGACGCCATACCGAAAGCAGACATGGATAGACTCATTCTGTCCATGCCTTGCCATGTTGCAGCAGTTATTGCCGCCCGTGGAGGCTGTACACGCTACTAGCTCCTTGGGGTTATGCAACCATGTTCTACGTGTCACATGTCACACCACCGAGCTCTAACTGTAATCATTTTCTTATCTAATATTAGGGGCATGCATATTTCGTTTTTGATGAAAAAACTAAATTTGAAAAAACACATTGTAGTGTTAATTTTTCATGTTTTTGAAAGGTGTGAGGTGCATTTTGTGACCATATTTTGTCACGAAATAATGCGAAATGAACTGTAAGAAGCGAAATTAACTCTTAAATACGAAATTCAGGGTTTATTCACAGATACCTTCTGAGGTCTGAATTATCCTGAGAGTTATGCAATTCCCGGAAAATTGATTAATTCTGCTGTTAATATTGGAGAAGCAAAAATGGACTCCTTTACACAGAAATAACTGTAAACTGTTTGTGTTATGCTGACAAAGTACAAACGTGAGTTCATTTGTGTGCCACGTTTAGTCAGTTGCTGTTGCATTATTAGAACTGTTGATTTATTTTTGAGTTTATAATAGTATCTAATAGTATTGTCAAACAGGATTGCAAAATATTTTTTCACCTCATACCTATTGAAGATATTGCAATGAAACTTGGCGGACTCGTAACGTATAGACCATAGTATTTTTCAAGGTAGATTATAATTGGGTACCTATATCCAGGGCTGGTCCAGGAGGCCTCAGTTACCAAAAGGGATTTTTCGGAGGGAAATTTCCCGAATTTTTCCTGATTAGTATCTAATGTCAAACAGGATTGCAAAATATTTTCCCCCTCATACCTATTAAAGATATTGCAAGAAAACTTTGCGAATGCATTACGTATAGACCATAGTATTTTTCAAGGTAGATTATTATAGGGTACCTATATCCAGGGACGGTTCAGAGGGCCCCAAAGTTACCAAAAGGGATTTTTTCAGAGGGAAATTTCCCAGATTTTCCCTTTCCTCATACTTGATGTACACATGAGAGTGGTACCATTTGAAAACCTGTTCTATTCTGAAGAGAAAAATGTATGAACCTGATACTCGGATGAATTGTGCTGAAGCAGTAGCTACTTAAAAATATTATTACGCAAACTAAGAAAAAAAGTACACAGTACGGGAAACCATTTCGACAGAAAATTTCACAGGGAAGGGGTTAATGTGTCGCAGACAACTAGTATTAGGACCAATAGATCATGGATTCATTAACAAGCTCTCCTAGCATAGCAACAAGATAATGGTGGTATGGATATATCGAGAATAATACCAATATGTGGTTTTAAGTTGCTGTCAAGTGCATTTATGAAGAATAAGCTTTTTTTAAGGTAAAATATGTTAACCACAACTGGTGACTCGGAGTCTTTTGCCAAAATTTGAAGAGCATAGGGTAAATTCCTAGAAAGTCGAAGGTACGAAATAAGTTGGATGGAGCTCAGTTGCATTTTCATAGAAGGGTAGAATTTTCTTGAACACCATCCTACTGCAGCGGGGGTTTTACATAACTAACACTTTTTATGCAAAACTCTACCTCTCAGCCCATGCCTTTTCATTATTAGTAGACAATATTTTTCAAAAACTGCCTCCTGGTGGCCACTAATGCAACTGCATGTTACGGGGAGAGGCGCGCACAAACAATAGCACAGTGGACAAGTGGCAGTGTTGCAAGCTTATGGAAACAATTTCCGGAATCTTGCTTCTGGCGTGACCCTATGGACACTGGATGGAACTAAATTTTTGGGAGAAGCCTGACAAAAGACCACTCTTTGAGGATATGTAATGCCCATCCCCCAATTTGGGGGGGGGGGGGATCTTGCAACATTTTGGAGTTATTTTCAAGAAATTTTGAAAATTGGCCATTTGACCCTGGACCCTTAATTGTTGCACATTTAGTGTTAGTTTCTCATTATTGCATTTAAAAGTGAAATATATCAATCTTGAAATGGATTCTATCATTCAATTTGCCAGAAAGTTTCCCACGATTTTGATCTCGCATGCCTTGTATTCCATTTGAGAAATTTTAGGTTGAATCTAAGATGGAGAATGTTGCGTGCAGTACTAGTCTCATAGATATTGCATGTGTTTCCATTCATGTCCAGTATTTGCAGAAATTATGTAGTTGGTTCCACTCTCTTGAATCATCCTGTATGAACAGGAAAATTTTCAGACCATTGGCAGTGATGTATGCCAAAGTGCCCACTGGATATGGAAGGCCGAGGTACTCTGATTTACCCCTTTCAGGTATTGTGGGAGATACATGAATTTTTGCAAATGCTGTAGAAAATGTGTAAGAGGAGTTTCCCATGCACCATGCTCCATATGTAGATGTGAGGGTAGGGCCCTACACTATCAATCTCTGCCATTTTGGAGGTGGTGATCAGAACCATGCTCCTGTGGCTTTACCCCCAAGGCTGAGAGAGCTCCACACTGCTTTGTGGGGACGAGATCGAAGAATTCCAACCTTAGATTCACCCAGCCTGGGAATTGAACGTGGGTCACCCACGTGGCAGTCTAGCACCCTTCTGATTAGACCACTGTGGAAAGTGGTTTTCAATATTTTGAAAGTGAGCTAAGACACGTCCACTTCCTTCATCTCGCTTAGGAGCATGTGGAACAGTTTCTGCCAGGCTCTTCCCTCAGTCAAATGTTGCCAACTTAGCTCTTTTGGAGCCCGATCTGGCTTTTTCATGCAATCATTTGGCTGTGAACGGGGGCGCCTGCCTCCATACCCCACTGTGATGCCATCACTGGCTCCGGGCCACATAGACCAACCTACCTTTGCCATGAGTATACATTTTGCATGTGATGTAGTTATATTGGCTGCATTGCCTCACCCCCTCTTATCTTCCAAGCTACTTTTTTATAGCACCCTGCAGATGACAGGAATCCTTTATTTTAGATTTTGTATTATTGAGATGGGTGATGCCGCCGTAAAACTTAAATAAATTGTCATTACTTTAAAGTTATCAGTAATAGCAGCACTCCCACCCCTTTGACATCTAAAATTAAAATTACCTAGGTATCTAGCTCCTTGAAAGTCAGTTTTAACTCAATGTGCAATTTAGCTCTTTTTATGTGCATCAGGTTTGGCAACACTACCAGGATGGCCGTAGGAGGCAAGGAGAAATGCATTGTGCTTATGGGAGTATTATTTGATTTATTTTCTTGGTAATATCAAACTTTTGATAGGATAGAGAAAGATGTCGATGGAAAGAGGGCAATTTGACGAAAGCTTTTGACTGGCGAAAAAGTCGAAACTTCCATTTGATTAGCTGCAACTTGAAGTTGAGTTGTTTTTTTCTCCATAAGGAATACATTGGATTCTGAAAATTCTCCCTCGATCATATTTTTCAAGTATCGTGTCTAGCTTAACCCTTGACTGGTGTGGTGGATTTTAGTCACGCTAGTAGTGTGGTGTGGGTCAAAATGTCCCAGGGTTTCTTTCCTTCATTTTGAGAGTATATGATCAAATAATTATAAAATTGCTTTTTTATTGATTACATTAATGTTAATTAAGTATACAAAACATAGTTTTACTTAAAATTCTTCACACTAAAATATTCAAAAAAATTTCAACTATTAAATATTTTTTATTGTTTACACACTAATATTTTTTTAAAATTTTGAACACACTAATGTTCAAGATAATTGTTTAGTATATGGAATTAAGAAAACAAACATGAATAAGAACACTGGCATTCATAAATTGGTTATGAATTGAAAAGTTATTTTTTATTGCATCACTTAACTTTGGTCACAGTACATATGTCACACAGAGGCAGTTTGCACTTAGAAGCTCAGAATCATCACTTGAATTTCCACATTATCATCGGACTTCATTTTCAATCAAACTACATATAGCGTCACAATCGTTGGCCAAATTATTGTTCAAATCTCGCGCCATAGCACCAAACCCCATAAAAAATGATAACTTAAATGATGCGCTGTGGGTCAGATTGACCTGAACTTGCTATTTACGAAAACAAGCAACTGCACATGTCATGTGGCAATACACACTGCAATAAACAGCTACTGAGAAGCAGAGTCCTCTGTTTTGACCTCTACCACACCAGTTAAGGGTTAATAATCGACAGAAAAAACTCTTCCACTTGCAACATGGGGAGAAATTCATACTCTTGCATATGCCCATTATTTTTTATTAGCATTGCCCATTCAGAACTGTGGAAGGAAATATTAAGACAAATTCCATCGGGTGGATGCTTGGCTGTTGTCCTCAGCATTATTGTCATGACCTATGGCAAAGTGGCCGTAACTTGTAGAGTACCATTTGCCCATCTTGGAAAACCAAGTCCCAAATCTCTGTGTTCATTTTCTAAGGAGTTATTCAGTATTTTATCTATTTTCGACTTGCAATGGACATCTTATGAAGTAGCCCTGGAAGCAGTCGTTAATTTTCAGTTACAAAAAAGGAGAGAAATTCAGGTAGTATTCAAACAGAATATCCAAAGTAAAAGATGTGTTAGATGTTCTACCATTTAATCCAAAGAATAAATGGTTCCACAGTTTGCAAAATTCCAGAAATTAGTTCATGTATGTGAGAGGTTAGATAATATAAACTTTTCCCCTAATTTCTAAAGCTTTTTTTTTTAAAACAAGGTGTGCAAAGGTTAACAGAATAACTATGCATTTCAATACACTAAGTGAATGAAATGTAAAGATAATGAAAAACTGTTGTGCTTAATATTCACTCACCTGGTGGATCGAGTAGATCACAATGATGATATGATAGTACAGTTGAACCTGAGTTGTATGTGTGCCAGGGTGAAGAGAAAATAACATGTATAACAGAATTACTTAGACCATATTTAGCAACCATGTCATATCATTATTAAAATAGTGTAATTGTATCTATTGTGAGGACCAACCTCCTTTTAGAAGGACTAAGTGTTAGAAACAGTGTGGACAATCATACCAGCAATTGGCTTGGAGGAGTTTTTTTTCCAATTTCCTTGAATTTTTTTTTGTTTTAGGGGATTAATTATATCAATTTATATTTAATTGAATAATAATTAGAATGTAAAGATATACGTAATACATGTTATTTCTGTCAAAAGTGGTAAATTGACGAATTTGCCACTTTATTAGTGAACACTTGGATACTAAAATACTACACTACAGTTTTACTACTACTGCCTGGGCCTTTCCAATGGCACAGTGGTAACGTCGTTGCCTTGTAACCAAGGGGTCCCAGGTTTGATACCCGGTGGAGCAACATGGTGGTTTGGATCCCACTGTAAACTAGGTCCAACCCGATTAGCCTTGCTGTGCATAAAGTGGATTTAAAACACCAAATCAATCATTCACTCGATGTACTCTAGCCTAAGGGACAAAAAATCTAATTTTTTCACACCACTGAAACATGTTGGTTAAGGCAGCATGTGTACAGGATGATTCAAAAGTTTGGAACCACGCATATAATTTCTACAGATATTACTATATATGAATGGAAACATATGCAATATCTAGAAGACCAAGTACTTGCATCTTTGATGTGTGTTACAAACCTCATTCTTCATCTTGGATTCAACTTAATTTTTTAAAATTGGAATAGCCGCATGTGACATCAAAGTCAAGCGAAATTTTCTGCCAAATGAAATGGTAAATCCAATTTGAGCTATCTTCAGTTGATTTCATGATATTGCGTGTGATAAGATAAGTTAGGTATGGACAGCACCTGATAGAACGTGCTCAATGTGTTCTTTTTCAGCTACACATCTGCAAACATCACTCCCAGTCCATAAGAACACAGTTGAGCTATTCAGGTGTAATGTTGTCACACAAAAATAATGCTGTAACATATATCTTATTGGAGTTGCACAAACATGTCATTTTACATAACCCCCAAAAGTTTAAGGGGAGTTAAATACTGTGAGCAGGTTGGTCATCCAAATGGCCAGGAAATTGGTGGCTGATGCGCACAAACAGGTGAGCGTAATGAGGGGGCATACCATTCTGCTGGAAGATGTCCAGGAAACCACCAGGTTCATTTAAGACACACACTCTTGCAGCAGCAAAGTAACTGATAAAAGTTTCAAAGACTTTTCAGTGCACCATACATCCTATATGATTTAATCCAATGTGGAGTAATGTCAATCCACCACGTAAGGTAGTGCCAGTGCACTCGCTGCAGTACAAGGAACAAACTAGGATGAATGCCATGCAATTAAGGACGACATTCTTATCTTTCACATGGAATAACTTGAAAACAGGGACGTAGCTAGGTATCAGTTTGGGGGACTCAAATGTCAGTAATTTATCGATCAAACCATTAAGAAATTTAACAACAACCAACATTATGTATGTATGTGGGTATATATAGATGCCGGACCCTGTGGCCGAGTGATCAGCACATCGTGCTGCGACGCCAGGGGTCCCAGGTTCGAATCCCGCTTGGGCATGGTTGTTTGTGAATGTCCATTCAATCCATTCATCAATTTCATCACTCACCCCCATCTTCGCAAATTAGCCAAGAGGCACAAAACGCGAAGTAAAATAAAATAAATCAATATATATATGAGAGAGTGAGATAAAGAGAATGAGAGAGAGACAGATGTTGTTAAATTAAAATCTACTCATATATACACGCATGCCACTCACCATCCTACGCAGGATGTATTTCTGTCGTAGGGGGCGGTAGAATTGTAAAAGTGGATAATACACACTCGGGGGGGGGGGGGTAAAATTATACTAAGAAAAAATAATAATCGTGGCTTATTTTAATGGGGGTTTGCTTGATTGAGTTAGCGTTTTAAGACCACTTTATGCACTGGAAGGCTAATCGTGACTGGTCCTACAGTTTAAAGTTTGATCCGAACCACTGTGTGCCTCTGCTGGGATCCAAAACCGGGAACCCTTGATTACAAGACGCGAAGCTACCACTGCGCCATCGATGAGGCCAGTATTTGGGGGTTTGCTTGCTTGATTGATTTTACTTCGCTTTTCTGCCACTTTTGGCTAATTGGGAAGATGAGGATGAGTGGTGATATGATGAAATTGATGAATGAACACTCACAAACACCCATGCTCAGACTGGAATTCAAACGCGGGACCTCTGGCGTCGTAGCGCGATGTGCTAACCACTCCGTCACGGGGGCGGCTAATAGGGGTTTGCATTTGCCACTTTTTTTTTCTTAGGTTACCAGTCCAAATTCTCTGACAGACCGACACCGTACAGCGGCATATTTATTTTATTTGTGAAACAAAGTTTCTACAGATTTCCCGTCATAAACCATTTGTGGAAAGAGTACATTCGTGATTCTATTGTGTTCAAGCTGACAGAGACAAATTTGAGGGTGTACCACCCCGCACACTTGTATTTAGGGTGTGACCAAATTGAGGAAGGATGAAAAGGAACGGACAGACTGTCGGCTAAAGAGAATTCTCTTTGTCGTCGGCATTCAGAGGCAGAAGGTCCACTAGGCTCTTTTCCACTCTCTTGTGTTTACAACCGCAGGAGGGTTTCTCTGACGTCAAGATGAAACTGCCTTCCGAGTGTCATATACTTCAGTACTACAAAGCATGTAGTGCTGTTGTTTCTTAGAGAAATGAGCAGGAGTGTAGATTTATAGACGCTAAAAACTTTTAAAACGGCAGGCAAATAGGAACCCAACATGATGAAAATACACGTACGCACTTGATGGCACAAGTGTTGACTTGATTGTTTTGTATTTTTCTTATATTTGCGACACTTTATTTACAGTCGGCTAATCACAACGAATATGATGAATAGTAGCTAGATGAAATTGATGATATGGAAAATGCTTGATTCAAAGAAAATAATAATAAGAAGAAATGTGAATTGGAGCACATTGGAGGGAAGAACTTTGGGATACATTTACTGCTTTGCTTCATTGTTATCCTCCCCTTTTATACCTACGATAATATCTAGTTCTCAAAACTGTATTTAATCGCGGCGTTGAGGACGAATGATGATAAAATGAAAGGACAATCACGAAGGAACATTGACAAGACAAAACAGAACCCGTCATAGGATTACACTGAGTCCATATACCGGAGGGTCATTAATCTTCAGCAATGTAGTCCACGGTATACTACGTGGAAGAAAGGTTGATACTTGAGCACCCTCCGTAAACATCACTCCCTATTATAAATAATATTGGTGTTTACTGGGATACAGCAAGCGCGGGTGTGTGTGTGTGTGTAACAAAATTAATCATTACGCAATACGCAAAACCATGTTGGTTTTGAGAGTAGAATTTTATAGAAGTGGATGTTGTCTTGTCTGTTATTTCAGTTTTCATAATGTAACATAAACGCCGACATAATCCTTGAGTGGTGTATACTTGCGCCAAGATAACTGAAACATCGGAACTACAGACTTCTCTTCCTCTTTCTTTCACCCTGGCACTTGTATGCTAGGGTTTCAAATGCGATGATTGATCTGTAATATGGGAATATAACTCCAATAAATCCTCAGCTTGACATCTCATATATATATAGTTTATACCAGAATCGAACCTAGCACCTTTAATTTCGAGGTGATCGTGTTACCCACTACTTTCAGGGAGGTCCCTGTCTGTTTTCCAACTGGTTGTGAACTTCAAGAATGATGACGCTGGATAATAAATTTTACATACGTTTATGGTATAATTTCTTAAAAAATAATCTTGTTTGTGACAGCAGAACTAAATATTCGGTGGCACTGGATATAACTGATTTCGCACAGTTATTGGCTAATTTTATTTTTATGCGTTAGCCGAACGTGGTTTTTTTATGCACCCAGGGATGCTACTTTCCTTCAACCCACTTCTACAGTTTTTACAAAATTCCGCTTCTGACATGTAAGCTAGTATGTTATGAAACCACATGCCCCAGGCTCTAACTCTGGTCAGGCATGGGTGTACTATGCTTGTCCCATCACCATTTCTTCAGTTCATCATACATCCTCACCGCCGCGATTAACGAAAGGCAACGAAAAATAACCAACCTAGAAATGGAATTAGAAAACGTTCTCTCAAATTGCACAAGTTGAGTACACTACCCCATGGGAAGAAGATTTCCGCTTCTGTGAGTAATAATTGATTGACTTGCTTTATTTTACTTGGCTTTTTGTGCCACTTTTGGCTAATTTGCGAAGATGAGGATGAGTGATGATATGATGAAATTGATGAATGAACACTCACTCACAAACATCCATGCTCAGGCTAGGATTCGAACTCAGGACACCTGGCGTCGTAGCGCGATGTGCTAACCACTCCGCCATCTTCCTTGAGTAATTATACAAATGATAACAGAAACCGCTTTAGAATTTGAGAAGCTAATGTATCTATAGCGTGTAGATCATTGTTAATAATTTAGTACATACTTCGTTATCTTCCATAAATGAGGGTTAGCTTATTCTTCATTATAGTCTTGTATTAGCGGCAATCCCCCTCTCCCTGAAGTTTTATCTTGCAACATCACGCACCGCACTATGACTGTCTCCGTATTCCGTAATCTGAGACAGGAATGAAAATTGTTTCCAAAGAGCTCCGGAATGAGTAACGTCGATCCCGAGGAACATTTGTTACCGCTTACCAGTCAATCTGCCGAATTTTGACCTGGCAGGGATGAAAAGTACATGTTCAAAAGACCTCCGAATTCCCTTAACGGGACGGGCTATAAAATCATTAGCGGCAGCTCCTGCGTTGCATCTGTTTTCGACAGGTAAGAAGTAGAAAAATGAGTACAAGTCTTGCTTTGGCGTTCATGCCGCGGAAAATTTGGGACCACTGTTTCAAACTGTAAGCAAAATTTACTGAAGAACAATTTTGCAATATTTGCTTTGAAATTAAAATTTCCAATAAAATACAGAAACATTTGCCGGGGCCAGTGCCCCCTCTAACGACGCCCCTGCTTCAAAACGATGCAAGATATCTTAAAATGGATTTCACCATTTGATTTGACAGAACATTTCACGACACTGATATGTTTTATGCCGGTATTTCAATTAAAAAAAAAGGGCAGTGATTGATTGATTAATTTGCTTTATTTTACTTCACTTCTTGTGCCACTTTTGGGTGATTGCGAAGATGGGGATGAGTGATGATATGATGAAATTAATGAATGGACATTCACAAACATCCATGCCCAGGCCAGGATTTGAACCCGGAACCCCTGGCGTCTAGAGCAATGCGTTAACCACTCCATCACGGGGGCCCGTAGCCAGGCAGGGGCCAGGGGGGCTGAGCCCCCCTGGAACTACCGTCAGCTCCCTTGACATTAAGTAAAACTATTTTCTGTAATTTGTTTGCAGTGAAAATGTAGACAGCAGATATTATGTTCCTCACAACTTTGATGAAGGATAACTTCAGGGAGCATGAACAGCAGCTATTACATTCGTTCATCTTATTTATAAGGAGAAGTGTAAGTAGCGGCAAGTATTTAGGAGATTCTCTTCTCTAGACTTCAGAAACTTTCTTCAAAGGGGAGCTTCTTTATCTAAACCTTCGTTGCCCCTGTTGCGACCTCCCATTTATACAAAAATCTGCGACTTTGATGTAACTATGCAAATTCCCTCCGCATCTGCGTCAAAGGTTAACAGCTCCCAAGTTTTGGGAACGAAGGGGAGTTTTATTGTTTCGGGAGGGGAGTGGAATGTATGGTAGGCCCTATGTTTGAATTTTGTCCATCTTTTCTTGTGTAATATAAATATCTGTATCATCAAACGTAGTATGGAATGTGCAGTAAGGGATGATTTCAGTAGCAGCCAATTAACACTTCAAGTGATATTTTAAAGGATATAGAAAATGTAGTATTTGTGTAATGTTTCTAAATTTTATGTAACTTAATGACTCCCTCCCCCCACACACATAATTTACCTTCATTTAACACTGTTAAACTTTTGAAAAATGGACTTGATTTACAAAGCCCCCCTGATAAGCCATGAGCCCCCCCTGGAGATCAATTCTGGCTACGGGCCTGCACGGGAGCCGGCTCAAGGATGCAGTGTTTGTTCTCCTGGATACAGCATGTGGTTCCATTCATGTACGGACAATGAAGGTAGAAATTAGGTGTCTTTTATACAGCATATATTGATACACTTGTACTAGGGACGTTCAATATATGTTTCCCTGTGCTATAAAATATTGTATAAAGCAATGCCATTAAAAAGAAGCACATGGTTGACAAGCGCCATCCTTCGTCTGCAAGGAACAACAATCGATTCGTTATCAGACGTGGAGGCGCATGCGCTCAAGTGCGAAAAGTAAATGCTTGTTCGGAAAACACGGGCTCGCGTCATAAGGAGTTAAGAAGCATGGATGCTAAGGGTATTCTGCTGATGGACTTTTTGGAGCGAGGAAGAACAATTAATGCTGACCGTTATTGTCAAACATTGGATAAACTGAAAAACGCAATTCGACATAAGCGACCAGGTCTCCTGTCAGCTGGTGTCATTCTTCTTGACGATGACGCTCGCCCCCACTCAGCAGTGCAATCACAACACAAAATTGAAGAATTGGGGTGGAAACGGCTGTCCCACCCTCGATACAGCCCCGATTTAGCGCAGAGTGATTTCCATCTTTTTCCGGTGTTAAAGTCTAAATTGCAAGGTTACCGTTTCGAAACAGATGAAGAAGTGAAGCGGAATGTGAGAATAGTGCTCAATAGCCAGAGCCCTGATTTTCTTGCAAAGGGTATGGACAAATTGGTGCAACGGTGGGACAAATGCCTGAATCTCTATGGGGATTATGTGGAGAAGTGAGGAAGGATCCTCCTACACATGTATGTATAGTTTTCTAATGTATCTTAAAAATAAAAAAAATTACAGCATACGGAAACTTATATATTGAACGACCCACGTAGGTTTAATTGTATCTCCTGCAACATGCTGTATAAAGAAACAAACTGCCGGAGTACTAAGTGAGGTGAGTGTACAGTGTTATCTGTAGATATGTAGGTATTATATGGTCGGTTCCACACTTTTGAATCACTGTATATTATATACCCCTAGGACCCTTATCCAGTTAGGGTGGACCCTGTACCTCCACCCAGTTGATTATTTCTGGCACCATTCCTACTACACCACTGGCAAGAAGAAATTAACTCACCTGAAGACGAGAGAGTGGGCTGTGTTAATAAAAATGAGCAGGACCTCCCTGATGGCGTAGTGGTAACGTCATCGCCTTCTAATCAAGGAGACCCGGGCGTGCAAAATCCAGGGGGGGGGTTCCCTCCCACTTAGGCCTCAAAAATCCCCCCCAGGGGCATTCCATGCCAAACCATCTAATGGTGGTTGCATGACCATTTTAGAAAAAAAACACATAAGAAGAGCACCCCCCGTCTAGGGAGAGAAGGAAAAGATAGAGAATCCCTCTTTCTTCCCTCTCTCTCCCCGTCTCTCTCTCTCCTCTCTCTCTCCCCGTCTCTCTCTCCTCTCTCTCTCTCTTTTTCCTCTCTCTCTCTCTCTTTCCTCTCTCTCTCTCTCAGAGGAAGAAAGAGAAAGAGAGAGAGAAAGTGAGTTTCTCCCCCCTCTCTCTTCTCTCTCTCACTCCCTCTCTCTTTCTCCTTCTCCCTTTCTCTCTTCCTCTCTCTCTCTCTTTCTACCTACTTTCTTTCTCTCTCTCTCTCTCTCTCTCTTTGAGAGAAAGAGAGAGGAAGAAGGAAAGAGGAGTCTCTCTCTCTCTCTAGGAAAAGAGAGAGAAGTCACCCCTCCCCCGGAAGGAGAGAGAGAGAGAGAGGGGGGGGGGACCCCTTCCCTGCCCACCCGGGCCGAGAGAGAGAGAACTCTCTCTCTCCCCTCTCTCTCTCTCTCGTCTCCCTTTCACTCTCTCTCTCTCTCTCCGCGAGAGAGAGAGAGGGGGGATTGGAGAGGAGAGAAGGGAAGGAGAGAGAGAGAGAGAGAGAGAGAGAGAGAGAGAGACATACGTTCGGGGAAAGGGGGGAATTCCCCCGACCCCCCCCAGAGAGAGAGAGAGAGAGAGAGAGACTGATCTTTCTTTCTTTCTTTCTTTCTCCCTCTCCCTTTCTCTTTCTTCTCCTTACTTACTTCTTCTCTCCTTATAGAGAGAGAGAGAGAAAAACTCTCTCTCCCTCCCTCTCTCTCTCTCCCCCCTCTTGCACGTCTCTCTCTCTCTTTCTCTCTCTGCCCCCTCCCCCTATCCCCTCCTCACAAAGAGAGAGAGAGAGAGAGAGAGAATGAAAGAAAGAGAGAAAGAAAGAAAGAAAGAAAAAACGAAGGAAGGGACATTTTTAGTACGTACGTTTGTACATGTTTCTAGATATCAAAACCAATGTTAAAAAGAAATTATTGTCTTTAGTTCTCCTGGGGCAGCCATTTTTCCAACATGGCGCATGGCTTTTTTTGCTCATATAGCACTTTTCAGAAACCTTAATATCTCAAGAACTCTAATATTATTGTTATAACCTTGACAGAGGGGCAACCACAATTTTTTTGTCTGGAGGGAGGGGCAAGTAACAGGATAAACGTACCAATAATAATAAATAATAATAATAATAGTAGTAATGGTGGTGGTGGTGTAGTATCAAAGACGTTATTGTCCTCGTAAATCACTCAAAAAGAGGGTAGAAGTCGGTAGGCCCGTACCCAGGATTTTTTTGAAGGGGGGAGGGCAATCCCGTAACCTTGGTTCTATATGTATAATATAAAGTTGTTATGAAATATATGTAATTTATTAAATAATTAATTAATATCTAATGTATTTATATTTATAAACATATATATATTTATATATTTATATATATATATATATATATAAAACAAATTAATGCTACATTTACTATAAACTAGCAAATTAATTACTTTAACGACTGGTTCAAAATGTGAAGAAATTAGAAGATAGGTGAAATGTTTTTAATAAGTGTTGTATATTATTTAATTAATGATTTTTATTAAAAATAACTAAATTTTTATACTTTTATTGTATCATGTTTTTATAATGGTGTAAATCTATGAATGGTCTCTCGAAAGGAAATATTTCCTTATCAGAGTTGTAGCTAGAGATTTCACCGCCCAGGACAAGAATGATTTTCGCACTCCCGGCACCGAATTTGCACCTCCCCCCACCTAGATGTAGCTGGCATACTTAGACATTGTAGATATTTTATGTACTTACTCTTTTCCATTCAATCCGATGAAAGAAAACTTAGCATTCAAGAAATGTGGCTAATAAAAGGGCAATCGATAGTGTATCCCACACCATCTTCATTGAAGCAGTGTGTGTTACTGTTCACATCTGCAAAGTCGATTGCAAATTAAATATAACTAGGTGGAGGGACAAAAAATGAGAAACTTTAAAAATACATTAGTTTCCTATTATATTAACATGTAAGTGTTTTATTCCCGACGAAAGGAGGTGAGAAGAGAGAGAGTACATGAGATGTATGCAACATTCACACACAGTCTGACATCATTCTTTGTTATTCCTTCTTTGTATGTGTTTATGATGTTATTCTTAGTAAAGTATGTTTGAAGTCCAAACTATCTTTGTTGTCATAACACAAACTCTTACCCTCGGAAAATTTTAATCGGGGAAGATTTTTAATACAACAAGATGGTTGCGAATTCGTACCCTGAATGTGACCACCAACGCTATGGAATTATCCTTATAATGAAGAACATGTCTGAATGTGAATTAACCACAAAAGGGACATTTTCTCATCAAATCTGCAGTTCGAAAAAAGTCAAAACCGGGAGTAAATGTGGTGAACTGTCCAGACCAAATTAGAACATTTAGTAGCTTCGCATAAATGGTTATAAAACTAAAATTACTAAATATAGTAGACTGCAGACTTCTGGAGTCTCTCTCCAGAAACAACCCATTCATTTATACAAGACGAAAGTCTAAATTCTTGCAAAATTTTAAAAATTATCCATATTATTTTTGTAGGTTTGCATCAAAATATTTCATGGCTCGAGGAGGGGGGGGGACATGGCCCCTTGGTCCCCCCTCCTGGGAACGGGCCTAGAAGTCTGTGCTAAAGCATTTGTGTTGGAAGAAACGATTTGAAATATTTTTTTTGTTTCAAAACGTCCAATTTCACCGAAAATGATAATCCTTATTATTACAAGTGTATTAGGCCTAACTGTTTGATTTGTGTGTGTGTGTGTGTGAATGAATCCTGCGAATGTCATGTATGAAAATGCATACCCGAGTTCATTAAAAAGCTTGTTCGGTATTTTTTTTTTGTACCATTGATTGGCATATTTTTTTTCGAGCCAATCTCTAGTCCATACTTTTTTATTTTTTTTAATTTTTAATAAGAGCACAAAGCAATAATTCTCCTCGTGGGCGTATATATAGCTCACGTAAGGGGGGGGGGGTTCAACTTTTGGTTCAATTAGGGTTCCTATATTTCATAAGTGATAATCCGGGACATTATTGACCGGTAGCTTGTTAGGGAGCGGGGGGCTGGACAGTGGCGTCGCGTGCGGTTCACATACGGGTGTTCACAATATTTTTTTATACTGAATGGAGATTTACTCCTCTCCCTTGTAACTTCATCTTCAATTGAAAAAGTAAGAATAACAGTTCAACTTATTTTCAACTATTTCCCACAAAAATCACGCTATATTTGAAATAATACATTTTTTTATTCAATTAACACCCTTTTAATTACGCAATTTACAATTAGTAATGGTTAGTGCAACCTAATTAGTATAACATGCAATCTCAGGTATGTACAATGCAAGACTACCATACTTCGCAATCTACTTTCTATTACACCGACCATTGTTAACCAACCACATTCATTCAGCATTGAAAGCACGTGCATCGTTAGCGGGACAGAGGGGAGGAAGCGTCCAGTCCAGAAAAAAAATATTTTGTATGTAAGATATTTGGGAATTATACAGAATGACCTCGCCCCGCCCACAATAACTCGGTTGGGATGCTTATGATCAATGTGACATTCCATATGTTCCTTCTTCCCTCGTGTTTCGTATTTTCCCTCCTAGCATCATTTTGCCATGGTTCAGAGAGATTGATTTTTGACCATTTAATGCAAGGGTTCTCAAATTTCTTTGCTTCGCGGCGCCCTTAGCGTTTCAAGATTTTTCCGCGGCGCCCAGAATGTAGCCCTCTCTAACACTTGCATCAGTCAGTTACTTGTAAGATTGCATGCCTTAAGTTAAAAATTAAACACGTATTTCAAATTCAGAAAAATTTCATATGTAAAAATGTACTAAATAAGCACATATTTGAAACATCCATAGCACTGACTAACAATTCAGTGAAAATATTGGAACATTTCGCAGCGCCCCTGCGCCCCTCAGGATGCCGCGGCACACTCTTGTTATTAACATATTTACCCGTCGTTGCCTTCTAATCGAGGGGTCCTCGGTTCGATACCCGTGGAGGAACTTAGTTATTCGAATCCCACTTAAAACTGTAGGTCCAGTCCCGATTAGTCTTACTGAGCATAAATTGGACTTAAAACTCCAAAAAAATCAATCAAACATATTTACCATCCTTGATCTTATGCATTGCACGAAACTAATCGTTCCAGAGGCAGTCTTTTTGTATAGCTATGTGCAAATGGTAACAAACGCCCAGAATGTGTCCTTTGCCCATCCATGCTTCGAGTGAATTGTTCAATTACAAGAACTGTCCGATGAAAAAAGAATAACAATTCTCTTTTAGATATATTAAAATATTTTTTAAATGTATCTATTACAAACAAGACTACTTACTGATTTGTCCGAATAAGTGGCCAAAGAACACACTCTAAATATGCACTTTCAATTATACATTTGCACATGAACTCCCTCCTGAAGGATAACCGGCAGAAGCCTATAATTGAGCTCTAGATATTACACAGAAAAAAATAAAATTCTCGCTGTGGGTCGAGTAATTGAACGCCACACACCGACGCACAATGCACTTAATAATGATATCAAGAGAAACTAAATTCTACATTATGCTGGCACTTACCTTTATAGAGGATACAGTTCCTTTAGTAATTTCTGTTGCAACCACTGTGGTGAATTTTACTTGTATTCTACCTCTTGTACAATGTAGAGGTCCGGCTGGTGAGGGCCCATCCTTTTTACTTCAGTTCGTTCTGCTTCGCTCATTCGCGAAAATGGAGTTTCTTTCAAACTCTTAACAGTATTCATAGTGTGCAAAACACAACACTACACTACACACACACACACGGCACAACACACACACACACACACGCACGCACGTCTGAAAGCCAATGCACATAAGGTCACCCAACCGCTTGCCAATAGATATCGCGCTCTCCAACAGTCGACACCACTCTAATCGCGTTTTGCCGGTTGCCGCCAAAGAGCATAGGCTTTTTTATTGCCCCGCAAAAGGAAGGGAACTTGACCTTTCCAAAAATAACGTGTCCCTTGCAGGTCTCCCACAGCAACAGTGTTGCCAACAACTGAAACGCAGAAGTTGCTAAATCTTCAACATGCGCTAAAAGTTGCTGAATCAAATTTACTGGTGAAAAATGCAAAATATATTTTTAAAAAGTGCTGTAAAGAACAACTTACATCAGGTTTATTCCAACCAATAAATTAAATTTCAATGTTTGTGCGTTTATATGTACATTAAAAAAATACTTAATTTCAAATGAGAATTTATGAATATTTCATTTTAACTTTCTAACTTCAAAGAAGAAAATATTATGTGTAGCAAAAATGCATCTCTAGTATTCTGAAAGTTATATTTTGTTCTTCACAATAAGCATATTCCAATAACGTAGAGAATAGTAAAAATAATTTACTAACATCAATTAAATTTTTTTACGGTAACAGCTATTTAGGCCTAGGACTCCATACTATTCTGAGTATAGTTACCAGAAAAATGCGCGTTCAATTGATGTAAATGTAGTCGGCACTTTCCTTTGCAATTTAATTCGGTGAGAGTTCTTCTTTTTTTTTGCATTAAAAACGTCGATTACTAAAAAAAAAGGTTGCACAGTCTGAATGGCCCTTAGCCGCACATGCGCAAATCATATAAACCTTGAAAGATATGTAACTCTGCAGACTAGTTTCTAAAGAAAAGTCGCTCGTCACTATTCCGTGAACTTTAGCGCCCACTGGAATTTAAAATCCGCCAGGTTTAGCGACTTCACACTAAAGTTTGCAACTATGTAGTGCAGACCGTCTCGAGTCCCCCTAGGCGTGCCTTGTATATGCTGCACTCTGGTGCCGAATGCAAGAAGTATTGCCGCTTGAATCCGGGCTCCCAGCACCATATGTTCGCACAGCCCAGTGAACACTTCCGCGGTATAGTGGCCAACAGCCCGTTAGCTGCCAGTTCACAACACACAACACAGCAATTGTGTTCATCGCAACCGTGCAACACAGGAGTCAGTGTTACCAACTAACTAAAAAAGTTATCAGACGTGAAAGACGTCAACTCCGAGTAAATTGTGTGTATATTTTCGAACATCAAAAAAGTATTTTTTTCAATTAAATATGTGTGTGTGTGTGTGTATGTGTGTGCATTTAATATGTACGTAATTTAAAACATATACATGAGTGTTCACGTGCTCATGCGAACATTATCACGCGACGCGCCTGGGGCTGGACACGATAAAGTTGTATGTATGTACTACTACTACAACATAATTGTCATTTACATCCACATTGTGTGGGAACTTTATTTGAAAACTGCGGACTGAACAGATAGGCACCCAAGCACTGACTCTTTATAATAAGCAGGTTACTATACAATGGAAGAGAATCGTAACTGAAATTCAGCACTGCTAGCAGACGGCGGCGCCATCGTGAAGTCAAAGATGTTTGAAGTACCGTCCGGCGTCTGTATCTCGTTAACTCTTGTATTATAGAGAGGGACTGGTTCAATGCAGAGTTAGATTGTTTTGTGAAATAAGCATTTTAAAACTGTCCAATTTTACGTAACTAACTCTCTAGCCTTCTTGAACCCAAAGTTTCATGGCTGCAGCAACACAGGCCTTCCATGTGTCCCTATCCTGAGCAAGATCTATATACTATTTTACCATCCCTACTGATTTCCTTTAGGTCCATCTTAACATTATCCCTCCATCTTCGCCTTGGTCTTCCTACTGGTCACTTACCATCAGGTTTCCCAACAAGAATCCTGTAAACTCTCCTTTCCTGTCCCATTCGTCGTACCAATTTTACGTAAAATTTTAAAATATAAATAGAGTTCTTTCCCACCCGATTCCAGGACATTTGTGCATCCCGAAGAAACTATTCGCCACACCGGGACAAATGATAAAATTCCGGGATTGTCCCTGAAAATCCGGGACGTATAGCGTCCCTAGGTATGATCTGGCTATCAAAATTCACTCTGCCACCACATGAAAGGTCACACATTTATTAAATTAAGTCTATCTACGAACGTCTAACTTGTCATACATAAAATGAGCAGAAAATGCTTTGAAATAGCTAATCCCAGCTTCTCTTTAAAAAAGAATTACAATATTGGAATTAGTATCTTCCTCCTTGCTACAAAATTGAAAATAACATCATCGGTGTTATTTTAATATTCGTATGTATGTACACTTAACAGTGCAGGGTTCATTAGTCGAGGATCTCCCGTTGGATTGAGAGGACATTATTTCAACCTCCTTAATGTTAAACACATCCTCTCGGGTGTTGAAGATGAAAGTGGGAGTGTAGTCAAGATCACCAACAATTTGTGCATATTTGAGTACAAGAGCTTGTCACAATTTTCTACTGCCTACTTTGCAAATCCTGGACATGTCTTTTCAATTACGGTTTGCCTCATTTTTGATTCAGATTTGAAAATGTAAAAAATATCAACCAGGCCATCCAACATTTTGACACACTGTTCCAATGAGTGAGGAATAAGCATTTCATATTGGAATAAGTTGTTGCAATTTGTCGACTGTGTTCAGAAAAACTTGGGTTCATTTCTACTACAAAATGGTCCAAAAATGGACAACAGTAAAGTTTCTACTATTCGTGTATACGATTTCACATGTCACCCTACCGAGTATTGATACTTTTCTGTCCATCTTGTGTCAAACAACTCGAGAACGTTACAGAACTTCCTTACATTATTTTACTTTGCTTTTTGTGCCACTTTTGGTTAATTTCCGAAGATCGGGATGAGTGATGACATGATAAAATTGATGAATGGACATCCACAAATGCCCATGCCCATTCCGGGTTTCGAACCCGGGACCCACGATGTGCTAACCACGGGATACTGCTCCTTTGAGAAGACTCGAGTGGAAAAAATTATAACTGATTTGACACTCTCAATATCGCAGAAAATCCACAGAAATGGACAATAGCCAGAGTTAAAATATGAGCTGAACATGTACACAAATTGCTATTGGACACTTCTCTGAAATTATCTATCTATCTCACCCCCTTAATTCTACCACACATTACATCAGCACCATCATATTCTTCACCCACTAAACCCAGAGAGAGTAGAAGTACTAATAGCTGAAGCTAACCCAGATGCAGTTCCAATCTCTAATAGGGACAAGTTTCAAATTCCGATCTATAGTTTGGAAAATGGTTTATCGACTTTCGGGATTATCAAACAGTTGGAAAATTTGAAATATTCAAAAAATTAGAACCTGAGGAATTCTTAAATTTTGAATGGTAACAAACCATATCGGGAACTTCTAATGAAATTATAATTTTCGTGCTATAAGTTCACAAGCAGCTGCTTCGGGTAGAAATTACATGTGTCATTACAGAATTTGTGAAATGTCAGGAGCTTTCTGAGTATTTTCCAGAGAAATTCCGAAACTGTCAGGAAATTGCAGACATTTGCTTTTCAGTCCCATCTGGCGTGTGGAATTAATTTCTTTCCCATCCGTATCCCGTTCTATACGCTTGTAATTTATGACAACAAAATAAGTCTGAAGAAATTTTTACGAACAAGTCTCTGTGCATAGCGGATAGAACAGGTAATCTGGTAATTTTACTGAACCTAAGGGTGGGTTGGACTCGTTGAACCCCCCTTAAATACTCCCATGATTCTCCTACAACATTCTTCAAATTGCTCGTCCATTTTTACAGATTGTCTGCTCTGCTCATTGTCTTAGGGGAACAAAAGTCTATCGACAAGTACGCGGTGACAAGCATCGTGTGAGGCGAAAACTCGCAGATGAATAGTCAGTCCAGCGCCAACTAGGACATTCCTACTGGAATACCAGTTCCGTGTGATTCGGACTTTAGTGAGAATTTAGTGCATGAGATGAGTGTACCTAGACTTTTCGGAGGAATGCTACTGTAAAAGCACAACAAACAGAATGAAAATGTTCATTCGTTTTCCGGGGAAGGGAGCAACCCCCGTCCCCCTTCCCGTGGATACGCCGATGATCCAGCGGGCAGTTCTTTCACTTTGCACCGTTAATATATTTAAAAGCATGGTTGTGCTATTTTGTTGTAAACTTTTACACGCTTAGTTCAAGGAAAAACTGGAAATTTGGGGGATAGTTTAGTTATTGAGTTCACGATCTGCATGCGACTTGCCACAAAAATCTAATTTCTGGGATTTTGGAAAGTAATAGAACCATTTATTCTCTGGATTGAGTGGTAGAATACGAGAAATTTGTTGGTTATTTTATAAGAAACAATGTAAATTCACTACAGAGCAGTGGCGTAGCGTGATAATACGCCCGTACGCCCGGCGTTCCCAGATTTAAAATTTCAAAAAAGCTTAAATGCTGTGATTATAAAGTAAAACGTGACTAATTTCATAAATGTTTGACCTTTATGGCATTATAATAGCTATTTTTCGCGATCCGCTTGCAACGCTCCACTCTCAACACTCGTTCTAGCATCTCTTTTCAATGCCTTTCCCGGCCGGACGCCGAGCAGGTTCGGCGTACAGGATTCTATATTCCTTGCTGCCTTTCTGGAGGGAAAGCTTCGATTTCTACAGCACGCGCGTAAATGCTCTCTCGTACGCCAGCGTACGGTACGGAGCAGAGAGGTCTACCGTGATTGGTTCATGTGACCCCCCTGACTTCTGATGCAGACGACAGCGGTAGAATTCCTACACGGTTCTTTGCTCTTCGCGCTCATGCAACTCGTGCTATGTGATGCTACAATACGCAATATTGACTGACGTAACTTTACCAATCTCAAATGTCAAATATACTGTTTCTTAATGGCCACTGCATTGTATAATTTATCGCACGAACAGCGATGTGCATTAGAAACTAAAAGATCAACACAGTTTTTGTCAAATAAGTTGGTGAAGTCCTCGTGGTAGAAATTCAGCCTGTGGCTGGTCTACAATTTAACCCGCAAAACTATTAATTTTTTTATTGTATTTTTTTCGTTATTATCTAACTACTTAATATTGTGTCAATGGAAATGTTTAGCATTCATTTGAAAACTCTTAACATCGAATGGTCTCTGGACAAAATTATTTTAAAATGTTTATCAGCATTCTCAAGATGTAATAAACAGTGGTCTGAATTACTAATCGGCACTGTTACGTCAGTAGAGTGTACGATATTTGGATCATCCACTCTGCTTTGCACAGTGCGCCAAGACGACAGAGGTCCCTGGTTCGAATCCCGGCGTGAGCACGGGTGTTCTTTGTCAGTGTCCCTTCATCAATATCATCACTCATATTCATATTCGCAATTAGCAAAAGTGGTAGAAAAGCGAAATAAAATAAACCAAATCAATCAGTAGTTGGATCATCCACAACAATGACGTCTGCTGTTGTTCAAAGGCGCTTGTGATTCAGGTAGGTTTTTAATGACTTGCGTCATGCAGAAAGATATTAAAAAAGGTATAGAACACCAGAGTTCAAAACATTTGTGGCATAGTGAGGCATCTAATTTTCTAGCTAAAACCATAGAAAAGTTAGGTTTTCTATGCTAAAACATGCAGTAAAAAAATCCGTCGCGCAACAGCCCATGAAGGGCCTAGGCATACCTACCGACTGCCGGTCTCCCTCCCACGCTTTCCTTCGTCACCTCTAAGCGTGGAGATCTTCAACCAGTATTGGAATAGTCGGGGGGTCAGCCCGACGTATCCCCAGCCTTTATAGTAGGTCTGAAAACCCAGCTGACTTCAGGCAAATAAACAATACCTGTGGCGACTAATACCATAAGTAAATTATTAAGCAAGAAAGGGCCGACTCTTCCTTCGGACTTGGCTTTCCCACCCGAAATGTCCATGCTACGCCACTGCTACAGAGTGTCAAAATTCAATGAAGTGTCAGTAAAAATTAAAGTAGTTGCTTAATTGGATGCACCAGGGTGATATAAACTCGTAATCTGGCGCGCCAATTTTTAATCATATCCGATAACGTTTTGTATCATAATTTTCTTTTGCTAGCTTTGGAGCTTGGGGAGGGGTGTCCCCCGCATCCCCCATTTTCTTTGAGTACTATTTGAGCCTTATTTGGATTGTAAACTTACTTTTTTAAAATGAAATGTAACACAGTCTTATTTATAAAAGTGACTTTTACAGTTTCATTTATCTAAATTATCCCCGATGGCGTAGTCCTCGCCTTGTAATCAAGGGGTTCCGGGTTCGATACCCGGTGGAGGCACAAGTGATTCGGATCCCACTTTAAACTGATCCAGTCCCGATTAGCCTTTTTGTGCATAAAGTAGACTTACAACAACAAATCAATCAATTATCTGGATTATCTATAAACCGTTGAACATGTATTCATGAACTACAAGCGAACTGTCCTTTTTCTTTTATTATTTTTTACAGTTGGGACGGTATAAAATTAACAATAATTTTCAGCAAATTATGATAAACCTCGTATGTTTAAATATTAGGAAGATGTTGAGAGAAGAACTTTCAACACTGGCCTCCGTAGCACAGCGCGGTATGACGCCAGGAGTTCCGCGTTCGAATCCCGACCTGGGCTGGCTGTTCTTTGTGAGTGTTCCTTCACAATTTCATAATATCACTCGCTCTCTTCTTCACGATTAGCCAAAGGGGCAGAAAATCGAAGTAAAAGTAACCAACTCAATCAAAGAAATTTTAACGTAAGGCCTTATGCTTGAAAAATTACGAAGCCCAAAACATTTGCTCATAAAAAAATGCATTTCAATTTTTAAACCATAATGTTGGTCAGTACTGTTCAAACATTTAAAGGAGTAACTGTTAGAGTTGCCGTTTCTCGAAAAAAGTAACTCGTTTCTTCCAGCATTGATTAGAACCTAAATATATTTGTGTCTGGCGTACGTACACTTGACCTACTCTTCCTGTAACAGGTGTTGTTTTGGAACGAACCTCATGCTCTACTGATAGTAAAGCAGCGCCTCCTGGTGATATAACTCGGGTAATCTGACAAGATTTTCGGTGCTGGTTATGTGCGTCTTGTTGTTAACTTGTGTTGTGCGAGTTTTTAGTGTAATATTCGAACTTATGTGGTGGGTATGCAGTACAACACGTTATTTATGTGTTCTTTGCTATGCCTGCAGTATTTTGTGAGAACTTCAGTACGTCAAACTGGTGCATTGGGTGCATGACAAACGCTGAACAGGAATGGACATGTAACGTATCCATTCAACAGGTATGTGCAAGGGCTTTTGTTTATGGTAACGTCAATTAAATAATATCACACAGGGTAAGATGATGATGACAATGATAAATGCACTATTTATGAAAGTAATGAAATGTTAAATTTATAATTTGATACTAAAAAAACAGTTAACGTAACTAGCTACTAATACGTATCTAATCACAGATGTACAGAAGTACGATACAACAAACTTACGTTATGAGTACCGCTAATCCGTTTAAACGATTCTGCTTTGTTACCCTAATGTAGTTCTTTACGATTTTTAGTTTTGTGAAACTAAGTTTCCGTGACGCAACAATAGAAATAGGCCTCTTAAGGATAATGCGGTAGACGATTTCTGAATTGGGGTAGGATGCACACATAGGTTTTAGGAATCTAAGGATTTCCAGTGTTCTTTTTACTTCCTCCAGCATTATTAAACGTAGTTCAGAAAAAATAATATCTTGACAAGGGCGCGTGGTGACATTTGGGGTTAGGCAAGCAACTGAATATGATTTCAATTTCACAGTTACCATTATGATACAACACAAGTCGGTTACGTATCACGTGACCCTAGTTGTTGGTGACATTATTACGAATTTAATGGCAATTTTCCTGCAAAACTATGACAAGGTATGGTCAGTGGCGGATTCAGAAGTTACAGTTGGGAGTGGGATAATTCACCTCACCCAGAATCAGTTCTAACCTACACTTGAACTCTTTTTATAAACAATATACTACCGTACTGCAAACATGAACCAAGTTAGAGATTGGAGTGTAGTTTTGCAAAAATAGGGGGGGGGGCAGAGCTCGAACAGATGGTTATTATGTAGTTACCATAATTCCACACATTCGTACGTTTAACTGAACGATCAGATATGAGAAGTAGCGTGAATAAACCTAGAAAACAAAAACATATTCTCGCTTCATTACCCTTTGGAGGTATTTTTCACAGTGGTTCGGTTCCAAATGTAAACAGTAGGTCCCAATTCAGATAACCTTATCATGAGCATAAAGCGGACTTAAAATCAAACTTTTAATTATTCTTGAGCCTGTTAAACTGGGTGATAAAAGACAGAACATATAAGTCTTCGAATCACAGACGTGCGGCGTTGCCGTGCTCTCCTTGACAAGGCGTTTCGCTCAACCACGCTGTCTCTTTTCCGTGCGAGATTTCGACATGGCACCGGTGCAGTGCGCTGCTATTGGCTATCGCCATATGCAGGAGATTTGACGCGCACTCTAAGCGTAGATTTCTGCACAGCTGCCATTGGATTGGAACAAGCCACGCCGAAAAAAGAAAATGCTGCAGATGGTTTGGTGAACAAGCATTCTGACCAATCACCTTTTGATTTTAGTAGTCCACATTGATATGTTTATAAGCAGGGAACGGGTTTATATGCAGTAAAAATGTGCTAAGTATGTAAATATGTACATATTTAGTTATTTTCAACAAAATGTGGAGTTAAATATGGACTTAAAATTATAAATATTGACCTTTTTAATAATATAAGACGCTACACGAGCTACATGAAATACAGTTTCGGCATTGTAACTATTACCGTGACTGTCTTGAAGAAAAAATCAGAAACGAATCCCGTACCCGTACGTGTGCCACAAAATCGATGCTTCTGGCGAGGCTGTCGGGTTAACAGTGCGCTGCTGGACTTGGGACTCTCTTCCGACGTTGCCAAAATGACAATTTGTAAATAAACAGGAATTTAGCGTTTTACAATAGCAAAAGCAAACAGCTGGGAGGTGTAAAATTGAAGAAGAAAAAATATTGTTCGGATGACAGAAAACTTGAAATTAACGGAATTGGAGGGTACAAAAAAAGTAGTAAACTTTCGTTTGTTTAACGTCGCTTCGGACTTTGTCAGTTATTCGCAAGAAATCCACTCAACTCTTTAGGACACACGGGGGTGTTGAGAAATGGGTACTACTTTACTATAGGGGTGACACCTATAAATAATTCATTTCGCACTTTTTTACATTACTAACGTACTATTCTGGGATGCGGAACATTCCTTTAGGTGAAATAATGAATTTCTAACGAAAATAATGTCTATTTCTTACATTTACGAGTACTTACTGTTGCTCTTTATTTCGATTCTGTAACACACATTACGACGAAAGCGTACTGGTTCATCGCGCGTTTTGAGAGTGTTTTGTCGATTTATGCAGTGCTGCAACCTTGTTCACCGAAAAAACCTACTTTCGTGCCCGGATTTGAAATTATGCTAATATCCCGCAAACCATTGACGTTAGCCTCACAAACCATTGACGTTAGCCCCACAAACCATTGACGTTAGCCACAAAAACCATTCACGTTAGCCCCACAAACCATTTTCCGTAAGGTTAGGTTAGGTTCGGTTAGGTTAGGCATGACTCGACACGTCATGTTCTAGTGAAAACACGGCGAGTTTAAAACACTCACTACGGGGTTTACGTCATCTAACACAGTGGTTTCCAACTTCAAAAGGTCCGAGGGCCAAAATTATATCCAGCAGTTGATAGGCGGGCCGCATTTTTTTTTTGGGGGGGGAAGGTTAAAAATTACAAAAATTGTAAGTACTGAACTGAAAATGTAGTACTTTTGCATGACCTAAATTTCTAAAATGAGGAAATAAAACAATGGAATTACAATTTATAATTACAATTTATTTCACAAAAACCCAATACTTATTGATGAATTGAAAGAAATTAAAACACACCATACAAATAAGAATCCTTCATAGTAAGTGTTCAATGTGAAGATTGAGCCCGATCTGCTTCTTTTATTAAAGTTGTATTTGAATTTCTGTATTTGAAAGGTGAAGCAGTGAAGAATCTGACAGTCTGCTTCTGTAGCGGTTCTTGATGAACTTCATTGAAGAAAAAACACTTTCACACGTGTAGCTATGTGTTGCCCAAAACTACGAAGGTTTGGAAAGCGTTCTTTTGAAAGGTATTTTAAAAACTCTGGCCCCTTTTCTTGCCTATTTTGAAGGAACACATCGCCTTGCAAATCACGCAATTCAAGTTGGAGAGAAGCTATTTTAATTTTCAATCTTACGTTTATTGGAGATATTGCTCATTTCGATATTTGCACAAACTTTAACAATCAGTCACAGTACAATCCGAGTTGGAACACTGGAAATCTCTTCGTACTTCGTGCGTAGTAAAACAGATCTCTATAGCGCCTCTCTGCAGTTTGTTTCTGAACACAAAGAGTGAAGCCTTCCCGGAAGCAGGCGAGTTCATTCCACATAGCGAAGGGATGGAATGCATGTGAAGAGAAAGTTACGTCACTTTAGATTCTTCTGATTATCATTATTCACTGCAAATTCAATTCTACCTGTGATATTGTCTTTCTTCACAGAGCATCCGTTCCTTCAGTAAAAAAATAACGTATTTTAATAAAAATAAATAAAATTAATGTATTTTGCAAACTGGCTTCGCGGGCCGCAGAAAAAGGCAACGGGGGCCGCCAGTTGGAAACCCCTGATCTAACACACGGAACATTGTGCTCTCGTGCAGAAAGCAAATGGCGGCAGCAGAAACAACGAGTCGGACAGAGATTTTCGCAGAAAACAACATGCATTCGCATTAAAATGGATCAAAACTACATTCACGAACTTCCACAACGCTACAGAAAATGATTTGCGTAAGTACTTTCTCCTGTGAAAAGTAAGAAATCCGTCAACCCTATAGTAAAGTGTTACCGAGAAATGTTCTGATGTAATATGTAAAACTAACTAAATTGTAAATAAATATGTAAAGTATGAGCCAAAACCTAATATATGTACAAATATGGAAAATAAAAACTGAATTTTTCGAGTCTACATACAAAATATAACGGATTTCAGCTTCATATATAGTAAATATGTATTTACATATAAATCCATTTCCTGTTTATAAGCATTATGCTACCCAACAGGAACCAATTTATATCGTATCGCTACAACAACAATCAAGAATAAGTATTGTTTTAAAAACAGCAGAGCATTGTTACCTTTTTGAAATACAATTTTGTTTAACTTACAGCTTCAGGAATACCACTATTTTCATAAATATTTGGCATGTGAGCAGTACAATTATCACTTCCCAACTTAAATTAAGGTCTGTTACTAAAATTACCTATGAGAGTACTAAACATTCCCAGAGGAGGAATTTGCCTTTCCCAGGTAAAGAACGAATTTGGATCTTGCGAATGAAAACCCAGAGGGAGGCGAGGAATGGATTTCCTACCCCCTCACCTCTCAGTTCAAACATTGGGATAAAGGTTTAATCTTCAGGATGTTCAAGAAATAGAGCACATCGAGGAAAGACATTGTATTGCCTCATACACAAAATAAGGAACTGTTACATTTTTCGTACATTTCAATTTAGAATGAAATATGTTCCTAGTAGTTCAACATATTTTTCTAAAAACAAGTAGAGTACTTTCTTTTTTAATTATTGAATTCTTCTGAAGTGGCCTGTGAATGATGAATCATCTGCATACCCAGCTATTTCTTGAGGTATGACCGTGCTCTCCTCGACCCCCGTGCAAGGCCGACACATGCATTCTAACGGAGCTTTGGTTACGACCTGAAAACAATACAGACATATTATGGATAACTGTTTAATAATAAAGTTGTGCAACCGTTGAAAATAAAGCACAAGCATAGTTGTTTGATCAAAATGAGCATTCTCATATACAGTACCTTCATTTGTTTATTTTGCCGCTCGAACGCGTGACCTTGTACTGGCCAGAAGCACACCGCTTGCCGGCGAAACAGTTCGTGGCGTTGGTGGCCCGGATTTATATGTGTGGAGGGCCAGGCCTAATATCGTGAGAACCCTTTATACATACAATTTATTGTATGGGTAATGAGTTTTCATAATATTATTATTACCACATTTCAATTTTCGTTTATTTTCTGATATTTCCAAAGACTTTTTCAAGTGGCGGTTCTAACCCCTCTTTGGACCAACTGAGAAGTTAGAATTTATTCAAGGTATGGAAATTTCGTGAAACAGTTTAAAATTATGGTTTAATTTAATGTAAAACGGTTGAAAAGTTGTATCTTTCTTTTTAAATGTGGTTGCAGTTTTATTTAGTTAAAACTTCATTAATTAGACTTCGGCTTGAATGTTACTGAAGTGCAAATTTTCATTAAAAGTTTTCGTAGACAATATAACTAAGTTATACCATTTCAGGGTTTTGAAATACTGATCATGTCTCGTGCCCTTCAGCACCAAAATGTCGCGGACTTTTGAGTATATTATGCGCTTTTTTTAGTATGTGGGCCATTCCATGTCAAATCAACCAATAAAAAATGTTTTTGAACCGTTAGAATTTAGATTTTTAAGATTTTTTAGATTTTTTATTTATTCATAGATAACGAAAACTGCCAAATTTCAGATTTTTTGGGCTCATAGTTGTTGAGGTATTGACTCAAGAAAGCAAAAATCCCAAAATATGACGACATTTTGAAATATTTAAACAGCAATAGATAAAAAACGATTTGACGTAGAGAACTCAAATTGGTGTCATTCTCTTCTGCTTGTAATTTTTCATAAACTCGAAAAAAGATTTATTGAAAATCTAAAAAACACCCCTTTTTTTTTAAAAAAAAAAATATATATGTTTTCAAGACATCAATTGACAATTTGTGTGCAAAATTTCATAATGGGACGGCAATGGGTTCCTAAGGAAACTAATTTCTTTGTGTTGTAATGTGTGTGAAATTTGCTTAATTTGTCGACTTCCATGTTAGAACCATAACTATAAGCTGACTGATGGATGTTCAAGTCTTCATATTAATCTATTTTATATTTTTTGGACTACAAGTAATATCAAAATTTATAATATTTATCACTTTTAATAATAGAGGTACATACATGTTGCATAAAAAATCTCATGGCATAACAATCGTAATATATAAATGTATAATATTATTAATATTTGAGGAGCTTTCAGACCGAAGTGACATGCAACAAGCGACACATGTTGCTTGTCCCTTGCATGTTGCTCGGGTCGTTCTCTCAATAATAAAGTGTATCATGTCGCCTCGGTCTGTTCTTTGCCCAAGCAAAGTGGGGGTCAACAACATGGTTGTTGATTTGTTGTTGCTTTGGTTGATTTGACATGGAATGACCCGTGTGCAAAAGCAACAATGTCGTTTCTTTAATTTGTAGTGCTCACCTTTCTAAACTTACGTTCACCTGGCTTGGCCTTCGGGCAAAATAGAGAAACGCTAGCTTCTCTTTCCCCACTCTCCTGGCAGCACATACACGATCTTTCCATCTGCCATAACTTGGAGCCAGAAACCTGCAATAAACATAAAGTGGCCGTTAGAATTCCTTAATCACAAGTCAAACCAAGTTTGCATACACTATGTAAGTTTTCTATTTAAAGGCTATTGTGGTTAGAATCGAAGGATGTCTTCGCTTCGAAAGACATATTTTTAAATAGAAACATAAGAATGCCGAAGCTTCTTCGTGTGGATGCATGTATGTATCTTTATAATCACTGGCGTAGCAGAAGAGGGGCTGAAGGGGCTACACCCCAATGTTGAGAAAATTAATATTTTCAAATAAAAGCAATGAGGAAAAAGGGAAAAACCAGAGTGATAAATATAAATTCGGCTTAAAGTAACCCCCGATTGAAATTTTTGAGAGTGGAAAGTTTTTAATATACGAAATATCTTATTGTGTAAGTCACCCGCCTAGAAAGCAGGTATGCTCTATCCACCTTTAAAATTCCAGCCCCTCCTGAAAAATCCTGTGTACGCCAGTGTTTAAAATATATATATATTACCTAATAATACTAATACATTGTTATTATGTTCTTATCATTATAGTCATGAATTTATAAGACACGATGGTCCTCCCCAATGAGTTACTGGAGACGAATGCTGTATTGTGATCAAGGGGTCCCGGGTTCGATCCCCAGTGGAGATTCCAATTTAAAATGTAGGCCCAGTCTCGATTAGCCTATCTGAGCATAAAGTGGGCTTAAAACAATTGGCTTTAATAACGATTCTTGGAATTTGTAGCTACGGCTTTCATCACAATTTCACTTTTATCACGGTAAGTTGCGCATAATACTATCGGAACAATGCACACATTTCGGAATTCATGAACGAACTATCCACGACCCAAGATTCTTATAAATAGGACGTTTTCTTTGTCAGATGATGATGCTTTATGAAGGAAAATATAGTATTTTATGCTACAATTCACTTTTTGTGACATAGCACAATTTCTGGTGATTTTTCACTTTGCCTAGCGCTTTTCTGGTAAGTTTTAAGCTGGAATCTAGAGCGTTTGTTCGCTGGCATTTGGCAACACTGTTCGTGTGAGATCCGACCACAGACTACACCAGACGCAGCAGACCGAAAGATCTTCTTAGCTTAAATGAATTTAGCACTTACGTACCTATCAGTAACGGGTTGATTTATCGCACAGGCAAAATAGTTGCAATATTAGTGCGTCATACGGTTACGTGGCTTCCGCTCTTGATACCTTTCAATGTCGATTTCCAGACATTCCGGACACAAAGTCTGCTGTTTTGGCTATAAGGCATTGCATTACTCACTCGCAAAACCCAAACGTATTGTTAATACGTGTGTATACAGAAAGCCAAGCTGAAAGATATGCAGTAAGTAAAATGTATGTGTCATGGTGGCGAGAATTGCACGATGATTCTTTTTAGTACGAGTATATCCTTAAAAACAACGGCATGTTCAACATCTTCCTTGGTATTCTGTTAGCAATCTTGTGAAACATATTCAATTTTGTTGCGTTACATCCCTTTTCTTGTCGAAGTCCTCAGAGACTGACGATGTTTTTGTGGAATCAGGCCCGTAGCGAGGGGTATGGGGGGTTGAAGCCTACGGCGCCATTCAAAGTTTTTTTTTTAAAAAAAGAAGTCAGAATATGCGAGGAGAAATCTACATTTGGCAGAGGTATTTTAAGTTTTCCAAAGTAGTAGTAATAATACGTTTTTAAAGATGTTCTTGCCGGCGCCCTTGGCGGAGTGGTTATCACATCGCGCAACGACGCCAGAGGTCCCGCGTTCGAATCCCGGTCTGGGCATGGGTGTTTGATGGTGTCCATTCATCAATTTCATCATATCGTCACTCATCCCCATCTTCGCAATTAGCCAAAAGTGGCAGATAAACGAAGTGAAATAAACTAAATCAATAATCAATAAATCAATTAAAGACGTTCTTCAGACACTAAGACATAATACTGAAATATTATTTGATATGCTAAACTTTTTTCTTTTTTAAAAAATGCAAATTACCAATCTTTGGTAGCTGGACAATTGCGATGACATATTAAACCTTCTATCAAATTGAAGGGTGACTTAACACCCCGTACAATACCTCTTACAAGAGAATTATGTGAAATATTGATATTTCCAAATGAACACTGATTCCTCTCACACTTTCTCCAGGCTTGAGACTGGGAAGGTAGCTTGTAAACGTACTTGCATTACAACCACTTTGGCGTGTTTAAAACCAGTGTTATTCCACACATCGTCAGTCATCACTATTTTCTCATTCTCGCATTTTTGTTATTACTTTTCTCGCTTCTTTTATTTCTTGTCAGCACGGAAGTGCTTCGTTAAAGTTGGCTGGGAATTTGGTTCAATCAAATTTTTGAACATGGGCTAGAGCCAACAGACACCTTTTGAAGTGACCAGTTTTCTCATATGTGCGAATACGCTTTCTAACTCTCTCGTCGATTTTATTGTCACGCTTCTTCCTTTTCTGACCTTCTAGATTAAGTTCCATCCGCATGTACTTGATGTTGGTGTCTTCTGCTTGGCTCTTGAGGCAGGCCATTTATTATGTTGTTCCAAACCTTCTACAGCATTATTAGTTCTGTGGCGCCTTTGGTTAGGTTAGGTCCTGATCATCGTAATTGTCCTACCATTATTTTGTAAAATGACGTTCACCGTCAAAATCATCGCAATTGTCCGTCATTTTGGCATAATCGCAATTGTTCGCCATCGCAACTGTCGATTCGAATCTTTAAATACAACCTATATTATTTTTAAATGAGTTTTCCTTGTTTTCTGATTTCAAAATTTGTGGGATGTAAATATCACAAACGACAAACCATGGCACAAGAAGAAAATATGGAAGTAGTCACATATGACGTCGGTGCTTGCTAGTGTGGCGCCGAGTGCAGGGGGTGCAGCAAACCACAATCTTGCCTAGGGCACCAAAATATCTAGTTACAGTGGAAGTAAAGTATATACATATATACTTTCTTTGTTGATTGATTGAGCTGGTGTTTTCAGTTTTATGCACAGTAAGGCTAGTCGGGATTGGACCTACAGTTTAAAGTGTGCCTCCACCGGGTATCGAACTCGGAACCCCCTTGATTACAAGGCGAATATAATTAATTATAAGACAGTGTTATAGCATTATTTCAATAATACATTAAGCAATGAACAGCGCTTGAGGTGGAAATTCTTAACTGGGGGGATGCTTGGTCGGCCCTTGGGGGTTAGCTGGAAAGATGCTCCTATGGTTTATCATGACGACAACGAGACAGCTGGGAGGATGCTTTGTGACAATTTTGCTATCTAGGTGGGACGACGACACTACCCCCCTTCCCATCTTACTTTTGAGTACTAGTGATGAGATAAAGCCGCTAAAATATTTCCATATCGAGAACTAAGGACAGTTTTAATCTTTTACACTAAGTACACAGCAAATGCATTATAATTACTATTTTACCCAATATTATAATTGACATACCGGGTGGCCAGAATTAAAGTTACCCAACTCAGAGCCCTCTGTAGCCTGTTTGAGGCAACGTAGAACTCTGAAATTTTGTGAATCCACTATGCAGGCCATGGGGAAGATTTGATTTTTGATTTTTTATTTGATTTAGTTTATTTTACCTCGCGTTTTGTGCCTCTTGGCTAATTTGCGAAGATGGGGATGAGTGATGAAATGATGAAATTGATGAATGGACATTCACAAACAACCAAGCCCGACCGGGATTCGAACCCGGGAGCCTTGGCGTCGCATCGCGATGTGCTAACCACTCGGCCACAGGGTCGGGCGCCATGGGGAAGAGGATGGCGATAAAAAAAAGTTCAATTTTCCACCACCAGGTTGAAATGTGGCGCTGTCCTTCCATGATGGGTTGTAATAATGACGTAAACTGCTCCCATTGGTTATGGATTTGACTTTACCTGGCAATCTTGCAAAAAACGAGAGATTATTTTCTCGCAACTTCCAGCCACTAACAAATGTCTTTCTAATTAATAACTCAGCTAAATCACTTAACTTAAAACACCTGACTCACGTTTTTCAAAATTCATTATTACAGCGCCACATTTCAACCTGGTGGCGGAAAATTGAGCTCTTTTTTATCGCCATCCTCTTCCCCATGGTCTGCATAGTGGATTCAACAAATTTCAGAGTTCTACGATGCCTCAAACAGGCTACTGAGGGCTCTGAGTTGGGTAACTTTAATTCTGGCCACCCGGTAGGTCCTGTTACATTTTTTATTTGAAGCTGCTCTTAGCGTTTTATCAGTAAATTATAATTACATAATTGTTAATATTTTACGTTAATTATTATCACACACACACATAATAGCTGCGTTCTAGGTGAGGCGGGATACACAATGAAATATTTCGTAAATTCCGTTTTAACTTTCATTTTAAAAGTTGTTCAATGACAAAAATGGTAATCGGGGGGGGGGGGGCATTTTACCATTTTTATTTACCCTAATTCTTACTGCTTCCATCGGAAAATTTTGATTTTCTGAAAATTTCGAAATGGGCTGCAACCACATCAGTTCCTCCCTTGTGTACGCCAGTGCACACATTTTTAGAGGAAATCAGTACATTGATACAGATAACTCCAAGTACAAATCGTTGTTGGCACATTATAAATTTTTTGAAGAGCCATCACTGAGAAAATTTTCACGTTTAACATCACGTACTGCTCATAACTCCAGTTGGAATTCCACATAATGTTTCGTAATCGTTTCTCTCTATTTTAAACTGCAAACATTTGATGCAGAAATAGAACATCCCAAGGAATGAACATAACTAAACAAAGCAAATGTATAAGAGTATAATGTTCAGTGTGTGAGTACAGTATGATAGGTACGGTTGCTTGTTTATGCACAGAAAGGCTTATCGGGACTGAACCTACAGTTTAAAGTGGGATACGAACCACTGTGCCTCCACCGGGTATCGAACCCGGGGCCCCTTGATTACAAGGCGACGACATTACCACTACGCCATCGGGGAAGCCCCCTTGAAAGGTGTGTGGACCGTACCATTCAATATAGTCATCTTGTGTTTTGCATAAAAGATGTTATTAAATCTACGTTATAATTATACACATTTATAGTCAGATTTATATAATTATCATAAAGGCAAATCATTTCTCAGTTTTATTGATCTATCCTGATTAACGTAATTGTTTATCTGTGTAGAGAAAAGCACGATACTGTAGGCAAAATAACGCTAACCGTGAAAAAATTTCGTGAGAAAATATTAGTGGGTTTCAATTTTAGAAACATCGTCATTGTTATTCCTTCATATAAAAATTGTGCTTCGTACATCTAACTTGATTTTTTACTATAAATCATAATCTTGTTGTAACAAGAAACTATTACATAATATACAGGGTGTGTGTGAAGTCCCGTTACCATTACAATCAAACATAACTCTAAAACCACATGACATAGAATAGGACGGTTTTTTGCAAAATGTTCTACAGCTCAAAAAGTTTTTTGCTTTTGTTATTTGATAGACATTTCCCTGGGAGATGGACAGTGCGTGACGGACCAATCACCTGGTCCCCGCGGTCTCCTGATATCACCCCCTTGTATTTTTTTTCCTTTGGGGGTACATCAAGGATTGTGTATACCACACCCTTGTTCTATATCTTGTTACACTTCGCAGAAGGATGTTGATATGCTGCAGCGTCAGTGGCGGCGGTTGGGTTCCGAAACGGGAGGGGGGGAAGGTGCCAAAACTGGTGGGGTCAAAGACAGTATATTTTCCTTTGTAGATAAAGTTTAGCATAGTAGGGGGGCAAAAGTGGCGAAAAGTGGGGTGCGCCCCCCCCCCCCCCATCGCCGCCACTGTGCAGCGTGTATGGGTAGAAGTGGAATATCGCCTTGACATCCTGAGGGCAACCAGAGGGGCACACGTTGAGGTGCACTGACGTATATAAAAACGTTTTGAGCTGTTGAACATTTGTAAAAAACCGCCTTGCTCTGTGTCGTGTGGTTTTAGAATTGTTTGATTGTAATGATAACGACACTTTAGACACACCCTGTATAATTAGGGCCCGCTTACAATTATTTCCAGTAAGTGCCACTATCCTTAACTGGCAAATTTGTGCAATGAATTATCACTATGGGAAGTCGGAACTAACATGCTATTTTATCATCCGATATTGATCGATAAATTGCGGTCTCTTTTCCCTAATTATTGTGATGGCTACACCAAAAAAGTGGATACCTGTAAGTAGCTAGTACATCTCCCTGTGCAGGCAAATGATGGTATTGGTTTAGGCACGCAACCTGGGTACTGCAACACGTGGATCACTGGCGTCACTTGACACTCGTCGGCACAGGAAAGATGAACGACGGTTGACAGCAGCAAGATGTATGTGGAACACAGCCGTCGCCATTCTGAAAGAAGATTGCACCATGTTATAATGGCGTCACTATTTAGATCTGCGTTTACTCCACGAAATAGTAATATATAGTAAACACAGAGACGAATCAGTGTTCGGAAAGTTACGTTTTAAAAGTAACAGAGTGACTCCTTTTTGATAACTAACAATAGTTACTCTTTCATGATAAGTGACTGAGTTGCTCCTTCTTGGTAAGTAACCTCTTTTTGATAAGTGACAGAGTTGTTATTTTTAAAAATAAGTGACAGAGTAACTATGGTTTTGATGAGTGACAGAGTAACTCTAATTGATGTGTGACAGAGTTACTATTTTTGAGAAGTGACAGAGTTAATCTTTTTGAGAAGTGACACAGTTACTCTTCTTGAGAAGTGACAGAGTTACTCTTTTTATGGGACAGGGTAACTCTCTCTTGATAAGTGACAGTTACTCATTTTCATAAGCGACAGAGTTTATCTTTCTTGATAAGTGACAGAGTTACTCTTTTTGTGAAGGGACAGAGTAACTCTTTTTAGACGAGTGACAAAGTTGCTCTTCCTTGATAAGTGACAGAGTAACTCTTTTTTGAGATAAGTGACAGAATTACTCCATTTTAGATAAGTGACATAGTTGTTCTTATCGATGAGTGACAGAGTAACTCTTTTTTATGAGTGACAGAGTAACTCTTTTTTATGAGTGACAGAGTAACTCTTTTTTGATGAATGACAGAGTAACTCTTTTTGATGAGTAACAGACTAAATCTTCTTTGATGAGTGACATAGTAACTCTTCTTTGATGAATGACAGAGTAACTCTTTTTGATGAATGACAGAGTAACTCTTTTTGGATGAGTGACAGAGTAACTCTTTTTGATGAGTGGCAGGGTAACTCTTTTTGATGAGTGGCAGGGTAACTATTTTTTTATGAGTGATAGAGTAACTCTTTTTTGATGAGTGACAGAGTAACTCTTTTTGATGAGTGACAGAGTAACTCTTCTTTTGATGAGTGACAGATTAACTCTTTTTGATGAGTGACAGTAACTCTTTTTATGAGTAACGGAGTAACTCTTTTCGATGAGTGACAGAGTAACTCTTTTTATGAGTAACGGAGTAACTCTTTTTTGTTGAGTGACAGAGTAACTCTTTTTGATGAGTGACAGAGTAACACTCTTTGATGATTGACAGAGTAACTGTTTTTTTTAGTGACCGAATAACTCTTTTTTGATAAGTGACAGATTGATTGAGTTGGTCTTTTAAGTCCATTTTATGCACAATAAGGCTAATTGGGACTGGACCTACAGTTTAAAGTGGTAGCCGAACCACTATGTGCCTCCATCGGGTATCGAACCCTGGACCCCTTGATTACAAGCCGACGATGCTATCACTACGCCATCGGGGAAGCCCTGATAAGTGACAGAGTTGCTCTTTTTTGATAATTGACAGAGTTACTCTCTATTTTAACAAATAACTCCTTTTGAAAAGTAACTCGCTTACAGTTACAGTTACTTTAGAAGTTACTGCAAATTGTTTTTATATACAGGGTGCTCGGAAATTCCCCTTACAAACTTCTAGGGCTAGTAGAGGGGACTGAGTAGACAATATTTGGAATAGGAACCCATGTCCGGAAACGTACCGTTTCCATGCTACAACCATGGCAATGTGTCGGATGTGCCTGTGTTGGTATGCAATCGGGTAGGCAGTACATGACGTCAGAAGATCACCTGATGGCACGTGACGTCTACAAATTGTTCCATTCCACTGTCGACACAGGTGTTGATCAATGAATACAGTAAACTAAGAATCACGAACCTTCCGACCCTCTGTAAACAACCGTCTCACTTCGAGTAACGTATCACTCCGCGTCAGCTGTTCATGGATGGCGCGGTCATCATATGCTGTTGTTCACCCGAATACGTTACATGAAAAGAAAACGTATTCCTATGTTTTATGACATCCCTACACATTGAAGCAAAATAAATTTTCGAAGTGTGATTAAATACGTGTTCTTGTTGAAGCTTTAAGTACAGGTATGAACATATTTTCGACTTCAAAAAATTCATTTATCTTAAACTGGGTTAACGGGTCCCTCCTCCCTCCCTTTTCTCTCAGTATGACGGGGCCAAAGTAAAACTAAGAGAGGGAGAGTCGATTCAGTAAATTCAAGCCTTTTCTTTTCCTTGCTACCCCTTCCACCAAGCTATTGCCCAACATTGTTGACATGCAGAGAATTATTTTTCTCCTTTGTCCAACAATGTCCCGCCAGTTTTAGCAGAAACTAGACAAAGATAAGCCGAAACATAAAAAATAGATTGTTTATCTCCATTCATTTCTCTTTCTTGAGCACTGAAAAAAAGCGACAATAAGAACTCACATTATTTATGCAAGGGAAAAATATTTACTTACTTTAATCCGATGGGAGAAGTTCGATGCCTGTCAGATCTTCATCACAACTATCTTCCGATTCACTTTCCCCGTCATTAACTTGGATAATGAATCTTTCCAAATTTAAATCGTCTGTCAGGTTGTCCACTTCCCACAATTTCCGCTCTTCGGTTTCAATGACATGCCGCACTGCGTCCGCCCAGTTACGCACCGAAATCTGAGACATTCCAATCTCAGTCAGTCTCTTGACCTCGTCCAACTTGAAGGTCTTGTTGTTGCGCGCAACATACCCTTTGACCTGAGCCCATATCATTTCAATGGGATTCAATCCGTTCTTTCAACGCACCGAAAACAGAAGACGCTGACGCACCACTGCACTCGGACACCAACTTCACCACCTCCTTCACTGTTTTTTCAGGATGCCACCGACAGAATGTTGCATAAACGTTCAGAACAATCTGCTTCTCGCCACTTTTCAACGGCTGTCCTTGTCGATGTTTCTGAAAGAAGCTCGGAGAACACGGAGACCTTCCTGCACGCATGGAAGTCGTCATATTTGAAACTGGCGCTACTTTCTTGCCGCTCACGTGATCAGTTGTAATTTATTCAATCATCGCGTATTATTATTATAAGCAAAAACCTTTAATGAAAAGCTATTTTAAAATTCATATTCCGGGATAATTTACATATTTTTCTAGCGTTGGCAAGCTTATTTAAAACGGACTATATGCGGCGGAAGAAATCCGCTATTAGGTTGTTGCCAACCCCAATACCTTCGCACTAAGTCGGTGAAGAAACTGAAGTGGTGTGGCAAATGTCGGCACATGATAATTTGATTTCACGATGTCAGTGAGGGTGCTGTGGGATGAAGGGACACAGATGGGCTGACCATAGCAGAGGTGTGCACCATCGATTGCGACCCTCATGACTGCAGACCTCACAAACACCCTCACACTCTGTAAGACTTGTGGGGGTTAGGGAGGGCAATGGCAGACCGTGAGGTTGAGATGAGGGCAAGACGCGAGAGAGGTATGGGTGGAGGTTGATTGAAAATGAACACCTTCGCTCTAGAAAGAAGAAAAACATGGTATTTTTTTTTTTAAAAAAAAAACCTGCAAATGTGCATTTTATATGTAGGGTGCAATAAAATGTGACTGCCTCTTACCGTCCTCTTCCCCCACTTTTCTTTCCAGTGACAATGCTTCATTGAGTTGCCGTTTTAGTCTCCCTCGGCGTTTTTGCTGCTTAACCCAGAATTTTAGATAGAGCTGAAAAGGGCATACGAGTGTTTTGGGATAGCATAACTTTAGAGACGTTGAAGAAAAGTCTGGAGCATGTTGAAATGTGTGACATTGAGGTGTAGATCCCCCACACTGTGACACGCACTTTATGTCATTAGTTACCGAGACGATGAATACGATTCAAGAACTTAGTTAATCAAATTAAATCTATCATTTTACTTATGTGCAATAGTAATAATAAATCATACTTTCAAACCCCAATGAATTTAATCAATAAACAGCTGTTTTAAAAACGTCATTTATCTCAATGTGTCATCGAATTCCCTAGCAGAGGTTATTTTTAGCATAAGACGACAGAAGAAGAATCATTTGGTACTGAACTGTCACACCCGGTAGGGGATAAGATCATGGACGTTCGTAGGATTTTTTTCCAGGGAGGGGCAAGGAAGGTATTTTTTCCAGGGGGTGCAAACAAGGCACATTTTCCCCAAGGGCAATAATTAACACACATTATTGTGGCTGAAACTAAATTGTATGTAAAAAATATATAATTTTGGTTGGATTTCATTTTCCAGGGGACATAGCGCCCCTTGCCCCCCCTTCCGGACTCCCATGGATAAAATATACATTTTGTTCTTTATTTTTTACATTTAAGACTTTATCTTCCACATTTGGGTAATCGTCTCTACTTGCACTCAGCCACCGAGCACCCAAGATGTATATTTAATTGTTCTTTTTAAGCTCCGTATCAAATTAACTCCCAACAAGTGATAGGGCCTCCTTAAGAGAAACATTGCTATAACGCGTCCGTTGACAAATAGAACGTCTCTGCATCTTGTAGGCTACGTAGATAATTTTATTGTCATAAGTTGGCAACACTGTTATGATACACGTGCTTTTGTTTACAGAAGGTCTTATGTTCTATGATTCTATTTTAGTACGTTTCTTTTTTGTTCCCTTGGAATTGTTACCAAATAAATTTGTTTGTATTATGGACTGAGTCACACGTCATTCACTTCTGTACCTTACCTAACACCTAATTTGACATGGTTGTAATAAATTATTACACTTTAGGTCATCAGGTGATCTTCTGACGTCATGTACTGCCTACCCGATTGCATACCAACACAGGCACATCCGACACATTGTCATGGTTGTAGCACGGAAACGGAACGTTTCCGGACATGGGTTCCTATTCCAAATATTGTCTACTCAATCCCCTCTACTAGCCCTAGGAGTTTGTAAGGGGAATTTCCGAGCACCCTGTATATTCTAGATCATCTATGTAACTTGCAGAGGGTGTCCAATGCTTTCATGCATGAACTGCACGCTTTGTGCTGATTTGACCATCTAAAAATTAATACCAATTTTTATTAAATCATAATAAAATGTTTATGAAAGTAAGAAAAATCAAAGTAAACCTTTATACTTGAAAATTATGCGCACAAAACGTTTGCTCGTAACAAGTGTAGGTATGTGTATATCTTTAAAAGTTCTTATCAAACAATAATATTGTTCCATATTCTTGGAATCTGCATTACTTTTGGTTCACCCTGTACAAGTTGAAATAAAATACAAACGAATGAAACATTCAGTACAGTAACGTTATTCTACATCTCTATGTACGTAAATGGTATTTGTTTGGAAGCTATAGCTATATTCTTAAAGTGGACCTCCGTAGCTGAGTGGTTACCGAAGGGCGCCACGACTCTAGAGGTCGAGAGTTCGAATCATGGACCGAGCATGGATCTTCTTAGTGAGTGTCCCATCATTAATTTCATCATCCTTATCGTCGCGATTAGCCAAACGTAGAAAAAAGCTGTTGATAACAATGGAAAAGAAATGATTTTTTCAGAAGAACCTTACGTTAGCATGGATTTCACCACACTTTGGAATAAAAATCTGGCAACGTTACTGCGTGACCTTGAGAAATTTTGAGTAACTATCTTAATTACATAGTACATAAAATGCTTACCAGACTCATTACTCCTGAGTGGCGCTGTCATCGCCGATGTAGTTGCGAAACTCGGGAGGTTTTCAATTTACATGCGTGTGTTTCATTCAGGTCGGTAGATGTCGCGTCGAGCACTGATATAAAGAAACTTCTGCATGGGGATTAAATACGACATCCAACATTTTCGTCCGTGAAATCTCGTGGCTTGCCGCGGCGATAACAGGCCCACCCAGTGTAGTGGAAAATGTGTTAAATGTGTGGAGTAATGCGAAAGCCAAGTCGTTTACTGCCATTTCGCCCATTATGATCCACATGAGGTCAGAACGGATAGACTTTGTGGGACGAAAATTCCAGCCAATATCTCGCTCGATACGACACAGTTCGCTTAATGTTCTCTGTGATTTTCCATTCTTCCTGGTTTCCTACTTTCGACCGCCCTCATTAGTGATGTAAACTTCTTTTTTTAGCAAGATAACCGAGGTTTTTGCTCTCTGATACTGAGTAGACTGCGCCATCGAATTTTTTTTTGAGGGGGGGCATTTTTCCCCATTCAAATAACATAAAATTCAACATTCATATATTTTTCTAAATGTAAAAAAAAAATATGCCTAAAATTAGGATGTCTACCAGTGAAGAAAGTCAAGAAATGTTGCGAACTTATATTGTTATATAGCCTACATATACAGTGGGATCCATAAGTATTCCTCAGCAAATTGTCCATGACTGTTTTCGTTGGTTTTTATCTTTCCTACACATTTTTAAGGACTGTATTTTTACATATACTGGTTCAAAGGTTGTAAGCAGATTGTTTGGTGTTTTGTGTCAGTTCTTGAAGCTCTCATTGCATAAAAAAAAGGGAGTAAACATGGTGATGGACAATTTGCTTGGTAATACTTATGGATCCTACTGTACTGGGATTTGATGAAATGGAATATTTGAACATGTAAAATTGTACTGAGATATGGATAATATTTGTTCACTTTGTTTCTTAAGATTTACATTCTTGTGTGCGTGAAGTTTTGAAAAACTATTAAATAAGGTAATGTGGCCTTTCTCCATCCAGGTTGAAGTCTGAAGCATTAATTTTTACATGCATTTTTAATAAAAGCAAGTCTAAATCTTTTGTTTAAGTGCAGCTTCAGTTTTCTTCTTAACCGACCTTGTGGTAGGGGGTTTTCATTGAATAAAAATATATATTTTCTTAATTTTGCAGCTGTGAGGCGTTTAAATAAATATTAAGGGGGGGGGGGGAAGTCAAGAAAAAGTCATGAAAACTCAAGAATTTTGGATTTGTTATTTTGGTACACCCAACGGCAAAAGAAATAGTAAGCAAATTGTCCATCACCATTTTCAATCAGTCAGTTTTCCACAATGTGATGATCATGAATTGAAGTAAAAACGTCAATAGGCAGAGGACAACATCTGCTTTGTATAAACAAAAATTCATTCTTTAAAACAACACAGGGTGTGGAATAAAGAGTAATGGAAATAGTGATAGACAATTTGCCTACTATTATCTTTGCCGTTGGCTGTACACACACTGAAAATTAACCATATAAACATAGTATTTAGGGGCAGAAGTGACTACAGGTGAGTTTGTGGACGCTGGTTGCGTCCACGCGGGTGGGGAGGGGGGGTTGTTGTGATCGGATACAAGTTGAATTACTTTATCAGTTAATCATTGCTGCTATATAAATAGCAATTTGTAGACATAGCAACATATCGCGAAGCGATGGGCGTTCTCTAAATTTGAAATATGAATGTAAATCGATACAAAATTTTCAGGCATCCGTCAGCAAAGGTATCATGCAAATTAAATACCGTATTTCTTCTCGGGATTTTTGATCTTCAAAATTTAGGTGCGTATTAATCCGAGTATATAATATGTATAAACAGGGGTACAAATATACAAGGCACCCGGTCGCCGTGGCGCCTGTGTATGATTGAATGAAACACCCTCCCTTGCCCGGGAAGAACAAATGCTACCACTACCTAAATAGAGGCGGCAAAATCTCCCTCGGACAAGCGAAATAGCGTTACGGTCCAGGTTAAGTTCGTGTGTAGGAACCGGTGACCAACAGTGCATAGTGATACGCCATATCGAATAAAAACAAAGACATATGTACTTTCAAATTACCACCTCTTTACCTGTAGCCGGGAAGCGGCTAGCTGCATACCTGAAAATCACGGGTAGCGACATGCATACGAAAATGATATAGCCCAAAATTAACATGAAAATAAAAAGTATATTCTATTCATAACCAACAAAAATGGAATCATTACAGGTCCCCACACTTGCACTCTCACATTCTCTCTCAGATTCAAACCTCATGGGGTCATCGACACAAGAAATTATACATGACATGTACAGGTTTTATGACGACAAGCCCTAATTATTGTATTCTCAATTAATTTTACCTTACTTTTTGTCTAATCAGGTCATTTGTGATTTTGCTCCAGTGCTACTTAAATCCTAGCCAGCCCTTACTTAAGTTCACCTTTTGTTTTTAAAAAAGAAACTAGTCGGCGCGGTGACCATACATTACTTGACCAGTATAAACAAAGGCGTCTCAACGGCAATTACATTCACGTGGGCGGACGTTTTCCTTTTACAAGACCTCACGTGGTTCCAAACATAACAAATAACCTCCGTTGAGCGGCTCAAACAATATACTCTCTAGCAGACGGGACTTAAACACTTCGCCGCGACGAGCAATTCACATTACCAGGCAAATACTTTAACAAATAATCACATATGCGACCGGACATAGCTAGCAGCGACACAGCGCTGACACATAAAAATGAACAAACCTCCAGTAGATTAAACAATTAAGTGGGCGGCGTTTTACTCTAATAGTACGCACTTTAAACAAATACAAAGGAGCACAAACAACAATGAATTTAAGATCATAAAAAAATATCACAAGGAATACGAAAAATTGACCTGAGACGAATAGATTACAAATGACAAGCGCGACGGGAGTTCGATATAAAATTTCGAGTTGAGTGAGCGTTTGCAAAATGTCGACGAATTTCAAGGGCGTTCTCTAAAGCAATCGGGCCGTCACGTGTTAAGGTTCACACAGATGAATACTTTACCATCTCTCAGCTTCCGGGTTGCATCCAGGCGTCTTTATGGGCGATTGAAACACATAGTATCCACGCGAAAGGTTCCTTTGGTCGCGACGATGAAGATGCGAGAAGGATTCAAACACCTAGTTTTCCGGCTCCTCTTCCTCTCGGGATCGGTGGATCTCCGTGGTATGGCGCGGTTCGGACGTCGCATCTGAGCGGTCGTTGTAGGCGTCGTCGGGGCGTCAACATCTCTCTCTACGTCTCTCTGTCGCGGCTGGTAGGCGTCGTCGGCGTCGTCGGGGCGTCAACATCTCTCTCTACGTCTCTCTGTCGCGGCTGGTAGGCGTCGTCGGAGCGTCAACGTGGCGGATGGTAGGCATCGTCGGCGTATCAATATGGCGGCGTTCGACGTTCTCTCTCTCTCCATGGCGGCGGATAGGCATCGTCGGCGTAGTTTCTTCTGACATCAGGCGAATCGACGTAACGCCCTCATCTCTCTTCTCCCTCTAGCCCGCCATAGTTTCCGGTGTTCCTCGTTTCTCAAAAATTATAAATGGCGTAAGGTAATCACGGAAACAGTTTCACTTCAACTTCCCCCAGCGGTTGAGGCAGGCGCACTCGTGTAGACTTACTGCCTATCACACACACTGGTGTTCGCACAACACGACAAAGTCCACTGTACACGAAAGGTAGCACGGAGCTGCTCTCGTTCCAAGAATCGCGGCAAAACTGTATATGGAGAGGTAGCACGGAGCTGCTCTCCCTACAAAGATCGCGGTAAGACTGTGTGTCGAAAAACCATGTCCTTCGTTTTATTTAGATTTTGAAAAACGACGCTATGCGATCGTTGAAGCGACGCTTCCGAAGGGGTCAGTCCACTTTGCTCTATTGTCTCCAAACTAGGACGTACCGTGTCTGAAGTTGACTTGTGCGGATTAAGCTTCCGCCTGGCTGTCGCCCATAGCTCAATAGCAATCGCTGTCCACAAACTGATCAATTAGAACCGATTTGATCTGGCGTCCGTAATTGTCGCTTGATCGTGACGAAACTCCACATATCCGTCCTTGCACACATGCCGCTGCGCTGGTATAAGTTTCACATGAATCTGACCGTTGGAAACCGAGATATTTGAATGTTTGTCATTACGGTCGAATTTCCTAAGCTTTAGACGCATAGCGTGACCCTTCAGGTGCTCACCCTTAACACAAGCGAATCTCCCGTTCCTCCCGTCGGCTTGGCAAAAATCAAATATGTAATCTTACAAATTAAAACACTTAACACTTTGAATAAACACGTCTTTTTACCGTTACATACATGAATAATAAAGATAATAAATGACGGTAAATCTGACTGTCATAACCTCGCCCCTCTCCTTCTTCCAAGGATTTCGTAAGCGTGAAAAATTCGCTCTACACAGGGACAGAATTTTTTTTGCTACAAATCCTTGAACACTCTGTATATAAAAATTGGCAAACAAATATATGAACACCCTGTATATAAATTGACAAACAAATACATTAACACCCTGTATATAAAAATTGACAAGCAAATACATGAACACCCTGTATATAAAAATTGACAAGCAAATACATGAACACCCTGTATATAAAAATTTACTCTCCGCACTGCACTGACACTGTGAACTTTCGGTTACTTAACACATATAATAACATCCTGAATATAAACATAATATGGAGAGTATATATATAAAACAAGAACAAGATGTGAGCATTTACGTGTCAGCTTGCATTCCTACGTCGCTCTTACTCTCGTACAGTGCTGTCCACTCTCTGCGCTTCTCATCGGAACAGTTCCACCTCTTGCAGTTCTCTATATGCTGGGGTGCTATGGCCTTCCCAGACGTGCAGTCCACTAACTCCAGAATATTGGCGGCGAGCTTGCTCTTGCAGAAGTACGGACCATCGTACATGAAAAAGAGCTTCTTGATTTTCCCTTCAATTTGAGAGCTAAGTCCGTGATTCTTTACGAATGCGAGGTCTCCAGTTCGAATCTCGGCGCCGTCCCTTGCCTGTCTTTCATTGGCCTTCCTCCTGGTTTCTCTCGTCCGTTCGACGGCCATCAGGATCTTTTGTTTGACAGTTGGGTCGCGGTTGTCCTCCTTCAATCCAAAGTGACGAACTACGTCTCTCCGAGGTGTGCTGCCGAATTGTAGCTCTGCTGGTGTGAACCCAAGGGTGTCGGATTCTGTGTTGTTTAGGAGGAGTACAATCGAGGTGACGTGCTTGCTCCATTCCTGATGCTGTTTATGGCAAAATAATCTCAAGAGGCGGTTCATTTCACAGTGCATGCGTTCGACCTTGTTTGCCTGCGGCCTGTAGCTCGGGGTCCATATGGGCTTCACTGCGTATGCTTCCAAAGTGTCCCTCCAGAGGCTACTTGTGAACTGAGCTCCGCGGTCCGTGAGTATGTAGCGCGGAGTTCCGAGGTGTACAAAGTAATTTTCAGTAAGCTTACGGAGCAACACTCTCGTCGCGGTTGACCTGACTGGATACGCAACTAGGAAACGACTGCATCCATCCATAACTGTGAATAGGTACTTCGTGCCGTCCTTGCTTTTCGGGAGTGGTCCCACGCAGTCTGCGAACAACACTTCCCGCGGTTTCTCTGCCACAAACGAGGTTGGGTTTTTTGCCGCTCTGACGCGGTTAGGCTTAGTTTGCATACAAATGACGCAATCGCGCACCCATTTCTTAGCGTCTTTCCGCATCCCTTTCCAATAATAGGTACTCTCGAGGTATCTCCACATTTTCCTCCCCCCGAAGTGACCTGATTTGTCATGCGCTTCCTCCAAGATTTTCTTTCTCGCTTCAGCTGGCACATATACCCTCAGGCGCTCCGGGTTGTGGACATCTGTCTTGCACAGGATCCCGTTCGCGACGACAAAATGCTCTTTCACGCGTCGCTGGCGACGTGGATCTGCGGGTTGCTGGTCTTCCAGGATACTGAAGTACTGTGCGAGCTCGGCATCTTCGTGTTGCATTTCTATAAACCGCTCGCGGCTGAAGGTGGTCAGGTACAGGGAATCGAACTGCATCAAATTTACGTGCACTTTTGTTAATCCTTTCCCCCCAACGTATCTTGACAGGGCATCAGGCACAACATTCTCTCGCCCTTTCACATACTCCACCTCGAACGAGTAGCGCTGAAGGCGATTGCTCCACCTCGTTAGTCTCCCACTCCAGTTTTTTGCGCGGTGCAGCCATTGGAGATTCCGGTGGTCTGTTCTCACAATAAAGTGTCCTCCGGCCAGATAAACATGAAAGGTTTCGATGGCCCACACCACGGCCAGGCACTCGAGTTCTCCGACGGTGTAATTTCTCTCTGCCCCCCCGCAGGGAACGACTGGCGTACTGAATCACACGTTTCTCCCCCTCCTTTTCTTGATACAGTACTGCGCCCACGGCCGTGATCGAAGCGTCGCACTGCACGTAAAAAACGTCAGAAAAATCAGCGTGGTAGAGGCGAAGCTGTTCACAGACGGCGTCCTTCAGTTTATCTAGGGCTCCTTGGTGTTGATCCGTCCACTTCCATGCCTTTCCTTGTTTCAGCAGTTCAAATAGGGGTGACGCAAGTTCGCTGAAGTTCTGTATGAAGCGCCGGTGCCACGTAAATATCCCTAGAAGGCGCTGGACTCCTTTCCTTGATGTCGGGGGCTCGAGCTTCCTTATCGTGTCAAACTTAACTGGGTCCTGCCTCACGCCTTGAGCGTCTATGATGTGGCCCAAAAATTGCACTTCCGGTTGAAAGAAAGCCGATTTCTCGAGTTTAATTGTCATTCCCGCATCTCGTAATTTAGTGAGGATCAGGTTTAGATGTTCGAAATGTTCTTCCACGTTTCTTGAAAAGCACAAGATGTCATCAACATACCACAGACAGAAATCTTTCACTTCGTCTCCGAGCACTTCCGCCATGGCGTTCGTGAAAGCTCGCACGCCGTTAGAGATTCCGAACGGAACGACGGTAAACTCGTATAAGTTATCCTCGAATCCGAAGGCTGTATAAGGCATGCTCTGTTCGCACAAGGGAACCTGCCAGAATCCGGATAACATATCGATTTTTGAGAACACGTGTTTTCCATGGAACAGTTGTAGGGTGTCCTGTAGTTTTAATGTTCTGACGCGTTCCAGCTTACACCTCGTATTTAGCGCGCGAAAATCTCCGCAAGTTCTGAGGCTATTGTCAAATTTCTTCACCACGAGTAGAGGATTCAAATGTACGGAGCGTGATTTCCTAATTACGCCCCACTCCAGCATCTGCTGCAGCTGCCGACGCACTTCCGGTCGATGCGTAAACGCTATCGGGTAAGGCTTACTGACAACTGGACTTTCTCCCTCGACACGGATTTCATGCGTATACTTCCGGCACTTTCCTGGCCTTTCATCAAGAACGACGGCATTATCCCTCAAAAGACTGGCGAAAACTTGCTTTTGACTCGCCGAGAGATTCTCACATGAAGCAACTGCGGCGTGCAATCTTTCCTGTACTCCTTTGTCGCGGTCGACCTCCGAACATAAAGCGACGACGGGCTGGAACTCGCCCTCTTCTCCTGCGCATGACCTCCAGAATTCGACGTTAAACTCTTCGTCGCGATTATTCAAGGTTACAAAGTGTCGACCGATGTTGAGCACAGACGCATACCGGCTCAGGAAATCCATTCCTAGCAGCAGGTCCACGGACAATGACTGGACCACCAGAACCTCAACCTCAACATGATGTTCATCCAGCGTTGCCTGCAGAATGGTGTGACCGAGAGGCCTCTCTCTCGCTTTGCCCGAGAAATCGATGAGTCTAAAGTCTCGTACGTGCCGAAGTTGTGGCCTGCGCACTCCCTTTGTCACGCGCCGCCAAGTTGCCTCCGAGCATAAGCTTGCCTCACTTCCCGTGTCTAGGAGCCCCATCACAATTTCATCGCCCACTCGCAGTTGTACATGTGGCGATTTCGAAGGCCAGCGGTCCTCGTGACTTTCCTCGGCTTCTTCGTCGGCGTGGATCTCCTCGTCCAGCCAAGCGGCACGAATCCTGATCGTCGTGGTCTTTGTTACATCCGGGTGGTTCGGCTCAAGCGAAGGTGGATCAGGTGTAGTCTGCCCCGCATCCGAGCCCTGACGCGAGACTTTTATTAGTTTCCCGGATGCTGGTATCCCGACGGTCCTGGCCTGGGCGAACCGCGTCTGGAATTCGGCCTGGTCTCTTCTCTCGCTGGGCTCCGTTGCGTCCTCGCTCCACGGCGTCCTGCATCTCCACGATCTGACTCCGGGCTGACCGACCTGCTGTCCGCGTGGCGCTGATAAAAGCCATCCCGGACTTGGCCGTTCTGAAAGAAGCTGTCGTTCCTCCTTGGCGACGCACGAGTCGGACCTCCACGCCGTCTCCTGCCTCGGAATGGGCGTCTTCGTTGCGGTGAAGGTGGATCTTGCAGCTGGCGGTTCCTTTCAGCCCCTGGAGCGTGGTGCTGTCCTCTCCATCCCTGCTGGACTAGATGAACGCGCGGGTGTTTATTCCGGTGCGACGAATCATCTTCCGGTCGGCGCCGCTTGCTAAACTTCTCACCCCTGGTTTTCTGCCTCTCCTCCTCGCACTGAAACAGGTTTTCCAGTGTGAGGGACATCGCGTCGGCGTCAAACACGCATGCTCCATTGAGGTGACGACGAATCTCGTGTGGAAAATGGTACACCAGAGCGGCTATTATCTCCGCCGTGGTCATTTGGGGTTGCAGAGACTTGAACTCATTGTACCGTTTCCAAAAGTACTGGGCATACGTGAGTCCTCCGCCCCTGTCGTATCGTTCGTTTCGCACCTGCATCAGCATCCTCTCGACCTGCAGGGGACGTTGAAAATAAGCGAGAAACGCTTCTTTGAACTCCTCATATGAATTGAAGTTCCCCTCGTTCCTGTCCATCCAGTTCTTGGCCCGGTCCTGCATTAAACCTTTCAGAATCAGAAGCCTATCCTCGTCTGTCAGACCTAACTCTCGGGCGGTGGAATTAAATTCCTCGAGGTACGTGGAAGGAAGAATTCTGTCAGCACCCGAAAATTTTTTGAAGTGCTTCCGGTATTCGGGCGGAAACAGAGCTCTCCTGGCGGACGATGGGTCAAAGTGTAAATTTTCCTCTCCCTGCTCGCGGCGCGGACTCAACCGTGGTGACGCAGCGTCTTCTCTTCGAAGGGGGCGGGGCGTTCCTGGAGCTCGCTGGTCGCTTTCCCCGTTCGAACAAGTGGCGACGTCGGCTGCCGGTGGTGACGTCAATCTGGGCTCCCGCGACGATTGTGAAGTGCCGCTGCTAGTCACGCTCAGTTGACGCACTTTCCTCTCGAGGTCCTCAATTCGTTCGGAGTTTCCTTCGGCTCGACCCGAAATTTCTCTCACTTGTCGCCCCAGGGCGTCTATGCCACGGTCACATGTCGCTTCCAGCTGCACGCATTGTCGGGCCATCTGCTGCATACCTTCCTCTTGGTCGCGCACGCTCTGAGACAGTGTTGCCATCTGGTTTTCTTGCCGGTTGATCCGCGCGTTGGTGTCGGCGATCTTGGCTTCGACCCGGGATTCGCATTCCTGTCTCGCGCGACGAGTTCTTGCGTTATCACCTCACCGGAAGTACGGATGGTCTCCTGGAGGCGGTCTTCCGTCACTTGCATCTGGGTGCTGATGGCCTCTATCTTCCTTTGGGTGGCTTCCATCCCGCTTCGCGTGGCTTCCATCTTAGCTTCGATTCCGCTTCGCGTGGCTTTCATCTCGGCTTCCATCCGTAGTAGCATCTCGATGATCTGTTGGGAGTTGGTACCACTGAGGCTAGCTGCTCCGTTGACCCGTTCTGCACCCCCCGGAGAAACCGGTTGCGCGCTGACCTCATTGGCTTGCCCCCCGCTGTTCGGTAGACTGGTTTCTTCAAGCGGACTTAACGGGACATCGCACCGGGAGCAAACGAGGCTAGCTGTGCCGACGTTTTCACTTTCTGGGAACTCCTCGCTGCAGACATCGCAAATCACCCTTACGTCACTCATGTTCAAGTTCTCGATGCGGCGGTTGCGCAATCTCATGAAATCAAAAATTCAACCCTCGGTCGATTCTCAATGCTCGCTGACAAGCGTAAACGTGAGCGCTCACAATATATACCAATATATATTTAAACAATTCACAAACGAAAAAAGATAAGGGCGGTCGATTCCCCTTTTGCCAGAACTCAACTTAACGCCTAATGCCATATGCCAAACAAAAATTTTAAAATGCCTAACGCCTTAAGTAGCTGCCCTACTACCTTGACAAAAATAAACGCCTAATGTCTAAATTACCACCTCACGTCAAAATAAAACAATAACGTCTCACAATGAAACACAGTTACATGACACCAAAATACGCCTGACGTAGCCCTTACAAAAACGACATATGCATCTGCACTGAGGGTGCTTTCGATTTAAAAAAAACCGGTCCCTGTTCGGGCGCCAAAAATGTATGATTGAATGAAACACCCTCCCTTGCCCGGGAAAACAAATGCTACCACTACCTAAATAGAGGCGGCAAAATCTCCCTCGGACAAGCGAAATAGCGTTACGGTCCAGGTTAAGTTCGTGTGTAGGAACCGGTGACCAACAGTGCATAGTGATACGCCATATCGAATAAAAACAAAGACATATGTACTTTCAAATTACCACCTCTTTACCTGTAGCCGGGAAGCGGCTAGCTGCATACCTGAAAATCACGGGTAGCGACATGCATACGAAAATGATATAGCCCAAAATTAACATGAAAATAAAAAGTATATTCTATTCATAACCAACAAAAATGGAATCATTACAGGTCCCCACACTTGCACTCTCACATTCTCTCTCAGATTCAAACCTCATGGGGTCATCGACACAAGAAATTATACATGACATGTACAGGTTTTATGACGACAAGCCCTAATTATTGTATTCTCAATTAATTTTACCTTACTTTTTGTCTAATCAGGTCATTTGTGATTTTGCTCCAGTGCTACTTAAATCCTAGCCAGCCCTTACTTAAGTTCACCTTTTGTTTTTAAAAAAGAAACTAGTCGGCGCGGTGACCATACATTACTTGACCAGTATAAACAAAGGCGTCTCAACGGCAATTACATTCACGTGGGCGGACGTTTTCCTTTTACAAGACCTCACGTGGTTCCAAACATAACAAATAACCTCCGTTGAGCGGCTCAAACAATATACTCTCTAGCAGGCGGGACTTAAACACTTCGCCGCGACGAGCAATTCACATTACCAGGCAAATACTTTAACAAATAATCACATATGCGACCGGACATAGCTAGCAGCGACACAGCGCTGACACATAAAAATGAACAAACCTCCAGTAGATTAAACAATTAAGTGGGCGGCGTTTTACTCTAATAGTACGCACTTTAAACAAATACAAAGGAGCACAAACAACAATGAATTTAAGATCATAAAAAAATATCACAAGGAATACGAAAAATTGACCTGAGACGAATAGATTACAAATGACAAGCGCGACGGGAGTTCGATATAAAATTTCGAGTTGAGTGAGCGTTTGCAAAATGTCGACGAATTTCAAGGGCGTTCTCTAAAGCAATCGGGCCGTCACGTGTTAAGGTTCACACAGATGAATACTTTACCATCTCTCAGCTTCCGGGTTGCATCCAGGCGTCTTTATGGGCGATTGAAACACATAGTATCCACGCGAAAGGTTCCTTTGGTCGCGACGATGAAGATGCGAGAAGGATTCAAACACCTAGTTTTCCGGCTCCTCTTCCTCTCGGGATCGGTGGATCTCCGTGGTATGGCGCGGTTCGGACGTCGCATCTGAGCGGTCGTTGTAGGCGTCGTCGGGGCGTCAACATCTCTCTCTACGTCTCTCTGTCGCGGCTGGTAGGCGTCGTCGGCGTCGTCGGGGCGTCAACATCTCTCTCTACGTCTCTCTGTCGCGGCTGGTAGGCGTCGTCGGAGCGTCAACGTGGCGGATGGTAGGCATCGTCGGCGTATCAATATGGCGGCGTTCGACGTTCTCTCTCTCTCCATGGCGGCGGATAGGCATCGTCGGCGTAGTTTCTTCTGACATCAGGCGAATCGACGTAACGCCCTCATCTCTCTTCTCCCTCTAGCCCGCCATAGTTTCCGGTGTTCCTCGTTTCTCAAAAATTATAAATGGCGTAAGGTAATCACGGAAACAGTTTCACTTCAACTTCCCCCAGCGGTTGAGGCAGGCGCACTCGTGTAGACTTACTGCCTATCACACACACTGGTGTTCGCACAACACGACAAAGTCCACTGTACACGAAAGGTAGCACGGAGCTGCTCTCGTTCCAAGAATCGCGGCAAAACTGTATATGGAGAGGTAGCACGGAGCTGCTCTCCCTACAAAGATCGCGGTAAGACTGTGTCGAAAAACCATGTCCTTCGTTTTATTTAGATTTTGAAAAACGACGCTATGCGATCGTTGAAGCGACGCTTCCGAAGGGGTCAGTCCACTTTGCTCTATTGTCTCCAAACTAGGACGTACCGTGTCTGAAGTTGACTTGTGCGGATTAAGCTTCCGCCTGGCTGTCGCCCATAGCTCAATAGCAATCGCTGTCCACAAACTGATCAATTAGAACCGATTTGATCTGGCGTCCGTAATTGTCGCTTGATCGTGACGAAACTCCACATATCCGTCCTTGCACACATGCCGCTGCGCTGGTATAAGTTTCACATGAATCTGACCGTTGGAAACCGAGATATTTGAATGTTTGTCATTACGGTCGAATTTCCTAAGCTTTAGACGCATAGCGTGACCCTTCAGGTGCTCACCCTTAACACAAGCGAATCTCCCGTTCCTCCCGTCGGCTTGGCAAAAATCAAATATGTAATCTTACAAATTAAAACACTTAACACTTTGAATAAACACGTCTTTTTACCGTTACATACATGAATAATAAAGATAATAAATGACGGTAAATCTGACTGTCATACCTGAATTTTCAAATTTAGTGCTAAAAAATACATGGTTTTTAAGATTTCGAGTTTGCATATGGAACTTTCCATTTAAAAATAACGTGCACAGCATGTGTTTCTTAATGTTCGTGCATTTTCTGTATCACGTGTATAATTATATCATGATAATAAACATGCCATTGTATTTTTTTTTACTGTTTCTAGCCGAATTTTAAAATCTGGTAGTGTTGGCGATATATTAGAATGCAATGCATAATTATTCATGCTGTTACCAGTTGAGCCTTCTTTAGGAAGGCACAAGAATTAATTATTTTTAATCCAATCCAATTCATTAATTTAATTTTAATATAATTAAGCCTTGTTTCCATATTAAAAGAACACTAAGTTTCTGAGCAAGGTAGTTTATTAAGATTGAAACGTTACATGTTAAGTATTTTTTATGGTCAGTAACTTAGTGTTTAATGTTTTAAGACCATATTTCAAAATGTGTAGCTTTAACTTAGTTGGATTCATGGCTTTCTTAGACCATATTTGAAATAGTTGGATTCATGGCTTTCTTAGACCATATTTGAAATAGTTGGATTCATGGCTTTCTTAGACCATATTTGAAATAGTTGGATTCATGGCTTTCTTAGACCATATTTGAAATAGTTGGATTCATGGCTTTCTTAGACCATATTTGAAATAGTTGGATTCATGGCTTTCTTAGACCATATTTGAAATAGTTGGATTCATGGCTTTCTTAGACCATATTTGAAATAGTTGGATTCAAGGCTTTCTTAGACCATATTTGAAATAGTTGGATTCATGGCTTTCTTAGACCATATTTGAAATAGTTGGATTCATGGCTTTCTTAGACCATATTTGAAATAGTTGGATTCATGGCTTTCTTAGACCATATTTGAAATAGTTGGATTCATGGCTTTCTTAGACCATATTTGAAATAGTTGGATTCATGGCTTTCTTAGACCATATTTGAAATAGTTGGATTCATGGCTTTCTTAGACCATATTTGAAATAGTTGGATTCAAGGCTTTCTTAGACCATATTTGAAATAGTTGGATTCATGGCTTTCTTAGACCATATTTGAAATAGTTGGATTCATGGCTTTCTTAGACCATATTTGAAATAGTTGGATTCATGGCTTTCTTAGACCATATTTGAAATAGTTGGATTCATGGCTTTCTTAGACCATATTTGAAATAGTTGGATTCATGGCTTTCTTAGACCATATTTGAAATAGTTGGATTCATGGCTTTCTTAGACCATATTTGAAATAGTTGGATTCATGGCTTTCTTAGACTATATTTGAAAAAAAAAGAAAAAAGAAAACCTAAGGAAAAGTTCTTTCTTACCCTGTGTATAAATATACCATGGTAGTAGTGTAATATGGAATGAACAATATGACAATATGAACTACTCATAATGGGATAGTTTATTTCTTCACAACTGATTGAAGCTGACTGAAAACTTTCCTTATTTATAAAGGAGTTACTATCGGAATTTTTTGTTGTGACCTCTTGAGGTAGACACTTTAGTAGTGTGCCCATGGATAAGGGTCTGAAGGAAAATTATAATAGCCGGCAGAGAGTAAAGGAGGAATTATCAGCATCACCAGAAGAAAAGAAGCAGTAGCAATACACAACGTTCTGAAGCATGAGAAAATACAAATATCTCTGATAGAGCCGCGGTGATCTAGTCGGTACGGCGTCTGACTACCACGCGGGAGACACTGGTTCAATTCCCGGGGTGGCTGATCTAAGGCCGGAATTTTTCCGACCTTGTACCCTCATAAAGCGCCTCTGGGTTCACCCAGCCTGAAATCAATGGGTACCTGAGGGGGGGGGGGTAAAGGCGGCCGGAACGTGGTGCTGATCACATCACCTTCAAAAAAATTCAAAATGACCGAGATCGAGAATATGTAGGCCCTACCCCATATATCCCCTAAATGTGCCTTCTTGGCACATTGCTTATACACATTGAACTTTACCTTACCATGATCTGAGACAGGATAGTTGAAGTGGCGGCGATTGGGTCCCAAAACCGGGGAGGGGGGGCAAGGTGCCAAAACTAGGGGGGGCAAAGACAGTATATTTCCCTTTGTAGATAAGATTTAGGACAGTGAGGGGGCAAAAGTGGCGAAAAGTGGGGGGGACTGTCCTCCATCCCCCCCTGCCAGTACCACCACCGCTGCCAAGGCCAACGCTGCAGTTGAAGCTGAGCGATGGGCACGTAGAGATGTCCGCTACAATCGACTCTCCCACCAAGTGCGAGGTGTCTTGCTGGTTGACTTTATGGAGCCCGGGACCACAATCAGTGCGGCTGCATTGCTGAGACATTGCGCAGACTACGCAGAGCCATCCAGAACAAACGGAGAAGCATGCTGTCTTGAGGCATTGTCTTGCTTCATGATAATGCCCGACCACTGGGAAGTGTTTAATCATCCTCCCTACATCTCAGACCTGGCGCCGAGGACTTCCACCTTTTCCCGGCGATGAAGAAGTGGTTGGGAGGACGGCGCTTCCACATAAACGAGGAGCTTCGGGACACCGTGCAGACCTGGCTCAACAAACAAGCGGCACCTTTTTTGCAGAGGGTATTGGAACGATGGTGCATCGGTACGAAAAATGTCTGAATCTTCGTGGTGATTACGTTGAAAAGTAGATTAAACGTGTACGTAACTTTTGTCAATACATCCATTTTGCTATTCACTGTAGTTTTGATTTCATGCCCTATCGGAGGTTGAAAAAAAATAGCCCTCGTATAATGCCATCATTATTACCATATATTCTGTATCAATTTCTTACAACTATAATTTCTTGCCTTGAATTTTTGGAAAATTCGCGTTGCAAACCTGTAATTATGCTTGAGTATTATCTATGCCATAAAGTAGTCACCATGTATTACCTTTTCCAAGTAAACTTGTGATATGAAGGCTGTATCCGAAGGGTACAAAGAGCAGTAAGTATGGTCTTGTCGGAAGTGTCGTCACCTAGTCCAGTCCGAAGGCGCCAATGAAACGGACCGTAGGCCATGAACGCACAGACAAAAGGCTGCGTGCGCTTGTGGTTAAAAATGTATACCACGAGCGCACAAAATCCATGGCGATGTTGCCACGTTGTGTCAACTGTTTGTGCCTTTTTGCTGGGTTCTTATAAGTTGACATATTATGTATCATATATTATGTGAATTGCTATATTCATAAAACCCTATTCCATTTAAATATCCTCACTATCTCATAAATAATTTGGCCTCGTAAGACGCTACAGAAGGAGGGAGACACCAGCAGACCCCAGAGACATAGTCGAACCTAACCTAACCTAACCTAGCCATTACACAATCATAATGTGGCAACGCAGCATTGGATGTTGTGCGCTCGTGGCACCTTTCATATACCACAACCGCACACTTTCACATTTTTGTGCGCTAGTGAACTGCACCCATTAAACGAGCAATTGAGACCACAGCGCGGGGCACGCATCGTTGCAGGCTTGAGTACTTGACTCGTGGACTCGTTGATTTGTTCATGGAGGTAGAAAGTCAGCAAGTTGTTGTTGTATGTATGAGAACATTTTAAAATGCTATGTGATTTCTATGGTGAACAAACAAGTGTTTAAAATGCGGGGAAAACAACGTGTCCTCAGTTTTATCTACTGATCGTGTTTGGCGCTGCAGTCGAAGTGCAATTCGAAAGACTTTCATAGCTGGGAAGTTAGTCTCGGAGGATGTTCGCTTCAAGAACTGTTCTGCACCAATCGGACGCGGCTGAAGTGTATATACTTTCAAAATAGAATTTATTGCAGAGAGAGTGACAATTAGACGAGCAGTGTTGCCATAGCTGTTACTCCTCAACATTCCTGATTTTGACCGTGAACTGAAAGTTTTGGGGTTTGTCCTTGTACCTCTGCATCAAGTTGGACGACAAAGAGAGGCAGCTGTTGTTGTTGACGATGCTGCTGTGGGAAACGTAGAGCGAATCCACTGGGCTAGTGAACACAGTCTCCTGCTGGCGTTCCCTGTCCGTTACCGTGAACTGGTAGTGATACCTGGAGGCCTCGCGTGTGGTCCCGAGCATCTGCAGCCAGAGGTTCCAAGAGCCTTCCTTCCCCTCCTTGCAGTAGGAGAAGAAGACCTCTTCCCAGTCGGCAACATTGATGACGACGAAGGGTTCGGACAGAGCGAACCTCCACTTCTTCTTGTGTCCCGAAGCCTCGTGCGCCGAGGCATCGTTCTGTCGAAGGCAGCTGGCGTGCTTCGTGTCCACGTGCTTCATCATGGCGCCCCTCCGTAGCTCGTCGTTGCACCTCGGTGCGGGGCACGTAAACGGCCTGTGCTCGCAGGTGCGTTCGTGCTGATTCCTGTCGGCGCCGCTGAGAATTTCAAGGCAGCCGGCGATTCGGTTCGAGCACGGAAGGGGCAGCTTGGCGATGATCTGCTCCGCCAGAAAGTTGCGGTCTGTCTCGTCGATGTCCGAGAACATCTCATCGCACTGCGGACACTTCTGAGAGTCCTGCAGGCAGCTCTCGCAGATGTGGTGATTCCGGACGCAGACGTAGATGGGGGACGTCAGGATCTCCCTGCAGATCGGGCACTCCAAGGTCCTCCACAGTTCCTGCAGGGCGGCCATGTCGAACACAAAATTTTCTGTAAGGCTGCCCATCTCCACTGTTTTTATCTGTAATTGTCATTTAATATAACTGGCTTATTTGCTTCATTCTCAAAAATTGTTTTATATTAACTGGGGATGGCACGAAGAAAAGTTGAAATTCTAAATTCTAGTATACAGGGTGTCCGGGCTAGGGGTACACAAAAATAACTGCTTATAATGCGAAAACTACTTCTTATATTGTCTCGTAGTGAAACTCAGTCGATAGATCTCAATAGTCCACTTTTACGATCAATAGTGTTGTTGAATCATGCATGCACAGAAACTATCTGGCTACCGAGATCTCCAAATTTGTCACCACTAGACTTTTTTGCATGGGGCTTCATTAAGGATGTTGTGTACAAGAGAAAAGTTTACGATTTGGCTGATTTGAGACAGCTTATCGTTGCGTTAATAACGCCTCAAATGCTGGTCAACACTTGGCACGAGCTTGAGTATAGTTTGGATATATGTCGAGCTACAAATGGTGCTCACATTGAGGTGTACGTACCAAGGTATATAAAACATTCTGAGTTACTTTGTGCAAAACGGGGACAAGAAAGTTATTATACAACCTCTGACAATAAAGTTCGGTGAATGATCCTGAATATCGAAAGTAGACGAATTCTTAATGCAACCTACCTTACTGTCCTTCGAAGTAGTCCCCTCCCATGGCTATGCACCGTTGAGAACGGCTGTACATGTCCTGGAAACTTTTAAAATAGTCTTCTTTCGGAATGGTGTTCAAGACCCTCGTCACGTTCCGTTGGATGTTCGGAATATCCTCAAATCTCTGACCTTTAAAAGCGATTTTGAGGCGTGGGAAGAGAAATGCATCTGGAGGATTCAGATCCAAATTTCTTGCAATGCATTGCTACAGAGGATATAAGCTGGTGTGTGAGGTACGACCCTGAAACGAAACGCCAAAGCATGGAATGGCGTTCTCCTGCATCACCCCGTCGGAAGAAGGCCAAGGCGGAAAAATTGTTGTTCCCTCCGGCAGGAATTCCTTGTGGATCATGCCATCACTGTCAAAGAAAGTGATAAGCAACGTCTTGATGCGTGATTTTTCCGCCTTGTCCTTCTTCCGACGGGGTGATGCAGGAGAACGCCATTCCATGCTTTGGCGTTTCGTTTCAGGGTCGTACCTCACACACCAGCTCTCATCCTCTGTAGCAATGCATTGCAAGAAATTTGGATCTGAATCCTCCAGATTTATTTCTCTTCCCACGCCTCAAAATCACTTTGAAAGGTCAGAGATTTGAGGATATTCCGGACATCCAACGGAACGTGACGAGGGTCTTGAACACCATCCCTAAAGAAGACTTTTCTAAACGTTTCCAGGACATGTACAGCCGTTCTCAACGGTGCATAGCCATGGGAGGGGACTACTTCGAAGGACAGTAAGGTAGGTTGCATTAAGAATTCGTCTACTTTCGATATTCAGGATCATTCACCGAACTTTATTGTCAGAGGTTGTATAAACTTTACAATGCTAAAGTATATTGTGGATTAGGCACACACAGGATATGTACTACGTAGAAATTTTCAGCGAAAAATGCAGGCTCGACCAGGACTCGAACCCAGGTCTCTGGCATACCGTACCATTTCTCTAACCACTGAGCTACCGAGCCGGCAAATATGTGTGTATTTTTGTATACCTCTAGCCTTGGCACCCTGGCAATAACACGATTCCAATCAATATTACACTCAAGTATATTGGTATGGACATATGGACTTTATAAGAAATTATACTTTATTTAGGGGTGGGCAAAGACACCCATATGTAAACCACCTTTCCCCGTAGTGCACCCTGTACTGCATTTTGCAGACTAGCGAGGCTCTGGTGTCTGGACTCACTGCCAGTCACTCCTCTCTGCCTTCCTGTTGTATCGTCCCTATACGTTTATGATTGTTTCTTCATCATCTCATCACCAGTGGCGTGCCTAAGGGGGGGGGTTGGTGTGGGTTATAACCCCACATTTGGCCCAGTATTCCTAAAAAAACATTAAATGCAGGAAAAAATGGCAAAATGAGGGCTGACTACTAAAAAATGTATACCTAACCCCCTCCTATCGAAAATGCTTAGCACGCCACTGCTCATCGCCATTCAACCTCAACTTCGCAATTAGTCAAAATTGGCAGAAAAATGAAGTAAAATGAACTAAATCAATCAATAAATCTTATTTATATTCATTGCACAACTAATTTACATATATTCGTTGCACAAACAAGGTTGAAAATTTATTTGCATAAATAATATTTCAATGTTCTTTGCGAATAATTCGGTGATTCAATACCACTATTTTGCTACTAGGTGTAGATCGCAATCTATCCGAAACATTTTGATCTGCATCATTCCAAAGTAAATCAATTGTTTGAAACGTGACAAGGAGTCACTGAAATAGGTAGGCGTCAGTGGTGCCCCCACTGTTTTCCACATTTTGCCCTGCACTATGGCCCCTCCTTATGTTAAGCCTCTTCTACCAAAACAAGGTAAACTCTCCATGCCTCCCCCCCATAGTTTTGGTACCCAATGGCCGCCACTGGTAGCAGAAATAATATTTTTGTAAGTGGTTTGGAAATGTTATTTCATGTGAAGAACATGAATGAATGTTCTATGTCAATAGATAAATATAATGTTTTTTATGCCAAAGGACTCAAGCTCTAACCCCTCTTTAAAAGCGCCTCTGACTTGACACTGGTAACATGCATGTTTGAGTGTTTGATCATTAAGGTTTCTTGTACTGTATCGTACCCATGGTATTGGGTAAGAAGTCACAAGTCTTATGTTATTCTTAACATAGCAGGAAGAAGAGAAAGAAATGCGGAATAAGGAATTAGGCAAACGTTAGGTTATTGACTTGAGAGACGGCTAGGGAATTAGCGTTGGAATCGTGACGAAGCGAGATCAGTTGGCGAGAATACGAGAGAGAGTAAGGACTACGATTGTGTGTGCGAGAGAAGAGAAATGGGAAGCGATTATTGGACAATGGTGCGTGAAGAGATTGAATTCTGACAGTAAGGTCAGACAAGTGACAATTGAGAGGACAAATGTGGAAATAACCTTCATCTATTTGTGAGGCAAGTGTTATCCTCTTCTTATCAATATCCACATCGGTTCAGTCATGGAGAGTACAGAAATCCAATTATTGCACATGTGAATTCTTCTGATATTCCTTTGAATGTAACCAAGCGAGTGATAACCATCTGAAAGATGAGTGTTGAATAACTACATCACCCAATAGAAGATTCAAGGTTCTTGGTTCGATCCCAACGCAGTTATAACATTGCGTTACGCTACTTTGTTTTTGTATTCATGATATGTGCCCTGAGTTGTAAAATCAAAGTTTTCCTGGCGAATATGAGGTGCATATAATCACTACATTTCCTCACCTCATATTTTGTTCGTTTCCCCCTGCAAAGGGATGGGGGCAGACGTGAAGGTCGGGGGTCTACATGGAGGCTCTTTCTGTTGCTAGGTTACCAATCATCAAGGTGGTATTGTTATATCTTCCTAACTGGTTTCAATTATTGGTTTAATTTCGTTCTGCAAAGTCCTGATGGCAGGTACAATCAGCGGCATTAAAAATAGGACACCTTGATCCTGAAATACCAGGGTTGCTAAAGGTCCAGGAATTTTAAATAAATTCAATTCCGGTCCAGGAGAGAAAATCAGCAAGCGTAAATGGGTTCTGGACCGTAAAGAACCTTTTTATCTGTAAAGTATTTCAATTCGGTCCAGGAACCTTTTTTCAGAATCAGTTTTAATAGGGTCCGAGTTCCGTATTGAAATGAAACAATACGCAACTTGAATCGAATACGGACCTGACGATAAACAATTATCCATTTGTGAGCATGAGAGATAAATCCAGGTGCTGGCTGTCTCGAGAATCTAAGGTACAAGGTAGAAATGGGCGAAACGCAAACGCTGCAGTCACGTTACCCATTCTATCGCGCTCGTTCCTTCCCTTGGTTGTAGCAACACTTTCCACCCCTGTTGTGATATCTGCTGAGAACACGGCAGCTTCACGTTACTTCATCGACGACTCCTATTGGCTGCGCTGCGGTTCCTGGATCGGCTGTCGGAGCAACACATGACGCCACACAAATATAGTCAGTCCATTGCGTTGTGTACATTGTACAGTAACTCTTTGACAAGGGAGAATTTGAACGTGGCCCACGAGAGAACAACAGCGTTATGATTTATTTCCTGCGATATGGTTTCTACAAGTACAACCGCAGTGTGACATTCCAGTGTAAACGTACTCGGGGACATTTTTTGAAAGCAACTTTCAATCGGCCAATCCTGATCTACGAATTATCAATAAATTCAATCCCTGACTGGAAGAGAAAATCAGCAAACGTAAATGAGTTCTAGACAGTGTATAAACCTTTTCATAGTAAAGCATTTCAATTCGGTCAAGGAACTTTTTTTCCGGATGAATTTAAATTCGGTCCAGGAACTTTTTCCAGAATGAATTTAAATTCGGTCCAGGAACTTTTCCAGAATGAATTTAAATTCGGTCCAGGAACTTTTTCCAGAATGAATTTAAATTCGGTCCAGGAACCTTTTCTCCGGATGAATTTAAATTCGGTCCAGGAACTTTTTCCCGGATGAATTTAAATTCGGTCCAGGAACCTTTATTCCGGATGAATTTAAATACGGTCCAGGAATATATTTTTCCGGATGAATTTAAATTCGGTCCAGGAAATTTTTCCAGAATAAATTTAAATTCGGTCCAGGAACTTTTTCCAGAATGAATTTAAATTCGGTCCAGGAACCTTTTTTCCGGATGAATTTAAATACGGTCCAGGAACTTTTTCCAGAATGAATTTAAATTCGGTCCAGGAACTTTTCCAGAATGAATTTAAATTCGGTCCAGGAACCTTTTTTCCGGATGAATTTAAATAGGGTCCAGGAATATATTTTTCCGGATGAATTTAAATTCGGTCCAGGAACTTTTTCCAGAATGAATTTAAATTCGGTCCAGGAACTTTTCCAGAATGAATTTAAATTCGGTCCAGGAACCTTTTTTCCGGATGAATTTAAATAGGGTCCAGGAATATATTTTCCCGGATGAATTTAAATTCCGTCCAGGAACTTTTTCCAGAATGAATTTAAATTCGGTCCAGGAACTTTTCCAGAATGAATTTAAATTCGGTCCAGGAACCTTTTTTCCGGATGAATTTAAATAAGGTCCAGGAATATATTTTTCCGGATGAATTTAAATTCGGTCCAGGAACCTTTTTTCCGGATGAATTTAAATTCGGTCCAGGAACCTTTTTTCCGGATGAATTTAAATTCGGTCCAGGAACCTTTATTCCGGATGAATTTAAATACGGTCCAGGAATATATTTTTCCGGATGAATTTAAATTCGGTCCAAGAACTTTTTCCAGAATAAATTTAAATTCGGTCCAGGAACTTTTTCCAGAATGAATTTAAATTCGGTCCAGGAACCTTTTTTCCGGATGAATTTAAATACGGTCCAGGAACTTTTTCCAGAATGAATTTAAATTCGGTCCAGGAACCTTTTTTCCAGAATGAATTTAAATTCGGTCCAGGAACTTTTCCAGAATGAATTTAAATTCGGTCCAGGAACCTTTTTTCCGGATGAATTTAAATAGGGTCCAGGAATATATTTTTCCGGATGAATTTAAATTCGGTCCAGGAACTTTTTCCAGAATGAATTTAAATTCGGTCCAGGAACTTTTCCAGAATGAATTTAAATTCGGTCCAGGAACCTTTTTTCCGGATGAATTTAAATTCGGTCCAGGAACCTTTATTCCGGATGAATTTAAATTCGGTCCAGGAACCTTTATTCCGGATGAATTTAAATACGGTCCAGGAATATATTTTTCCGGATGAATTTAAATTCGGTGCAGGAACTTTTTCCAGAAAAAATTTAAATTCGGTCCAGGAACTTTTTCCAGAATGAATTTAAATTCGGTCCAGGAACCTTTTTTCCGGATGAATTTAAATACGGTCCAGGAACTTTTTCCAGAATGAATTTAAATTCGGTCCAGGAACCTTTTTTCCAGAATGAATTTAAATTCGGTCCAGGAACTTTTCCAGAATGAATTTAAATTCGGTCCAGGAACCTTTTTTCCAGATGAATTTAAATAGGGTCCAGGAATATATTTTTCCGGATGAATTTAAATTCGGTCCAGGAACTTTTTCCAGAATGAATTTAAATTCGGTCCAGGAACTTTTTCCAGAATGAATTTAAATTCGGTCCAGGAACTTTTCCAGAATGAATTTAAATTCGGTCCAGGAACCTTTTTTCCAGATGAATTTAAATAGGGTCCAGGAATATATTTTTCCGGATGAATTTAAATTCGGTCCAGGAACCTTTTTTCCGGATGAATTTAAATTCGGTCCAGGAACCTTTTTTCCGGATGAATTTAAATTCGGTCCAGAAACCTTTATTCCGGATGAATTTAAATACGGTCCAGGAATATATTTTTCCGGATGAATTTAAATTCGGTCCAAGAACTTTTTCCAGAATAAATTTAAATTCGGTCCAGGAACTTTTTCCAGAATGAATTTAAATTCGGTCCAGGAACCTTTTTTCCGGATGAATTTAAATACGGTCCAGGAACTTTTTCCAGAATGAATTTAAATTCGGTCCAGGAACCTTTTTTCCGGATGAATTTAAATAGGGTCCAGGAATATATTTTTCCGGATGAATTTAAATTCGGTCCAGGAACTTTTTCCAGAATGAATTTAAATTCGGTCCAGGAACTTTTCCAGAATGAATTTAAATTCGGTCCAGGAACCTTTCTTCCGGATGAATTTAAATAGGGTCCAGGAATATATTTTTCCGGATGAATTTAAATTCGGTCCAGGAACCTTTTTTCCGGATGAATTTAAATTCGGTCCAGGAACCTTTTTTCCGGATGAATTTAAATAGGGTCCAGGAATATATTTTTCCGGATGAATTTAAATTCGGTCCAGGAACCTTTTTTCCGGATGAATTTAAATTCGGTCCAGGAACCTTTATTCCGGATGAATTTAAATTCGGTCCAGGAACCTTTTTTCCGGATGAATTTTAATTCGGTCCAGGAACCTTTTTTCCGGATGAATTTAAATTCGGTCCAGGAACCTTTATTCCGGATGAATTTAAATACGGTCCAGGAACCTTTTTTCCGGATGAATTTAAATAGGGTCCAGGAATATATTTTTCCGGATGAATTTAAATTCGGTCCAGGAACCTTTTTTCCGGATGAATTTATATTCGGTCCAGGAACCTTTTTTCCGGATGAATTTAAATTCGGTCCAGGAACCTTTATTCCGGATGAATTTAAATTCGGTCCAGGAACCTTTATTCCGGATGAATTTAAATACGGTCCAGGAATATATTTTTCCGGATGAATTTAAATTCGGTCCAGGAACTTTTTCCAGAATAAATTTAAATTCGATCCAGGAACTTTTCCAGAATGAATTTAAATTCGGTCCAGGAACCTTTTTTCCGGATGAATTTAAACAGGGTCCAGGAATATATTTTTCCGGATGAATTTAAATTCGGTCCAGGAACTTTTTCCAGAATGAATTTAAATTCGGTCCAGGAACTTTCCCAGAATGAATTTAAATTCGGTCCAGGAACCTTTTTTCCGGATGAATTTAAATAGGGTCCAGGAATATATTTTTCCGGATGAATTTAAATTCCGTCCAGGAACTTTTTCCAGAATGAATTTAAATTCGGTACAGGAACTTTTCCAGAATGAATTTAAATTCGGTCCAGGAACCTTTTTTCCGGATGAATTTAAATAGGGTCCAGGAATATATTTTTCCGGATGAATTTAAATTCGGTCCAGGAACCTTTTTTCCGGATGAATTTAAATTCGGTCCAGGAACCTTTTTTCCTAATGAATTTAAATTCGGTCCAGGAACCTTTATTCCGGATGAATTTAAATTCGGTCCAGGAACCTTTATTCCGGATGAATTTAAATACGGTCCAGGAATATATTTTTCCGGATGAATTTAAATTCGGTGCAGGAACTTTTTCCAGAAAAAATTTAAATTCGGTCCAGGAACTTTTTCCAGAATGAATTTAAATTCGGTCCAGGAACCTTTTTTCCGGATGAATTTAAATACGGTCCAGGAACTTTTTCCAGAATGAATTTAAATTCGGTCCAGGAACCTTTTTTCCAGAATGAATTTAAATTCGGTCCAGGAACTTTTCCAGAATGAATTTAAATTCGGTCCAGGAACCTTTTTTCCAGATGAATTTAAATAGGGTCCAGGAATATATTTTTCCGGATGAATTTAAATTCGGTCCAGGAACTTTTTCCAGAATGAATTTAAATTCGGTCCAGGAACTTTTCCAGAATAAATTTAAATTCGGTTCAGGAACCTTTTTTCCGGATGAATTTAAATAGGGTCCAGGAATATATTTTTCCGGATGAATTTAAATTCGGTCCAGGAACCTTTTTTCCGGATGAATTTAAATTCGGTCCAGGAACCTTTTTTCCGGATGAATTTAAATTCGGTCCAGGAACCTTTATTCCGGATGAATTTAAATACGGTCCAGGAACCTTTTTTCCGGATGAATTTAAATAGGGTCCAGGAATATATTTTTCCGGATGAATTTAAATTCGGTCCAGGAACCTTTTTTCCGGATGAATTTAAATTCGGTCCAGGAACCTTTTTTCCGGATGAATTTAAGTAGTAGGATTGGCTATAGGATAAGCACCACTTATAAGTGTAGAAAAAGAGAGGCTATTTGATTGAACAATCCGATTTGCCTACACTTAAAACAATGGCAAGAGGGGCTTATACCCCAATTCTTCAGGTGTGATATGCCCTGATTTTTTAAGAATTTTGAATTCAAGTGTAGAAAAGGTGAATCCTCTCAGACAGATTTGCCTACACTTAAAACAAAGGCAAGAGGGGCTTATACCCCAATTCTTCAGGTGTGATATGCCCTGATTTTTTAAGAATTTTGAATTCAAGTGTAGAAAAAGGTGAAGCCTCTCAGACAGATTTGCCTACACTTAAAATTATGTCAAGTACCCATATCATCTTATTGTTTATAGTGTGTTTTTTCTGTCAAAATCCCAGGAGACCCAGTAGAGTGTGGTGCATAGCCCCATGGTTTTTATTGCCTTGTAATCAGGAGGTTCGGGTTTGAGTCCTCATAAAATGTGAAGCCTCCCCTGATGGCAAAGTGTTAATATTGTTGCCTTGTAAACAAGGGGCTCGGGTTTGAGTCCTGATAAAATGTGTAAGATTGAAATACATGTGGCAAAATAATATCTCCATACGTGAGATTTTGAGAATAATTATTGCTAGTTGATATACAACTGATAGCCCCCAGATCTGAAAACCTGGTAAAAAGTGTTTTACAACAGCATAAAAAGAGCAAAATTATTTTATATTGGGGATCACCAGAGCCTAGTTACTGCTGTTGGGTATAAAAACACTAGCTCAGCCAAATACTATATATTCTTATTGCAAAACATCCCCGATCAATACAATAAGACATGTGCATGTGCCTGCATGTTCTTCTAATCTTTTGATCAGTCACATGCCCCGGCCGGGGCAATTAATTGCACGCCTGGGAGATTATATCTGCTGACATGCAATTTTCCCCGAAAGGACACAGTGTAGATTATATCTCTTGCATGCCTGTCCATCAGTGTCATTAACTCCAAGGTGAATTCTTAGTTGCCCGCTTCCATGTTTGCCTGAAAGAATTCAGTTGTGTTAATATGTACCTGAGAGGGGCTCTGTATATTTACTGCACATTTCAAAATCCCATTTTGAATTGTATTTTAGCTTTTCTGCAGAATAGGCAGAAGTACTGTGTTATTTGAGCTTCTCTGCAATATGCAGATGTGGTGTAGACATAATTCCTTGGCCTATATGTTCTATAATCAAAAGGCCACAGGTTCGAAACCTGGCAGAGTGTCTGAGCCTCCCTGACAGCAAAATGTTGGTATTATTGCTTTGTAATCAAGGGGATTCTGTGTTTGAATCGGCCCTCTAGAATTGTTCTGTGACTCTCTCATTTCTTACATCATAAACATATGATTTTTCCCCTATGAGAATAACACTACATATGGTGTCATCAGGTAATGCCTCATGGAATTCACAGATAATTTTAATGTTTGTCCTGTCATTCACCACAACCTGTTTTCTTTTTGAAGTGTTGATTACAAACATGGGTCTCTGTGCTTTGAATTCATCTGGTGTGTAATACATGTCAGTATTGCCAGTAGTGACCCTTTTGAATGCTGTAAATGCTTCATATAATTTAAGGAAATCATCCTTGGACATGTCTAAATTATAATTTTCTCTAGGAAATACCTCATTTCTGCCATTTTTAAGATATATGTTCTTGATGTTGCAGTTATCAAATCTACTTGAATTTTTTTCCTGATTATTGTGTCTTCCAGTCTGAAACAATACCACCACAAAATCCGGCATGTGATATTGTATACTGGAGGATGAATTTGTAGCATCAAACTCATAATAAGTACCAGATGCGGGCTTCTGTACACATTGATATGTATAAATTTGTAGAGGAATCTGTGGATTTTATATTATATCTGCTTTGTATTTAAGAGCATGACTGGCCTCATATTCAACAACTGGGATTCTTAGCTCCATAGTCTGAATAATGCATTTGCCTTCATCAGGTAGGGTATTGGGCAGAGCTTCCCCTGTAGAGTTTAATGTACTGTACCTCATCAAAGCATTATTATCATTGGCAGCTCTTCTAAATGTGATTCTTAAACCACCCTTCCACATAATATCTTTGTAATTTGAGAAGAATCCTGGCAACAGGCGCATAGGGAACAGAACTGTGTGGCTTTTAGATAATATTTTATCACCAGCCTCAAATCCACCTATTTTGTAGTAAGAAGCCTCGGTTTTGGATAATTTTAGTGTGGCCAAAGCTGTGGAGGTAATGCCGGGATAATCCACTCTGTTTATAACAACACCATGCTTTCTGATCTCAATTTCAGAGAACAGATGCGGTACAAAATTATCTACCAATCTTATATTTGAATTTGCCGGATAATCTGTTCCATCGAGCTTTACAACATCAAATTTGATGTATAGATCTGCTCTGTGGGGGTGTATAAAGCCATCCCCTACATCAAGATCAACCTCAATTTCTGTGTTGGGTTGATTTAAATTTGCAAATGTCCTCCTGTTTGGAGGGAATGATTGTAGCTCATAACTCTCAATATTTTCCATTTTTTCTTGTATGTATTTTTTATTTAAATATTAATCTCTATGATTGCAGTTGTTGTGGCTCCAGCAAAATCAACTAATTCTTCTTTTTCATTAGTGACCATCAATTCAATATAATCTATTCTATTATGGCACACAGGAAAATATAATGTTGGGGATGGAGTGTAGATGATTGGCTCCATAAATTCAGAATTAGGTTTGAATGTTGCAATGATGCCAGTTTGTTTGTGAGTGCCTATACCATTTGATTTGGTGATCATACCCTCGGCCACATTACAGTGAATATTCAGAGTTTCTATAGCTAAGAATTTAGGTATATTAATAGCAGTGTGTTTGATGCCTGGTTCAAGTTTTGTGTTGTTCTCAAAGCCTAACAGCTCTCCTATAGTACCCAGATCCACTGTTTCTGTAGCAGATACAATCTCTACTCTGTGAGTGACAGAATTTTGACTTAACACTATACCTCTGGGTAATTGAGCATTTAGAGTAGATAGATTATATTGCCCTGGAGTGATGACAATTTTTTGATCCCCTACTGCAATTTTGTTGTTGTGGTGTGTAATATTAGGGATCAAGTACATGCCATAAAATGCTCTGAGAGCTATTGTTTTGGGATACACTATATCATCATGCAATTTGAGTTTCAATATTGAATTTTGGCTGGTGAGATGGAATACCCCCATGATGTTTCAGATACCACAAGGCTTTTTGAAAATCTTCAATTGATGGTTTATTTATTTGAGACATATATCTCAGAACAGATAAACACAAATGTCCGCAATTAACATCTTTGAAATTTTGAACACGGGCATTATTGTAATAAAGATTAGCTGAATTTAGATATTTTATTAAATTTTCAGGTGGAACACCTCCAAATGAATCAAACACAAATGCCTCATTTTTTAAATATTTAAGATAGCAGATCCAGTGAGTGCCCTGATTTTTGTACTTATCCAAATTAACAATGCCACACTCTTTGTTGAGTGGTTGTTCTGGTAAAGAATCAGACATGTACACACCTCTAAAATGTTTGATGCCCAGTGGCTTGATTAAAGCTTCAATATCTTGGTTTGTAAGCGGCTCTTGTTTTTTTAAACTTATTCATGGCTCTCTTAACACCTTTGCCTTGTTTCTCCATGGCCAGGTTATGGCGCTTCTGCTCATCTAATTCTGCTCTATTTTTTTGGCATCTATTACTGTTTTTGCTATGGCAGCTGATCCCCCAGCCAAGCTCACAACAGCCCCAAGTGCTGCTAAGATGGCAGGGATGGTAAATATAAATCCCCCCACATGTGATTTTTTTCTTGATTGCTGTAATTTTTTTAATTGGGGGGTACTAAGCAACAATTTCATACCATGCCCTTTTGCAATACAAGAATTTTTTTTCTTGCGCTGCTTTTTGGTCAAAAGGCTATCAATAGGCCCAAGAGATTTGAGACCTGCATAAGGTATTTGATACATAACACCCTTGGCCTTCATTGTAGGTTTATTATATACATATTCACAGCCCCCACCCCAGTTTTTGTTTGGTGCTCATAGCTATGGTGGTTCCCAATGCTGCTATTTTTTCACTTAAAGAAGCATCTTTGCTTACAAATCTACCAAATGCAGCCTCTTCTAATTTCTTGTCTGCAACATGTCTCTTGTCAAGATCAGAATGTGTGTTGTATGCTATGTCATGGTCTCTACAAGCAGCATCTAGGGGATTAACACCAGGATCACCTCTGTTTAATCTATGGTCCAATTTTGTGCCTGGGCCACAATACTGATAGCCTGGAATGTGTAGTTCAAATGGCAGCTTGTTTATAATGTCATTAACCAACCCCCGGCCCTCAGAAATATTCCAAAATTTAGGTGGTAGAGTATTAATAATTTTTATGAGATATCCAATCCCCTCAGTGTCATTCACTATAAAATTAGATAATTTGGTGCTTATCATGTCCATAATTCCAACCTTTTCATTGTAAAAATTGTGGTTCCCAGCATTTTCCTCCCCAGCTATCACCAATAACCTATCTACAAGTTTCCTGACATCATCAACCCAGACAAATTCTTTAGGCAGGATGTTGTATTGTTTGATTCCACTGCCAGTCTTGATCTGTGACCATATGGGCTTGATTAAATTATTGTATTTTGCCCCACTGCTAGACTTGACTCTTTTTTGTGTGGGATCATTGTTCTGGTATAGAGCATCTGATTTTATTAATATTTCTTTGTAATATTCATAATCTTGATCTGTATAGCTGCCAGGCCTTTTCCTAGTCATCAGTTCCCACAATCCAGGTGTTCCGGGATATTTAACAAAACCACCTCTTTGTCCAAGATGAGATTCTGAATATACAATTATATCATCTCCCATAAATGTTACTCTGAAATTGCCAATTCTATGTATGATGCTACCATCACGCTCTGTGTCAGCATATAAGCCAAAGACCTCATCTTTGTTGTCTTTAGGTGTGGTTAAATATTTTTGAGCAAGAAGACCCAATTCAATAGGATCCTGAGTAGCTTCAATTCTTCGAGGAGCAATAGGACTAGGTGTATGAATACTGGAAAGTGGGGTGATTGGATAATCTAATATGTTCCTTGCAGCTACAGGTACAAGCTCTGTGATCAAATTTTGATTTTGCTCTGTAACAGTTTTGATATTTTTACCTAATTCACTAATAGCATCAATTATAGGCTGTTCTGTTTGTTTGTGTTTTTCATAAATTCCCCGGTTCTCTGATTTCCATCCCTTAAATCTTTTTACAAGATAATCTCTTAATTTAAGATCATCAATGATTGGCCTTTTCATGGTTATTTATATATGTTTCAATGTCTAGAAAATTGTTGATTTTATTTCTGTATTTGCCACTATTGGGTTTTCTTGTCATATCAATTGTGACAAACCCATAACTGTCCTGGTTCCAGCACCTACTGCAAAACTTGGAAAAATCATTGTAGCTCAAGTCACCACCTACATATTCATCATGTATGTGTTTGAGGTTGGTATGATCTTGATGAAACACACATATAAAATTGCTGTTGTCTCGGATCAGCTGCTTGGGTATTTTAGAAAAAGTCTGTGCCAGGTAGAAGCAATCAATGTTTTTGTGCCGGCCCTGTGTAAAGAAATTTCTAACCTTGTTTTGATTATCCAGTATAATGTCATCAAACACAACAACAGAATTATCGAGACAGTCATGAAGTGGCTTAACATCTGGTTCAAAAGTGGCTATATCCAATCCATCATATAGCTTAATCAGCTGCTGATATTTTAATTGTTCCAAGCTCTTAGAAAAAACATACAAGTGCCTGTTTTTCCAGTCTAACCAGTTGGGTGCCAATAAAAAATTATCAACCATTAGTGTAGTTTTACCACAAGCAGATGGCCCAACAATAAGACACCTAATATTATCAGGCAGCAAGTTGCCATTTCTCTTAATCTGCTGTTCAGGTTCTGGCAGCCTTTTTATAACATCCCAGGTGCTCATATTATTATTTTGTTTGCATCGATCCAGCTGTGTTCTGGAAGCCCTAGCCATTTGACAAATAACTTGTTGCCTTTTCTGCGGATGATTTTTTCTATGAGATATGTGTCAGGCTGTTTAGTTTTGCTGAGCTCTTCTTCATAGAATCTGCCTTTGAGAATTTCTCCTCGGTGATCTTTTATTATATATGTGTTAAGGGTCCCAGGTTTAACTTGAACCACTGTAAATAATTCAGTGCTCCAGTTTCTTGTAAAGCCTCTTTTGAATAAGTCCCTATATTTGCTGATTCTTACTTGATCACCCACCCTGTATTTGGCCTTTCTTGTTGTTGGCTGGTATTTAGGATAATAAACAGTGCTGATCAATTTTTGCTCATCAGATGAAGTTACTTCAGAGGATTTCATGTTGATTGTGGAATGGACCGAGTTGTTATATTTATGTAGAAGTTCTGGAAGAATATTAATCCATTTATAATTACCTTGAAGTGTAAATTGTTTATACATAAGATTTTTTAGGGTTTTGTTGAATCTCTCTACAATTGAGGCTTTGAGATCACTGTAACTCGAATAATGTTGTATTGCCTGGCTTTTAATAAATTGTTGAAACACTGAATTATAAAATTCTTTGCCATTATCTGTTTGCAAATAGCGCGGTGATCTTCCACTCTGATTGATGATTGTTCTGATGGCTTCTGTAACACATGTTCCAGTCTTGGATTTGAGAGGCACAGCCCAGGCAAATTTTGAAAATGTATCTATTACAGTGAGTAGATACTTGTAGCCCTTGTTGATTTTGTCTAAGTTTTTCAACTGTCCACTTGCCATTTCAATCAAGTCCCCTTGCCATAAATCATCTATGCCCTTTGTGACTACTGGGAGTCTCTTAAAATTATGTCTGGCCTGTCTGTGTAATTCATCAACAATAATTTGTCTAGACATAATATGTAAACAAGAATATTGCAACTATGGGGTGTTCAGCAGCTGATACTGCAGGATTTTCTAAATATAATTTGTCCCCTATTTGTATTTTAAATTCCAGAGAGCCATCATCTTCAACATAGGCTGTTTCTAATGTATTGGGATCTGTAAAATCTTCTAACTCTACACTGGTGATTTTTGCTTTGTTGTCAGCATTTGTTATTGATAAGGTGGGGTAGTGGTGTGCCTGTGGTTGAAGCCAATATTTGATCTTGATTGGTCTCAATGTGCCCCCAACAAAAAATTGGTAATAAAATTGTGCAGGGGACAGCATATATATTTTGCCACCTGGTGTAAATGGAGAATCATATTCTTTGTTGGGGATGCTGTACAATTCAAGAATTACTGTATGTTTTGGATTCTCGATTATGCCTGTTATTTCCTTTTCTGCTGTGAGCAATCTGCTTGTTACAGATTCAAGGTGCTCATTGATGGTCCTAACAACATCATCATGGCCTGGCTTGATTTTTATGTCCACAACAAGTTTTTTGTATTGTTGCACAATTTCTTGAAGCTGGGTGGCAAAAACAGATAGAGCATTTGCTTGATTGGATTCCATGGCCCCTAGCTGTTGCTTGATATTAGCTACAATTTGTTGCAAATTTTCAACAACTGCCAATTTTGAATTTTGAGCAGTAAGATCATGGACCTGTCTTCTGATATCCTCAAACAGGGCATGCAGTTCATTAATATGTTGATTGGTTGGTAGAGTGGCCACTGTCTGAGTGAGATGTTTGATCTCTGTCTGGATATTCTTGATATCTTCTGATTTCAATATGCGATTCACTGCCCTTTTAATATTTTTAAGTTCCTGTGATGTAGGAAGATTTGATACTGTATTTTGCAAAGATTCAAGTGCCAATTTTACATTGTTTAATTCAGAAGCATCAGCCACATTTTGCATAGCATTTTGGAGCAGGGCTATATCTGCCTGAGTGAGTGTAGATTGTTGTAAAATTTCAAGCTTTGTTTGAATATCATCAATCAAATGATGAAAATGAGATAGCTCAGATTCAGTGTTGAGGTTTTCAAGCTTTGTGATTTGGTGCTGGACACTAACAAGAGTATCTACAATACGGGGCAGGCGAGATTCTAGAGTTTCTTGTACATTTGCCAAATCACTTTGCACTGCTGCTATTGTACCTTCAAGATGGGTTATGGTACTTTGAATTTTTCCAAAATCTTCATATGTTTCAAGTTGCAGCTTAATATTTGCTACACTCCGAGTTATTGCACTCAAAGCATCAGAAGATGGCAAATTGTTCATAAAATTTTCAAGTGTCTCAATTTTTTCTTTAACCTCGGCTATGGCATTGTGCAGAGGATCCAGATTAGGTATTTGGAGTGATTGAATCTGTTCTTTTAGAGTGGAAATCACTAGATCAAAATCTTCTTGTGATTTTATGCTTTTGACAATTGTTTGGAGCTGTGCCTGGACATTATTTATTTGCTTTTCCAATTGTTGTTTCAATTGCTCAGAATTGGTGGCCTGGGTCTTAAATTTGGCTTGAAGAGCTGCTACAGCTTCTTCTAAACTTTGAAAATTATCCAATGTGGCCAAATCAGTATATTTCTGAAGCAACAATTTGAGTTCAGAATCAATTTTAAGAAGAGGGTCCATGCATTGTGATTGTAAATTTGTAATTTCTAATTGAAGACTAGCATTAAGTGTGGTTTGTAAAGCTTGTAAATCACTTCTTAATTTCTTGACTCTGACATCAAGCATCAGAATCTCATCACTGTGATCTTCATGCCTTATATGGCCAAATATATCATTAGGCATTTTTGTTTTAGTGGTTATTTATTATAGAGTATCTGATTCTTAATTCTATAAAAAAGGGTATAAGCTTGTCATATGATCCCGGGACCTCAATATATAAGCAGTCACCAGCAGAAACAGTATAAACAGTGCCAGAAATCATGTTTGAGTGCTTAATTCTATAAATATTTCTCCCTACTGAAATCTTGACATCACCCTCAGGGGTTGTAATAAATTGCAATTGCCCACCTACAGGTAATTGGTAATGCTTTAAATTATTGTTAAATATGTACAATGTTTTACCTGTTTCATCATCAACATCTGTAAGTATGCTGTTCAGATGAATAATTAAGAAACCACTCAGTTTAGATATTATATCAGAAGAAGGTTGTGGTGTTGGCAGCTCCATAATAGCCTGTTTTTTGAACCCAAATAAGTTCATAGGCATGTTTATTTATTTCAAATCATACTCTGTGTTTGGGCATTGATTGCCATTTTTCAAATCACAATGCCCCCATGGTAGAGTATGTATGCCACATGATAAAATGCATCTCTTATCATCATGTGGGTCCAGAGCCACTTTTCTTACAATATTTGTAGTCAATAAGTGATGCATACTCTGAATTCTATTTTCTGATGTTCTGATTGCGCTACATGATTTGAGGCAATTTTTGTAATCTTCAAATTCAAGCTCTTCTTCAACAGTCACTCTGCCAATGCCCTTGGCCTTTTTGGCAACAACACCACTACATGTTTCAAAACTGTACATCTTGGCTCTTAACCCAGCAAATGCCACAATAACATCACCAAGTGTCTCATCTTTTAACTTGCCAGGCACCTTTTTGTTGTGGTGTTGAATCTCTGTATGTTCACTGGTATCAAAATATTCAAACAATTCAGGCTGTGCCATATCTTGATAAACATCTTCTGTTTGAATATCAAGAACAAAACTATCTGTATCCATGTACATCAATTTTACACAATCACCATAAAAAGGTTTCAACACATCATAATACAATTTTAACATGTGTAATTTGGCCAATTCCAATATCACAGCCCCTACATAAATAGGCTTATCAAATTTAATATTTGTTTTTTTCATGTTGAAAAGTGCCATATTTTCATCATAAATTCTTCTATAATTGAAATTAGGCTTTGCAATCAATTTTTTGCTCCGGCTGGGGTCAGTAATTATTTTAACATCGGTATGTTTTCTGACATTTTCAATTGTTTTGCCATACACTGAATTGACCATCAATTTAAACAAGGTCTTGTCAAATTGGCTTATTGCTGATGTTCGAAGCTCTGTGTTTGTATCAATATATGGCTTCAACCATCTTGAGTGCCTGAACCTCAAAACTTTTCCAACTTTGGTCACTTGAACACCATGATTCATCAGGAACTGGAGGTTTTTGTAATATATAACATAACCCTGTTTTGGCTCCAGTGTCATCATCAATTTCTTTTGTTTAGAGCCAGGTGAGCACTGAACCTCGGGAATTGGGGGCAGATCAGAAAATTTGTTGTGTAAATCATCTGGAATTGTCAGATCAACCTCTAAGAACAGGCCATAGTCACTGTCATCAAAATTCTTAAGATCCTCAATGTTAAAATCTTCAACCCATTCAAGCCCTGCATATGGCAGTTTTTTCATCATGGCATAACCATAGAGGCTGTTTGCATCTACATACAGTATATAATTTGATGGCAGTGCTGGATCATAATCAGGAATATATTTGTTATTTGCTCTGGCATATCTCTGAGAACATTGCACCATGCCTCCTCTTATACATTGTTCCATAAACAGATACATGTCCTGATCTTGGATCAGATCCAATTGCATTTTAGTGTTTAAAAACATTGCAGCCCATGCTAGGCCCGGGGCACTGTAAAAATATATTGGATCTAGTTCATAATTTTGCATAGAAGATTTTCTGAATGCTTGAAGTATATCAGCTAAGAGGGTCACATCAAGTTTTAAATATGCCATGTGATAATCACCAAATGTCTGGCATTTTAAATTGTTCCACATCAATTGGGCATGGTGATAATCTTCATCAGTGATTCCAGATCCTCTGATTTTGCTGTAAAACTGTTGTTGTGGTGGCAGAGCACACTCATCAAATTTAGAAAAATCTGTAACATAATCATATGGATATACACCCTTCCGCCTAATTAATTTCAGGTCCTGATTTGGAAACAAAGCACATGTGATTTTGAATTGATCATCAGATAATTGAGTGGCCAGTGTAGCCAGGCTAGCCGATAAAATTCTGTAAGAATCAAGAAATCTTATGTGAATAGAAACACCATTAACTTTAATTATTTTGTTAATGGCAATATATTTCTCATCATTTTCAGCTAAAATATTTAAATTCTGCTTGTCAAACCCCTCGTACCTAATCAAATGATGAAAATCATAATTGGATGCACCGTGGCAAAATAAGGGGACAAATTTTGGTCTCTGCATCTGAATATTGCAGCTATCACACAAGGCCATTAAGAATTTACCATCTGTATGAGAATGGTGATGAACCTTGATATTTGTATCTGAAAATTCAGAATCACATACCGGGCATTTTTCTGCATTGTTGAAATCTTCAATCTGTTTTTCTGTTAAAGGCAACATGAGTTTTGATTTTAATAAAACATTAGATGCTATGCTATGGCACTCATTTTCTATTCTTTGTGCAAATTCTTTGATGGCATCTGCTCCCAAGTATGAATCTTTTTTAGTAACAACACCATCCTGTACAATCACATAATAAAAACTGGAAGGTTCATGTAGCTGGTATGGTGTAATTGAAGATTCTTCAGGATCTGGATTGCAGAATGCAAGAGGTTTGAGGTTTGATTCAAAATCACAGACAATATATGCTGGGTGTTCCAACAAGGCTTCAAACTTTTTGAATTTTACATTTTCACTTGGCTTAGGCATCACCATATGAACAGGTTTATAGTTGCCACAGTATTTCAGATGCTCAATTAACTTGTTTTTGGCAATTTCTGCATTCACTTCCCGAACCCCATTCACCATTTTCCTGCCATCAAATACACTTAAACATCTTCTGCACAACTTGAATATTGTATTGGATTTGTCTATTTGCTTTCTGACTAAAGCTTCAAGATTATGTATCAGAGTGTAATGATATGTGCCATCCCCTTCAATTAAGAGCAGATCAATCGGAACAGCAGATTCATCATCAAATATACTGATTCTGAGAGGATCTATCAAGCAATTGTCACGGCCACTAGAACAAGTAAAAAAATTAATAGATAATTGTTTGCCATTGATGTGCCTGGCCTTTTTTTCAAATTTATCAATATTCTGGACAGACATTGGATATTCTAAACCCTCCATTGCCTCATCAAAATCATGTTCATGTTGTTTGTAATAATTTATTCTCTGTGGATTCCTTGAAACTGGAAACAAAGCAGCTAAAATACACCACAAAAAGCATTTCTCATCATTATTTTCTATATTAACCACGGCTCTTTTGTTTTTGATATTGGCAGGTAATGGCACATAAGTGGAACCTTGTAATGGGTTGAATTCAGAAATATTAACATATAACTTGTGTGGAGATCCGCATAGGCTCCATCCTGACTCTTTTCCAGCAAATTCAGAGTGTTTAATATTCAATTGATCTATCAAACTGCTTATTATTTTGTCTGAATTTGCATTTGAATATACCGGTACAGTTTCTGTTATGTGGGGCTGTGTAAATTTTGTGCCATTTGGCTTCTTATATTGTGCAAACAATTTGAGGGACAGCTTATTAGACCCATTTTGTGCATTTAGAATTGCCTTCACATCAGGATTTATACTGTTCAAAAAATTCTCAATGCCACATCTTGGCTCTGATTCAAACCGGTAATCCCTTAATTGGCCATTAAAGCTGCTATGGATGGGTTCATAGCGTGGCTGCTTTGCCGGTGAAGCATTAACAGGTGTTTCATGCTTCCTTTTCAGACCAGATGTAGATGGTTGTGGGGGCAATGTTGATGACTGTACATAAGAATTACACTTATGCCATTTGTAATATGCCTTGCTTAATATTTTATGGCATCTTGGACACATTTTTGTGGCCTTTCTGCATTTCTTACGATCACAATTATGCCGGTGCCTGGCCCAATGAGAACTAGATATATTTTTATTACACTGATTGCAATATTTTTGTTTTGGCATATTTGTTGTTTATTTATATAAAATTTCTTGGTCCAAAAAAAAACAGAACTATGCCAAAACAGTAACTAGGCTCTGGTGATCCCCAATATAAAATAATTTTGCTCTTTTTATGCTGTTGTAAAACACTTTTTACCAGGTTTTCAGATCTGGGGGCTATCAGTTGTATATCAACTAGCAATAATTATTCTCAAAATCTCACGTATGGAGATATTATTTTGCCACATGTATTTCAATCTTACACATTTTATCAGGACTCAAACCCGAGCCCCTTGTTTACAAGGCAACAATATTAACACTTTGCCATCAGGGGAGGCTTCACATTTTATGAGGACTCAAACCCGAACCTCCTGATTACAAGGCAATAAAAACCATGGGGCTATGCACCACACTCTACTGGGTCTCCTGGGATTTTGACAGAAAAAACACACTATAAACAATAAGATGATATGGGTACTTGACATAATTTTAAGTGTAGGCAAATCTGTCTGAGAGGCTTCACCTTTTTCTACACTTGAATTCAAAATTCTTAAAAAATCAGGGCATATCACACCTGAAGAATTGGGGTATAAGCCCCTCTTGCCTTTGTTTTAAGTGTAGGCAAATCTGTCTGAGAGGATTCACCTTTTCTACACTTGAATTCAAAATTCTTAAAAAATCAGGGCATATCACACCTGAAGAATTGGGGTATAAGCCCCTCTTGCCATTGTTTTAAGTGTAGGCAAATCGGATTGTTCAATCAAATAGCCTCTCCTTTTCTACACTTATAAGTGGTGCTTATCCTATAGCCAATCCTACTACTAATTTAAATACGGTCCAGGAACTTTTTCCAGAATGAATTTAAATTCGGTCCAGGAACCTTTTTTTCAGAATGAATTTAAATTCGGTCCAGGGACTTTTCCAGAATGAATTTAAATTCGGTCCAGGAACCTTTTTTCCGGATGAATTTAAATAGGGTCCAGGAATATATTTTTCCGGATGAATTTAAATTCGGTCCAGGAACTTTTTCCAGAATGAATTTAAATTCGGTCCAGGAACTCTTCCAGAATGAATTTAAATTCGGTCCAGGAACCTTTTTCCGGATGAATTTAAATAGGGTCCAGGAATATATTTTTCCGGATGAATTTAAATTCGGTCCAGGAACTTTTTCCAGAATGAATTTAAATTCGGTCCAGGAACCTTTTTTCCGGATGAATTTAAATTCGGTCCAGGAACTTTTTCCAGAATGAATTTAAATTCGGTCCAGGAACCTTTTTTCCGGATGAATTTAAATACGGCCCAGGAACTTTTTCCAGAATGAATTTAAATTCGGTCCAGGAACCTTTTTTCCGGATGAATTTAAATTCGGTCCAGGAACTTTTTCCAGAATGAATTTAAATTCGGTCCAGGATCCTTTTTTCCGGATGAATTTAAATACGGCCCAGGAACTTTTTTCAATGAAACAATACGCAACTTGTACCGAATTTAAATTGTGCGAGAAAAAAAGGTTTCGGTCCGTCAGCGGAACCCAATAGAACCCATTAGAATTTATGGGTTCCTGGACCTTATAACAACCCTGTGATTCCCTGCATGGAATCATGCGTGTTGCGTAATTCTGCGGCGACAGCCGAACTTCTTATTGAAAAGTTTACATTAAAAGTTGGCTTATCGCCTTAGGAGTTGGGCAACAAGGATGTATTGAGGAGGGGGACAGGGGGTCCGCCCCCCGAAAGATTTATCAAGTACTAAAATTAAATAATGAAAAATATATTCGTTTAACCGTTGTTGTATAATTTCCTCTGAACTTATTAGAAGACAATGATTATATCAGGATCATAGGGCTTTGAGGGACACGAAGGACGTATTTAGGAGGGGCCCCATAGGCCCGGACCCCCCGAAACACTTACCAAGTACTAAAATTAAGTAATGAAAATATTAGCATTTGTTGTATAATCGATGGTTATTCATTTCCTCTGAACTTTTTAAAATCAGAAACTTACTTTTCTCCAACTACATGTGACATCATTTTTGTTATTCGATAAATATTCAGTTATTCATCTCTTTGCCAGAGCACTTGTTTTTATGTAAATTATTCCGATCTTAACTAAAGGTTAACTACGTAATGAATATGCACTGTTATATCTCTATTTTTATAGCTACAGTCTTTTTACGTAATTATGTAATAATAATACTCGTATAATATTAATTTATGTATTGTAATTAGTATTAATTTTATTTAATATAATTATTTTAATTTAAACATTTATTATTATTATTATTATTACAATAAAAATATTATTATTATTCCTGAGACACTTGGTTCGGACCCCCCCCGGAACATATTTCTAGATACGTGTCAGTTAGGCAACACACGAAACGCGTCGCAGGGAAGCCGATATTTAAGGATCTAGGTGTCACATTTGTAATGCCGGTGACTGTACGTACAATACTCTAAATGTATCAATCCAAGGTTGATGTACTTTTGGTGCTTCAATTTGCACAGTTAAACCCGTCATTTTGGGTTTATTTGAAAGGATCGTGTTTGATCCTCTCAAGTATGACACAGGATTTTTGTTTCGGGAGGGGCTGTGATTGTACACTGAGAGAACTAAATGCATCATATCGATTTATGCACCAGAATGCATCGATTGATGCACTAAAGTGTGTTTTATGGCTTCTTCAAAGAATCAGATTGACATTGATGCATTTGGTTGCATTTTTGTATGTCGTGAAAAAACACCAAAGTGATTCACTTGATTCAAGTTAGGACTTACTACGGTCGAGATGCACTTCAATGCATCATTTGATGCATTTTGATGCACCAGAATGAATCTTTTTCGATGATGCACTTAAACGTTTCGTCTGAGCTACAGAGTTTATGAAGCTCAGGCGAAACGTTTAAGTGCATGATCAAAAAAGGTGCATGTAAACGCATCAAGGTGCATCAAAATGCATCAGCTGATGCATTGAAGTGCATCTAGACTGAAAGAAATCCTCACTTGAATAAAATGATGCACTTTGGTGTTTCTTTCACGACATACAAAAATGCACCCAAATGCATCAAATGTGAATCTGATGGATTGAAGCCATAAAACACACTTTAGTGCATCAATCGATGCATTCTGGTGCATAAATCGATATGATGCATTTAGTTTTCTAGTAGGGTGGCGGAATACACAACATACTATTTCGTATTTCCAGTTTATACACTTAAATGTGTTATTGGGGGTCGAACATGTTTGTCTATTAACACATTTTAGGTTCTGTGTTCAATATACGAACATTATGTAAGGCAGCAGAATATTCAACATTTGCTTGTTTACCTCTGGTGGCAGTGCACACCCTGATCCCGTTTTGCTTGTTCACAACTTGAAGGTATTTTATTAACATAACATCTTGCTTCTGTGCTATTGCACTGGGCCTCTGCCTGCAAAGGTGATTGAGACAACTTGCTAGAAATAATAACAATTGTAACTGAAGTTGTATGTAAAGCCGGACCTGGATCATAGTTATGGACATTTAAACACTGACATCACGTGATGGCCATTTTGCATCTAAGTACTTTCGATGGCCATGCTGTTTTTAGTTAAAAATTGTTTCACACTCAAGGCTTTGTGCGCTGGCGCGTTGTCATGGTGAAGCCACCACTCCCCACAATTCTAAGCGTTTTCATCTCACTGCGTCATGCAGACGTTTCAGTACACGCCTAGAGTGCGCGTCAAATCTCCTGCATATGGCCTTGAACGGCTGAACAGCACCAGCGAATCACAGACGTGCGGCGTTGCCTAGTTCCGTGACAAGCCGTTTCGCTCAACCACGCTGTCTCTTTTCCGTATGAGATTTCGACATGGCACCGCTGCGGTGCGCTGCTATTGGCTATGCAGGAGATTTGTCGCGCACTTTTAGTTAAAAGTTTGACCGTTAGGAACGTATTATGCGTAAACAATGCCGTTCTCATCAGAAAAGGGAATCAGCATTGTCTTGACATGTCGCCCAGGGCGAGGTTGGATCTGCAAGTGACAATTCACCATTCCTGAAGCGGGAAAACCACTCTTAAACATGTGTTTTCCCCAGAGCAGCTTACTTGCAAGCGGTTTCAAGCATAACAACTATTTCCCCTGCCGTTTTCTCTAACAGAAATCAGAATTTCACAGCCGCACGTTGTTCAAACTTTTCAGCCATCACAAAAATTGACAAACAAGCGAGAGGTGCTTAAAAATAGGATTCCCGAAAGAGGCATCTAGCGGCGGAAGCATGAACGGGTCTGCCCACCAGAGAACGATTCCGGTTTTTTT